>NC_057388.1:0-600000 GCF_019320065.1 Cervus canadensis
AGCAGTGGCCACAGGACTGGAAAAGGTCAGTTTTCATTCCAATCCCAAAGAAAGGCAATGCCAAAGAATGCTCAAACTACCACACAATTGCACTCATCTCACACACTAGTAAGTTAATGCTCAAAATTCTCCAAGCCGGGCTTTAGCAATACATGAACTGTGAGCTTCCAGATGTTCAAGCTGGTTTTAGAAAAGGCAGAGGAACAAGAGATCAAATTGCCAACATCCGCTGGATAACCAAAAAAGCAAGAGAGTTCCAGAAAAACATCTATTCCTGCCTTAATGACTATGCCAAAGCCTTTGACTGTGTGGATCACAATAAACTGTGGAAAATTCTGAAAGAGATGGGAATACCAGACCACCTGACCTGCCTCTTGAGAAACCTGTATGCAAGTCAGGAAGCAACAGTTAGAACTGGACATGGAACAACAGACTGGTTCCAAATAGGAAAAGGAGTATGTCAAGACTGTATATTGTCACCCTGCTTATTTAACTTATATGCAGAGTACATCATGAGAAACGCAGGGCTGGAAGAAACACAAGCTGGAATCAAGATTGCTGGGAGAAATATCAATAACCTCAGATATGCAGATGACACCACCCTTATGGCAGAAAGTGGAGAGGAACTAAAAAGCCTCTTGATGAAAGTGAAAGAGGAGAGTGAAAAAGTTGGCTTAAAGCTCAACATTCAGAAAACTAAGATCATGGCATCTGGTCCCATCACTTCATGGGAAATAGATGGGGAAACACTGGAAACAGTGGCTGACTTTATTTTTTTGGGCTCCAAAATACTGCAGATGGTGACTGCAGCCATGAAATTAAAAGACGCTTACTCCTTGGAAGGAAAGTTATGACCAACCTAGATAGGATATTAAAAAGCAGAGACGTTACTTTGCCAACAAAGGTCCGTCTAGTCAAGGCTATGGTTTTTCCAGTGGTCATGTATGTTTGTAAGAGTTGGGCTGTGAAGAAAGCTGAGTGCTGAAGAATTGATGCTTTTGAGTGTTCTTGCCTGGAGAATCCCAGGGACGGGGGAGCCTGGTGGACTGCCGTCTATGGGATCACACAGAGTCGGAAAGGACTGAAGTGACTTAGCAGCATATACCCCCATCACCTACCATGAACTTGACATATGATAGGTACTTGATATTATTTAAGGAAGTTGAACTGTAGTTTGTGCATCTTTGTAACATGTTGCACTGCTGTTTATAAAGTCAAGGTCAAAAGAAATAACATAGGCAAGCAAATCTTTATTTTTTTCCTTCTCTGTTGAGGTAAAGAGTTTGGATTTTATTCTAAAAGCAAAGGAATGCCATTGAAGGAGAGGAGGCCCACGATTCAATTTACATGTTAAATATATTACTCTGCTATGCTTCTATTTTGATCCTAAAGAGAGCATTGTTCTTGGGTACTGAACCATTTATACCATACACATTATGCAAAAACAAGTCCACATCATTGCAGTCTCCAAGGATGACTAGAAGGAAATTTAAATTTAAGTCAGACAAAAGGTTTAGCCTGTCATGTTCATATTCTCCCATGTGTGAATTTTCTATTGGGAAATCATAACCTCAAAGTAACATTTCAGCTAAAACAAAGAAGTATGTCTTTTAAGTCTTTGGCAGAAAACCTAATGGAAGTTCACAAGGTAAAAGGTATACAATGTCCTGATGATAACACTTGCTAGAAGTTTGAAAAAAAAAAGAAGGGCAGCGTTCTTTTTCCTACATGTCATCATCAGGGCCTCTGGCAGCCTGCGCCAGGTAGTAGCTAAACAGTGGGGTGATGGTCTGATCCAATCTTCCCATCCCCAGGAAGGTGGACCTCCCTCCATAGTGACCCTGAGGCCAGATGGTGCCTGTTGATCCTCTGTGCCTACCATCACCTGTCCAACAGTGCCCGCCCCAGGACCACCTCTGAGTGGACACCTTTCTTGAGCTCTTGTCCACTAGCATTTACCTGGGCTGAGACATTTCTACTCCCACAGTGCCTGGAACACTGACATAGATATTTTCTCATATACAGTTTAGTTTCCTTGTCTCTGTTTCATCTATTATATTATTTTCTTAATGGTTGCTTGTGGAATTATAATTAGTATTTTAATTTATACCAATCAGATTAGTGTCTTTTTAATTTCAGTAGTATATGGCTCCATCCCCTAACGCCTTTGTTTGTGTTGTTGCTGTCACACAAGTTACATCTTTATATATTGTATGCTCATCATCAAAGATTTATTTTATTGCTTTATCCAGTTGTCTTTTTTTTAAAACTATATTTTATTAAAGTATATTGACTTACAATGTTTCAAGTGCACAGCAAGGTGATTCAGTTATACAAATACACATATATTATTTTTGAAATTATTTTCCATCACAAGTTATTACAAGATATTGACTCTAGTTCCCTGTGCTATGCAGTAAACCTTTGTTGCATATCTGTTTTTTAATTAGAAATCTAGCATTCTATTTATACTAAGTCAAACAAGTGGAATCAAAATGTCATAATTATTTTAGTTAGGCAGAAGTTCATAGGTTTTCTAAAATATATATATTATGCATATTTATATATATGTATGCAAGAAGAGATGGAGAAATTGGGGAACATAAACGAAATGAGAGCACTGAATATGAAATAGAAAAAGGGAAACAAACTAGATAAAAGTAAAAGATCATCATAGAGTTCAGTTATTTTTAAGCATGACTGCTCATTAGAAACGTATCTGGAACTCTGGTGGAAAAAAGGCAATACGTGAACATTTGTATTTTTCGAAAAATTTCAAAATAATTCTGATATGCATCTGGATTTTAAAAAGGGATTACAAGTTTTTCTGTTAGATCCTAGATTTGGTGGTATAGACTTCTACTTTTCTGTTGAACAATCGTGATACAGTTAAGTGAGTAATAGTTACATAATCACAATAGTAAAGGATGTTTATCAGTTTTCACAATCAATAGCCAGACCAAAAAAAAAAAAGAGAATTGTAATTGCAAGCCATCATGGGAACATGATTAACTTAAGAATATAAAATAATTGCATACAGTTTGTGGAGGTCAAGCAGAGTGATATGACAAGTGGAAGTGCATACATGCACATGTTTTCATCTACCCAGTCTGTGTCTTTTGGTTGGTGCATTTATTAATCCATTTACATTTAAGGTAATTATCAACATTTATGACCCTATTACATGTTCTTAATTTTGGGGGGTTTATTTTCTGTAGGTCTTTTTCTTCTCTGTGTTTCCTGCGTAGAGAAGTTCCTTTGGCATTTGTTGTAAAGCTGGTTTGGTGGTGCTAAGTTCTCTTAACTTTTGCTTGTCTGGAAAGCTTTTGATTTCTCCATTAAATCTGAAGGAAAGTCTTGCTGGGTAGACTATTCTTGGTTGTAGGTTCTTCCCTTTCATCACTTTAAGTGTATTATGCCATTCCCTTCTGTCTTGTAGAGTTTCTGTTGAGAAATCAGCTGATAGCCTGATGGGCGTTTCCTTGTATGTTATTTGTCACTTTTCTCTTGTTGCTTTAAATACTTCATCTCTGTCTTTAATTTTTGTCAGTTTGATCACTGTGTGTCTTGGTGTGTTCCTCCTTGTGTTTATCCTGCCTGGGTCTCTGTGCTTCCTGGACTTGGTTGACTATTTCCTTTCCTGTGTTTGGGAAGTTTTCAGCTATTACCTCTTCAAATATTTTCTCAGGTCCTTTCTCTCTTCTTCTGAGACCCCTTTAATGAGAATGTTGGTGCGTTTAATGTCTATATTCTGTTCTGTGGCAGTGATTTCTACCATTCTGTCCTCCAGGTCATTTATCTGTTCCTCTACCTCAGTTATTCTGCTATTGACTCCTTCTTGTGTATTATTTATTTCTGTTTGTTTGTTCTTTCTTTGGTCAACATTTCTTGCATCTTCTCATTCTTTGCCTCCATTCTTTTTCCAAGATTCTGGGACATCTTCAGTATCATTATTCTGAATTCTTTTTCTGAAAGGTTGCCTATCTCCACTTCATTTAGTTGTTTTTCTGGGATTTTATCTTGTCCCTTCATCTGGGACATAACTTTCTGCTTTTTCTTTGTGATTAGCGATCTGTAGTATGGTTTTTGTTTTAGTGAGACTCTGGTTCTTCCTTCTTCTTTTGTCTGCCCTCTGATGGATGAGGCTAAGAGGCTTGTGTAAGCTTCTTGATGGGAGGGACTGGTGATGGAGAAAACTGGATGTTGCTCTAGGGACAGAGTCTTGCTCAGTAAAGCTTTAATCCAATTATCTGCTGATGGGCAGGTTGCACGCCCTCCCTGGTAGCTGCTTAGCCTGAGGTGACCCAGCCCTGGGGTCTGCAAGCTCTATGGTAGGATTAATGGTGAACTCCAAGAGGGTTCATGCTAAGGGGGACCTTCTAGTGACCCTGTCCCTGTGGTGAGCCCCTGCCAAGCCCTGCCTCCACAGGAGGCCCTCCAACACGAGCAGGTAGTATTGGTTCAGTCTCCTATGGCGTCACTGCTCCTCTTCTCTATGTCTTGATGCACACAAAATTTTGTTTGTGCCCCCCAAGACTGGAGTCTCTGGTTCCCTCATTCCTCTGGAAGGTCTGTGATCAAATCCCGCTGACCCTCAAGGCCAGATTCCCTGGGGATTCTCAGTCCCTTTGTTGGATCCCCAGGCTGGGATTCAGAACCTTCACAATAGTGCAGTAACTTACTTGGTATTATTGTTCTCCAGTCTGTGGGTCACCCACCTGGCAGGTATGGGATTTGATTTTATTGTGATTGCCTCCCTCCTACCTGTCTTGCTGCAGCTTCTTTGTCTTTGGAAGTGGGGTATCTTTTTTTGGTGGGTTCCAGTGTCCTCCTGTCACGATTGTTGTTCAGCAGCTAATTGAAGTTTTGGTGCTCTTGCCGGAGGAGGTAAGCACACATCCTTCTACTCCGCCATCTTGAGCTGGAAGACCAGTGTCTTTTATATTTATCTATGTTGTTACTTTTACCAGTGCTTTTTGCTTCATCTTATGAATTCCAGTTACGGGTCTAGAACTATAATTTTGGTGATTATCTTAACAATTATATTTGTTGTCTGCTGTTGCCTTCATGCAAAGATTGTTAAAACTGAATAAACTGATGGTCAGAACTCTTCTTGCAAATATTATAAATAAATAAGGGGGAATTGTCAGGGAATGTTTGATGGGAGGATTCCTATGTGCTGTCTCTCATGAGTCCTTTGTCCCTCTTCAAGCAGAACAGCATGCTGCTCCCAGGGACTGAGGTCATTGTGTGAGGCAGGCTTGGGTCTCCTTTAGTAAACGTTCTCTTTAGGACAAAACAGTTTAGTTTTGTTCCCCTTTCTTGAGATACGGATTGCCTGCTGATCTTCTGACTACCATTACCCCTTGTTCCCTTGGTAACGGTTGCTGTATGTTTGGTTTCCTGATCTCTATCATTCCCGAAAGAAGTTTCTTGTTCTGCAGCCTATATATACTCATAGAAAAATCATTAAAGCACCTTTGCTGCATCAGAGCTTAAGTCCCCGGGTCTTTTTTGTCTCTCTCTCTCTCTTTCTCTATCTCTCTTTTTCTGGCTGACTCTCTGGAGCGTGGAGACCCGTCATTCTCACTTTTCTGTCCGGGCTTCTAACACCCCCTCGAGAGGGCGCCTGGTGCCTTCGTGAGCAATGCAAGTCCTGTGTCAAGGACTTTATTGGTCCTCTGCATAAACCAAGGGATATCAGCCATGTTCTCTCTTTTACTTTCTTATCATCGACTCCGTACCACAAGGTTCTGGTCCATTAAAGGACCCCAACACCCAGGTCCCCGTCGCAACTCAAGGAAAACCATGAGACTTCCACCTTGCTGCGAGATGAGGCCCAATTCACCTGCATTGTGTGCAGAGCAATTCCGTGTTCCACATCAAACAAGAAAGGAGCCTTGACTTCCTTGATGCAACTCCAGAGAGTCACCAAGATCACTGTCACAAGTCTAGAGGGACGCTGAGGTCACTGCAGCACCATGAAAGATCTCTGTGTACCCCAAATCAACTCGAGTTGAGGCCCGATTCCCCAGCATTGGCTCCAGAGCCATCCCGCATTCCCCATCAAACACGACAAGTGGTTTGACTTCCTTTAGGCAACTCCAGAGATTCCCCGAGAACATCACCCAAGTCTAGAGGAAAAACAAGATCAGCACAGCAACTCGAGAAAAGCTCCGTGCACCCCAAATCATCTAGAGATGAGAGCTGATTCTCTGGCTTTGACTCAAGAGGAATGCCAACTTTCCACAAGCACCTCAAGAGGAGGCTTCGCTCAGCTATAGGTTTGTGAGAGGGACGCTGAGTTTGCTACCTCAAGTGGAAAGGACACCGAGATGCCCTGACTCAAAATAAGGTGGAATTTCCCTGCAGTGACTTGAATGGAGGCTCGTCGTTCATCTCACAAGATGAAGGGATGTCTGAATCCCCTGTGGAGATGATAGAGACAGCCCTAGTTCCCCGCCTCATCTCGACAGGAGACCTCACATCCCTTTGACTACTCGAGAGGAACGTGGAATTCAATGCTTCAAAAGGAGACAATGCCTGACTCCTCTGGAAAATTGATAGGAATCCCAATATCCCTGTGGCAACTGAAAAGGGACCCTGGGTCTCCCGTCTCACCTCAAGAGGCGTCCCTGTTGCCCTGACACGACTCGAGGAGAATCCCGAGGTGCCCCTGGAAACTAGACAGGAGTCCTGACGTCGCTGAGAAATCACGAGTGTTTAAAGAGCATCCCTGTCTTAACTCGAGAGAAAACTGCAGGTTCCAACCGCGACTTGAGAAAAACCGTGAGATTTCGCCCCTCACCACAAGATGAGGCCCGATGCCCCTGCATTACCTCCAGAGCAATTCCGTGTTTCACATCAAACACGAATGGAGGCTTGACTTCCTTTATGGAACTCCAGAGAGTCCCCAGGAACACCGTCACAAGTCTAGAGGAACCCTGAGGTCACAGCCACAACCCGAGAGAGCTCTGGGTACCCCAAATCATCTCGAGATGAGGGCCAATTGTCATTCTTTGATTAGAGAGGAATCCTGATGATCCACTCACACTGCAAGCGCTGCCTTGTCTCACCTGTTGAAACTCGAGAAGAAACCCGAGGTTCCCTGCTGTAATTTGAAAGGACATCGTGTTCCCCCTCAGCTCGACGTAAGGACTTATTCATGGCAATGACTTGAATGGAGCTCCAAGTTTCCTGTTGCAACACTAAAGGAGGTCTGACTCCCTTGTTGCACTTCTAGAAAAAGCCTGAGTTCCCCGCCCCATCTCGAAGTGAGACCTGACACCCCTTTTCAAACTTGAGACCAAAGAGGGCTTTCATGCCTCAACACGAGACAATGCCTGACACCCCTGGAAAATCTATACAAAATGCAAGATCCCTGTCGCAACAAGAAATGGAAGATGGAATTTCCCCCTCAACTCCAGATGCGTCCCGATTCCCCTGCCACAACTCGAGAAGAATCCCAAAGTGTCTCTGGCAATGAGAAAGGAGGCCTGACATCCCTCAGAAACCATCAGAGGTTCACCGCCGTCATCGTAGTTACTCGAGTGGAACCACGAGTTTCCTCCAAAACATGAGGAATCTCACAAGATTCCACCTTCAATGCAAGATGATGCCCGGTTCCCCTACATTGCCTCCACAGCAATTCCGAGTGCCACATCAAACATGAACAGAGTCCTCACTTCCTTTATGGTACTCCAGAGACTCCCCAGGAACACCATCACAAGTCTAGAAGAACCCCAAAGTCACAACCTCAACTCAAAAGTGGTCCATGTACCCAAAATAATCTCAAGATGAGGGGCGATTCCCTTGCTTCACCTCGAGAGGAATGCCAATTTTCCACTTGCACATCGAGAGGAGGCTTCTCTCAGCTATAGGTATGTGAGAGGGACCCTGAGTTTGCTGCCTCAAGTGGAATGGACACCAAGATGCCCTGACTCGAAATAAGGCCAGGTTTCCCTGCAGTGACTTGAATGCAGACTCGTCTTTCATCTCACACGATGAAGGGATGTCTGACTCCCCTGTGGAGACCCTAGAGAAAGCCCTAGTTCCCCGCCTCATCTCGACAGGGGACCTCACATCCCTTTGACTACTAGAGAGGAACGCAGAGTTCAATGCTTCAAAAGGAGACGATACCTGACTCCTCTTGAAAATTGAAGGGATTCCAATATCCCTGTTCAACTGGGTCTCCCGCCTCACCTCGAGAGGTGTCCCTATTGCCCTGCCAAGCCTCGAGGAGAAGCCCGAGGTGTCCTTCGCAACTAGACAGGAGTCTTGACGTCGCTGAGAAATCACGAGTGTTTCAAGAGCATCCCCATCGTAACTCGAGAGAAAACTGCAGGTTCCAACCGCGACTCGAGAAAAACCGTGAGATTTCCCCCCTCACCATGAGATGAGGCCCAATTCCCCTGCATTGCCTCCAGAGCAATTCCGTGTTTCACATCAAACACGAACGGACGCTTGACTTCCTTTATGGAACTCCAGAGAGTCCCCAGGAACACCGTCACAAGTCTAGAGGAACCCTGAGGTCACAGCCACAACCCGAGAGAGCTCTGGGTACCCCAAATCATCTCGAAATGAGGGCCAATTGTCATTCTTTGATTAGAGAGGAATCCTGATGATCCACTCACACCACAAGCACTGCCTTGTCTCACCTGTTGAAACTCGAGAAGAACCCCGAGGTCCCTGTTGTAATTTGAAAGGACATCGTGTTCCCCCTCAGCTCGACGTAAGGACTGATTCATGGCAACAACTTGAATGGAACTCTGAGTTTCCTGTCGCAACACTAAAGGAGGTCTGACTCCCTTGTTGCACTTCTAGAAAAAGCCTGAGTTCCCCGCCCCATCTCGAAATGAGGCCTGACACCCCATTTCGAACTTGAGACCAAAGAGGGCTTCCATGCCTCAGCATGAGACGATGCCTGACACCCCTGGAAAATCTATACAAAATGCAAGATCCCTGTCGCAACAAGAAATGGAAGATGGAATTTCCCCCTCAACTCCAGATGCGTCCCGATTCCCCTGCCACAACTCGAGAAGAATCCCAAAGTGTCTCTGGCAATGAGAAAGGAGGCCTGACATCCCTCAGAAACCATCAGAGGTTCACCGCCGTCATCGTAGTTACTCGAGTGGAACCACGAGTTTCCTCCAAAACATGAGGAATCTCACAAGATTCCACCTTCAATGCAAGATGATGCCCGATTCCCCTACATTGCATCCAGAGCAATTCCGAGTTCCACATCAAACACGAAAGGCGTCTTCACTTCCTTTATGGGACTCCAGAGAGTCTCAAAGAACACCGTCACAAGTCTAGAAGAACCCCAAAGTCACAACCTCAACTCAAAAGTGGTCCATGTACCCAAAATAATCTCGAGATGAGGGGCGATTCCCTTGCTTCACCTCGAGAGGAAAGCCGACTTTCCAGTCGCACCTCAGGAGGAGGTTGCTCTCAGCTATAGGTATGTGCAAGGGACCCTGAGTTTGCTGCCTCAAATGGAATGGACAGCGAGTTTCCCTCACTCGACGTAAGGCCTGATTTCTCTGCAGTGACTCAAATGCAGGCTTGTCTTTCATCTCACAAGATGAAGGGATGTCTGACTCCCCTGTTGAGACCTAGAAAGAGCCCTAGTTCCCTGCCTCATCACCACAGGAGGTTTCACATCCTTTTGACATCTCAAGAGGGATGTGGAGTTGCATGCTTCAACAAGAGACGTTGCCTGACCACTCTTGAAAATCGAGAAGAATTCCAATATCACACTGGCAACTGGAAAGGGGCCCTGGATCTCCCTCCTCAATTCGAGAGGCATCCCTACTGCCCTGCCACGACTCGAGGAGAATCCCGAAGTGTCCCTGGAAACTAGACAGGAGTCCTGACGTTGCTGATTAAACACAAGTGTTTCAAGAACATCCCCATCGTAATTCGAGAGGAAACCCCAGGTTCCCACTGCAACTCGAGATAAACCATAAGATGTCCCCCTCACCGCGAGATGAGGCCCAAAAACCCTGCACTGGTTCCAGAGGCATCCCTCGGTCCCCATCAAACATGACAGGTGGCTTGACTTCCTTTAAGCAACTCCAGAGATTCCCCAAGTACACCGTCACGAGTCTAGATGAACACCGAGGTCAGCACAGCAACTTGGGAAGCGTTCTGTATACCGCAAATCATCTCGAGGTGACAGCCGAATCTCATTCTTCGATTGGAGAGGAATCCTGATGATCCACTCACACCACAAGCGCTGCCTTGTCTCACCTGTTGAAACTCGAGAAGAATCCCGAGGTCCCTGCTGTAAGTCGAGAGGACATCGTGTTCCCCCTCAGCTCAACATAAGGACTGATTCCATGGCAATGACTTGAATGGAACTCCGAGTTTCCTGTCGCAACACTAAGGGAGGTCTGACTCACTTGTTGCACTTCTAGAAAAAGCCTGAGTTCCCCACCCCATCTCGAAATGAGGCCTGGCACCCCATTTCGAACTTGAGACCAAAGAGGGCTTCCATGCCTCAACACGAGATGATGCCTGACTCCCCTGGAAAATCTATACAAACTGCAAGATCGCTGTCGCAACAGGAAACGGACACTGGCACTTCCGCCTCAACACGAGATGTGTCCCGATGCCCCTGTCACAACTCGAGAAGAATCCCAAAGTGTCTCTGGTAACAACAAAGGAGGCCTGACATCCCTGAGAAACCACAAGAGGTTCACTGCCGTCCCCATAGTTACTCGAGAGGAACCACGAGTGTCCTACCGCAACCTGAGTGAGTAAAACCACAAGATTCCACCTTTGATGCAAGATGATGCCCGATTCCCCTGTATTGCCTCCAGAGCAATTCCGTCTTCCACAACCAACAAGAAAGGAAGCTTGACTTCCTTTATGGGACTCCAGAGAGTCTCAAAGAACACTGTCACAAGTCTAGAGGAATCCCGAGGTCACTGCCACAATGCAAAAGAGCTCCGAGTACCCCAAATCATCTCGAGATGAGGGCTGATTCCCTTGCTTCACATCGAGAGGAATGCTGGCTTTCCAGTCACACCTCAAGAGGAGGCTTCTATCAGCTATAGGTATGTGAGAGGGACCCTGAGTTTGCTGCCTCAAGTGGAATGGACACCGAGATGCCCTGACTCGAAATAAGTCCAGATTTCCCTGCACTGACTTGAATTCAGGCGCGTCTTTTGTCTCACAACATGAGAGGGATGTCTGAATGACCTGTGGAGACCCTAGAGAAAGCCCTAGTTCCCCGCCTCATCTCGACAGGAGGCCTCACATCCCTTTGACAACTCGAGAGGAATGCAGAGTTCAATGTTTCAAAAGGAGACAATGTCTGACTCCTTTTGAATATCGATAGGAATCCCAATATCCCTGTGGCAACTGGAAAGGGAGCCTGGGTCTCCCGCCTCACCTCGAGAGGCGTCCCAATTGCCCTGCCAAGCCTCGAGGAGAATCCCGAGTTGTCCCTCGCAACTAGGCAGGAGTCCTGACGTCGTTGAACAAACACGTGTTTTGAAGGGCCATTCCCGTCGTAACTCCAGAAGGAACCCCAGGTTCCCACCGCAACTCGAGAAAAACCATGAAACTTCCCTCTCACCACGAGATGAGGCCCGATTCACCTGCATTGCCTGCAGAGCAATTCCGTGTTCCACATTAAACATGAAAGGAGCCTTGACTTCCTTGATGGAACGCCAGAGAGTCCCCAAGAACACTGTCACAAGTCTAGAGGAACCCTGAGGTCACCGCAGCAACAAGAAAGTGCTCCATGTACCCCAAATCGACTCAAGATGAGGCCCGATTCCCGTACTTTGGCTCCAGAGCAATTCCGTGTTCCACATAAAACACGAAAGGTGCCGCGACTTCCTTTACGCAATTCCAGAGATAACCCGAGAACACTGTATCTAGTCTCGAGCAACACCGAGTTCAGCACAGCCACTCCAGAAGAGCTCCCGGTACCCCCAAATCATCTCAAGATGAGAGCTGATTCCCTGGCTTCGAATCAAGAGGGATGCCAACTTTCCACAAGCACCTCAAGAGGAGGCTTCTCTCACCTATAGGTATGTGAGAGGGACCCTGAGTTTGCTGCCTCAAGTGGAATGGACACTGTGTTCCCCTCACTTGAGGTAAGGCCTGATTTCCCTGCAGTGACTCAAATGCAGGCTCATCTTTCATCTCACAAGATGAAGGGATGTCTGACTCCCCTGTTGAGACCCTAGAAAGAGCCCTAGTTCCCCGCCTCATCTCCACAGGAGGATCACACCCCTTTGATATATCAAGAGGAATGCAGAGTTGTTTGCTTCAACAGGAGATGATGCCTGACTCCTCTTGAAAATCAGTAGCAATTCCAATATTCCAGTGGCAACTGGAAAGGGACTTTTGGTCTCCCTCCTCAACTCGAGAGGCATCCCTACTGCCCTGCCATGACTCAAGGAAAATGCCCAGGTGTCACTGGAAACTAGACAGGTGTCCTGACGCCACTGAGAAAACACGAGTGTTTGAAGAACATCCCCATCTTAACTCGAGAGGATACCCCAGGTTCCCACCACAACTCGAGAAAAACCATGAGATTTCCCCCCTCAAAGCGGATGACGCCCAAATCTCCTGCATTGGTTCCAGAGCCATCCCGCGTTCCCCATCAAACACGACAGGAGGCTTAACTTCCTTTAAGCATCTCCAGAGATTCCCCGAACACATCGTCACAAGTCTAGATAAACACTGAGGTCAGCACAGCAACCCGAGAAGAACTCCATGTACCCCAAATCATCTCGAGCTCAGGGCTGATTCTCATTCTTCGGTTGGAGAGGAATCCCGATGTTCCACTTGCACCAGAAGTGCTGCCTTATCTCACCTGTTAAAACTCGAGAAGAACCCCGAGGTCCCTGCTGTAAGTCGAAAGGACTTTGTGTTCCCCCTCAGCTCGACATAAGGACTGATTCCATGGCAACGATTTGAATGGAACTCCGAGTTTCCTGTCGCAACACTAAGGGAGGTTTGACTCCTTTGTGGCACTTCTAGAAAAAGCCCAAGCTCCCCGCCCCATCTCGAAATGAGGCCTGACACCCCATTTCAAACTTGAGACCAAAGAGGTCTTCCATGCCTCAACACGAGAGTCCCGATTTCCCTGGAAAATCTATACAAACCCCAAGATCCCTGTCGCAACAGGAAACGGACGCTGGCATTTCCGCCTCAACATGAGATGCATCCCGATTCCCCTGCTGCAACTCGAGAAGAATTGCAAAGTGTCTCCGGCAACGAGAAAGGAGGCTGACATCCCTGAGAAACCACGTGAAGTTCACTGCCGTCCCCACAGTAACTCGAGAGGAGCCACGAATTTCCTACCTCAATTTGAGTAAAACCACAAAATTCCACCTTCAATGCAAGATGATGCCCAATTCCCCTGCATTGTTTCCAGAGCAGTTCTGTCTTCCACAACCAACATGAAAGGAGGCTTGACTTCCTTTATGGAACTCCAGAAAGTCCCCACGAACACCATAACAAGTCTAGAGTGACCCCGAGGTCACTGCTGCATCCAGAAAGAGCTTCATGTACCCCAAATCATCTCGAATAGTGAGCTGATATGCTTGCTTCACGTTGAGAGGAATGCCGACTTTCCAGTCGCACCTCAAGAGGAGGCTTCTATCAGCTATATGTATGTGAGAGGGACCCTGAGTTTGCTGCCTCAAATGGAATGGACACCGAGTTCCCCTCACTCAAGGTAAGGCCTGATTTCTCTGCAGTGACTCAAATGCAAGCTCATGTTTCCTCTCCCAACATGAAGGGATGTCTGAATGCCCTGTTGATACCCTAGAAAGAGCCCTAGTTCCCTGCCTCATCTCGACAGGAGGCCTCACATCCCTTTGACAACTCGGAGTTCACAGAGAGACAGACACGACTGAGCAGCTTAACTGAACTGAACTGAGCTGACAATAGCTTCTCCAGATTTTGGTCACCTGAGTTTCTATCCTTGTGCTAAACTGAGTGATGACAGTGTATTGAACAGCTAGGTCATTTCCAAATAAATTAAGCTTAGTGTTTAACAGGACACCAGGACATGAATGGGGAGACCAGCATGGATGCATGGACAACAACCTTGGTAACTAGACAACCAGTGGGAAATTACTCTCTGACTCAGAGAACTCAAACTGGGGCTCTCTGATAGCCTAGAGAGGTGGGAATGGGAGGGACTTGGGAGGGAGATTCAAGAGCGAGGGGCCACATGTACCCCTACGGTACATTCAGATTGATATATGACCAATCAAACCAATATTGTAGAGCAAGAATCATTCCACTGAAGATAAATAACTGCTCGAAAGAAAGAAAGAAAGAAAACCAAACAGATGGAATGAAATGAACAGAGATACAAACTTTGCAACTCGTACCCCTATGGTACATTCAGGTTGATATATGACCAATAAAACCAATATTTTAGAGCAAGAATCATTCCACTGAAAATAAATAACTGTTAGAAAGAAAGAAAGGAAACCAAACAGATGGAATGAAATGAACAGAAACACAAACTTTGAAACTCACACCATAATTCAATTACAAAAAAAAAAAAAAAAGACTATAAACATTTAAGAAAAACAACAGACGTCTCCATGACCTTTGGTCTGGTGATGAGTTCTAACACACAACAAAAAAAGCCAACTTTTCCAATTTGTGAATGTAAGTTATTTCACACATTGTCTTCTACAGTTTTGGGCATTTACTCTGTGAAGGCCCTTATTCGAGAGAAGCAAAAGACAAACTGGTAAATGAACCACTGACCACCCACCCGGGCCAGGCGGCAGAGAAGGGAAAACACTTCCAGGAGTCATCTTCCAACAGGAGGTCCTGGTCAGGACCAAGGAACTCACAAGCTACCAGCAACCAGGATTCTAGAGTGGTCAAAAAGAGATGGGAGGAGACACCAATCCAGAGGACCTACCAGTTTCCCAGGATCCTCTTCGCTGGAATTCATCTTGGCTGAGTGGTGTGTGTGCCCCCAGGAAGGATGTCAATTCAGAATGACTGGCAAGAGACAAGCCAGAAAGGAACCCAATAACCATAAACCCTGAGACTGTGAGCTTTCGTCCCTTTCCCTCTGGCAAGAGCTGTTTCTCTCCCATTTCCCTCACCCCGGGAAGGATGCGCTCTGACTTCCAGCTTCTGACTTCCGGTTTCTGACTTCCGGCTGCGCCCGTCCCTGGCCGAGCTCACACACAGGTATGCCGGCGGGGAGCGACCAGCCCCCCAGGCGCTGTCCGTGCGCCCCGCCCGCCCACACACTTCCAGCACTGGCCCGCGGGCCTGGCTCCTGCCGCCAGGTCAGACACCTGAAACACCAGCAGATCCACCCCACAGAGACAATCCAAGCTTTTCATCCACTGATCTGTCTATAATTTGGCGATCAAACTACGTCTACAGAAAAGAAAGATGACCTGACCTAGGACGGCCGGGATATTCTACAGAACCAGAGATAGCTGGTTACAGTGAAAACTGTTTTCCTCATGGAAACTGTAAAGCTGGTTCCTTTGCATATGCAATTATTCAAAACAATTGCTTCTTACAAAGGCCTGCCTAGGGCCACACATGAAGGGAATCCTTTCCAGGGTCTTGGGAGACTTCCCTAGTAGCTCAGGCTGTATGTTTGTAAAAGCTTTGCACAGACAGTGCCGGAGATCTCCGTTCGACCCCTGCCTCAGGAAGATCTCCTGGAGAAGGGAATGGTAGCTTGCCCAACCCCATCCCCCTCCCCCCACCCCAGGCCACCACCGGCCCCAGTGCCCCAAAAAAAAGGCCCAAGGGGACATTTTAAATCTCAGGCAGAAAACTAGAAGATCTCTGTCTGTCTGTCTTTCTGCATTTACGTATGTCTCTGTGTGACTCTTCTGTTTTTTCTGGATATTGCTGAAGTTGTGAGGTCTTATCGAAATGGTCACAAGAAAAGGAAGCCCTTACAAATCAAACAGCTCTAACTACAAGAAAAAATTGACCTAAATGAATTTCAGATTCACATGAACTGGCAAATAGTCAATATTAAATATCTAGTGGACACACACACATTTATATATATATATATACATATATTTTTAAATCCCCCACAACTCTACTATAGCCATGTCTAAGAGTCATTAACATGAAGCCCAAAATTGTCCTTGTGCCTAGGTTTATTATAAGTTAAAGATCACCATATTGTCATATCTGTCACAAACTTGTCAACAAAGAAAGTACCTCTAAAAACAATAACAAGGAATACTCCTCAAAAATGTAAATATGATATGAGCTTTTAGATAAACTCTTAACTATAATTATACTCTAAGATACCTGTCGATAATAGACTCGATTGAAGGCAGAGGGGAAGGGGACGACAGAGGATAAGATGGCTGGATGGCATCGCTGACCAGATGGACATGAGTTTGAGCAAGCCCCTGGAGGGGGTGATGGAGAGAGAAGCCCGGTGTCCTGCAGTCCATGGGGTCACAGACAGCCACACACGACTGAACAGCCAAACTGAACTGAACTGAGCTGACAATAGCTTCTCCAGATTTTGGTCACCTGAGTTTCTATCCTTGTGCTAAACTGAGTGATGACAGTGTATTGAACAGCTAGGTCATTTCCAAATAAATTAAGCTTAGTGTTTAACAGGACACCAGGACATGAATGGGGAGACCAGCATGGATGCATGGACAACAACCTTGGTAACTAGACAACCAGTGGGAAATTACTCTCTGACTCAGAGAACTCAAACTGGGGCTCTCTGATAGCCTAGAGAGGTGGGAATGGGAGGGATGTGGGAGGGAGATTCAAGAGCGAGGGGCCACACATACCCCCAGGGTACATTCAGGTTGATATATGACCAATCAGACCAATATTGTAGAGTAAGAATCATTCCACTGAAAATGAATAACTGTTAGAAAGAAAGAAAGAAAGAAAGAAAACCAAACAGATGGAATGAAATGAACAGAAACACAAACTTTGCAACTCACACCATAATTCAATTACCAAAAAAAAAAGACTATAAACATTTTAGAAAAACAACAGACCTCTCCATGACCTTTTGTTATAGGAAGGGGGACCCCTTCCAGGGCCCGTAGTTGGGCTCTTGTCTAACACTCAGAAAAGAATTTTCCAAGGAGACATGTGCTGACAAAGCAAGAGATTTTATTGGGAAGGGCACCCAGGTGGAGAGCAGGAGGGTAAGGGAACCCAGGAGAACTGCTCTGCCTCGTGGCTGGAAGTCTTGGGTTTTATGGTGATGGGATTAGTTTCCAGGTGTTCTTTGGCTGATCATTCTAATTCAGAGTCTTTCCTGGTGGCGCACGCATTGCTCAGCCAAGATGGATTCTAGCGAGAGGGATTCTGGGAAGTGGACGGACAGGCAGGGTCTCCTCTCGACCTTTCCCGAACTCTTCCAGCTGGTGGTGGCTTATTAGTTCTATATTCCTTATCAGGATCTCCTGTCATAAAACAACTCATGCAAATGGTTACTATGGTGCCTGGCCAGGGTGGGCGGTTTCAATCAGTGTGCCTCCCCTAACAACTCCCCCCTGAGAGACTTCATACTCAAGATGCTTTTTGGGAATTGGGGTGGAGGTCTCTTTCTTCTGTAACTTCTTCCTGCTGTGCCTGGGCATAGGCCTGCCTAGCAGAGCAGAAGTCTCTCTCTACCTGATCTAAGTTGGGGTGTTCTGTATTTGAAACCAGCTCCCACCCTTGTAGTAACATCCATTTGGCTTGGAACTGCTGGAGTCTGCTGGAGATAAACTTTGTAAGGATTTGGAGTATACAGGGGCTAAATAGGAGGCCTAATAGGATAGTTATCACTGGACCTATGCATGGTAAGAGCCAAGAAGGGAAAGAAGGAGAACTCCATACACCTGTTGAACTTAAATCCCAGATCTTTGTAGCCTGTTCCAAAAGCCCCTTGATATCTTCTTGAGCCTGCCCAGACTGGTTATAATAAAAACAGCATTCTTCCTTTAGATATAGACAAGTGCCTCCCTGCAGTCAATAAATCTAGGGCCCAACGATTTTGTAGGACCATTGCGGCTAGGGAGTCTAACTGGGATTGCAGGCTTTGGAGGGTCCTCACTGTTTTTTCTATGGATACAGCAGTGTCACTAGAAAGCTGCTGAAATTTATGTAAAGAAGTTCCCCCCACGGCAGCTCCTGTTAAACCAGCAGTCAGCCCTAATGCCAGGAAAATAGGGGTAAGTATTACTGCACGACGTATCCTCTGGTTGGTATATACTGGTAAAGGCAAGGAGGTATTACTCCAGGCCAGATCTATGTGGGGCGTGACATACCCTACGGAGCAAGTTCCTGACCAAAAAGGTGGTAGGGATAAATAAGCTTTACCCCCACATGTGAAATAGGCACCATGACTATGTTTAAGTTGGGCAGCAAAATGGGTTTGCCAAAGAGGAACAGGATTTTCATCTGTCTTACAACTGGAACATGGCATAATGGAACAGGGGCAGTCCTTTAGCAGCTGGGAGGAGACTGTCACTCCACTTGCTGCAAAACCGGCAGCAGTGAGGGCATTTAGGAACGGATTTAAGTGTTGAGGCATCCTGGGTTTTGTCCTCAAGGTAGAGAGTATTTCGTTTGGGCTCCCACCATAGGGTTAGGTTTTCAGGGGTAGGTACCCCTACAAGGGAATAACAGGGGTCAGAGTTGCCCATCCAGTTTTGAAACCAGGACGAATGGGTGTGGTTCTTTGGTCGTCCAAAACAGAACATGGATTTTTGAGACTGGTTAATGGCATCTGAGGAGAGCCTCATGTTCGGGGATAGGTATAGTGTGTCGGTTCTGCCAGAACCTCTAGTTCCCAAAATTTGGGCTAAATCATAATACCCTAGTGAAATTTCTAGGTCCCGGTTTTTCCCATCAGTTTCAACAGTGAAGGTCACCCCACATTGTGAGTTGTCTAGATTTCCCACTGACACTCCTGTTAGGGAGTGGCTTTTTAGACAGATAGGGAAGGTCACTTGGGGGATGTTAGTCAAGAGAGAAAATAAGGGCTCAGGTGGGATTGCAGATGTCATCGAGGGGGTAAATAGAGACCGTTGTTGCTGGTACCAAGGCATGAAGTTTTTTTCCCCTTTTTCCCAAAAGGCCATATTACGACCAGATAGGGTGTGCTACGTAACAGCCCGTAGCTCGGCTGGAAGGGTGGGCCATTGATACCCTGGGATAGGTTGGACATATCCCCAACTTCTGCCATTAATGCAGATCCAGCACGGGCTGGTTAGGTTGAGTTGAGAAGCAGTGTGGTTTGCAAGTGTATATGCCTCGTTTAGGGAGAGATCAATAGCCATACAGGGAGATATGATTAGAAAGAGGAAGAACATCATATGATGCATTTTACTTATCTGAGGGAGAGTTGATGGGGTTCCGCCTGAACAAGAGCCTGAGATCTTCAACAGGTTCACAGGAATAGCTGTCCTCTGGCTTTGGAGTCTCACTTTCTGTCTCCCCCTCCTGTATGCCATAGGGTTTTATTCTAGAATTGTGGACCCAGGCAGATAGACCCTTCACTTTTACAGCAGTTGAAGTCACTAGAACAACCTGATATGGCCCTGTCCATTTGTCGGACAGCTGGTTTGGACTCCCTTTTTCTTGCCGGGTCTTTACTAATACTTGATCCCCTGGCTCTACCTGGGGATTTTTCCAGTCTTCCTGTGGTTTAGGGAGGATCTGTTCTCCATACCGTTGGAGTTCTTGTTGAAACCTTCCCAGGTCAGTTATATGTTTTAAGAGTGTATTGGCATCCTCATCAAAAAACAAATCAGAAGTTAAGAATGGACGTCCATACATCATTTCATAAGGACTTAACAATAGTGGCCGTTTGGGGGATGTCTATACCCTCATGAGGGCTATGGGTAGCATATGTGTCCACTTATTATGTGTTTCTTGACATAGCTTGGCCAGAGCCCTTTTAAGAGTCTGATTGGCTCTCTCTACCTTTCCTAAAGCTTGAGGCCTCCAGGATGAGTGGAGCCGGTATTTTATGCCTAAGCATGCGGCTAGGTTCTGGGATATCGTGGCTGTAAATGAGGGCCCATTGTTGCTCTGAAGTGACTGAGGCAGCCCAAACCTAGGCACTATCTCCTTCAGCAGAGCTTTACAGACTTCTGTAGCTCTCTCTGTCTTAGTAGGGAGCGCCTCGATCCATCCTGTGAATGTGTCAATAAAGACTAGCAAATAAGAAAACCCTTGGGTCTTTGGTATGGCTGTAAAACCCACTTGCCAGTCCTCTCCTGGGTATGATCCCTGATGTTGGACAGGTTTAATTAGAGGAGGTGGCAAGGGTTTGGTTTTTGGATTATTTCTTAGACAGATATCACAATTCTGTGTGACCTGTCTAACAACCTTAGCTAACTGGGGATGGTAGAGAATAGGCTTAAGCAAGATTTCTAGATTATCTCTTCCAAAATGAGTGCTCTTATGTAAGGAGTTAGTAATTTTCCAAACCTGAGAATCAGGGAGTATTATTTGGGCCTGATCAGTCTGAAACCACCCATGTGACCCAATCTCCCAGCCCCACTCAGCATATCGGTAATGTTCCTCTGGGGTATAATCTGGAGTCAGGGTTTCCTTGGGGAAAAGGGGGCAGATAGCAGTGGCAGGGGTAGCTTCCCTAGCAGCTCATCTTGCCTCCTGATCAGCTCTCCTATTTCCCTGGGCCTCTTCTTCTTTCCCCTTTTGGTGACCCTTGCAGTGGATGACAGCTAATTTTGCAGGAAGTTTGACTGCCTCCAGGAGCCTGAGAATGAGCTCTTTGTGTTTAATAGGAGAGCTTTGGGCACTGAGCATCCCTCTTTCTTTCCAAATTGCTGCATGGGCATGCAGAATGAGGAAAGCATACTTACAGTCTGTATACACATTAATCCTCTTTCCTTCTCCTAACTCCAGAGCTCTCGTCAGGGCAAAAAGTTCAGCTTTCTGGGCTGAGGTGTCTGGAGGAAGAGACCCACTTTCCTTAGTTTCTTCTAGGCTCACTACAGCATATCCTGCTTTCCTCTCTCCTTTTTCTACAAAACTACTGCCATCCGTGTACCATTTTTCCTCTGGGTCAGATAAAGGTGTCTCTGATAGGTCCGGGCGAGAAGAGTATAACTCGTCTATGATTTGTATGCATTGGTGATCCAAAGGGGAAGTAGGGGGATCTGGCAGTAAGGTTGCTGGATTTAAAGTCTGACAGACCCATAACTTTATTTCTGGAGTGTCAAGGAGGGCTTGATATTGGGTGATCCTTCCCCCCTGTCATCCACCTATCCCCTTTAGTTTCCAAGACTCCTTGCACCTTGTGAGGTGTATACACTGTGGTGGGCTGACCCAGGGTCAGTTTAGATGCCTCCTTAACCATAAGAGTGGTGGCTGCTACTGCCCGGAGGCAAGTGGGCCACCCTCTGGACACCTCACCCAGTTGTTTTGAGAGATAAGCCACGGGTTGTAATACAGGCCCCATCATCTGCCCTAGCATCCCAAGAGCAGTTCCTATCCTTTCAGAAACATAGAGTCTAAAAGGCTTCTCCAGGTTTGGGAGGCCTAAAGCTGGGGCTATAATGATAGACTCTTTTAGGGCATTAAAGGCCACCTTGCAGGTCTCATCCCAGTTGAGTGGCTCTTCATCTTTCCCCCTTAACTTTTCATATAGGGGTCTGGCCAGGTTGCCATAATTAGGAATCCAGATCCTGCAAAACCCGGTCATTCCTAAAAATCCCCTAAGCTGTTTTTTTGTTTTGGGGTACGGGGTATTTAAGATGAGGGATTTCCTCTCGGGGTCAAGCATTCTTTTTCTTTCCATAATTATAAATCCAAGGTATTTAACTTGGGTTAAGCTAATCTGAGCCTTCTTGGAGGATACTCGATAACCCTTTTCATATAGGAAATTTAGAGTTTTAATAGTGTCCATTTGAGAGCTGGTAAAATCTGGACTAGCTATGAGCAAGTCTTCCACATACTGTATTAGACTACTGTTTGTTAAAGTTAATTCCCTTAGTTCTCTCCCCAAGGAAGTCCCAAAGATATGAGGGCTATCCCTAAACCCTCGTGGTAGTCGAGTCCAGCAGAGTTGTATGGTTTCTCTTGTTTCCAAGTCCCGCCACTCAAAAGCAAAGAGTTTTTGGGATTCAGGATGGAGAGGAATGCAAAAGAGAGCATCTTTAAGATCCAAGACTGAGAAGTACTTGGCATTTCCTGGGACTTTGGATAGGAGGGTATACGGGTTTGGGACTATGGGGTGGATGGGAACCACAGCTTCATTAACAGCTCTTAGATCCTGGATGAATTGATAAGATCCATCTGGTTTTTTAACAGGCAAGATTGGAGTATTGCAGGGGGACTCACAGCTGATTAGAATTCCGGTATCTCGGTATTTGTTAACAAATGGTCTAAGACCCTCAAGAGCTTCTGGTTTTAAGGGATATTGTCTTTTCCAGGGGTAGGGAGCATTTGGTCTCAGAGAAATCTTTACCGGTGGAACATTTATGGCTAGACCAGGGCTGGAGACATCCCACACCTGGGGATTGACCTCATCTAGGAAAGGGACAGACTCCTCCTTTTCTACCTCTGACTGTAAATATTCAGATACTAGGCAAAGAAAATTATTGACTTCTACCTTCCCCCAAGTCGCTCTGGTTTGGAGGCAGCAAAGAAGGTCTCTCCCCAGTAGGGGAGCAGGGCAACCAGGGATGTATAAGAAGGGGTGGGTTCCTTGCCAATTTCCCACCTTACAATGGAGGGGCTTAGTAAAATTCCGGCTTTGGGGTTTTCCATCTACCCCATCACCATTTTAGTCTGGGAGTCTAAACGTTCTAATCGGAAAGGAAGAACGGAGAAGGCAGCCCCCGTGTCTAAAAGAAAGTTCACATCCTTACCTTCTATTTGTGGAGTCACCCAAGGGTCGAGAGGAGTGATCTGGATCTCACCATTTGCAGGGGGTTCTCGAGCCGCTGGGCACCCTCAGTCCCAGTCGCCCAGGACTAACACAGAGGGAGCAGGTGTAGGGGTCGCCATACGCCTTCCCTTAGGGCGATATGGACACTCCCTTTTCCAACGCCCATCCTCTCTGCAGTAGGCACACTGGGTGTGGCTCAGCCGCGGTGGATTGTTAAGATCTTTTCTTCTTCCTTACTCTCCCCAGGACTCTTGCATAGTGGCAGGATGAATCAAGGCCAGGATTTTAGCCTGTTGTTGGGCCAAGGCCTGGGTCTGCCTCTCTATTCTCCTCTCTTTTCAGACTTCTTTTTGCTCCCTTCTTGCTTCCTCCTCCTGGTCCCTGTTCAAAAACACCCTATTTGCCTCCTCCACCAAATTGGAAATTGGGGTCTCTGATCCTTTTCCTAGGTTTTTGTAATTTTCTCCTTATGTCTGGGGCTGCCTGGGTTATGAAGGAATGGGCCAACAGAACTCGTCCTTCCATACTTTTTAAATCTGTCTTGGTAAAGTTTTTAAAGGCTTCTGTGATTCTGCCCAAAAAAAGAGCTGGATTTTCATTCTCTTCCTGTGTAACCTCTTTTATCTTATTATAATTAACAACCTTTTGCACACCCTGGGTCACTCCCTGTAGTAGGCAAGTAATCAGGTGTCTTAAGGATTCCTTTCCTGCCCTTGTATTAGGATCCCAGTCTGGCTCTGTCGAGGGAATTGCCTCTTTGGCAGGGGCCAGACTGACATCTACCCGCTGTCTTTCATCAGCCACTTTTCTAGCCTGATCTAGGATTTGAGCTTTTTCCCCATCATTACAACACTGGGTGAGGATGACCATTATATCTCTCCAGGTGAGGGAGAAGTTAAGGCTAAGACGCTCAAATTCATCCTTAAATTTTTGGGGGTTCTCAGAATATGAGCCCAATTGCTCCTTGCATTGGGTAATGTCTTGCATAGAGAACAGAACATGAGCGTGCATAGTTCCCCCTTGCCCATCTGGTACCTCTCTTAGGGGGCAGATTTTGTCTGAGGATGACCTTTCCTTCTGTGGAGGACAAAGCTTACTTCCTGATGGTAACCCCATGGGGGAGGGGACATATGGAGGAGGAGCCAAGGCGATTGGTAGTGACTCCCCTTCGGATGCCATGACTTCCGGGCCCAGCCTCGTGACTTCTGGGCCTAGCCTCCTAACTTCCGGGCCCGGGCTCCTGACTTCCAGGCGTGTCTGACCCTCCTTTCCTCATGGCCTCTCTGCTGAAGCAGAGGAGGTCAAGAGAAGGTCAAGGGGATCTTCTGTTTCAGACCTTGCTAAAAGGATTTTGGAAGAGCATTTATCAAAGTCCTCAAGCTTATATTTTCCCTTTTTTTCGGAATCCTGGTAGAGGGCAATAAAGGCCTGGACATAGGGAACTTCCTTGTATTTACCCTCACGTTTGCAGTATAGACTGAGCTGTAAAATGGTGTTGTGTCCAAGTGATCCTGACTGGGGCCTTTTTTCCCCTCCTCCCAGGGAGTAAGTAGGCCAGTATTGAGTACAGTATTTGATAAGTTTTTTTTTTCTTTTTTAGCCCTCCAGTTGGTATCCCTCGTAGTTGGCCAAAGACAACCAAGTGGGGTGTCTAGAGGGAAGCTAGGCTTATTTCCCATTTTAGTGACAGTATAGCTTATATCTCATTTCCAAGGGACAAGTATTGGAGCGGATGCCTCTATATCTGACTCTAGAGAGATTGTAAGCTCTCTCCTGGTCCCAAAGGGCCTGATTGTATATGCACCAAAGGAAATGTTCAGTAGTAAGCACAATCAACGGGGCTGTAGGGCTGGTCCCAAAAGGTAAATTAACCCCTAAGGATGTATCTAGGGTGTTAATTTTCACCCAAGGCCAGGTGCAACTATACTGAACCCCGTCAATCACTTCCACGTGGAAGCACTCAGCCAAATGCTCAATTAAATGGCTGAATTTATAGGAAATAGGGCACCCAATGGAGGGCTTCTAATGCCCGATCATCTCCCCAAGAACAGAGAGCACAGTTCATGGGGAGCAGAGGGCGTAGCCTCTCTGAAAATCTCTTACAAAGACCCAGAACTTCAGGTCCAAGTATTGACAGAGTAAGCGGAAATAACTTGGGTCTTCAAAGAGAGGGAAAAGGGCCAGGTTGAGAGTAAAGGAGTGGAAAGAAACAGAAGGTCCAGGAGTGGGGGAGAGAAAGAGAAAAAAAAGGGGGTGGCCTTACAGACGTCTCCTGCTACCTGCAGGCACCCAGGCATTACGGGACATTCCCCTGGGCTTCCAGAGAAGGGAGGACTGGAACTCAGCCCTACCAGAACCAGAATTCGAGTTCTCTGCCAAGAGGAGGTGATCAGTCTCCAATCCTCAGCTCAAGCTGAGGCCCTTCGACCAGATTCCTGCGTCCAAGACCAGGGGACTAGAAAAATAGGATAGGTTGAGAAGAGGGGTGAGAAAAAAGGGGTCAACAAAATCTCTTGTTCCTTACCCAGTCGGGGCACCCTGGCCAGTTGTCCGCGTCAGGAGGAGACCAGGGAAAAACGAGTCCCAGTTGCGGCCACTGGGTCAGATACGTCGGCAGGCGAGCTGGTCCTGGAGTACCATAAGCGGTCTGGATGTCAGCCCCAGTAGAAATGGGGGTGTCCCTTCGTGGTCGCCAGTTGTTGTAGGAAGGGGGACCCCTTCCAGGGCCCGTAGTTGGGCTCTTGCCTAACACTCGGAAAAGAATTGTCCTAGGAGACATGTGCTGACAAAGCAAGAGATTTTATTGGGAAGGGCACCCAGGTGGAGAGCAGGAGGGTAAGGGAACCCAGGAGAACTGCTCTGCCTTGTGGCTGGAAGTCTTGGGTTTTATGGTGATGGGATTTGTTTCCAGGTGTTCTTTGGCCATCATTCTAATTCAGAGTCTTTCCTGGTGGCGCACGCATTGCTCAACCAAGATGGATGCTAGCGAGAGGGATTCTGGGAAGAGGACGGACAGGCAGGGTCTCCTCTCGACCTTTCCAAACTCTTCCGGCTGGTGGTAGCTTATTAGTTCCGTATTCCTTATCAGGATCTCCTGTCATAAAACAACTCATGCAAATGGTTACTATGGTGCCTGGCCAGGGTGGGCGGTTTCAATCAGTGTGCTTTCCCTAACACTTTGGTCTGGTGATGAGTTCTAACACACAACAAAAAAAGCCAACTTTTCCAAATTGTGAATATAAGTTATTTCACACATTGACTTTTAAAATTTTAGGCATTTACTCTGTGAAGGACCTTATTCAAGAGAAGCAAAAGACAAATTGGTAAATGAACCACTGACCACCCACCCTGGCCAGGCAACAGAGAAAGGAAAACACTTCCAGGAGTCATCTTGCAACAGGAGGTCCTGGTCAGAATCAAGGAACTCACAAGCTATCAGCGACCAGGATTCTGGAGAGGTCGAAAAGAGATGGGACACTCCAATGCAGAGGTCCTACTGACTTCCCAGGATCCTCCTTGCTGGAATCCATCTCGGCTGAGTGGTGTGTGTGCCACCAGGAAGGATGCCAATTCAGAATGACTGGCAAGAGACAAGCCAGAAAGTAACCCAATGACCATAAACCCTGAGACTGTGAGCTTCCCTCCGTTTCCCTCTGGCAAGAGCAGTTTCTCTCCCATTTCCCTCACCCTCCTGCGCCCCCAGACGGACGCGCTCCTGCTGCTGCTTCTGGCTCTGCCCAGCCCCAGGACACTCCCGCTGCCGCTTCTGGCTTCGCCCCGCCCCTGGCCGAGCTCACAGGTGCAGCGCCTAGGCCTGGGAGCGGCCCGCCCCCCAGGAGCTCTCGGCGCGCCCCGCCCGCCCGCACACCCACTTTCAGCATGGGCCCGCGAGCCTCGTTCTTGCCGTCAGGTCAGACAGCTGAAACACCAGCAGATCCACTCCACAGAGACAATCCAAGCTTTTTATCCGCTGATCTGTCTATAATTCGGCGATCAAACTAAGTCTACAGAAAGGAAAGTTGAGCTGACCTAGGACGGCCTTGATATTCTACAGAACCAGAGACAACTGGTTACAGTGAAAACTGTTTTCCTCCTGGAAATGGTAAAGCTGGTTCTTTTGCATATGCAATTATTCAAAACAATTGCTTCTTACAAAGGCCTGCCTAGGGCCACACATGAAGGGAACCCTTTCCAGGGCCTTGGGATTAGTCCCTCGCAGCTCAGGGGGTAAAGCTTCCCACCTACAGTGCGGGAGATCTGGGTTCGATCTTTGGCTCAGGAAGATCTCCTTCAGAAGGGAATGGCAACCCACTCTGTTATTCTTGCCCAACCCAACCCCCTCCAAAAAGGGGGCTCAATGGCACATTTTAAATCTCAGGTAGAAAACTAGAAGATCTCTGTCTGTCTGCATTTACGTATGTCTCCGTGTGAGTCTTCTGTTTTCTCATAATTGCTGAAGTTGTGAGTTCTTATCGAAATGGTCTAAAGAAAAGGAAGCCCTTACAAATCAAACAGCTCTAACTACAAGAAAAAATTGGCCTAAATGATTTTCAGATTCACGGGAACTGGAGAATATTCAATATTAAGTATCTAGTATTTTTTTTCTGCTACTCTTCTATAGACATATTTAACAGTCATTAACATGAAGCCCAAAATTGTCATTGTGCCTAGGTTTATTATAAGTTAAAAATTGCTATATTGTTATATCTGTCACAAGCTTGTCAACAAAGAAAGTACCTCTAAAATAATAACAAAGAAAACTCCTAAAAAATGCAAATGTGATGTCAGCTTTTAGATAAACTGTTAACAATAATTATACTATAAAATCCCTGTCTATAATAGTCTCAATTGAAGGCAGAGGAGAAGGGGACAACAGAGGATAAGATGGCTGGATGACATCACTGACTCGATGGACATGAGTTTGATCAAGCCCCTGGAGTGTGTGATGGACAGGGAAGCCTGGCGTCCTGCAGTCCACTGGGTCACAAATAGTCAGACATGACTGAGCAACTGAACTGAACTGAACTGACAATAGTTTTTCCAGATTTTGGTCAGATTTTCCTGAGTTTCTATCATTTTTCTAAACTAAGTGATGACAGTGTATTGAATAACTAGGTCATTTCCACATAAATTAAGGTTCTGAAACATTCACTACTTTACAGGACCTTCCTCTTACACAGAAATGAGAGATTTTTGACTATCCATGAATAGCATCTGGTGCCATCCTGAAACTAAACAATTTTATGGAATCGCATTGCCGTGCTCCCCTACAGTCCAACGGACTTTCACAAGGACATGATTTCCTGAATGTTTATTTCACAAAGTTATAATTGGATGACTGCAAACAATAAAACTAATAATATTTTAATACATAATATTAATAATACAGAGTTGGTCATTCTTTTTCCTATTCTACCATAGCCTACTGACTGGAAGTCAGTTTTAGTAACTACTAGTATCATAAGACCCTCATCAGTAAGTGAAGATATATAGGAAAACCCATAGTATATCTAAAAAAAACATCAAAGATACAATGATGATTAAAAAAAAAAATACAGGGACATCTTAGTTGATATAGATACAGGGCGATTATGAAAGCACAGCCCACGATCAAGTACAGGCCATGGAAGCCTGTGACTGTCACAAGTGCTGACTTCTCCTTCATCTGAGGTTGTCAAAAGTGCTTTGTAAAATCCTCAGGTTTGCAGCACTTGTAACCTCCTGAAGAGACTGCAATCAAAAGGGTTTCTAGAATACCCTGACGATTTGCATCTACCAGGCTGTGGTGAGTTCAAGTAATACATTCTCCAGAGGACAGAAGACAGACATGTTGGGAAGTGGGAATGACTTCTACTGCACTTAGGGAGAAAGGGCATGTTGTTACTCAGCCTCATACAAGTATAGAAGCATCACCTCAGTGATGAAACCTTTAAAGGCTCGATAAAAATGACAAAGACTGGTAGGAATAAACCTTCAGAAGTGCCTTCTCAGACCTCCCATCATAAGCACAAGCATAATAAAAACACTGAGTTTTCATGGTCTCACACAAAATTAGACTCACTTATGACAATGGCCAGAGAGGCTCCTATAAGACATCGGGGCTGGGCTTTACTGGAGGGTGCACATCGGTTGAGTGCATTGCTATGTGTTATGGAAATATGTGTTACTGGCAGGGTGAAGGCATATTCTTGAATAACACAGCAAATAACACTACAAATTCAAGGAACTTGGCTACAATGACAATAGCTGATTTCATGATGGCTACTGCTTGGTAGAGCTAGGATTGCCTCTCCCATTCAGTACCTCAATGGCCAGCTGTGATAGTAGCCATTAGTTTCTCACTGCAATTCTCACTTAGAAACCAAACCTAATACTTTTCATGTTGACTAGCGCAAGAACAGTGAAAGCTCCTTGGAGAAGCAAGTCAGACAGACGTGCTTCTGTTTTCTCACAGAAGCTGCTTCTGGCCGGTCCTGCTCACAGACAGATTGCTAATTCCAAATTTATAGACAGTGATGCAGATATTCTTTACCAACTGAGCCACCAGGGAAGCCCTAATAGCTCAGCTGGTAAAGAAACTATAAATAGGGAAGAGTGGGAAGGAAAAATGGAAACCTGTCATGAGGCCCCTGAAAATAGGGAACTAAAAACTTTTCAGAGATTCGAAGTCAAAGGGGCTAATATGACTTAGAAATGGAGCAGCAGGCACAAGCTCTAGAATGAAATGAAGGGCAGAATAATGAAATTAGGGAATATAAGATAGATACATGAAGATAGAACAATGTCAAAGTGAAGTCCAACTCTTGGAGAGGGAATTCACAGGGCCTGGACCCCGTCTCAGGCCTGTCCATGCTGGTCGTGCGTGGCCGCCTCTCCAGTGGACTCTGAGCTCTGCGCTAGTGTCTGTGGGAACGACAAGGGAAGGATAGGACCCCCTCCGCACAGGGGGACCTTGAAGAGCGTGTCCAGGTTACTCGTTGCCTAAGAGAAAACAGACACTCATCACCCCTGTCTCTGGACCTGTCTCTGGACAGGTCATAAATTTTTCTGTATCTATCAGAGTGTAACATTGGGCTTATTGATTATTGGCCAATTGTTTAACTTTTTGAACACATAACACATGAATGATGGGATTATTGTGACTGTATTTACCCTTCCTTTGTTTATGTAAGTCTCAAGGATTTGGGGTAGTGAGTTCGGACACGGACACATGGGGTATAAAAGATTTTCACAAATGCTGGTCGGGATCCTTGGCTAAGAGAAGGCTCTGCTTTGGGCCTGCCACTGTGATAAACTGCACTCCACTATCTGCATTGTCCTTCTGAGCAAATTTGTTTCCCAGAACTCATGGCTACAACACTGTTACAAAAAGTTAGATCAAAGAATTAGGGAAGAAAATTAAGATATACTGACTGCTTATTTTGTCTTGCACTGATTAGGAACTTTATAACTACTTTTAATTTAATCTTCCAGGCTCCCCTGGTGGCTCAGTGGTAAAGAATCCACCTGCCAATGCAGGGAACATAGGTTAAGTCCCTGATCCAAGGAGATCCCACACGGCAGGAAACAACCAACCCTGTGTGCCACAACTATGGAGCCTATGCCCCAGAGCCCAGAAGCTACAACCATTGAGTGCATGTGCTGCAGCTGCTGAGCCCTGGAGCCTGTGCTCCACAAGAGAAGACACGACAACGGGACGTCCATGCACCACACTTAAAGAGTAGCCCTCACTATCCACAGCTAGAGAAAAGCCCGTGCAGAAACAAAGACCCAGCACAACCAGAAATAGATAAATAAACTGACTTTATAGTTTAGTCTTCCAGTTTCTATTTTCTATGAAATAGCTATCTCACTAAAGGTGATATTCAAATATTTAACAGTAGACAAATATTTAACAGCATAGACAATGAACCAGTCAGAAGCTGGCCAGAGCACCCCTGCTGAGCCAGGTATTAATCTCTAATGACTGGCTCCCAAGGCCACAGTAGGGATCTTGGGAGGGGTCAGGGCAGGCCAGCAAGCACACAGGAAACAGGCTCTAGACAAAGGCCATGCACTGTTCTTAAGAGTGAAATGATATGTACCAACAGAATATCAGCTCTCAGTGGAAATGTCCTCTGGGCAGGTTTAGACTTAATCTCCATCTTTACTTTATCATCTCCTTGATGCTTCACTAGCAACTGGAGTCTTGCCTGCTCTTGCCTGGAGTCCTGCTGCTCTTGCCTTCCAGGGGCAGTACCACTGCTACAGATGGTGGCTCCAAGGAGAGCAGGCAGCAGAGACTCTTGTTATCATTTGTCTCCTAATCCCTTCAGCATCCCCAAGATTAGCACACTAGCCTGTATAAATTTAGGTACATTTCTTTACTAAAGGCCTGGGAGCAATTACAGAAGGAAATTATAATGAAGGAAAGAAAGAGTTCAAGTTCTAGTTCACTTAGAGTTCTAGAGAAGACAGGGCTTCCTAGACATTTTCACTTGGTCTGCCCAGCACCCTTTCCCAAACCCCACACCATGGTGCCTTGGTTAAAGGTGTAGATGTGCAACCTGTGCGGTGGGATTTGCAGTTATCACTCAGTAACACTGTAGCATTGAGCTAAAAGTCACACCTCTCAGAGCCAATATGGATTGGTTATTAAAATTGCTAATTTTATTAGGTGGGACATTGGCAATTTGTAAGAAAAAAGGTTTTTTTTGCTTTGACTTGTAAATGGAGGTATTTGGGGAGCAGGAAATGATGTGGTGCTTGGAATTTGTCTTTAAACACACTCCAGGCCAAAAAAGTGAGTGTTACTGAAGTGGTAGGAGAGGACAGATGATTGCTGAAGCAAGGCGAGAACTCCTTAGAGCAGGGTGGGGTTTTCTGTGCTCTCCAGAGTTGTGTGTATGAAACTTTTCACTATGAGTGAATGAACCAAAAACAAACAATAAGGATTTCCAAAGAGCGTGTACATTTCATAGTTGCAATTTATTTGATTTTCCAGGTAGATTCCAGCTCTCATCCTATCCGTTAGCTTCCCTAGACATTAGCAGGGATATTCCCTTTGACAAAACTTGCCAGGTCCAATGCTAGTGAGAACACTGGTTTGGATTCTATCAGTTCACTTCAGTCACTCAGTTGTGTCTGACTCTTTGTGACAACACGGATTGCGGCAAGCCAGGCTTCCCCATCAATCACCAACTACCAGAGCTTGCTCCAATTCAAGTCCATCGAGTCAGTGATGCCATCCAACCATCTTATATTCTGAGGTCAACTTCTCCTCCTGCCTTCAATCTTTCCCAACATCAGGGTCTTTTCAATTGAGTCAGTTCTTTGCATCAGGTGGCCAAAGGATTGGAGTTTCAGCTTCAGCATCAGTCCTTCCAGTGAATATTCAGGATGCTTTCCTTTAGGATGGACTGGTTTGATCTCCTTGCAGTCTAAGGGACTCTCAAGAGTCTTCTCCAACACCACAGTTCAAAAGCATCAATTCTTCAGCACTCAGCCTTCTTTACAGGCCAACTCTCACATCCATACATGACTACTGGAAAAATCATAGCTTTGACTATATCAATCTTTGTTGGTAAAGTAATGTCTCTATTTTTTAGTATGCTGTCTATGTTGGTAAAGCTGTTCTTCCAAGGAGCAAGCATCTTTACATTTCATGACTGCAGTCATCATTTGCAGTGATTTTGGAGCCAAAAGTAATAAAGCCTGTCATTGTTTCCATTGTTTCCCCATCTATTTGCTATGAAGTGATGGGACCAGATGCCATGATCTTGGTTTTTTGAATGTTGAGTTTTAAGCCAACTTTGTCACTCTCCTCTTTCACTTTCATCAAGAGGCTCTTTAGTTCTTCTTCACTTTCTGCCATAAGGGTGGTGTCATCTGCATATCTGAGGTTATTGATATTTCTCCTGGCAATCTTAATTCCAGCTTGTGCTTCATCCAGCCCAGCATTTCACATGATGTATTCTGCATATAAGTTAAATAAGCAAGGTGACAAGATACAGCCTTGACATACTCCTTTCCCAACTTGGGACCAGTCCATTGTTCCATGTCCAGTTCTAACTGTTGCTTCTTGACCTGCATACAGATTTCTCAGGAGGCAGATCAGGTGGTCTGGTATTCTCATTTTGTGAAGAATTTTTCAGTTTGTTGTGATCCACACAAAGGCTTTAGTGTAGTCAGTGAAGCAGACATAGATGTTGTTCTGGAATTCTCTTGCTTTTCCTATGGTCCAGCAGATGTTGGCAATTTGATCTCTGGTCCCTCTGACTTTTCTAAATCAGCTTGAACATCTGGAAATTCTTGGTGCATGTACTGTTGAAGCTTGGCTTGGAGAATTTTGAGCATTATTTGTTAGTGTGAGATAAGGGCAATTGTGTGGTAGTTTGAACATTCTTTAGCATTGCCTTTCTTTGGGATTAGAATGAAAAGTGACCTTTCCCAGTTCTGTGTGGCCACTGCTGAGTTTTCCAAATTTTCTGGAATATTGAGTGCAGCACTTTCACAGCATCATCTTTGAGGATTTGAAATAGGTCAGCTGGAATTCCATCACCTCCACTAGCTTTGTTTGCAGTGATGTTTCATAAAACCAGTTGATTCACACTCCAGGATGTCTGGCTCTAGGCGAGTGATCACACCATTATGTTTATCTGGGTCATTAAGATCTTTTTTGTATAGTTCTTCTGTGTATTCTTGCCACTTCTTCTTAATATCTTCTGCTTCTGTTAGGTCTATACTGTTTCTGTTCTTTATTGTGCCCATTTTTGCATGAAATATTCCCTTGGTATCTCTAATTTTCTTGAAGGGATCTCTAGTCTTTCCCATTGTATTGTTTTCCTCTGTTCCTTTTCACTGGAAAGGATTCCAATGATTCCGATTCCTTTCCTAAGGAAGGCTTTCTTCTCTCTCCTTGCTATTCTTTGGAACTCTGCATTCAGATGGGCATAGCTTTCCTTTTTTCCTTTGCCTTTCACTTCTCTCCTTTTCTCAGCTCTTTGTAAGGCCTCCTCAGACAACCATTTTTCCTTTTTGCATTTCTTCTTCTTGGGGACGGTCTTGCTCCCTGTCTCCTGTACCATGTTACAAATCTCTGTCCATACTTTTCAGGCACTCTGTCTATCAGGTCTAATTCCTTGAATCTATTTGTCACTTACACTGTATAATTCTCCCTGGAGAGGGGAAAGGCTACCCACTCCAATATTCTGGCCTGGAGAATTCCATGGACTGTATAGTCCAGAGGGTTGCAAAGTGTTGGACATGACTGAGCAGCATTCACTTTCACTTTTCATTGTATAATTGTAAGGGATTTGATTTAGGTCATACCTGAATGGTCTAGTGGTTTTCCCTACTTTCTTCAATTTAAATCTGAATTTTGCAATAAGGAGTTCATGATCTGAGCCACAGTCAGCTCCAGGTCTTGTTTTTGCTGACTGTATGGAGCTTCTTCATCTTCGGCTGCAAAAATTATAACCAATCTAATTTCAGTATTGACCATCTAGTGATGTTCATGTGAAGAGTCATCTCTTGTGTTGTGGGAAGAGGATGTTTACTATGACCAGTGCATGCTCATGGAAAAGGCTAACTCTGTTAGCCTTTGCCCTGCTTCATTTTATACTCCAAGGCCCAGACTTGCCTGTTACTCTAGGTATCTCTTACTTCTTACTTTTGCATTCCAGTCCCCGATGATGAAAAGGACACCTTTTTTGTTGTTGTTAGTTCTGAAGGTCTTGGAGGTCTTCATAGAACCATTCAGTTCAGCTTCTTCAGCATTAGTGTTTGGGCATAGACTTGGATTACTGTGATAGTGAATGGTTTGCCTTGGAAATGACCAGAAATCACTTTGTCGGTTCTGAGATTGCACCCAAGTACTGCACTTTGCACTCTTTTGTTGACTATGAGGGCCACTCCATTTCTTCTAAGGGATTCTTGCCCATAGTAGTAGATATAATGGTCCTCTGGATTAAATTTGCCTGTTCCAGTCCATTTTAGTTCATTGATTCCTAAAATGTTGATGTTCACTCTTGCCATCTCCTGCTTGACCACTTCCAATTTACCTTGATTCATGGACCTAACATTCCAGTTTTCTATGCAATATTATTCTTTTCAGTATCAGAATTTACTTCCATCACCAGTCACATCCACGATTGGGCATTATTTTCACTTTGGCTCAGCCTCTTCATTCTTTTTGGAGCTATTTTTTCACCCTTCTCCAGTAGCATATTGGGCACTTACCGACCTGGGGAGTTCATCTTTCAGGGTCATATCTTTTTGCCTTTTTTTTTTTTTTTTAATGTTTATGGGATTCTTAAGGCAAGAATACTGAAGTGGTTTGCCATTCCCTTCTACAGTAAACCACCTTTTGTCAGAACTCTCCACCATGACCCATCCATCATACATGGCCCTACATGGCATGCTCATAGTCTAACTGAATTAGATAGAGTTGTGATCCAAGTGATCAGTTTGGTTAATTTTCTGTAATTTTGGTTTTCATTCTGTCTGCCCTCTGATGGATGAGGATAAGAGACTTGTGGAAGCTTCCTGATTGGAGGGATTGGCTGTGAGGGAATCTGGGTCTTGCTCTGACATGCTTAGTAAATCTGTAATCTAATTTTCTAATGATGGGTACAGCTGTGTTCCTTCCCTGTAGTTGGCTTGAGACCAAGCTATGGTAGTGGTAATTGCAACCTCCTTCCAAATGGTTTATGCTAGGACTGTTGTATTCAGTGTCCCTGACCCCACAATGGCCATGTTGACCCATGCCTCCCCTGGGGACTCTTGGACACTCACAGGCAATCTGCCTCAGTCTCCTGTGAGGGTCACTGCTCCTTTCTCCTGGTTCCTAGTGTGCACAAGGTTTTGTTTGTGCCCTCTAAGAGTCTCTTTCACCAGTTCCATGGAAGTTCTGTAATCAAGTCCCACTGGCCTTCTAGGTCAAATTCCCTGAGGGTTCTCAGTCCCTTTGCTGGATCCCCACATTAGGAAATCTGTTGTGGACCTTAGAACTTTCATAACAGTGTGAGAACTTCTTTGGTATAATTGATCTTCAGTTTTTGGGTTGTCTACTCAGTGGCTCTATGATGGGGCTCACACATTGTGCTTCCACAGTCTGCTGAAGCCACAGCCCCTGTCCCCACAGCAGGCCACTTGCATCTGCAGGAGACACTCAAACACTCAAAGGCAGGTCTGGCCCAGACCTATATCCATGTTTTAAAAATGTGACCAATGTGCTGTTTGCACTAACTTGAATGCAAGAATCTCATTTTGAGGTGTTATCTTCCTCTGTCCCACTCTTTCTTAACGACTGTTAAGGGTTAATGTTATCTCCAAGGTGAAAGCAGCCTTGGGAGGAGCAGCCTACACCTGGTGTATAAAGGCAAAGTCTGCAGGAAGAAGAGTTTCAGGGTGAAGAGTGTCAAGAGAGGTTTGTAGTTTGAGTTATCAGTCTCAAGGAGAGAAAAAGAAAAGTGAATCCTCATCATTTGATCCTGGTATTCAGAGCCAGAGGCAGGGACCTTGGGAAAGTGAAGAAGAGAAAAAGAAAGAAAAATGTCCAAATAAAATAGGTATGTATGAGGGCAAGAGGAGGGAGAAACTCTGAGAAAATGGGGTTGGGTGTATGATCACATTGATTTGCTGTTGTTGTTTAGTCTCTAAGTCGTGTCCAACTCTTTTGCAACCCCATGGACTCTAGCCCACCAGGCTCCTCTGTTCATGTGATTTCCCAGGTGAGAATACTGGAGTGGGTTGCATTTCCTTCTCCAGGGAAATCTTTCTGACCCAAGGATCAAATCTACCTCTACTTCATTAGCAGGTGGGCTCTTTATTACTGAGCCACCAGGGAAGCCCAATCACATGGATACTGGCCTCAAACACAAAAATTTGCTATTCCTAGTGAAAAATGGAATCAGCTCAGTTCAGTCACTCAGTTGTGCCTGACTCTTTGCGACCCCATGGACTGCAGCACACCAGACCTCCCTGTCCATCACCAACTCCTGGAGTTTATTCAAACTCATGCCGATTGAGTGGGTTATGCCATCCAACCATCTCATCCTCTGTCGTCCCCTTCTCCTCCTGCCTTCAATCTTTTCCAGCATCAGGGTCTTTTCCATTGAGTCAATTCTTTGCATCAGGTGGCCAAAGTACTGGAGTTTCAGTTTCAGCATCAGTCCTTCCGATGAATAATCAGGACTGATTTCCTTTAGGATGGATTGGTTTGATCGTGCTGTCCAAGGGACTCTCAGCAGTCTTCTCCAACACCACAGTTCAGAAGCATAAATTCTTTGGCTCTCAACTTTCTTCATAGTCTAATTCTCACATCCATACCTGACTACTAGAAAAACCATAGCTTTGACTAGATGGATCTTCGTTGGCAAAGTAATGTCTCTGCTTTTTAATATGCTGTCTTAGTTGGTCATAACTTTTCTTCCAGGGAGCAAAGCATCTTTAATTTCATGGGCTTGGCATCACCATATGTAATGATCTGGAGCCCGCCAAAATAAAAGGTTCTGTCACTGTTTCCATTGCTTCCCCCACTATTTGGCCATGAAGTCATGGGACCAGTCATGATGTTTAGTGTTTCTGTTGTGAGTTTTAAGCAAGTTTTTTCACTCTCCTCTTTTCACTTTTTCATAAAATTAGGCTTCTTTTAATTCTTCACTTTAACCGCCAATTAAGGCTGGTCGTCATCCCTCATATTGAGGTTATGATATTGTTCTCCCAGGCAACCTTGATTTCAGCTTTGTTTCTTCTTAGCCCAGCATTTCTCATGATGCTACTCTGCATAGAAGTTAAATAAGTGGGTGACAATTATACAGCCTGACATTACTCCTTTGCTGATTTGGAACCAGTCTGTTGTTCCATGTCCATTTCTAACTGTTGTTCCTGAACCTGCATACGGATTTCTCAAGAGGCAAGTCAGTGGTCTGGTATTCCTCTCTTTTCAAAATTTTCCACAGTTTTATTGTTGATCCAGTTTCAAAGGCTTTGGTTAATTAAATTATGCAGAATAGATTGTTTTTCTGGAACTCTCTTGCTTTTTTCGATTGTCCAGAGGATGTCGGCAATTTTGATCTGTGGTTCCTCTGCCTTTTTCTACACAGCTTGAACATCTGATCACAGTTCATGCATTTGCTGAAGCCTGGCTTGGAGAATTTTGAGGCATTACTTTACTAGCATGTGAGATTAGTGCAATCTGTGCGGTAGTTTGAGCATTTCTTTGGGATGCTTTATCTTAGGGGTTGGGAATTGGAAAACTGAAATTTCTAGTCCTGTGGCCAGTGCTTGAGTTTTCCAAATTTGCTGGCATATCGAAGTGCAGCACTTTCACAGCATCATCTTTCAGGATTTGAAATAGTTCAATTGGAATTCCATCACCTCCACTAGCTTTGTTTGTACTGATGCTTCCTAAGTCCCACTTGACTTTGCATTCCAGTATGTCTGGCTCTAGGTGAGTGATCACACCATCGTGATTATCTGGGTCATGAAGATCTTTTTTGTATAGTTCTGTGTATTCTTGCCACCTCTTCTTAATATCTTCTGCATCTGTTAGGTCCATACTATTTCTGTCCTTTGTTGTGCCCATTGTTGCATGAAATACTCCCTTGGTATCTCTAATTTTTTTCGAGAGATCTCTAGTCTTTCCCATTGTATTGTTTTCCTCTATTTCTTTGCATTGATCACTAAGGAAGGCTTTCTTTTCTTTGAACTGATCACTGAGGAAGGAGATATGGAATAGCTTCTGCCATATCAATAAACAAAGGATATCACAGTTGTCAGCAATTGCAGCCAACATGGAAGGTGAGCTAGTGATCCCTGAGGGTATTTTTCAGGATGGAAATAGTGCCTGCCATCTAGTAGCCATCAAACTGCAGCCATTCCCTATGGTGAGCCCTGAGGAAGCTCAGGATGTTAAAACAGATTACTGGCCCCAGATAGTTGAGGGGCACATCAAAGGAATAATTTCATTAAGCCTAGTCTCTCACATCTTTCTTTACATAGAAAAGCACTAAATTTCTCAACTTGGGATATCTGGTTTTCTTTCAGTTACAAAACATTTTTGACGTTCAGACTACCTACACTTTGTTGCAATACTTCTATATAACCTGTCCCCCAGCTCCCTGCCTCGTCAGAACAGTTCTCTCAGGGTCACTTGAGCTGCTGTCTCCCGGACTTGAAGTCCCCAAAATTCTCACCAAATAAAACATAACTCTCAACTTCTCAACTCACAACTTCTAGGTTGTGAATGGTTTCTAAGGAGATTACAAATAAATATGTATGCACATGTATTTGTGTGCTATGTTCCGACTAGCTGGGTAATGAGGTGCTCTTTAAGAAGAGTGAAGACCAGAGTTACTCAAAGGTGCTCCCTTAAGAAGAGTGAAGACCCAAGGTTATTCCAAACTCCCACCTGGATCTGAGCCAGATCCTGGAGCAATATCAGGGAGGAGATCCTGGAAGAATGCTGCAGGTAGATTTTTCCCAGTGGAAACGGTGGCTGGAGAGGAAGCCCCAGACTCCTCCAGCCCGTGCTCTTCAGCCTCAGACCTACCTCACTGGGAGCAAGACTGCCCCGCCCAGCTAGCCTGAGCTGCAGTGCCGCCCTCCGCCGCCTGGAGGCAGCATGACCTACAGAGCGGTGTCAGCTGCTATCCCCACGCCCCTCTTGGCGGTGGCGGGCGGAGGCCTGCCGGCAGAGGCCGGCTCGCGGAGCCCTCGCTGATTGGCCGCGGTGCGGCTGTTGCCATGTTGGCAGAAGTGGCTTCTCTCTGCCGGGGTAACTGGCTCTGGCTGCGGCTGCCCGGTCTGTACGCATAGGGTCTTCCTTATTCCCCTCACCCGCGGTTGGCGCTGAGAGGCGGCGTCCGGCGGGATGGAGAAAAGTAGGATGAACCTGCCCAAGGGGCCGGACACGCTGTGCTTCGACAAGGACGAGTTCATGAAGGTGTGTCCGGGGGACTGTGCTCCCCGAGCCGAGGCGGGTGGCCTGTCTTCCTTTCCCTCTGGGGCCTCCTCGGGCTGCTGGGCCGCGCATGCCCCGGATCTGCCCCCTGCGGGACCTGGCTGCCTTCACAGTGAGTCTTTTGGCCTCAGGTGGGGCCGGGGCAGCCTGCTGTGAGAAGGCACTTCTGTGAAATGGTGCATAGTGACGAAAAGGCCTGAAGTTGTGGGCAAGTGGTTTTGAGCTAGGTTTTTAATAAAAGCTCCTGTTATTCCCGAGCCCATTCCCATGCAGTGCAGTCGGAATTGCCAGATCCTGGGCAGACAGAAGTTTGTCGATCGCCGCCTTGCACCTAGAAGCTCAGTACGAATGTATTGACCAAACCTCTGGACCCACGTCTCTACCCAGGGATTAGGTGGGTGGAAAAGGCACTCAATCGAAAGTTCGTCCTTAACGTTCGCCTAAAGTTTCTGAATGGGATATTTAAAAGATTAGAATCTTATTACTGATTTTGTTGCAATACAACAAAGCAAACCATTGTGCTTCTCTAAAGTTACTCTACTTTTTATAAGGTGAACTTGAGGTTGGTCTGAAGGTAGAGAGTTGAAATATGATGGATATTAAAGGTTTATCCGGCACAGCCTTGAAAGTGTCCAAGATCTGAATCGGAGCTGGGAGGAACTTTGCATATTCTTTTGGGGGTAATGCTCTGGAACTGTACATACACCATCAAGAAATACAGTGATGCTTTATTTCTAAGGATTGGGGTTTTTGATACCACTTAGTGGCTGCTTTCAGTGTTAAAAAGTTAAATCTTTTGGCTCAGTAGACACTTAAACTTTTGAGCAACTGAATTTAAGTCTTACTTTTTTTTTTTTTTTTTATGACTTCAAGTCTTAGTATGTCTTTTGCTTTTTAGCTTCATTAGTTTATCTTTTTGATGCTTGCATTTCAGTTCACAGTCTCTGGTTTTAAACAGTATTTACATCTGTTCTTTTTTATTGCTGAGTAGTATGTACCACATGGACTTGAACTTGGGAAAATTTGGGGAGGTGGTGAGGACCGGGGAAGCTGGGTGTGCTGCAGTCCACGGGGTCGCAAAGAGTCGGACATGACTTGGGGCCTGAACAACACCACATCTTCTTTATCCATTCCTGTGAACTTTTAGATTGTTTCCATGTCTTGGCCATTGCAAATAGTACTGCAGTGAATACTAGGGTGCTTGCATCTTTTCACAGGATGATTTTCTTCTGATATATGCCCAGGAGTGGGGCTGCTGAATGATATGGTAGTTCTATATTTAGTTTTTAAAGGAACTTCCATATTGCTCATCAAAAAGAGCCAAATAATGCCATTTGCAGCTACATGGATGGACCTGAAGATTATCATACTAAGTGAAGTAAGTCAGATAGAGAAAGACAAATATATCATTCACATGTGGACTCTAATAAAAATGATACATGCATGCGTGTATGCTCAGTCTTAAGCAACTCTTTGAAACCTCATGGACTGTATCCTGCCAGGCTCCTCTGTCCATGGGATTCTCCAGGAAAGAATCCTGGAGTAGTTTGCCATTTCCTTATCCAGGGGATATTCTTAACCTAGGGGTGAAACTCACATCTCCCATGTTTCTTTGCCTTGGCGGGTAGGTTGTTTACCACAGAGCCACCTGGGAAGCCTGAAAAGTGATAACAGATGAACTTATTTACAAAACAGACTCACAGATCTCAAAATTAAATTTATGGTTCAATTGATTAGCCGTGTCTGACTCTTTGCAACCCCATGGACTGCAGCATGCCAGGCCTCCCTGTCCCATCGCCAACTCCCAGAGTTTACTCAAACTCATGTCCATTGAGTTGGTGATGCCATCCAACCATCTCATCCTTTGTTGTCCCCTTCTCCTCCCACCTGCAATCTTTCCCAGCATCAGGGTGTTTTCCAATGAGTTAGTTCTTTGCATCAGGTGGTCAGAGTATTGGAGTTTCAGATTCAGCATCAGTCCTTCCAGTGAATATTCAGGACCAGTCTCCTTTAGGATGGACTGGTTGGATCTCCTTGCAGTTCAAGGGACTCTCTAGAGTCTTCTCCAACACCACAGTTCAAAAGCATCAATTCTTCGGTGCTCAGCTTTACTTATGGTCCAGCTCTCACGTCCGTACATGACTACTGGAGAAACCACAGCCTTGACTAGCCGGACCTGTATGGTTACAGAAGGGGAGGCATGGGGAGAGGTGATAAGTTAGGAGACTGGGATTAACGTATACACACTACCGTATGTAAAGCAGATCAGCAGAGGTTCACTGTGCAGCACAGGGAGCTCTGCCCAGCACTTTAGTGACCCACGTGGGAGAGGAGCCCAGAGCAGAGTGGGTCCACGTGTGCACACAGACGAGCTGCTCTGCAGCACGCCTGGGACTGGCACAGCAGTGCATGCCAGCTGTGGTAAAAAAGTTAAGTGATGCAGTTTAAGAAAAAAGCAGTTACATCTGGATCTTCTCCAGTGTGGCCATGTCATTTTTATCATGCAGGCCATCTAGACCCAGGAGTAATGTACTCTTGTCCTTGTACAGTGATGTTTCTGCTAAACCTCTGTAATGAAGGGCGTCATTTGAAAGGGAGTACCACGTGAGCTTGCCGATCCAGAAACGCTTTGTTCCATCCGCTGGCTGAGAACTGTCCTGGAGCAAGGGTAGGAAGAAAGAGCGTGATGAGGCGAGGTGTGCTGAAAGAAGCCAAGGCACAAGCAGAGATGAGGGGCTTTGTTCTGTTTGGGAATCTCAGAATACAGAGAGCTTAGCCTGACCAACTTTGCCTTATTCAAGGCTTCCTTCAGGCTCAGCACCAGCATTCTTTCTGACTTGCTAGCCCCACCATGTTTCTTGCCCTGAACTGATAGAAAGCCTTTGGGAAGAGAGGCTTCAGAAAGTAGAAACCTCAAAATAAGTTCTAAAGTAGAACTTGATGAAGGGGAGAGCAAACTGGGGAGGTGGCTGAAATGGCAGCAGTTTCATATTCTTTCATGCCTCCTAAGCCTCTGAATGTGCTCTGTAATTTGTAGTGCTAATAAATGTGACCACTTCACATGTAAAAGCAAAATACATGGGACAGCCACCCTGTGTTAAATGTTGATTTTCTAAGTGAGACTTGGAGATAAAGGTTACTTGCAATGTATGTTTCCTTCAGAGAGACATTTTAAAAGTTTTGGTCACATGGCAGAAATGATAGGTAGAGAGTTTGCCTTTGGGGTTATATTTCTTAAGTCTGTCTGATTCAATGCATATTGTAATTTGTGCCTGTGAGAAAGTTAGAGAGTGTCCAATTTGCATTAGGAGAGTGAAGGTTACTCAAAAAATCCAGTCATTGGGAAATTTGTTTCCAGTCAAAGGAAACTGTGTCACACACATGATGAGGCCCTGTTAGGAAAATGGTAGCAATCATTTATTTAATAAACAGGCACTCGTTGATCACCTTGGAGAAGGAAATGGCAACCCACTCCAGTATTCTTGCCTGCAGAATCCCATGGACTGAGAAGTCTGGTGGGCTACAGTCCATGGGGTTGCAGAGAGTTGGACATGGCTGAGTGTCTATCACTTCACTTCACTGATCACCTGCTTTGTGTCCACCAGCAGTCTAGACTGGATAGTACAAGGTAGATAAGATTTAGGCTTTTGAGTATGGTCACAGAAAGATCACAGTGTGTGCTGAGAAACTGGACTTAGTCCAGAGAGGCTGGGAGGATGACCAGAATTGAGACTAGAAAAGTAGAAAGACAGCTGGGTGGGACTGCAAGTTGTTCTCGTGTGCACTGAGGGGTTTGCGCTTGATGAGTTACAGTCAGGTGGAAAGCAGGAAATGACGTCGTCATGTCTGTTGCATTGAACCCGTGTTAGAGGATGCTGGGCCACTGGTTACTTAGGTTAATATGGGGTTCTGTTTCAAGGGTAAATTAGGTTGGATTTGAACTGATGAGCTAATATTTTTATTTGGGCCATTCTTGCCCATGTATTTCAGTCCTAACTCAATGTCATAGTGGTATCTCAGACTTTTAGGAAGTTATTTAATAAATGCTTAAGAAACAACCAACTACCTTTCTGAACCTAGAGAAAAAAGGCGACTTAAAATGCTTCAGTGGTCCTTGTAAGATCTAATGAGAAATACAGAGCAGAGGACAGATTTGTGAAGGATGTAGGTGATCAGAAGACAAGATGGTAGTAGAGGTACCATCACTTGGGGACCTCTGTCACTTGGTAGTAGAGGTGGTGATGACATCATATCAATAGTTTTGTCAGCTTAAAAAATACAAAAATCCTTAGCGAGGATTGATGGCCAACTAATCCATGAAATAGGACATGAGATACTAGTAGTATGGGAGAGAAGAGGCTGCTAACAAAGATAACTTAGACCAATTCACCTAGGGGTGCTGTTGAAATCTGTCCTTCTATCTCAGCATATGACTTCTCTTTTATAGAAAAACTAGTGCCCTCAGATGGGAACTTCTTCATCTTGACTGATGACAGCTCCATTCTTGTATATGTACCCATCCCCTTTCTCCACCTCGCCTGTTTGGAAAAGGGGTTTTCCTTCCTGAGGTTGGTCCTTCCTACCCCACTCCTCCCTGTGCTTGCAGCCCAGAACCCCTGGTACTCTCCCCACCCTCTGATTCCCCTCTCCTCTGACCTCATCCCCAGTGGCTTTCAAACACGCTCCTGCTTTGGTCTCTTCCTCTTGACCCTCCTGCCTCTAGTCATTTTCATATCATTCTCTTCCACATCCCAGCCAAACTCTTGAGTTGTTTTTACTTTCTTATTTGCTGATTGGCTATTTGTATATCTTCTTTGGAGAAATGTCTATTCAGATCTTTTGCTAATTTTTTATTTGGTTGATTTGTCTTTTAACTCTTGAGTTGTAAGAGTTTTTATACTCTGGATGTTAGACCCTTGTCAGATACATGATTTGCAAATATTTTCTTCCATTCACTGGGTTGTCTTCTCACTTTGTAAATAATGTGTTTTAACACACAAGTTTTAATTTTGATTGAGTTCAGTTTATCTGTTATCTTGATGCTTTTTGTGTCAATGACTGTCTAATTCAAGGGCACACAGATTTTCACCTGTTTTCTTCTTAGAGTTTGATTGTTTTAGCTCTTCTATTTGTCTTTTAATCTATCTTGAGTTAAATTTCTGTGTATAGTGTGAGGTTGGTATCTAAATTCATTCTCTTCCATGTGGATATTTTCTAGATAATAATATCAATTGCTGGATGTTTAGTAACTCTACAGTGTAAAGCGAAACCCTCTGGGAAGTGAAATGTGGCAGTTATAACATGCCACTGTGAGTCTGAAGTCGTTTGCTGTCAGAGCAAAAGCTCTGATATTCACAAGTGTTCTCAGTCATTTTCTCTTGTGTGGGACATTTGTTTATCAAAGAACAAATATATAAATGGCAAACTGAGCACTAATATTGCCTGATAGCATTTGTTAGAGCTCAAGTTATATGATTTAGAATGCCATTATGAAGTTCAGCTCTGAACTTCATCCACTTGAAGTTCATACTTTCAAAGTAACAAGCCAAGTGCTCTGCATAGTCATACGGCTGGTCAGTACCAAGGCCAAGATGCCAGGCTGAGTCCTGCCCCCACATTCTTTCTGTGATTGTTGTGTAACTGTGAGTCTAAGGTGTTATCTTAGGTAGTCTCAAGAAGTAAAAGAAACAGATGGCTTTTCACTAGCTGGTTGTGAAATTATAGTTTGGTAAGAAATCTCTTCTCTGACAGTATTATAGCAGGTATTTGGGTGATTAATTAAGAAAGTCAGTTTTTATGAGTACTCTTACGGAATGGTGCATGTTGTCCTTAACATATGTGTACATTTGTTCTACATTGATGTGGCTCGAAACTCTTTTCTCTGAAAATCTGTCTGTGAATTCAATTTTTTTGTTGTTGTTGTTGTACTTTAAGTTGAATGAGAACCCCAAGGCATTTGCAGAGAATCTGGTATAGAATCCTTCAAGATTTGTATGATCCTCCTTCCCACAGCACTACCTGGTTCATGGTCATCTCATATATTTAATATAATTCAGCAAAATCTGTCATATCAGTTTCTCAGTATCAGGTCTTTGCAAAGCATCTGCCTTAGTTTTCATGAAAACGGTTATCACTGTGTACTTATATTTTGTTGGTTTATACAATGTTTAATAAAATTATGTAATTTTGGTGACAAATATAAGTGGCCTTAACAAGTTTGGGAATCATCGTACCTGATACTTGATAACTAAATAGCTCAGTTAGTACTGAAGTCATAAGTAGACAGTAATTTGCTGTCTGTATGCCTGTGTGCCTACCAGGGGTGTCAGCATGTTATAAAGGGAAACAGGGCATAATGATTCTGTGAACAATGCTTGGAAGTTGGTTTTGAAAGATTTTGAACATCTGTTCAGTTGAATACTCAACATCCATATAAAATGTCAATACTAATTAATATGTATTATGAAAAGACATTGAAGCTATATGTAAAAGGAGAAAAATAGCTTAGAAAAGATTTATTAAGATTCTGTGTGTGTGTGTGTGTGAACATAGAAAAAGTGTGTATGTGTTTGTGCATGTGTGTGTGAACATAGAAAAAGGTCAAGGGTTTCATGCAAGGAGGATCCTACAATACTTACCTCCTCCCGTGGACACATGAAATCAGTAGCTACTCATGGAAGAGTTTCCTCCTCTGAGCAACTCCTGCACATCTGGCCAACAACACACATCAAAGTGGATAGGAGAGGCTGAGACATGGTCTCACCCTCCAGCTCACTCCCAGCATGGTGACCCACAATTGGAAGGAAGCTACCATCCCCAGCTGCTCCCTGAGAAGTGAAGGATCTGAACCCTAAACTTGGCACCCCTCCTTTAAAGACTTGCACCTGGGAGATGAGCCCCCAAACATCTACCTTTGAAAGTCAGTGGAACTGGCATCTGCGAGACCCACCAGGCTCATGATGTGAGAAACAGCTTTTGAAGGGTAGCATGAACTTGGTCACCCTCCTGGGGCCTGGCACAGGGACAGAGGCTGAAAAGGGCCCCGACTTTCTGTGAAAGAGGCTTGTTTATCTTAAAGCATCAGCCTGAGGGGCCGGCCTCTCATTTAACATTCTCTGGGGACTTGGAGGCTGGCAGGAGCCGTCTTTGCCCTCTCTGCCTCAGTCCAGCTGGACAGTATCTCCTAGAAAGGAACTTGGGTACTTGTCTGGTGCCCCGATGTTTGCAGTTTCTGCCCAGAGACAACTCTAGGTCACCTGGCTTTGGTGGCCAGTGAGGCTTACACCTGTAGGTCCCCAGTGTTCACTGCAGTATTACTTGCAATAGTCAAGACATGGAAGCAGGCTTAGTATCCATCGATAGATGAATAGATAAAGAAACCATGGTATACACACACCACACACACACAGGGGAATATTATTCAGCCATGAAAAGGAACTAAATCTGGACTCCCCTGGTGGTACTGAAAAGGAAAAGTTAAAATTTGACATAACCTCCTGCTTGTCCTGCCTGTGTAACTCAGCTTGCTCCTTGCAAAGTCCGGATCGGGTAGGTCATGCAGTCTCAGAAAGTGGGGATTTAAGATACGAGGAACTGGAGCTTATCTCACCACCCTTGTCCTGCTCTTTGCAATTCCCCAGCCCCTGTAAACCTGCTTAATCATGCCTTTCTGTATAAAGGTCAGGCATTCCCCTCCCCATCTTGACTGCTGTTCCTGTGCACACGAAACTGCTTCGTTTAAACCAGCCTATTAGCAGCTAGTGTTGCCCACTATAGCCTGTCTGTGAAAACTCTGTAACCCCTCTGTTTGGGGCTCAGAGCTTAGAGTGTTAACTGCTCTGGGCCCGCTGGCGTAGTAAACATGAGTTCTCCAACTCTCCAAGTGTGGTGCTTGGTTTCTCGAGTACTGGTTTCTACAACAGTACAGTGGCTCAGAATCTGCTTGCCAATTCAGAGGACACAGATTTGATCCCTGGTCCGGGCAGATTCAACGTGCCACAGAGCAGATAAGCCTCTGAGCCACAGCTACTCTGCCTGTGCTCTAGAGTCCGTAGCCCACAACAAGAGAAACCACCACATTGAGAAGTCTGCAAACCGCAACACAGAGTAGCCCCTGCTTGCCACAGCTAGAGAAAGCCCGCATGCAGCACTGAAGATGCAGCACAACCAAGAATAATAAATAAAAATATTTTCAAAAAAGAAAGCTTGCCATTTGTGGCAACGTGGATGGACCTTGAGGGCATTAATGCTACATGACATAAAGTTAGAGGAAGATGATCACGATCTCACTTTTATGTGAAATCTATAAAACAAAACAAAAATTAACTCAGAGGTACTGAGAACAGATTGGTGGTTGCCAGAGCAGGGGGTGGGGAATGGATGGAATGGGCGAAGGGGTCAAATGGTACAGACTTCTAGTTAATCAGTTAAATAAGTCATGGGGATGTGATGTATAGCATGGTGACTATAGTTAATAATACTGTACTGTATATTTGAAAGTTTAAGAGAGTAAATCTTAAAATTTATCATAGCAAGAAAAGGAAATTTGTAACTGTGTGATGGATGTTACCTCATCCATCCTCACAGTGAAAATATTTGGGAAAAAAATTCCAGAAAGTTTCAAAACACAAAATTTGAATTTGCTGCGATGAGTAGTTGGCAACTCTTTACATAGTATTTTCGATAATCTATATAACATTTACATTTTATTAGGTATTATGTAATCTGGAGATGATTTAAAGTGTATGTAAATACTGTGCCATTTTATTTTAGAGACTAGGACATACCTCGATTTTGGTGTCTTTGGGGGTCCTGAAAACAGGCCCCCATGGATGCTGAGGGATGGCTTTATTTACAGGCTGAAATTGTCACAGTGAATATTTGTTACTTTTAAAACTTAAGGGAAAAGGAACTACTTCTGTTCTGAGAAGAGCCTATTGAATGTGTGTAGTTAAAAACAAATGAAATCCCTTTTGGGACTTAGGCAGCAGGAGAGAATGCTCTTGGTCAGGGGTCTCCCTCTTGGCACCTTGCCAGTATGCAAGCACCTTTCTGTCCTGTGTGTTTTAAAGTGCTTTATCCTGACAGCAGTTAACCTTTCAAATGAATAGAATGGTGTTTCTCTGTTGTTCTCTCTCCTTTTATTTGTATGTGTAAAATGTGATATTGTTGCAATAATTCTTTTTTTCTGGTTTTATTTTCAGGAAGACTTTTATGTCGATCACTTTATGTCTGACTGTCAGAAGCGAGTGCAGCTGGAAGCACTTAGAGATGACCTGGAGCTCTACTATAAGCTGCTTAAAACAGCCATGGTTGAGCTCATCAACAAGGACTACGCAGACTTTGTCAACCTGTCAACAAACCTGGTAAACTTGAAATCCACAGTTCCTACCTGTCAGTGTATTTACACATGTACTGCACACTTTTTTTCTCACTCATATTTATTCTTAACAGCTCTGAGTCTTTTAAGAAACCTTTTAGTTATTTTTTTCCCCAGAAACTTGAAGGGATTGCTAATCTTGATTAATAAAGGAACTAAACTTTCTTGATACACATGTTTTGTGCACAGTTTAGTTTGATTATGTTTTGAATGACTTACTAAGAAGTGGTGAAAAGTAAAGGATAGCAATGCCAAGAGTGTTTGCTTTTGTTAGTTGCTAATTGATTCCCATGAAATCTCACCAGTTTAGACTAATTTCCGAGAGCAGATATCGACTCTTCTTAAGGAAATGTTTCATTTAATTTCAGGTACATGTGCTAGCCAAAGATAGGTTGAGAAAACATTGGCCAATATTGGGCATTAAGAAGCCTATTTTTATACATTTTATACAAATGTAGAATTGTTTTATAAGAAGCATATCAATTACCTGGAAAAATTGTTTAGAAACACTTGAGTTTTCATACTTGCGAAAGTCTTGTTCATATTTTGTTTTTAAGTCTGTTTGTCAAAAGAGGAATGGAAAATAGCCATCTCTATGGGAATTTCAAGAAGCATTGAGAATAATGAGCCATATTTGCTTTTGGGAAATACACCACTAAGATAAATGTTCCAGTAGGATTAGAGACCCTGAAAATTTTATTTCCATCCTATTTAATTTGGATTTTTCTGAAGGGTTGTAATAACGCTTAGGAGAGATGTAGTCCATCAGACTTTCATATCAGCTGGTTGAATATCATAAACAACAGAGATAGCTATTTTTCCTATTAGTTTTTTAAGTCATTTAAAATTTCATCCCAAAGGCAAATTGTGCATAGGAATTTTTTATTTATTATGACTTTCCTCATTTTTATAGTGCTTATATATCAACAGGTTTTTCACATTCAAGGAGCAATATTTATGGCCAAATAACATTTTTGTTACATAGTTTAGTAGCATGTAATTGTACAGAAAGAATAACCTAAGTCTAATACTGCTTTGATCATTAAGCACAGGCTTCACTGTTAATCCTGGCCCTGATGTGTCTGTGCCAACATGATTTTGCCTTTAGGTTGGTATGGACAAGGCCCTCAGTCAGCTTTCTGCGCCTTTGGGACAGTTAGGAGAAGAGGTTCTGGTACGTCCCCAAATAACAGTCAACAAGCTACCGTAAAGCAAATTACACTAGTTTGCCTTCTCCAAGAATTCTTTTATTAATCTGTTAGATTGTTGTGATTGTTGTGGTTGGTGTTTTTTAATGTTCCATGATTATAGTATAATACTTTCAAAATGCAAATGATTTGCATGTGATAGTACAACCTAAGAAACATATTTGGTTTGAAGATGGCGAATCCTCAAGAGTAGAGTAGACGCTTTTAAATGTCAGGGAGGAGGAGAGTGTATTTCAAAAATTAAATTTGTTAATACCACCTCACCCATGTATAAGTGGTCTCCAGCTTAGAACTGGCTTACTTATATTTTAAAATTTGTCATTTTACAAGTATTTTCCCAGACAATATTTTATATGTAGTTAGATTCGTGGACCAGTTTATACCAGCCATTTAACCCCTGATGTAACTGAAGGATAATATAAATGTCATGTAATACCTAGTTTCTCTGAGAAAATCTCTCCCTTGGGAGTGGAACTGTCTGCCCCTAAGCCATGAGAACAGGGACTTCATCTGGGTGAACAGTGGAGAGGGAGTTTTGGTATCACCTCCAACAGAAAACTGCCGCCCTGTCCTCCCGTCACCCTCTAGGCTGTGCTAGGCACCTCGCCCTCCATCCTCCCTTCGTTGTGAAGCACTGCACCGTCACTTCCTGTGTGTGTCAGCACTGGGCCACGCCAGACCACGTGGCCTTATGCTCCTTGCCTCGAGACAGTACCTGGCACATGCAGGGTTCTCAGTAGATAATGTAATAAAGGTTCTGCTTGGATAAAACTGTAGGAAATGCAGGACAATGGGAATGTCAGGGCTGAGAAGTCCCGAGGAGAGTAGGCAAGAAAAAATTTGTAAAAGAGGTTTAGTTGTGAGCTGTGCCTTGAACTAGCAGACTGTTTGAAAGTTCGTGTCTTGTTTGAATTTCACAAAGCTTATTAAAGTGCCTTTTGTTGGAATGGAATAGAAAGAAGTTTTTGGTCTGCTGCTGGATTCCACACCAGCCTCTGCGTGGCCTTCCTGCCTCCTTTTCAGGACTCCTCTTCTCCCAACCTGTAGCCATGACATTTCCCGAACCCCGTCCTTTGTTAACCTTCCACTCTTCTCTCTCAACTCTCTCCACTCTGCCCACCTGTGCTTGAACTTCCTCGACTGCCCTCATGCCTTCAGGCTCTTGTCCTACACTGCCAGCGGCCAGCACCACCTACCGTCCCTTACTCTGCAGCTGTCTTTATCACCACCCTTCTTCTCATCAACCAAGACCTCACCTGCCTTTTTAATCTCAACTCAAGAAGCTTCTCCGAGATTCTAAGATCATTGAGGGATAAGACTGTTTCTGTCTAATTCATCATTGTATCCTATCCTCATTGGCTGATGGTTAGTAGACATTTCATGTTTATGGAATGAATTAATTCACTTTTCTATAAAATTTTTGTGATTTGTCTGGTGGTGGTGCTTTAGTCGCTAAGTCATTTCTGACTCTTGCAACCCCATGGACTGTAGCCCGCCAGGCTCCTCTGTCCATGGGATTCTCCAGGCAAGAGCACTGGAGCGGGTTGCCATGTCTAGTTTATTCTCATCATTTCTTTTACCTTTGCTTTGGCCTGACTCTTCATATTTTGTTTCATTTATTAGCTTCTGGACATGTTTCTCCACCTATGAGCTGCCTTTTCCTGGCCATTCTTTTCCTTACTCCTCGATTCGTAACATCCTTAGAACAACATGGCATCATGAAGTACCAGTGCTTAAGGATTGTTTAGTTCCTGATAGAATCTAGTCTAAAATTCTCCTAAATCTCCCCCACCCCTGTTTATTTCTACTTCTCTCCAAAATGAAGGCTGCCGTGCACCCGGGTGCACCCTCCAACCCTGAGAGCGCCCTGTCAGTTGCACCTTTCCACCCTCTGTCCTCTAGTGAAGGCTCTCCTCCACCGTCGGCCTCCACGGGCTCTCCAAGTCAGACTCGCATTCCATCCCCTGCACCAGATTTTCCTAGTGTTTGATTCAGATGGTTCTTTCTGTACTCTGAACACGTATGATGGTGATTGTATATGTATCGGGTTGGCCAGCAAGTTCCGCTGGTTTTTAAGTAAAAATAAAAGACACAGTTTTCATTTTCACCAAGAACTTTATTGAACAGTGTATTCACAGTTTTGTTCCACTGCCTTCTGCTGTTTTTTTCAGGCAGCTTCATAATTCCATCTTCCCAAAACTTTTTACATTTTTGAGCAAAGAACTGTTGCAGGTGTCTTTTATGGTCTTCCAGGGAATTGAAATTTTTCCATTAAGGGAATTTTGTAAAGACCAAAATAAGTGAAAATCTGAAGGTGCAATGTCTGGTGACTGTGGTGGGTGAATCAGAACTTCCCAGCCAAGCTGTAACAGGTTTTGCCTGGTCATCAAAGAAACGTGGTCTTGAGTTATCCTGATGCAAGATTATGCGTTTTCTCTTGACTAATTCCAGATGCTTTTCGTCTAGTGCTGCCTTCAGTTTGTCTAATTGGGAGCAGGTACTTATTAGAATTAGTCATTTGGTTTTCCAGAAGGAGCTCATTATAGAGAATCCCCTTCCAATCCCACCGTATACACAGCATCACTTGTGGATGAAGAGCAGCCTTACGTATGATTGTGGTGCTTCATTTTGCTTGCCCCACGAGCTCTTCCATTTCGCATAATTGCACAGTACCCACAGAGGATGAGATGGTTGGATGGCATCATCGACTCAATGGACATGAGTTTGAGCAAACTCTGGGAGATAGTGAAGGACAGGGAAGCCTGGCGTGCTGCAGTCCACGGGGACATCTGAGCAACTGAACAACAACAGCAATCCACTTTTCTCTCTCCTGTCACAATTTGCTTTAAAAATTAAACATTTTTGTTACGTTTAAGTAGAGAATTATCTGTGGAAATATGGTCAAGAAGGTTCTTTTTTCGCTTCACTTACGTGGAACCCAAACATCAAAACGATTCACATAACCAAGCTGGTGCAAATGGTGTTCACAGTCGATTTGGATATTTTGAGTATGTTGGCCATGTCCCGCATGGTGTAACATTGGAAGGGATTGTTCTCAGTTAAGGTCTCAGTTTGATTGCTATCAACTTCAACTGTTCTTTTCAACCGTGGCAAAATCTATCCAGTGAGAAGTCTCCAGCACAGAACTTTGCAAGCCATTTTGACACTTCAGTCAGTCACAGCAACTTCTCCATACACTGCACAAATCTTACTTTGCATTTCAGTTGTATTTTTACCTTTCTTGAAATAATGAAGCATAATACGCAGAAAATGTTGCTTTTTTTCTCCTTTAATATTAAAATGACTACACAAAAATTCAATAGTCTTGATTTTTTTTAATGAATACTGATACGAGAGTTGTCACAATACAGTGTTACAAAATTATTTCTAATGAAATTAAAGACAGCCAAGCACTACTAGAGCCATCTTATGGTAAAAAAGTTAACTAACTTTTTTGCCAACCCAATATTATTATTCATTTGGCCATTAATCCTCTATGATCTTGACTTTCTATGTCATTTTGCCCTCGAATCATGAGTACCCTCAACAGCAGTTGTATTTGATATTATGTGTTTTTGTCAATATCTACATAATACTGGCCCAGAGATAATTAAGTTACATGGAATTTAATGTACAAGTTTTGTAATGCCACCAAACAATTTCTGCAATACGTTTTCTTTATTCTTTTACAGAGTTTTCGGTCATCTGTCAGTGAAGGAATTCGGGCAGTAGGTGAACGAATGTCTAAATAAGAGGACATTAGGGAAAAAAAGGTGTCCTTGAGTGTCATACTGTTAAACACGGGCTTGTGGTAGCACCTCGGAGCTAACGGCACTTTCCTGGATGCGGTGTGATAGACTCCTCTTGGTGCCGCTGCAGAGAGGAGTGCGGGGTCTTCCTTTCTCTTTAGGCAGCAGCGTTCAGCCAGGCTCCTGAGGGGTTCAGCCAGAGCTGGAGCCCAGGTCTTCTCACTCCTTGGCTGATTAAAGTCCTATTAATAAGAAGGGTATGGTAAAGTAACTAATTGAAGAAAAAGACAAAGAATATTGCATATTCTTCTTGTGCTTTATTAATGATAGCATTAAAAATTTTAAATGTAGATTTCTTATGCTACATGCCAGCTCAGAGCCTCAGGTCTTCTCACCTTCTCAGCATGTGAAACTATTTTTTTCCTCCCAAAACTGTTTCTGTGCTTATAATGTCATGTTAACTATTTGAAATAAAGCAGAATTTTAGAGGTGCCCAAATGGACACAAAATTAACATTCCTCAATTTTTCCAGAATAAGAGACAGTAATAACTGGTATCAGTAAAGCATTTTACAGTTTAACAGGCATAAAACTAATTTCTCAGCACCCTTGTAAAGAAGATATTCAAATTTTAGTGATTCGGGAGCAAGTAGGCCTTCTAAGGCCAGCTCTTCCAGTGTTCTGCTGCAGGTGGAAAAACTAGTGTGTTGCTCTCTTATTCTGCCACATTGCTTCTTTAGTTTCCACTTCTTTACTGTACCTCTGCATGCACTACTTTCAATTTTTAGCAGTCTCATGTTTTGATTTTATTTTCTGACTTTAATGGATATAATATTACATTATCATATAATATTACATATCCATTATTGCATATATTGTAGTACTGTAATATATAATACATATGATATATATGTCCATTACTATTGGATATAAGGGGACTAGAATGTGAGACGATTATCAGCTTGTGTCCAGAGATTTCAAGAATGGAGTGCCTTTCTGAGAAAGGCTGTCAGCCTTGTGAGAGCAGGGACTCTTTGCCTGTTGTGTTCACTCATGTCCTCCCTGCCTGGGTCAGTGTCTGGAGCACAGTGGGTGCTCAGTAACTACTCACATATTTTATTTTGTCTTTTTTTAGAGTGATTTTTACTGGAGTCCAGTGCTTTACAGTGCTTTAGTCTCTGCTGCACAGCAGAGTGGACCTGTCACACACACACGTCCCCTCGTGTTTAGATTCCTTCCCATTCAGGTCACCCCAGAGCACTAGATAGAATTCCCGGTGCTATACTACTGTATAGTTCTGGGAACTGTTTGTTTAATGAGTGCTTTATATCTTTCTGTGCTTTTAAGGGTGGGTTTTTGTATAATGCCCGACTTCTTTGATAAGGTTGTATAATAATGGCTTTAATGAACTGATGCTTAAGCATATAATTGTGTCATATCCATGTCAATAGGATAAAGATGATCAGAAGCTACAGTTATAACACGAAAAAGGGTCATAAGAAAATAAATGTAATACCTATAGAGAGGTTCATTTAAGATAGGAAAAGAAATGAATGAAAGTGTGGGAAATGAGGAAACAAAAAGTCTAGTTTTCTCTTTTTTCAACTATAAACTTGCAGTAGAATATTGAAAAAGTGCTTCTTCTTGACACCTAAAATTAAGATTTGCATTCTTGGGAATTAAGTTTTATGTAGAAGTATTCAAAATATAGAATGCCCTACATACTCTAAGTTGACCTTTTGCTTTGTATGTCCCTGTATTTAGAATGGGGAAATAAGATGATTAAGATGAAATATCATGATAACTTTGTTTTTTGCTTAATTATTATTTTGTAGATATGTATGTTGTGGCTTATACAGGTTATTCCATCAGTTCAGAAAATTGAAAAAATCTTAAATTCTCAACATTCTAAAGAAACATCTGCACTAGAAGCAAGCAGGTAAGTATTTTCTTTACTAAATATTACATAAATTAATACTTCACATCTAGCCTAAATTTTTTATTTTTATTTTTTAGTTAAAATTCATTTCTGAAAAAGAAGAAAAGCCAAGTCTATGGTTCAGTGTTTTTGAGTGTAGCTTGTGGAAAGTGGAGGGTGTGAGATGGTAAAGTTTATAATACATCCTTATAAAGGCTTTATGGTTCTGGGCCACAGTTCCAATACATCACTTCACAGGGAATCAGAGGAGTGTGCTTTTATTGGAAGAATTTTAGTCTTTGGAATTGCCTTAGAGAAGCACTGGCAAAATTTTGTTGATCTTCAAGATATGAAATAGCTTTCATCTTTTCTAAATTCATTTAGATCAGAGTAATGCCCAGAGTATTGCCACTTATGTATCTTACCCTAGCATTACATCATTAAGAAACAGGATAGGCACATTTAGTTAACGTTTGTCAACAAGAAAAAAAAAATAAATAAAAAACTTGTGAAATTAGAAAAAGATGACCGTTTTCTTTGTTACATACTGCAGCTGTCTTCTTATCTTTCTAGTCTGAATTTTAAATCAGCCAGGTAGGTGAGTGACTCAGAAAATGAGTAGCTCATGCCAGCACCATGGGAAGCACCGTGGTGCCGTGGACAGATTCGTGCTGTATATTCCACTCTGCAGCCCGAGCCATGGTGTCTCAACTCCTGGTGTCACTGACAGTGGAAGCTAACGGGAGCTCCTCCGGCAGGGTTGTCTGACACTGAGGTGCCGTCAGCCCATACCTGGCAGGTAGTAGGCCCTCAGTTCAGTTGAGGTGCTCAGTCATGTTCGACTGTTTGTGACCCCACTTGATGGGTCATCCCTTCCCACCCATCCAGGGGGGCTGTTTGTCTCAAACCGTTCCGAGTCTCTTGCCCTCAGCCGCCTTGGCAGCTGCTGCCAGCTTGTCCTCACTCGACGTCCACCATGCCTGCCTTCCTGTTCTCTTTCCATTTTTGTCCATCCCTACTCTTCCTTTGATAGAGATGCATCACAATGTCTTTTTCTATAATACTGTTCCTTTGTGATATTCCATCTTTAATGTAATAGATATGCTGTTTCTTGCTCAGAATCACCTTTGAGGACTTTTTAAAAATTCAGATCAGCAACTTTGAGTTGTAGAGGAGGGAAAACCAGGGCAGTGTAATGTAAATAACCGGGTAGAGCTAGAGAGAGGGAAGGGAAGTTAACAATGAAGAAGGCCCTGAATGAGAGAGGCTGGGGGAGGAGATGTAAACACCCACCTGGCCTGGGGCAGCTCTTGCTTCTCGGCTGGACCCTGTGGTCGGGGCCTGGCAGTGTCAGGGGCTTATGCTTAACTTTTCTAGTTTTCCACTGTCCTAGAACATGCTGTAAAAGTTCATGGCACAAAGGATGCTATAGCTTCTACCTTATAACAAGGGGGCTATGGAAAAGCACAATGAAAGCATCAGGATTGCTGATCATGTGATATATTCTTGGAAATTAAAAACCTTTAGGAATTAACTCTTTTTAATTGTCTCCACTAGCCCACTTTTGACTGGACAGATGTTGGAGAGAATTGCCAAAGAATTTAATCAGTTAGAGTTTCATGCTGTTCAAAGCAAAGGCTTGCTTTGAAGCCTTTTACTTTTCAAAAGGCTTGCCTCTTTTGGACAAAATAAGACAAAATTAGATTTTTCACACTTTATTATTTAGGAATTTGCAAAATAATTTTGATTTTACCTGGTACAGGCAGACCTTATTTTATTGCCCTTAGATTTTTTGTGTTTCACAGATACTGCACTTTTTTTTAATTGAAGGTTTATTGCAACTCTGCATCAAGCAGGTCTATCACCATGCCAGTACCCTTTTAACAGCACTTGCTCACTTCAAGTGCTGTTATCTCTGTATCTCATTCTGGTAGTTTTCACAGTATTTCACACCTCCACCAGCAAAATGATAATAGCTTACTGAAGGGTCACATGATGGTTGCATTTTTTAGCAATAAAGCATGTTTTAATTAAAGTAATTAAAGTCTATATCTTGTTTGTTTTACACATAATGCTTTTGCCAACTCAATATACTGTATGTAGTATGGTATAAACATATGCTTTATATCTGCTGAGAATCCAAGAAACCCCCATAACTGGCTTTATTGTGTAGTAATCAATTTATTGTGGTGGCCTAGAACCACACCTGCAGTATCGCCAGGGTATGCCTGTATTGTTCTGACAGTTGTTGATCTGCAGGATTTTGAAACTAGCTTTGAATTTTCTCTTTCAGTTTGTGTTTTCTAGGCCCCTGCCTCCTAAGTGTCACACATAGATTCTGTGTAAAGATACAGGCATATGCTCTGAGTTATAAGGGTAAAATTAATTCTAAATTTCATGTAACTTGACACACTATATGATTTAGTCAGAATTAACTTATCCAAAACTCTTGACTGGACTTTAGAATCATGATGTTTGCCAGATTTACTCTGTAGCTTAAAAGAACCTCATTCTAAAGTGATATCTAAATCCTTTGATACAGCAAAGATTAACTTACAAAGAGATGTGAGGAGGAGGAGAGATTCATTGTTCCTCTCCAGAAAATGTTAATATTTAATTTTACATATCTTCTGTTGGGATAAGAAATTTGTTATGTGTGTGTCTGGATCTTTAGAAATGATTACAACTGGAGCTTTTTAACCTGTCTTTCTTGCAGCGTATAGCTGGTATTAAAGCCATGTTACAACAGTCACTGGAAGGCCTCCTATTAGAAGGTCTTCAGACTTCCAATGTCGATACTATTCGGCACTGCTTACAGACTTAGGCCACAATTGACAAGACACGGGATGCAGAGGCGTCAGTTGGTCAAGTCCTCATGAAACCGTACGTAGATGAGGTTTGTGTACTGTTGGATAAGGCCTCCATTCAGCAGATGTTCATAGAGCATCTGCTCTGTCTTGGATGCTTTACTGGGTGTAAGGGGTAGTTTAGAGGCCTTTCTGTAAAGATTCTCAGTTACTGTAGTACCATCAGTTGAAAGAAAAGGTTGGTCCCTGGTGGTGACAACCGGCATGCAGGAGTCAGGCACCTTCTCAGTGTTTTTTAGTGATGCTGTAGCCCAGGGATCATGTTAATTTAGTGGGAGGAGGGTCTTGCCTAGGGAGAAGGAATGTACCAAAACATTTTTAGGTCAGTTTTATGGTATGTAAATTATTTGCCACTAAATTCTTAAAGTGAATTTTTAACTATTGGTCTAGTGGGTAAAATGGAACAAGTAAGCAGATACCAAAACCGCAGTGTAAGTTCCTGGTAAGGGAGCCTGCTGAAACCCTGACCATGGAAAGTCTGTGCTGAAGGTTGTCTTCACAGAGATGTGGCCTAAGTCTTGAATACTGAGGAGTCTCTTAGCCAGGAAGGTGGGAGGGAGGAAATAGTCACTGATGCAGGACTTTCATAGGCAAATTAGCAGTGTAATACCCTAAGTCCAAAACCTCACTATCCAGTGTCCTTCATCTCCAAGGATGCAGTTACACTTTGGAAAGTAAGCATATTCTGTCTTTGAGCAGCCAGGATGTAGACTGTACCATATGAAGTTGCCAATACTCAACGTTTTCTGACACACAAAAGTGGCAGCTTCATCTGGTTCAAACTGATAAAAGTCACAGGCCCATCCTCAGTGTTTGCAGACTCTCTTCAGTCCTCTGTCCGTGTGGGTGCTCTTTCTGTCCAGTGAGTACAAAGCCTTGTTCACCATGACTTTGGGATGAAAGCCTCCCATTTATAAATGGGGGAAACGGAATCCCATTGATAAAAATGAAATGTAAGGATTAACTTCAGTAATCCTTTCAGCTGTTATTAGAGTTACTAAAAGTAAATGATCTGTCAGTTTCCTCTCTTCCTATCCTGTTATATTTCTTACCTAACTTGATAAGAATGAAAAAGACAAATTACCTATATTATTTCTGTCTCAGTAAGTGAAAATCGTTACTAACTTATGCCTTTTTCATTGAACTGAACCTAATGTGCTAAATGAGAGAAACATTTGATGTTTCAGTGGCATACTAAATAAACCAAGGCCACATTTTAATTTTTTTTTAATTCATATGCTTATCTTGTCATTAACCTCTTGACTCTCAACCTTAACACAAAAGATAAAATAATAAAGTAAAATAAAATATATATTTCCATCTTTCTCTGTCTCACACCTTCCCTTGATCTAAATTATGGTAGAAGAAAAGGCCAAGGTCAGTACAGGGAGGGTCTGTTGTTATGGGAAATTGCCATTTTATTTTGTTTTCAGTCTAGGGAGGGGAGGAGGCAAATGTGCTTTGCTTTCCGGCTTCAGGCCAGTCTCTGTCACCCAGCCTGTGTCTCCCCTGGGTCAGAGCTGTGCTTCCAAATCTTGAAACTAGTTTGGAGTATAGCTGTTACTGTTAGAAAACATGTTAGCTGGGGAGGAGGGGGCATGAAGAAGCATACTTTTGAGGTTTTCTCTATTTTTCCTGTAGTGTGTAATTCATACCTCTCTTTGAGACGCTTTTTTAACATGCTGTTTGTTTAATAGGTGATTCTAGAGCAGATTGTTGATAGTCGTCTGAGTGATCTCCAGCTCATGTATGATAAACTCTTGGAGTTCGTTCCCCATCGCTGCCGCCTTCTTCGAGAGGTCACAGGAGGAGCCATCTCAAGGTAGTTTAAGCAGCTGTACTCAGAACTTGCGCCTGCTGATTATTGCTGCCTCCTTTGGGTCGGGTTCATATGCGCTCCCCCGGTGAATTGTTAGCATGGCACTATGAGGTGGGTGTGGGTCATCGCCTCAGAAGGAAACCGTAATGAGTAGGGCAGAGGTAAAGGGTACATCTTTGTGAATTCACAACCCATATTTTCCCCTTTTGTGTACTTTTTCCTCAATTACATGTGAAATAAAAGTTGGTTTCCTTCCATTATTCTGATGTTGTAATCTGTTTATAAATATGAATTCCGTGTAATTCAACAAGTTTTATATTAATTGTGGTTAAAGTCATCTTCAGTTTTCCCTCCTCTTGCCTGATTTCCATACTTTTCGCTTTGTTTCATAAATACCTGGCTGCCTTTCACCATCACCACTGGCCTGATCCGGGCCTTTGTCATAGTTTTATCCAGAATAACAGGATCTGCCCACCTCCTCTCCCTGCCTCCACCCTCTCCCTTCTCACCCTTCCCCTCTGCCCTTCGGCTGTCACATTGACCCACAATTCTGATATGTAGGCACTGCCTTCTTCCTAAGTCTTTAGTGGCTGCTTGTTGCGTGTGGAGGAAAGTCTAGGTGTCTTGATGCGGCGTACGAGGCCCTGCGCACTCCGGCCTCAGTGGTCCTTGTGTGTGGCACTCTGTGGGCTTCCCTTGCTCTGCTGGTCCCCGGCACACATTTGGTGGGTCTGTGTTTTTCCTCAGAGTCCTCTGCCTTTCCCTTTCTTTTTGTTGATCTGTCATCCCTTGTGAAGCCCCAACTCAGATACCACTTCCTTCAAGAGACCTCTCACCTTCATCCTGAAGTCTGGCTTTCATCCTGTTCTCTGCAGGCAATTGCGTGTTGCTCTCACTTCTGTTGAGGACTAGTTTCCATCTTAACAGCTTGCTCCCATCCTGCACAGCCCATACTCCCCACCCCTGGCACAGTGTCTTAAGACAGCAATTATCCAGTGTTTACGAAATGAAAGACTCAGTCAATTTGCAGCATTAGAAAGGCAAATCAAGTCCCTTTCTTCATGGAGTGAAAATTATTTTTAGTCTTGAAATTTTTTTCTTTGAAAAGAGAAACCTGGGGAATAAATGTGCTGATTGACTGGGAAGTACCGTCTCTGTTTCCACTAGATGATTTCAGATGAAGCTTTGTTTTGCCACTTTTGTGTAATAATCGTCAAGATTTATTTAGATTTGGATTTGGGGTAAGAACTTAATAGAAGTCATCATGTGAAATTAAAGAGGCCACAGTAACGAAACAACCAATCATTAGATTTGACAAGCCTAGTTTTGGTCTTGAAATGTCAAGTTTCATGCCTCACATGTTTGTTCTTTTCCACAGTTGTCAGGGTGGCAGAACTCATGTAGAAAGCTCAGAAATTTGAGTATCTAGACTGTACCTTGGTAGGTCATCTGCCTTTGCTTCACACCACATCGTCTTGTTGCCTTGGACCCTCCCTTGCTCTGCATCTGCCTTTGGGTGCTCTTTATACCCGGCAACACCAGTGATGTCAGAAGTTATTTTCCAGAGAACGTAAATTAGCTTTTCTAATTGTTGATCTTGCAGATTTAAATTTTCCTTTTGAGGCTTTAATTGTATATTTAGTTTGGAAATGAGGTGATCTTGTCATTCATTGTTGCTCATATTATGTGCATTTGTATTCTAAAATCTTCAATTTTGTTCTCTCTTCCTATATCTTATTAGAGTTAGTTCTTATTGTGATTAAAAGTATATGATATGATATGTGGAATTGGGTATGTGGGACATAGGCATCTCCTTTCCCTCATTGAATATAAAGAAAATTACCTTAATATAGAGCATGTTAAGAATGCAGCAAAGTGGGTAGGTCAGTGAGATGGTGTTGCCTAAAGATATTTACAGATTTTTAAGTACAGAGAAACTTAAGGAACCCACCCTTTTAATCTATGTACTGTGTATTTAACACTATTAACATAGCACTTACTACATGCTGCTGCTGCTGCTGCTGCTGCTAAGTTGCTTCAGTCGTGTCCAACTCTGTGCGACCCCGTAGACGGCAGCCCACCAGGCTCCCCCATCGCTGGGATTCTCTAGGCAAAAACACTGGAGTGGGCTGCCATTTCCTTCTCCAATTAGTGCTAAATGCTTTACAAACTGTATGCCATCCTAAATGCTTTACAAATCTTATTCCATATAATGACCCTATGATTTTAAAGATGAGGAAACCAAAACACAGAAGTTAAATGACCCGAGATTTGAACTCCAGTGCTGTGGCTCCTGAGAGCATGATTTTCTCTCAGTGTTCTCTCTCACCTAAGTGTGTTAATTGGAAACTCAGAATTTGGCCTTTTTGCTGACAATGCAAAATAAAACATGTGCATATGAAAACCATGAATGTTATCAGTTATTTTGTATTAAGATTTGTAATCCAGATTTTACATGAAATAGTCATAGAACATTAGACCTGGAGGTAATCAGAGATAGCTGAGTTGCAAAGCTGTTAGTAATTGGTAAATTAGTGTGATTTACAGTGTTTTAGAGCTGCGTGATGTTAAGGTTGAATACAAAGATTGCTTTTCTTGTGGTATTAGATTGCTGCTTTTTCAAGATAGTGTATAAACATGGTAACCCATTTAAGGGGAGAAAACTGTGCCATGGCAAGTCGGCATAGTTTTCCATTATCCTTGACCCCAGCTGTCTGCTATGTGATAATTGTAGGAGTCAGGACACAGAGGATGTGTCAGGTTCTAGGTGAGAATGCGATCAAGGAGTGAAATAGAAGTTTGAGCCTAAAAACAAAGCAATTGACAAATACAGTTGTTTTTAAAAGGTTGAAGTAAATTTTAGGCTGAGGAACTTTTATTTTAATAAAACACCACAGTGGAATTTTGCTTTTTGTAAGGAGATGTTTCTGGTGTATTTGACTGAAATTTTTCTCTTATCTTACAGTGAAAAGGGCAATACTGTTCCCAGCTATGATTTTCTGGTGAATTCTGTCTGGCCAGAAATAGTATGAGAATTAGAAGAAAAATTACCCTTGATTTTTAATTCTGGGAATCCTGATGCATTTCACCAGGTACCTTTCCCTCTGTTGTCTTGATTCTTAAAGGTGTTAACCTGAGATAATCATGTCTTTTTTGCACAGTCTTGGTTCTGTGGTTTATTGAAAATCACAATCTGAGTTGCAGAGCCAGCATTTACCTTAAAAATACACACATTATTTTATTCAGGTGATAGTTTCTGATACTTTGGGGACTAAGAATATTTTTTAGAATGTAAGGTAGAATTCAATCGAGAAGCAATTATGACTAGATGTGGATTTTTTTAATCTAAATTTTAAAAAAGATCTTAAGGACCATTGAAAACAAATCTCTTTATAGTTGTTTTCGGCGAAAAATTAAGTTTGTAGCACTCTGCTATATCACTTTGAAGGAAAACAAGAAGTAGTAATTGGATTGTAGTATGTATTATATAATTAATATTATAATTATTAATGTAGTATAAAAATGTCTTATATAATTTGAAAGATTAGGAGGCCTTGGTATTTCTTTTCTTTTTATTTATTTATTTATTTTTTCATTTATTTTTATTAGTTGGAGGCCAACCACGTCACAACATTGCAGTGGGTTTTGTCATACATTGATATGAATCAGCCATGGAGTTACATGTATTCCCCATCCCGATCCCCCCCTCCCACCTCCCTCTCCACCCGATTCCTCTGGGTCTTCCCAGTGCACCAGGCCCGGGCACTTGTCTCATGCATCCCACCTGGGCTGGTGATCTGTTTCACTATAGATAATGTTCATGCTGTTCTCTCGAAACATCCCACCCTCGCCTTCTCCCACAGAGTCCAAAAGTCTGTTCTGTACATCTGTGTCTCTTTTTCTGTTTTGCATATAGGGTTATCATTACCATCTTTCTAAATTCCATATATATGTGTTAGTATGCTGCAATGTTCTTTATCTTTCTGGCTTACTTCACTCTGTATAATGGGCTCCAGTTTCATCCATCTCATTAGAACTGATTCAAATGAATTCTTTTTAATGGCTGAGTAATGTTCCATGGTGTATATGTACCACAGCTTCCTTATCCATTCGTCCGCTGATGGACATCTAGGTTGCTTCCATGTCCTGGCTATTAGAAACAGTGCTGCGATGAACATTGGGGTGCACGTGTCTCTTTTAGATATGGTTTCCTCAGTGTGTATGCCCAGAAGTGGTATTGCTGGATCATATGACAGTTCTATTTCCAGTTTTTTAAGAAATCTCCACAGTGTTCTCCATAGTGGTTGTACTAGTTTGCATTCCCATCAACAGTGTAAGAGGGTTCCCTTTTCTCCACACCCTCTCCAGCATTTGTTGCTTGTAGACTTTTGGATAGCAGCCATCCTGACTGGAGTGTAATGGTACCTCATTGTGGTTTTGATTTGCATTTCTCTAATAATGAGTGATGTTGAGCATCTTTTCATGTGTTTGTTAGCCATCTGTATGTCTTCCTTGGAGAAATGTCTGTTTAGTTCTTTGGCCCATTTTTTGATTGGGTCATTTATTTTTCTGGAATTGAGCTGCAGGAGTTGCTTGTATATTTTTGAGATTAATCCTTTGTCAGTTGCTTCATTTGCTATTATTTTCTCCCAATCTGAGGGCTGTCTTTTCACCTTACTTATAGTTTCCTTTGTTGTGCAAAAGCTTTTAAGTTTCATTAGGTCCCATTTGTTTAGTTTTGCTTTTATTTCCAATATTCTGGGAGGTGGGTCATAGAGGATCCTGCTGTGATTTATGTCAGAGAGTGTTTTGCCTATGTTCTCCTCTAGGAGTTTTATAGTTTCTGGTCTTACATTTAGATCTTTAATCCATTTTGAGTTTATTTTTGTGTATGGTGTTAGAAAGTGTTCTCGTTTCATTCTTTTACAAGTGGTTGACCAGTTTTCCCAGTACCACTTGTTAAAGAGGTTGTCTTTTCTCCATTGTATATTCTTGCCTCCTTTGTTGAAGATAAGGTGTCCATAGGTTCATGGGTTTATCTCTGGGCTTTCTGTTTTGTTCCATTGATCTATATTTCTGTCTTTGTGCCAGTACCATACTGTCTTGATGACTGTGGCTTTGTAGTAGAGTCTGAAGTCAGGCAGGTTGATTCCTCCATTTCCATTCTTCTTTCTGAAGATTGCTTTGGCTATTCGAGATTTTTTGTATTTCCATACAAATTGTGAAATTATTTGTTCTAGTTCTGTGAAAAATACTGTTCGTAGCTTGATAGGGATAGCATTGAATCTATAGATTGCTTTGGGTAGTATAGCCATTTTGACAATATTGATTCTTCCAATCCATGAACTCATGAAATCCATGAAGCTCATGAAATCCATGAAATCCATGAAGCTCAGGGCTTGATCTCTGGTCAGGAACAAAGATTCCACAAGTGGTTTGTTATGGCATTACATGAGATTAAAACAAATATCCAAAAACAAGAAACCAAAAAGGAATCCCACACAAATGGCAGTTACAAAATCAGGCAAATAATGCTTAAAATAGTGGAATATATGCATATACACGTATATATACTCATAAGCAAAGCCAAAAGAGTCCAAGAAAAATAAGGCTAATTAGATTGACCCAGCGAACAAAGGAAATCAGAAATTATATTTGCCAGTTTAGAACAAAACTAATTAAAGCATAAACTGCAAAACAACACTAAAACAAGGTGCAAAGTGTGGAGGAAAGCAATGAAAACAAAACTAACAAATATGTTGAGAGGAAAGGAAATAAAAGAAAAGAATAGATTGGCAAAGTTGAATAGAGGTAGGTGAAGAGGATTCATAAACATTAAAGATTAACTGCAAGGGGAAAAGAACCGTAGGAAAAGCAAACAAAGGAATAAATGTAGGAGAAATATAATAGGTTTAAAAATTAAAACTTAAAATTATAAAAGAGAGAAAAGAAAAAGAAAAGTGATAAAAAGGAAGAAGAACAACGACAAAAAAAAAGGAAACAGGAAATCTCCACAGAACTGCAAAAGCCCAAATTAGAGGCAGAGGTTTTTAACAACAATAAGTATGACTGAATATACACATATACACTTACACACATAAGCAAAATCAAAACAGTCCAACAAAAATAAAGTACAATAAATTGACCTGGCAAACAATGTGAACCAAAAATTATACCTACCAGTTAAGAACAAAACTAACTAAAGCACGAACTGGAAAACCAAACTAAAACAAAGTGCTAATTGAGGAATAAAGCAATGAAAACAAAACTAACCAATATGTTGAGATGAAAGGAAAGAAAGGAAGAGTTATGGGCCTATCAGAGTTCGTTTTTGAGCCTCTTGCAGCTAGCAATCAGAAGCCCTCTATCAGTCTTTCTCCAAAGCTCTGCCTTTTCAGGCACTTAGAAGGCTCCCTTGCCTGGGGTCCTTCTGTGTTATTTGAAACATCAGGCACATGGAGGGGCCTCCCTGGCTGGGGTCCTTCTCTGTAGATCAGCTTGTCAGGCACTTAAAGGGGCACCCTGGGTAGGGTCTTACTCTATTCTTTGGCACATCAGTCACTCAAAGGAGCACCCTGGGTGGGTGCGTCAGGTATTTGATGGGCCAGCCTCTCTATTGTTCAGCTGCTGATGCTGGCAGCTGGGGAGAGAGAAGCTATGGTGATGGTTCCACCTCCTGTGTGTGACTCAGCAGTATCGCCTTGCTTCCATGGCTGCTCAGCTTCCCGCCACAGGCATTTCCCACCACCATCTCCTTCCTTGCATCCCCTCGATCTGTCTCTCCACAGTCAATAGCAGCCCTCACCCTGGGTTTACTCCACAATCCCTCAACTCAAACTCCTACCTGCTATGCCTTCCTGGGACCTGCATCCCTGTCTGGTGTATGTATAGCTGCGGCAAGAACTGTCTGATTCTCATTCCATTTAGGCTGCCAGAGATCAGCTGTTTCACTCTCAACCTTTCTTGTTTCTCCTCTGACTCAAACAGTTGCCATGATGTGGGGATTGGACTCCTGATTCAGTTCCCCCACCCGCTGAGGGCAGGTGCAGTCCTACTAACACTCCTGTCCCCCCCTCCCCATTTCCTTTGTCCTACTGAGTTTTGTGTGGTTCTATATATTCTTTTCTGCTGGTCAGGTACTCCTGTTCATTCTCAGCTGGTGTTCTGCATGCACTTCTGTGTCTGAAGATGCATTCCTGATGTATCTGTGGAGAGAGATGTACTCCACGTCCACCTACTCCACTGCCATCGTGTTCTCTTTCTAATATTTGTTATAATTGAAATTTATTATATGCAATTTTTAGTGTATGAAATTTTGTAAGTTTTTAGTTTATGAAGTTTTAGATGTACCATTATCTATAAGATTGGGGCAATACTTTACTTACTCATAGAGTTGTGAAGATTGAACAAACTTAAATGTATGAAGCATTGAGCAATGCTCAACATACAGTATTACGTGAATATTAACTGTTACTTTTTAATTTACATGGTTGCAAAATTTTGTGTTTTGTTAAACATTGTATACAACTGTATGCTTTTTCCTTTTCAGATATTTTTATTGAAAAATTTTAAACACAATTTGTAACTGGGTGAATAGTATTTCTGTCATATGTGAATGTGTCTGTATATGTCTGTGTGTACATGTGTGTATGTGTGTGTGATTCAACTTGCCATTTTCCAGTTATATATTTTTGGTTTTTCCTGTTAGTATATTTTGGTTTGCCTTGTGAGAAAGCATTATCTATTTTGGAACTGGGTGCTTAGTGTAGAAATCTAGAGATGGAGTTGTTCAATTACTGATGAGGAACAATGGGTGTGTTTATACATATATGTGTGTGCACATGCACACAAATACATACGCAATGAATATATTTACTTTCAGTAGGTCTCATTCCAATTTTTACTCCAAAGATTTTAAGTTTCTGCTTCATTTCAGTTTGTCAAGACGATGTCTTATTCTTTATCTTACTGATTTTACACTGTTTTTCTTTGTGCTCCTGTCTGAGACTGGGCATTTTCCCGTGTGCTTGTTTACTGTATCATATTCTTATAAAATGTGACTCACTAGATTATGCCATTTGCCTATTTATCTAATTTATTTTATCATTTCATGGTTTCTAGATATAGCAAGTTCTATTTTCTAGGGTCTAATCAGTTCAGTTCAGTTCAGTCACTCAGTCCTGTCCGACTCTTTGTGACCCCATGAGTCGTAGCACGCCAGGCCTCCCTGTCCATCACCAACTCCCGGAGTTTACTCAAGCTCATGTCCATCGAGTTGGTGATGCCATCCAGCCATCTCATCTTCTGTCCTCCCCTTCTCCTCCTGCCCCCAATCCCTCCCAGCATCAGGGTCTTTTCCAGTGAGTGAACTCTTCACATGAGGTGGCCAAAGTACTGGAGTTTCAGCTTCAGCATCAGTCCTTCCAATGAACACCCAGGACTGATCTCCTTTAGGGTGGACTGGTTGGATCTTCTTGCAGTCCAAGGACTCTCAAGAGTCTTCTCCAAAACCACAGTTCAAAAGCATCTAATAATGTCTTACTTAATTTCCTTTTGTAATCTTTCTATGTTATCCCTTTACTTTCTTCATTATGAAAGTGCTATTGGAGAAATTTGGAAATCATTGATATGTGAAAATGTGCAAAAATAACCATACAGTTCAAAAATAACAATAAATATGCTAATTTTATTGAATAATCCAAAATTTTATTTATTTTTCTTTGCATATTTGACTTTTATACATTATTTTTATGCACTATTATACTATAAATGTGTCTAATTTCATAAAATATATCTACAAATCTCACCATTTATTGCAAAGTATTTTATCACATACTTTCAAAACGTGGTGCAGAGGTAGACTGTTGAGAGTCCCTTGCACAGCAAGGAGATCAAACCAGTCAATCCTAAAGGAAATCAATCCTGAATTTGTTGAAAGGACTGATACTGAAGCTGAAGTTCCAATACTTTGGTTACCTGATTCATTGAAAAACACCCTGATGCTGGGAAAGATTGAAGGCAGAAAGGGAAGAGGGTGACAGAGGATGAGATGGCTAGATGGCATCACTGATATAATGGACATAAACTTTGGCAATCTCTGGGCAATAGTGAGGCAGAGGGAGTGCTGGTTTGCTGTAGTCCATGGGATCCCAAACATCCCTACATGACTGGGAGACTGAACAACAATTTTATCACATAGATGTATTATCATTACTTTACACTTGTTTAATTTTTTTTTCACAATTGTTGCTTTTGAAAATAATGAGTATCCCTTCCATTTTGGATTTTCTTCCCATATGTAGGTATTGTAATAAGTTCCATTGTTAAATATGTTTAAAATTATAATTATTTGGTAAAATTTTTGAGTACTTTCAAGGCTGTTGAAATATAAAGCAGATGTGCTTCTTGTTAATATTATACTACAAATGTGTCTAATTTCATAAAAAGTATCTGCAAATCTCACTGTTTATTGCAAAGTATTTTATCATATACTTTCAAAACTTGGTGTTGGGGAAGACTCTTGAGAGTCTCTTGGACAGCAAGGAGATCAGTCCAATCAATCCTAAAGGAATTGAGTGTGTTCTACTGAGATATTTCTTTGGTATGTCTTTCTTGTTCTTAAATATTTTCATGTGGTAGTTAGTAAAGAAGCATGTACTATCTAGAAGTTTCTTTATTGTGTTCCTAATTTACCCTTTTTCTTTTTCAATATTTTACTATCCCATCTGGAGTTTTTAGAGGTATCCTTGTTTCTTACTTATTACCTATATAGCAATTAATGATCTGATCCTGCTTTCCCCTCTTTCCATTTTAGCTGCATTCTTGCTGCATTGTTAGTACATGTGATATTAATGCACCATTATTCCACCAGAAGACCTAATTCTCCTTCCCATCTCCCCTTTCTTTTCTCCCTTTTCCATGAAGCACTACTTTGTTATAGCTACCATTCTGGTCTCAGACATTTCCAAGTCCTTCTCTATAATTTTCCAGGTCCTAACTTCGTCAGTACTTTTGGTGATTTGTTCTGCTTTTCTGTGTCCCCCGTGGTCCTCTCTGCTGGTACAGATTCTCTCATCTTTCCTTTCCTCCTCATCACACTCAAAAACTTGGTGGTGGTGGAAGCTGCGTGGATTTGGAATTTGGTTTATAGGTTTGGTAATCTCTTTTCTGGTGATGCTGAAGGTATATCTCCTGTGTGTTTTTAATCATGCATGTGTGGGAAGTTGTGTGGGAATATTTGATATTGGGCAGTTGCCATTTTCCTACAGATCTGAAAGTTGAGTAAATAGCAAATTATTTGTTTAGTAATGTCCTCTCTACTGTCTAGATTGCTCCCTGATTTTCCATCTCTGATAATTTTAGTCTCTGCCTTTGTTTTGATTTGCTTTCTGGGAGTTTCTTAGACTTCCTTGCAAATTCCTTTGTTTTAGTCAGTTCAGGAGGCTGTAACAAAAATAACCATAGACTGGGTGGCTTAAACAGCAAACTCAATTTCTCACTGTTCTAGAAGCTGGTGTCCAAGATAATGATGCCGGCAAATCTGGTATTTAATGATCACTCTCCTTATGGTTTGCAGACAGTCATCTTATTGCTGTTTCCTCATATGGCAGAGAGAGAGAGAGAGAGAGAGAAGGCTCTGGTCTCCTTTTTCTTATAATGACACAATCCAATCATGGAAAAGTCCCTCCCAAAGACCCATCTCCGAGGACCATCACATTGGGTGTTAAGGCTTCAAGCTATGAATTTTAGGAGGACATAAATATTCAGTCCATAGCATCCTTCATTTGAGTTCTTTTTTAAGCTATCATATTTAAATAACTTTAAATAGTTTTGCCTTGTTTTTTTAAATTTTTTTATCATAGTATTCTGTTCTTTCATGTTTATAGTGCATTTTTTGTATCTCTCTGAGAGTAATTATATCTTTTTGGAAGTTTCCCCCATCCCCGAGTTGTGATTGTTTTTCCGTTTTTCTATTTTAGTCTCTGGCCATTAAATCCTGGCCCAACCAGGATCATTTCTGGCCTGGATTAAAGCAATTGCCTCTGTATCAATCAGGGTCTAACAGGACAATCATAACTATTTGAAGCATTTCAAATAGAGGGGCTTTTTGTATTGCATAAGTAATATAGGAAATTGTGTATGCATCCATAGCTGAGAAGGTGAACGGGATTGTGGGGAAATGCCAACAAAAAATACAGTAACTGGACTGGAGGTACAAATGGTGAGCTGATGCTCCCAGACTCCAAAGCCAGAGTATCCCAGAAAATCTAGAATTATGAAGAGTCTGAAATGGTGGATTTTGGCTGCCTGGAAGAGACACAAAGGGAAAGGCAGACCTAGTTTCTCCCTTGACCTGTCTCCCATCTCTCCTGGAGCCTCTTCTGGCTAGCTGGAAGGGAGCAGCAAAGTTGAGTATACTGAAATCCTGAGGAATTGCAAAGCCCAGGCCTCCCTGTTTTCCCTCTTCAGACAGAGAGCATAACAGAGTGTCAGGGAACCAACAGTAATTAAAAAGCAAAAGCAATAGAATATTACTCAGCTATAAAAAGTATCACATTCAAGTCAGTTCTTATGAGGTGGATGAACCTGGAGCCTATTATACACAGTGAAGTAAGGCAGAAAGAGAAAGACAAATGCAAAGATGGTACTGATGATCCTACATGCAGGGCAACAAAGGAGACCCAGATGTAAAGAACAGAGTTTTGGACTCAGTGGGGAAAGGTGAGGGTGGGATGATTTGAAAGAATGGCATTGAAATAAGGGCATTACCATATGTACAATAGATGACTAGTGGAAAACCCCATGGACAGAGGAGCCTGGTGGCCTCCACTCCATGGGGTTGCTAAGAGTCAGACACGACTGAGAGACTTCACTTTCACTTTTCACTTTCTTGCATTGGAGAAGGAAATGGCAACCCACTCCAGTGTTCTTGCCTGGAGAATCCCAGGGACGGGGGAGCCTGGTGGGCAGCTGTCTCTGGGGTCACACAGAGTTGGATACGACTGAAGTGACTTAGCAGCAGCAGCAGCAGTGAAAGTTCAATGCATGAAGCAGGGCACCCAAAGTTGGTGCTCTGGGACAACCCAGAGGGTAGGAAGGGAGGTGAGAGAGAGTTTCAGGACAGGAGGGGACATATGTATACATGTTGCCAATTCATGTTGATGTATGGCCAAAAAAAAAAAAAAAAAATCAAAATATTGTGAAGTAATTATCCTCCAATTAAAATAAATAGTTTCAAAAAAGTGAAAGCATAGCAATAACAATGAGCCTGGGGAAGGCAAAGAATATAATTTCAAGAGTTACCACATTATTAGATTCAAATGTCCAGTTTTCAACAAAAATATAATAAGGCCTACAAAGAAACATGAAAATATGGTTCATTCAAAGGAGAAAAATAAATCAATAGACATTGTTCCTGAAAAACTCCTGCTGGCATATCTAATTAGGTAAAATCTTTAAAGCAGTTATTAAAACATGCTCAAAGAACTAAAGACAGATAAGAGAAAGTCAAGAAAGTAATGTATGAGCAAAATGGAAATATCATTGAAGAGACATAAAACTTTAAAAGAAATGGAAAACAAATTCTAGAGCTGAAAAATACAATAACTAAAATTAGAAATTGCTAGAGGGATTCAAAGACAGATTTGAACAGACAGAAGAAATAAGCCAAATAAACATAAAGATAAGACAATAAAATTTGTCAAGTCAGGGTAACAGAACGAAAGAATATTGAAGAAAAGTGAGCTAGCCTGAAGGAACTGCAAGACATTATCAAGGGGACCCACATGTGTGTTGTGGGAATCTCAAAGGAGAAGACAATGAAGAGTAGAGGGCATATTTGAAGAAATAATGCAAGACAACTTACCAAATTTTATGAAAAACATTAGTATCAATAGCCAAGAAGCTCAACAAACTCCATACAAGGTAAATCAAAAGGCCTATTGGGACAAATTATGATCAAAATTTCAAAAGCCAGAGACAAAAAGAAAATCTTGAAGACAGTAAGAGAAGTGAATTATCAATTCAAGTGGTCCTTGATAACAGCAGATTTCTCATCGTAAATTTTGGAGGCTGGATACCAGTCGGCTTGTATAATCAAAGTTCCAAATGAAAAAAAAAAAAAAGTTTCTCAACCAAGGACTTTATATCTGGCAAAAGTGTCCTTCAAAATTAAGGGAGAAATTAAAACATTTCCATATAAACCAAAACTGAGTGAGTTAACCACTAGACCTGCCTTGTAAGAAATGTTCAAGAGTCCTGCAAAGTGAAATGACAAGTCACTAGATAGTGACTCAACGTTGTACTGGAAATAAATACCTCAAATAGTCAGATAAATAAGGAATATGATTATAACAATGGTTCTTAACCACACTTTTTGTTTTATACAGGATTTAAGAGACCAGTATGTTTAAAGACAAAAAAAAAAAAAAAATTCTTATTAATGAAAACTAGTATTGTAACTTTGGTTTGCAACTTCAAATCTTGTTTTCTATAAATATATAATTTAAGAAACTAATGCATTTAAAAGAGTTATTAGTTTATGGTTTTGGGTACACTGTGTATAAAGATAATTTTTTTTGACATTGATAACTGAGAGGGACAGGGATGAGTTGTAAAGAAGAGTTTTTTTGTGTTATTGAAGTTAATGTGATATAAATTTAAAGAGTTAGGAATGTGAAATATAATTCCCATGGTAAGCATAAAGAAAATACCTGCATAATATATATATAATTGAGAATGAATTTAAACATTTCAATGCAAAGAAATCAACTAAACATAAAATAAGACAGTGATGTAGGAAATGAAAGCCAAAAAAAAAAAGAAAAGAAAAAGCTGCAAGGCATATAGAAAGCAAATAGAAAAATGACAGACATCACTTCGTATCTATAAATACTAAATGTAACTGAATTATACTTTCCAATCAAAAGAAAAGTTTGGCAGAATGGATGAAAACACATGGTCTGGTTTTAAGTTGTATACCTAAAACTCACTTTGGATTCAAAGACACAAAAAATTGAAAGTGAAAGAATGGAAAAATCAGTAAATTTAGTAGGATACAAAGTCAATACACAAAATCAGTTGCATTTCTATGTACTAACAGTCAACAGTCTGAAAGGGTATTACAAAACAATTTCATTTACAATAGTATCAAAAGTAATAAAATACTTAGGAATTAGCCAAGAGGTGAAAAATTTTAACAATGAATACTATGAAACATTCCTGAAAAAAAAAAAAAAAAAAAAAAACACTAAAAAAAATAGAAACCTATTCCTTGTTCATGTATTGAAAGACTTAATATTGTAAAAATGTCAATACTATCAATGTGACCTATGTGTTCGATGCAGTTCCTTTCAAAATCCCAATGATGGTTTTTGTGGAAATAGAAAAACCCATCCTTAAATTTCAAGGGACTCTGAATAACCAAAAGAATCTTTAAAAAAGAATAAAACTAAAGAACTCATACTTTCTGATTTCCAAGCTTACTACAAAATCACAGTCATCAAAATAGTGTGGTAATAAATACAAAATGAACAAACAAAAAACCCAGTGTGGTATTGGTACAAAGGCAGACATATAGACCAATGGAATAGAATAAAGTTCAGAAGTAAGATGTTGAATTTAAGGTCAAATAACTTTTGGCAAGTATGCCAAGACTATTTAGTGGGGAAAGGGCAATCTTTTCAACAAATGGTGCTGGGAGAATCGGATATCCACAAGCAAAAGTATGAAGTTAGACACTTAGCACCAGGTACAAAAATTAACTCAAAATGAATCAAAGGCCTAAATGTAAAACCTAGACCAATAAAACTTTCAGAAGACAACATAGGACAAAAATTTCAGAACATTGGATTTGGTAATGATTTCTTAGGTAGGAAACCAGAAGCACAGGTAACAAAAGGAAATATAGGCTCATTGAATTTATTAAAAAATTAAAACTTCACCATAAAAAGACACTATCAACAGTGTAAAGAGGAAGACAATATTTGCAAATTAGGTATCAGATAAGCAAATCATGTTCAGAATACGTAGAGAACTCTTTTGTAGACGACCTGCTTCTGGGTCGGGGTTTTGTACATAGCAGAGCAGCTCTCTTGCTGCTATCTGTTGAAAGTCAGCCCTTGACACAAGGCTTTGAAGGAAAAGAAATTTGGGTAAAAAAATTTAAAAGAAAAGTAAAAAAAGAAAGAATATATAGAGAATTTCTAAAACTCAACAACAACAAACTGATTCAAAAACAGGGCAAGGAGTTGGATAGACATTTCTCCAAAGAAGGTATACAAATGGCCAATAAGCACGTGGAAAGATGTTAAACATCACTATTTATTAGGGAAATACAAATCAAAGCTACCATGAATTGTCACCTCATACCCATTATGATCAACCTGGAACAACACACAGGCTCGAAATAGGAAAAGGAGTACGTCAAGGCTGTATATTGTTACCCCGCTTATTTAAATTATATGCAGAGTATATCATGAGAAACACTGGGCTGGATGAAGCGCAAGATGGAATCAAGATTGCCGGCAGAAAACATCCATAACCTCAGATATGCAGATGACACCACCCTTAAGGCACAAAGTGAAGAAGAACTAAAGAGCCTCTTGATGAAAGTGAAAGAGGAGAGTGAAAAAGTTGCCTTAAAGCTCAACATTCAGAAAACTAAGATCATGGCATCCGGTCCCATCACTTCATGGTAAATAGATGTGGAAACAGTGTCACACTTTTTTTTTTTTTTTTTGGCTCCAAAATCACTGCAGATGGTGACTGCAGCCATGAAATTAAAAGACGCTTACTCCTTGGAAGGAAAGTTATGACCAACCTAGACAGCATATTAAAAAGCAGAGACATTACTTTGCCAACAAAGATCCATCTAGTCAAGGCTATGGTTTTTCCAGTAGTCATGTATGGATGTGAGAATTGGACTATAAAGAAAGCTAAGCACAGAATTGATGCTTTTGAACTGTGGTGTTGGAGAAGACTCTTGAGAGTCCCTTGGACTGAAAGGAGATCCAACTAGTCCATCCTAAAGGAGATCAGTCCTGGGTTTTCATTGGAAGTACTGATGTGGAAGCTGAAACTCCAATATTTTGGCCACCTGATGCGAAGAGCTGACTCATTTGAGAAGGCCCTGATGTTGGGAAAGATTGAAGGCAGGAGGCGAAGGAGACAATAGAGGATGAGATGGTTGGATGGCATCACCGACTCAATGGACATGAGTTTGGTAAATTCTGGGAGTTGGTGATGGACAGGGAGGCCTGGCGTGCTGTGGTTCATGGGGTCACAGAGAGTCGGACATGACTGAGCGACTGAACTGAACTGAACTGATTATGATAGCCACTATAGAAAAGCAGAAAACAAATGTTGCTGAGAAACTGGAAACCTTGTGCACTGTTGGTGAAAACATAAACTGGGATAGTTATTGTGGTAAGCAAAGCAGTATGGTGGCTCCCCCACCTTCACCAAAATATAATTTTCATATGATCTAGAAATTTATTTTTTGAATATATATATATATATATATATATATATATATATATATATTCCAAAAGTGAAAGCAGGATCTCAAAGTAATATTGGTGTACCTAGATTCCTAATAACATTATCACAAGAGCTAAAACATGAAAACATCCCAAGTATCCATCAATGGATCAGTGGATAAAAAATTGTGGTATATACATACAATAGAATATAATTCAGCCTTAAGGAAGATAACATGCTACAGCACAGATGAACCTTGAAGATATTATGCTAAGTGAAATAAGCCAGTCACAAAAACACAAATAGTGTATGATTCGATTTATATGAGGTATCTGAATAATCATACTCATAGCCATAAAAAGTAGAATCATGGTTGCCCAAGACTTGGGGAAAAAGAATGAGAAGTAATTGTTGAATGGTTATAGAATTTCAACTTTACAAGATGAAAAGGGTTCTGAAAATGGATAGTGGTGATAGTTGTACAATATTAGGAATATGATTAATATCACTAAGCTGGGTACTTAAAAATGGTTGAGACTGCAAATTTCATGTGTATTTTACTCTAATAAAACACATTGGAAAAAAGTAAAATTTCTGGATCAAAATATATGCATATTGTCAAAATCATTGATGTCCATTATCAAACTGACAGAAAGTTTGTACCTGTTTACTGATTGGAAGGGCCATTTGTCCTTTAGGAAACTTTTATGCTGAAGTACCTCTCTGATGTATGTCTTTCCCACCCACTCTTTAATTAGGTCCCCTGAGAGCTTGTAAACCACTGCTACCTTCTCGAAGGTAGATATGATTATGGAAGTTTTAGGAAGAGGGCATAACTTTAACAATCACAATGTGGAGGAGAGTACATGTACATGTGCATGTTGCATGGCTATCCTTCTCTGGCTATGGGTGCTCATGAAATTAAAATGGTCCTTAGTTTTGGGAGGTGTGGGAATATGCTGAAACAGCAGAGGTCAAGTCAAAGACCTATCTAAGACAGAAGATATGGGAAGTAGGTTATGGCCACCATACTGGACAGAAGAATGCATTTTTCAGAATAGTCTGACCATAGATTTTCCTGGCGCTCTACCTGCCATTCCATTCCTCATTAGTATTTATTGCCTTTGAATGATTTGATTGTAGGTTTGCTAATTATATTATTAGCAAGGTGAGTGGACTTCCCCGGTGGCTCAGACGGTAAAGCATCTGCCTACAGTGCGGGAGACCTGGGTTCGATCCCTGGGTCAGGAAGATCTCCTGGAGAAGGAAATGGCAACCCACTCCAGTACTCTTGCCTGGAAAACCCCATGGACAGAGCAGCTGGTAGGCTACAGTCCGTGGGGTTGCAAAGAGTTGGACACGACTGAGCGACTTCGCTTTAGCCAGGTGAGCGCATCCAGTAACCTAGGCAACCATCTGTGCTGCTGGTGTGGCTTAATGTTAGCCAGCTGTTTTCTCCACTTGTTGGGATGTTCTTGACTCATTTTTTTATAATCAAAAGACTGTAAATATTCCGTCACCTCTTCCTTCTTATCTTGCCTATTTCTTCTTACATTTTACTAATCAAACCTGGCTTCCTAAGGTCATTGATAATTCTGATATTATGTTGTTTCTACAAAAATAATACACAGAATGCTTCCAAACATATTCATTACATTCCAGTTTCCTTTTTTGCAGTTTAATTTTATCTTTAATCAATTTTGAGATGAATTTGAAATAAGGTTCCTTTTTTCTAGCTACTTAATCAATAATCCAATTATTATGCCTTAAGTATTTTTCTTTCATTTATTTATATTGGTTGGAGGCTAATTACTTTACAATATTGTAGTGGTTTTTGCCATACATTGATATGAATCAGCCATGGATTTACATGTGTTCCCCATCCTGAACCCCCTTCCCACCTCCCTCCCCATCGCATCCCTCTGGGTCATCCTAGTGCACCAGCCCTGAGCACTTGTATCATGCATCAAACCTGGACTGGCGATTTGTTTCACAGTTGATAATATACATGTTTCAATGCTATTCTCTCAGATCATCCCACTCGCCTTCTCCCACAGAGTCCAAAAGACTGTTCTATACATCTGTGACTCTTTTTCTGTCTTGCATATAGGGTTATAGTTACCATCTTTCTAAATTCCATATATATGCATTAGTATACTGTATTGGTGTTTTTCTTTTTGGCTTACTTCACTCTATATAATGGACTCCAGTTTCATCCACCTCATTAGAACTGATCCAAATGTATTCTTAGTAATATTCCATCGTGTATATGTACCACTGCTTTCTTATCCATTCGTCTGCTGATGGACATCTAGGTTGCTTCCATGTCCTGGCTATTATAAACAGTGCTGCAATGAACACTCGGGTACACATGTCTCTCTCAGTTCTGGTTTCCTCGGTGTGCATGCCCAGGAGTGGGATTCCTGGGTCATATGGCAGTTCTGTTTCCAGTTTTTTAAGGAATCTCCACACTGTTCTCCATAGTGGTTGTACTAGTTTGCATTCCCATCAACAGTGTAAGAGGGTTCCCTTTTCTCCACACCCTCTCCAACATTTATTGCTTGTAGACTTTTGGATAGCAGCCATTCTGACTGGTGTGAAATGGTACCTCATTGTGGTTTTGACTTACATTTCTCTAATAATAAGTGATAGTGAGCATCTTTTCATGTGTTTGTTAGCCATCTGTATGTCTTCTTTGGAGAAATGTCTGTTTAGTTCTTTGGCCCATTTTTTGATTGGGTCATTTATTTTTCTGGAATTGAGCTGCAGGAGTTGTTGTGTATTTTTGAGATTAATTCTTTGTCAGTTGCTTCATTTGCTATTATTTTCTCCCAATCTGAGGGCTGTCTTTTCACCTTACTTATAGTTTCCTTTGTTGTGCAAAAGCTTTTAAGTTTCATTAGGTCCCATTTGTTTAGTTTTGCTTTTATTTCCAATATTCTGGGAGGTGGGTCATAGAGGATCTTGCTGTGATTTATGTTGGAGAGTGTTTTGCCTATGTTCTCCTCTAGGAGTTTTATAGTTTCTGGTCTTACATTTAGATCTTTAATCCATTTTGGGTTTATTTTTGTGTATGCTGTTAGAAAGTGTTCTCGTTTCATTCTTTTACAAGTGGTTGACCAGTTTTCCCAGCACCACTTGTTAAAGAGGTTGTCTTTTCTCCATTGTATATTCTTGCCTACTTTGTTGAAGATAAGGTGTCCATAGGTACATGGATTTGTCTCTGGGCTTTCTATTTTGTTCCATTGATCTATATTTCTGTCTTTGTGCCAGTACCATAATGTCTTAATGACTGTGGCTTTGTGGTAGAGTCTGAAGTCAGGCAGGTTGATTCCTCCATTTCCATTCTTCTTTCTCAAGATTGCTTTGGCTATTCGAGATTTTTTGTATTTCCATACAAATTGTGAAATTATTTGTTCTAGTTCTGTGAAAAATACCATTGGTAGCTTGATAGGGAGTGCATTGAATCTATAGATTGCTTTGGGTAATATACTCATTTTCACTAATATACCATGTTTGTGGATTTGGAAGTAGTTTCTATTTTCTCCATTGATCTAAAAAAAAAAAAAAATTCTATCATATGCTGTTATCTTGTTCTTAGATTTCTGCATTTTCTCTTCAATTTTATCAATGTGTCTTCCCATTTTGATAGTGATACAATATTGTTAATTGCATTATAACTATGCATTATGACGTCTGGCAATGAAAGTGACCTTTCATATGCTTCCTTCTGCATTGTGTGTGTGTGTGTGTGTGTGTGAGCGAAGGGCTGGCTAATTTTTATCTCCACTGTATGTTCTTTAAGATTAGCACTAACTTCATTTTGTTGAGTTACAAGATTATCTATCTGATATTTTGTGTAGAGCTATCTGAAATTTAAAAATTAACCTTGAAAAAAATTATTTCTTTACACATACTGCTTTTCCCTTCTCTTCCCTACCTCTATTCCAATAGGAACATAGTATGCTTCTCAGTTTGTATGCTTTAAAAGTACTCCTGGACTTCCCTGGCAGCCCAGTGGTTAAGAGTCTGCCTGCTTGCGCAGGGGACACAGGTGCAGTCACTGGTCCAGGAGGGTTCTGCGTGCCCCGAGACAGCTGAGCCTGTGATCTGCAGCGAGAGAAGCCACTGCAGTGGGAAGCTGTGCACTGCGGTGAAGGGCAGCCCCTGCCCTCCGTAGCTGGAGAGAGCCCATGTGCAGGAAGGAAGGCCCAGATCACTCAACGATGAATAAGTAAATCTGGGGGAAAAGTATTCCTAAGTAACTTGTTATATTATTCACTTAAGACCTGAACTGTCTTTCCTTCTTAAGCTTATTTCTACATATTTTACATTCTTGTTTCAATATTTAAATTCAATATCTAACAACAATTATTTATAATGCCCCAAACCACTCACTTATTTCACTTAGTTTTCCAAAATGCCTTATGATGTGAATATTATCTATTTCCTTTTTGAAGATAAAAAAAAACAAAAAACTGAAGCTTAGCTAGTTTTAGTAATTTGCTCAAATTCACATCACATGTGTCCTCTTACTTACTATGTCAGGGAAACTAAATTTTAGAGAACAAAAGAGTTACCTGGAAAATAGTTTAAAATTTCAGATTCCTTGGCCTATGTGCTGAGATTTTGAATTAGGGATCCTGGGGATTTTAAGAATTTGTACCTCCCTTCCCCCTGGCCTGGTGTGGATGTCATGATCTACACCTTGGGCAAGATTGCACTGAGGTTGATATCATGTGAATGTTGTCTTTTTCCATTCTGTTTTCTTATGGTTATATTGCTAGAATATCAATAGGAAATAAATGGGTGTTTGTGTATTTATTTTTTATCTTGCCACCATCTTTAACCACCATATATATTCAACACATACAAAAACTTTTCACTTTGTCCTTTTGGGATAATGAGATAGATGATCATAGTACCTGGCACAGTGTGCCAGTAGCCATTAAATAAATTACCTGAAAATACTGTACATTTCCTTTCTTTGATAACATTTATATTCACATTGATGAGGTATTTTCTGTTAGCTAGAACAACCAGAATAACTTTAACTCACAGCTTCAGCACTTTGTTCTCTTTTGTTCCTCCTTCTCAGCATTCATCACAGACAATAAAGGGTAACAAAGATAGAAATTCTGATAGACTATAGCTATTTTCCTTAATAGCAATTGAGCTATTATCCATTTTACTGAATGTGATTAATTTTTGTAAATATTTGTATAATTTAAAATATTCTAAATATTAAAAAAAAAACAGATCTTGAAATTTAGTTGGATATTGAAATTATTAAGGCTATAGTATCCATAAAGTATTTTGCCAAAACAAGCCATGATGTTAAGGGAAAAAAAAAAAAATATAGCAAAAGATTTGCTTTAAAATGTTACCTAAGGTCTAGGTCCTGAGGTCAACCCCCTTAATTTCCCACCAAAAGACATAAACTCACCACACTATCAAGAGGCACAGAAAGGGTGATTTCAGAACCTGGGATGAATCTCAAATGGTGTCAATTCCTGTAGGTTTTACACAAAGCCTGTAGCAACATGGGGCTCATTAGCATGGAGAGGACTAAAATCTGATTGGTGTAGATATGGCAAGAATTGAAGGAGAAAAGCTGGAAATGACAAGTGTATAGTAGCAAGAACTTTTTAAGAAGATTAGTTACACAGAGGAGCTGAGAATTTAAGCAAGAGGCGAGGGGGCACAGTGGTGTCAAAAGAAGGATTTCTTTTTTTGGGAGGGATAATAAAGCTGTTTAAAAATTAAGGAGTGACCCAGCAGAGTGGGAAAAAACTTGATGCAGGAGATGGGGATAAGAGACAGAGAGAGAGCCTGGGTGGCAGTAGGCAAGAGGAAATGAGATGTGGAGAGCAAGTTTAGTTGTTAGCCTCAGTGTTGTAATAGGAACAACACTGTGGGCAGAAGGAACTCTGTGGGCACAGATTCAGGTGGATGGCTAACTGTGAAGAAAGGAGCTGTGGACGGCCTGCCTTAACTGCTTTATTTTCTCAATGGAGAGAAGTCAGGTGACCATTGAGAAGGATGGGAGGAAGGCATGGGAGGTGTGAAGAGTAGGAGTCCACCAAGAGGGAGGGAAAGTGAGTGGTGAAGGAAGTTCTATATTATGTCTCATCAGATGAAGGAAGGTCATATCACGGCTTCTGAGGCTAGTGTTTGTGAACTTGATGGAGACAGAGCAGTATGACAACATGCTTTCCCATCCAACTGAGTTCCCTGGCCTCCAGTGCAGAGTAATCCTGTCAAAATAATAATGAGGTTACAACATGTAGTAAGGATACACCCTGTCCTCCAGCCTCTGAGGCCTCTTCCATTCTTCCCACTTGATAGGACACCTGCAAAAGAGCTGCACTCTTCAGCGAATGAAGAGTGTGGTGAGTCCAGAGGGAGAGAAGGGGAAAGGGACTTACCGAGGTGAAAATCCCATTCCTGTCATTAATAAAAGAATGAAAGAAAACTTGACAGGGTCAGAAAGCACTGAGACAAATGTGAAATGTGGCCAACTTGTTATATACGAAATTCAAGGAGAGGAGTATTTGAAATTGATCAAGATGCGGATTGGTCACACACAGCAGGACTGTTCTAGGTTGGTAGCATCAAGTATATTTATGCACAAGTAAGCCTCATTGTGAGAAACCCTGATGCTGGGAAAGATTGAGGGCAGGAGGAGAAGGGTGCAACAGAGGATGAGATGGCTAGATGCATCACCAACTCAATAGACATGAGTTTGAGCAAACTCCAGGAGATGGTGAAGAACAGGGAAGCTTGGCATTCTGCAACTCTTTGCATGGGGTGGCAAAGAGTTGGACATGACTTAACAACTGAACAACAACAAACCTCTTGGTGTGTGCATTCAACTAGAGCGTGCAGCTTGGGCCATAAAACATGTTCAAATAGTGTATCAACAATGATGCTAACTTTTTTCACTGATCCTATAAAATCTCCACACTCTTTACCTCCATTTTGTGATCTTCTAAAAAATAGACTTGTTGTATTAAATGTTCTGAATAATCAAATAAATGTAAACAGCTCTTTCTGGGTAAATATCTCAATTAGTAAGGAAAGCTAACCAACCAAACAGTCCCCAAGGCGTGTCAGGACCTCCAGGCAATGGTGCTTGGGTGGGAGGAGGGGGTCTCTGAGGCACAACCATTCAGAATCTCTAGAGGGGCATCTGCCATCCTCACAGGCCTTGGGCAGCCCCCTGGGAGTGCTCACAAGCTGCTGCAAGGGCAAGAGCCTGAGGGTTTGGGGCCAGCTTGGAAGAGACTGCTGCCATCCTGCCCTGTGACCACCCTTCCCTGCAGGGGAAGCTGGGGACCTGATGTATGCTGGCTTCAGGAGTGAAGGCAACCTGGAGCAGCAGTCTCCACTGTCCTGCCATTGGTTGTCCTAAGACAGACCTGTTTTGTACGTTTTAGTTTTAACTGGAGTTCTGGACTTAACTCCCTGATGCACTGGACAAACTAGTATATGACTGTTGACTTCCTCACTTCAATTCTATCCACTCAGGTGAACTCTATGTAAAGATCATGAAGTCTATGAAATGTAGGACTTCATAAGAGCTCCTTTTGGATTCCTATTCTCCAGGAGGCAAACAGAGGGTCAGAGTAGGTGGGTGGTTTCAAAAAGAGAGGAAGCTTAATTTAAAAACAAAAATTCAAGAACAAGCCCCTGATTTGAGAACTGCAGCAAGTGGAGTGAATCTAAAAGTTCCTGTGCTTATGTTAGTTATCCACCCTGCTCCTGGATCAGTAAGGAGACCAGAGACTCCATCTTGGACAATAAACCATCAGTCACTTTTAGAGAAATCACTGCCACTTCCACACTTCGAATAAATTTAATGTTTTCAGTTCTATGGTGTAGCTTGCTAAAGATGTGCAAGATGGATTTCAAACAGATTCCAAATTATATGCAAAGCATGTCTTACAGATGTGGAGAAATAATCAGGTGCCCAAAATTCTTACAAAATATTAGTGTCCTAACTCTAGTTGAGTAAAGCCCATGTGACGAATCAAATGAAGACAGAAAGAAAATGGAAACCCTGAAAACTATTTCACACACACTCACTGAACGTTTTCTATACCAGAGTGGGGAGGCTGAACGAGTTCCCTATTTTTTTTTTTTTTTCTTGTTCATTGCTGTTTTTTTAATTCCAAATTCTCTTTACAAGAAAGGTTGCTATTTTCTAATTTTTTTAGCACTCAAACATCCTTTATCATTGCCAATTGACTTGCCAGGACAAAAAAGAGAAGGCATCCTCCAAGCATGCCTAAACTTTGCTATCCTGTCACAGGCTGCTATACTGATTCATAGCAAGAGAAACACCAGCGCAGGAGAAGGGAAAGAGCCAGTGCTCATCTGTCAAGAAGATTTGTGCCTCTTTGAAAAACAGCGACTTGCCCCTCACATTATAAAAATCTCAAGCTTCATGTGAAAAATTTGTGAAGTGAAACAGAAAAATATATTCTTTTGAGTCTACTGCTTAGAGATAGTCATTGCTAAGGCACAGGGGTTTTCATTCTAATTTGTATAGATTTAAATCATTCTTCAGTTCGTTTTGTGTCATGATGTTTTTAAAACCATGTAGTTATTCTCATACTGGTAGACCTATCTAGTCTAAAGGTTGCTAAGGGCAGGTTGGTGCACATCATTTCCTCAGTACAATTTTTAGTATGGTGCAGACAATTAATAGGGGCTAAACAAGGAGCAGCTGCTATTAGTACTGCTGAAATGCAATCTTTTCCTATTCTATAGCCTGGTTCTTTGACATAGTGGGCAAATGAAAAACTCTGATACCTGGTAGAAGTTTCCACAGGGCATCATCTGTGTCTGACCTGCATACAGCATTTTGCTTATAGGGGGCCACACCTTCCAAGATGCAAGGTGTCATTAACAGTCTTCCCTGAAGGGCTACTGCAATGGTGTGTGACCTGGGCAATGATAAAGGGTCCCCCTCATAGTGCCCATTCTCAGAAATATCCTGTGATTGTTTTCATGCTCTGCTACAGCCATCTTGAAACTCTTAAAAAATTTATCTCTCACTCACAGAGTTAGAGAATGAACTTACGGTTTCTAGGGGGGAGGATGGGGCAGAAGGAATAGTTAGGGAGTTTGGTATGGACATATATACACTAGAGTTTCCCAGGTGGCCCTAATGGTAAAGAAGCTGCCTTCCAATGTAGGAGATGCGAGAGACGCAGGTTTGATCCCTAGGTTTGGAGGGGAATGGATACATGTATACGTATGGCCAAGTCCCTTCGCTGTTCATGTGAAACTATCACAACGTTGTTAATCAGCTATACCTCAATACAAAATAAAAGTTGCAAAAAATAATAAATTTTATACTGAAAAAGCAAAACAAAAGCCTAGTCACTCAAGATTTAACATAATCACCAATCAAGAATTCTCCACCCACCCTGGGGAAGTGATTTCATGTAAACAGGGTTTGTTCATTGACACTAACTCTAGTTGGAGGAGATGGACTCAGGCTATATTTTCCCAGGCTTCAGAGTTACCCCCTAAAGCCTGCTTGTCTGGCTGGAGTACCAAGTGGCTGTCATCATGCCCCCATCTTAGCTCAGGGTGGGTGTGGCCTGTGGTCTGTATGAGCAACATGAACAGGACCATGGAGGCCCAAGCATCCTCAGGAAGAAAGGGTTTAGCATCAGGCCTTTCAGAGCTGGATCCACAGTCAGGCTCCCAGGAGTGGCATGCAATTGCCCTGTGGTTTATGATTTTTTCTACCACATATGAGCAGATGCACAAGGAAGTTCTCTGCAAAGACCAAGAATGCTATAAAAACAATGGCATCTTACATATTTTGGGGGGAAAAAAATGAGAGAATAAAGTCTTGCCAAGAAAGATTTCAAGAGTACAAAGATCACTTTGATGTCATTTTCACATGTCAGGAAAGCATCTACATCAGTGTGATAGACAATCCATGGGCCTGAGAGCAGGAGACCTGTCAGCCTGTGCACATGATCAACGTGGACATGGCATATACCCAGGAGAATGCCATCTGTGGCTCTCTGACCATCTGTGAGCTCTGACACGGTCTCTAGTAGTTGGAAAACAAAGAAGGCAGTCTGACTGAGTTGCTCCTGGCAGTAGGGGGAAAAGCAGGAAGGCGCTTTTGGCACACTGTCTGCTTCCATTGAAGATCTTGGCTAATTTAAACTCCTTGTTGGTCAATCCCCCACTCCTCAAGGAAGGAAGTGAAAGAGACAAGCTTTTCATGGAAAGAGAACATGGACAGATACCAGGAAGCATAAAAGCCTTCCAATAATAGCAATGATATTCCAGGTACTTTCCATGGAAGAAACAATTCAGTGCTCACTTTTTCCATAAGGAAGTTACCATCAAGAAGCTCCATTTCCAGATAATCCCACCATCGCTGAGCCTCCCAGTCTCCTCCCTTCACCTTGGTCACATTATATGACACCAATTTGTGTAATAGTCTTAAAGAGTTTTGTAAGAACTCTTCATTATGACCCTTCCATCTTGGGTGGCCCTGCACAGCATGACTCATAGCTTCATTGAGTTATACAAACCCCTTCTTTAAGAAAGCATGCCAGCTTTGACAGACCACCCAGAAGCCCTCACCCAAGGTCAGGGGTAGCGACCGAGAGTGCCAGGTTTCAATAGCGCCGGAGCAGCGACCAAGAGGAGCTTCCCCACGTCCAAGGTCAGGGGCGATGGCGGAGAGGAGCTACCCCACGCCCGAGGGCAGGGGCGGTGGCTGAGAGGAGCAACCCCACCTCCAAGGAGCAGTTGCTGCGCAGGTGCAGGAGGGCTTAGAGGAGCTACTCCATGCTCAAGGTCAGGAGGGGCGGCCGTGAGAGATACCCCTCATCCAAGGTAAGGAGCAGCGGCTGTGCTTTGCTGGTGCACCCGTGAAGAGATACCCCACGTCCAAGGTAAGAGAAACCCAAGTAAGACAGTAGGTGTTTCGAGAGGGCATCAAAGGGCAGACACACTAAAACCATAATCACATAAAACTAGCCAATCTGATCACAAGACCACAGTCTTGTCTAACTCAATGAAACTAAGCCATGCTGTGTGGGCCCACCCAAAATGGTTGGGTCATGGTGGAGAGGTCTCACAGTATGTGGTCCACTGGAGAAGGGAATGGCAAACCACTTCAGTATTCTTGCCTTGAGAACCCCATGAACAGTATGAGAAGGCAAAATGATAGGATACTGAAAGAGGAATTCCCCAGGTTGGTAGGTGCCCAATATGCTACTGGAAATCAGTGGAGAAATAACTCCAGAAAGAATGAAGGGATGGAGCCAAAGCAAAAACAATATCCAGTTGTGGATGTGACTGGTGATAGAAGCAAGGTCCGATGCTGTAAAGAGAAATATTGCATAGGAACCTGGAATGTTAGGTCCATGAATCAAGGCAAATTGGAAGTGGTCAAACGGAAGATGGCAAGAGTGAATGTTGACATTTGAGGAATCAGCAAACTAAAATGAACTGGAATGGGTGAATTTAACTCAGATGACCATTGTATCTACTACTGTGGGCAGGAATCCCTTAGAAAAAATGGAGTAGCCATCATAGTCAACAAAAGAGTCTGAAAAGCAGTACTTGGGTGCAATCTCAAAAACGACAGGATGATCTCTGTTCATTTCCAAGGCAAACCACTCAATATCACAGTAATCTAAGCCTATGCCCCAACCAGTAACGCTGAAGAAGCTGAAGTTGAATGATTCTATGAAGACCTACAAGACCTTTTAGAACTAACACCCAAAAAAGATGTCCTTTTCATTATAGGGGACTGGAATGCAAAAGTAGGAAGACAAGAAACACCTGGAGTAACAGGCAAATTTGGCCTTGGAGTACAGAATGAAGCAGGGCAAAGGCTAATAGAGTTCTGCCAAGAGAACACACTGGTCATAGTAAACACTCTCTTCCAACAACACAGAAGAAGACTCTACACATGGACATCACCAGATGGTCAACACTGAAATCAGATTGATTATATTCTTTGCAGCCAAAGATGGAGACACTCTATACAGTCAGCAAAAACAAGACAAGGAGCTGACTGTGGCTCAGATCATGAACTCCTTATTGCCAAATTCAGACTTAAACTGAAGAAAGTAGGGATAACCACTAGACCATTCAGGTATGACGTAAAGCAAATCCCTTATGACTATACAGTGGAAGTGAAAAATAGATTTAAGGGACTAGGTCTGACAGACAGACAGCCTGATGAACTATGGACGGAGGTTCGTGACTTTGTACAGGAGACAGGGATCAAGATCATCCCCATGTAAAAGAAATGCAAAAAGGCAAAATGGTTGTCTGAGAAGGCCTTATAAATAGCTGTAAGAAGAAGAGAAGTGAAAAGCAAAGGAGAAAAGGAAAGATATTTCCATTTGAATGCAGAGTTCCAAAGAATAGCCAGGAGAGATAAGAAAGCCTTCCTCAGTGATCAGTGCAACGAAATAGAGGAAAACAACAGAATGGGAAAGACTAGAGATCTCTTCAAGAAAATTAGAGATACCAAGGGAACATTTCATGCAAAGATGGGTTAAAGGACAGAAATGCTATGGACCTAACAGAAGCAGAAGATATTAAGAAGAGTTGGCAAGAATACACAGAAAAATTGTACAAAAAGATCTTCATGACCCAGATAATCACAATGGTGTGATTACTCACCTAGAGCCAGACATACTGGAATGTGAAGTCAAGTGGGCCTTAGAAAGCATAACTACGAACAAAGCTAGTGGATGTAATGGAATTCCAGTTGAGCTATTTCAAGTCCTGAAAGATGATGCTGTGAAAGTGTTGCACTCAATATGCCAGCAAATTTGGAAAACTCAGCAGTGGCCACAGGACTGGAAAATTTCAGTTTTCATTCCAATCCCAAAGAAAGGCAATCTCAAAGAATGCTCAAACTACCGCACAATTGCACTCATCTCACACGCTAGTAAAGTAATTCTCAAAATTCTCCAAACCAGGCTTCAGCAATACGTGAACCGAGAACTTCCAGATGTTCAAGCTGGATTAGAAAAGGCAGAGGACCCCAAGATCAAATTGCAAATATCCACTGGATCATCGAAAAAGCAAGAGAGTTCCAGAAAAACATATTTCTGCTTTATTGACTACACGAAACCTTCAACTGTGTGGATGACAATAAACTGTGAAAAATTCTGAAAGAGATGGGAATACCAGACCACCTGACCTGCCTTTGAGAAACCTGTATGCAGGTCAGGAAGCAACAGTTAGAATTGGACATGCAAAAACAGACTGGTTCCAAATAGGAAAAGGAGTACGTCAAGGCTGTATATTGTCACCCTGCTTATTTAACTTTGATGCAGAGTACATTATGAGAAACGCTGGGCTGGAAGAAGCACAAGCTGGAATCAAGATTGCCGGGAGAAATATCAATAACCTCAGAAATGCAGATGACACCACCTTATGGCAGAAAGTGAAGAGGAACTAAAAATCTTCTTGATGAAAGTGAAAGAGGAGAGTGAAAATGTTGGCTTAAAGCTTAACATTCAGAAAACTAAGATCATGGTGTCTGGTTCCATCACCTCATGGGAAATAGATGGTGAGACAGTGGAAACAGTGTTAGACTTTATTTTGGGGGGCTCCAAAATCACTGCAAATGGTGATTGCAGCCATGAAATTAAAAGACGCTTACTCCTTAGAAGGAAAGTTATGAGCAACCTGGATAGCATATTAAAAAGCAGAGACATTACTTTGCCAACAAAGGTCAGTCTGGTCAAGGCTATGGTTTTTCCAGTGGTCATGTATGGATGTGAGAGTTGGACTCTGAAGAAAGCTGAGCGCCAAAAAATTGATGCTTTTGAACTGTGGTGCTGGAGAAGACTCTTGAGAGCCCCTTGGACTGCAAGGAGATCCAACCAGTCCATCCTAAAGGAGATCAGTCCTGGGTGTTACATGGAAGGTCTGATGCTGAAGCTGAAACTCCAGTACTTTTGCCATCTCATGCAAAGAGTTGATTCATTTGAAGAGACCCTGATGCTGGGAGGGATTGGGGTCAGGAGGAGAAGGGGGCAACAGAGGATGAGATGGCTAGATGGCATCACCAACTCAATGGGCGTGAGGTTGAGTAAACTCTGGGGGTTGGTGATGGACAAGGAGGCCTGGCGTGCTGCAATTCATGGGGTCACAAAGAGTCGGACACGACTGAGCGACTGAACTGAACTGTGATCCATGACCCGTCTCAAGACAGGCAGATCATAGAGAAGAGTTCTGACAAAACTGTGATCCAGTGGAGAAGGAAATGTCAACCCATTCCACTATTCTTGCTTAAAGAACCCATGGACAGTATGAAAAGGCAAAAAGATATAACACCAGAAGATGAGTCCCTCAGGTTTAAAGGTGTCCAGTATGCTACTGGGGAAGACTTGAAGACAATTACTAATAGCTACAGTTAGAATAAAGTGACTGGGGCAAAGCAGAAATGATGGTCAGCTGTGGATATGTCTGGTGGTACAAGTAAATTCTATTGTTGTAAAGAATAGGACATTGGAATGTTAGATCCATGAATCAAGGTAAATTGGACATGGTCAAGCAGGAGATGGCAAGAGTGAACTTTCATATCTTAGGAATCAGTGAAATGAATGAGAATGGGAGAATATAATTCTGATAGTTATTATATCTATTATGGTGAAGCAAAAGTAATTACGGTGGTGCAAACGTAATTGCAGTTCAAAGGAATTGCAGTTGGTAATAATAATTGCTATTGGTGCAAAAGTAACAGATATTAAAAATTTATTTTGTGCCTAATTGCACCAAATCGAGGCTTTGAACCTCAATTACTTTTGCAGTAACAACAATTACTTTTGCACCAACTGTCAACATTTTTGTCCCACCAACCACATTTATTTTTGCACCACCAACCTCAATTACTTTTGCACCAAACTAGTAATACTGTGGGGAAGAATCCCTTAGAAGAAATGGAGTATCCCTCATTGTAAACAAAAGAGTCTGAAATGCAGAACTTGGGTGCAATCTCAAAAATGACAGAATGATCTCAGTTTATTTCCAAGACAAACCATTCAACATCACCTTAATCCAAGTCTGTACTTCAACCACTGATGCCAAAGAAGCTGAAGTTGACTGATTCTATGAAGACCTACAATACCTTCTAGAAGTAACACCAAAACGTCTTTTTCATCATAGGGAATTGGAATGCAAAAGTAGGAAGTCAAGAGATTCCTGTAAGAACAGGTAAGTTTGGTCTTGGAGTACAAAATGTAGGAGGGCAAAAACTAACGGAGTTTTGTCAAGAGAAAATGCTGGTCATAGCAAACACCATTTTCCAACAACACAAGAGATGACTGTACATATGAGCATCATCAAATGGTCAGTTCTGAAATCAGATTGATCATATTCTTTGCACCTGAAGATGGAGAAGCTCTATACAGTCAGCAAAGACAAGAACAGGAGCTGACTGATTGTGGCTTGGATCATGAGCCTGTTATTACAAAATCTAGACTTAAATTGAAGAAAGTAGGGAAAACCACTAGGCCATTCAAGTATGACCAAAGTCAAATCCCTTGCAGTGGAAGTGACAAATAGATTCAAGGGGTTAGATATGGTAGACAGAGTACCTGAAGAACTATGGACAGAGGTTCATAATGGAGGCATAATGTAAAGGAGGCAGTGACCAAAACCATCCCAAAGGAAAAGAAATGCAAGAAGGCAAAGAGATTGTCTGAGGAGGCTTTATAAATAGCTGAGGAAAAAAGAGAAACTAAAGGCAAAGAAGAAAGGGAACAATAAACCCAACAGGATGCAGAGTTCCAGAGAATACCAATGAGAGGTCAGAAGGCTTCATTAAGTGAACACTGCAGAGAAGATAGGAAAACAATAGAATGAGAAAGACCAAAGATCTTGTCAAGAAAATTGGAGATATCAAGGGAACATTTCATGCAAAGATGGGCAAGATAAAGGACAGAAACCATAAGGACCTAACAGAAGCAGAAGAGATTAAAAAGAGGTGGAAGAATACACAGAAAAACTATAAAAGAAAGTTCTTAATGACCCAGATAACAGTGATGATGTGGTCACTTACCTAGAACCAGACATCCTGGAGTGTGAAATCAAGTGGGACTTAGGAAGCATTATTACAAAGCTGGTGAAGGTGATTTAATCCAAGCTGAACTATTTAAAATCCTAAAATATGATGTTGTTAATGTTCTGCACTCAATATGTCAGTTTGAGTGCATCACTTTGCCAACAAAGATTGGTAAATCAAAGCTATGGTTTTTCAAGTAGTCATGTATGGATGTGAGAATTGGACCATAAAGGAGGCTGAGTGCTGAAGAATTGTGTTTTCAAACTGTAGTGCTGGAGAAGACGCTTGAGAGTCTCTTGGACAGCAAGGAGATCAAGCCAGTCAATCCTAAAAGGAATCAATCCTGAATATTCATTGAAAGGACTGAAACTGAAGCTCCAATACTTTGGCCACCTGGTGCAAAAAGCTGACTCCCTTGAAAAGACCCTGAGGCTGGGAAAGATTGAGGACAAGAAGAAAAGGGGGTGAAAGAAGATGAGATTGTTGGATGGCATCATCAACTCAATGGACATGAGTGAGCAAACTCTGGTAGATAGTGAAGGACAGGGAAGCCTGGGATGCTGCAGTCCATGAGGTCTCAAGGAGTCAGACATGCCTGAGTGACTGAACAACAACAACAGCAAAAAACAATATATCAGCAAATTTAGAAAACTTATCAGTGGCCAGAGGACTGGAAAATGTCAGTTTTTATTTCAGTCCCAAAGAAGGGCAATGCCAAAGAATGTTCAAACTTCTGTACACATACGTTAATTCCACATGCTAGTAAGGTCATGCCCAAAATCCTTCAATCTAGGCGTCTGCAGTATGTGAACTGAGAACTTCCAGATGTGCGAGATGGGTTTAGAAAAGGCAGAGGAACCAAAGATCAAACTACCAACATTCATCGGATCATAGAGAAAGTGGGAGGACTCCAGAAAAGCATGTACTTCTGCTTCATTGACTATGCTAGAACATGTCAATTGACTGTGTGGATCACAACAAACTGTGGAAAATTCTTAAAAAGATGGAAATACTAGGCTACCCTACCGGCCTCATGAGGAACCTGTATGCATGTCAACAAGCAAAAGTTATTACAAGACATAAAACAATTGACTGGTTCAAAATTGGGAAAGGAGTAAAACAAGTGTGTATATTATTATCCTGCTCATTTAACTTATATGCAGAGTACATCATGAGAAATACTGGATTGAATGAATCATAGCCTGGAATCAAGATTGCTGGGAGAAATTTCAACAGCCTCAGATATGCAGATGATACCACTCTAATGACAGAAAGTAAAGATGATGATGTTGAAGGAGAAGAATGAAAAGGCTGGTTTGAAACTCAACATTAAGAAAACTAAGATAGTGGCTTCTAGTCCCATCACTTCATGACAAATGGAAGAGGAAAACATGGAAGCAGTGACATATTTTATTTTCTTGGGCTCCAAAATCACTGCAGAGAGTGACTGCAGTCATGAAATTAAATGATGCTTGCTCCTTAGAAGAAAAGTTATGACCAATCTAGATAGTATATTACAAAGCAGAGGCATTACTTTGCCAACAAAGGTCTGCATAGTCAAAGCTATGTTTTTTCCAGTAGCCATGTGTGGATGTGAGAGTTGGAACATAAAGAAGGCTGAGAAGCAAATAATTGATGCTTTCAAACTGTGGTACTGGAGAAGACTCTTGAGAGTCTCTTGGACAACAAGGAGATCCACCCAGTCAATCATAAAAGAGATCAACCCTGAACAATCATTTGAGGGACTGATGCTGAAGTTGAAGCTCCAATATTTGGCCACCTGATTCAAAGAGCCAACTCAATGGGAAAGATTCTGATGCTGAGAATGATTAAAGGCAAAAGGAGAAGGGAGTGACAGAGGATGAGCTGGTTAGATAACATTACCAACTCAATGGGCATGAATTTGAGCAAACTCTGAGAGACAGTGGAGGGCAGAGGAGCCTGGCATGTTACAGTCCGTGGGCATCAAATAATCAGACATGACATAGTGACTGGACAGCAACAACAACAGCTTAAAGAGTTGGATTACGCAAGTGTTTCTCAATTCTTTTGTATCCTCCTTTCTGATTTTGATTAGAGTTTTGTGACTGAAAGTGAGATCTGCTTGCTTAGTGATCAAAAGTCAATAAAGAGGCAAATTTCATGGAAAAAATGATCTCTGAACTTGTGTTTTGTCAGTGAAGCCTGATGGGCCAATGGAGTGTGCTTTGGACAAAAAGAAATATGCATGGGCTGTGTGTCTGCCATTTCCCTTCCCAATCCCACAGGGCATCAGTGTCCCCAGGGACTCATACGATGCCAAGCATGTTACCTCTCTGTTTGAGTAAGCAGGGTATTGGCAACCCTTAGCAGTCACACTTCTTATCTGAATTAGAATTTGCTTTCAATGTCAAAACAACGACATTGCACTCAAAAACAATGAGTCTTTGCACTCAATGAAACATGAACAACCATGGAAACCTTTCTTATTTTGTTGCTTTCTGACATTAGCCAACCACATGCGCTGCAAAAAAAGGAAATGGAAATATAGTTTATTTTCCTTTAGCCCTTCCTTTTCATCAGCAAGCTAAAGGTAGGGAGTGCTGATGGAATGTTCTTCAGTCAAGAGACAAAATAAAAGGTTTTGTGTAGTTTCCACTGTTCTGGTAAGAACAAAATACATATACATCGACAATCTAGAAGATAAAAATGTATGAATCTTGGCTACTGAGTGCATGTTTCACATGGTTTTTTCTGATAGCTGCTGCTTCCAATTATGTGCCCTGGTTTCAAGGAGGGAGATTGCTAACAAAGTTGTTTTCAGTCAAGCCATGGATAGTAACTGGTTCTCATGACCACGCTGGGTTCTAAGCTTGGAGCTTAGAACCTCTATCTCAGGCATTGTTTTGAGCACAGCATCTTCAGGAACTTTATACTCCCAAAGGAACATGTTGGGAGCCCTTGACCAAAGGGCCCTTTCACCTCAGTCACAGTCTTACTTCCAGGTCTAGCCAGATACCTGTCTGCTCCATCTTTGGATTTTGACAACTGTAATATTTCCAGTATGAAGTTTGGAGAACTAAACATTATATAATGCTTGTAACTGGCACTTTACTTAGTTTTTCATCTTCTCTATTTGTAAAGATAAATCTCCCTGGTGATATATACTTATTATATGCCAGGACATCTAAAGAATTTTCAGTCAGTGAAATGGTATACCCAAATCTTCATTCCCTTTGTGAAGGGGTTGATGTTACCTTACTAAGGTGCCACAGTAAAGTGAATTTTGTCTCTAATGGTTGATATACAGATGGTATAAAAACATCCACTGTCCAAAAATATAGTTGAAAAGGTGCATTTACTTAATTCTTTCATTACCCAAGCCACGGCTTTAGATGTACAGTAGGTGCTTAATATAGCGTTGTTCAAAGAGTGAACTGGAGATGCCATTTTAATGGTTATTGCACCTTTTAAAGCAACTTTAAAAGTGCACAACCTGTAATTGTAACTCCTGGGTGCAGTTAGGCTTTGTGTGTGTGAGTATGGGGGCAGGTGGAGGATATCTGTGTATAGGTGGATGTATGCATTCTCTGAGAAGAGAGTTCTCTGTTTGAATCCCAGTACTTTGTAAAACTAGCTTTTAAAGATTTTTCTGCCATTAGAAGTGATTAATCCACCCCCTCTTTTTCTATCATCAGTGAAATTCATTAACATGGCATGTTCCTTCCTTTGAGAGATTAGCAATTAAAACTGTTCCACCTTTCCTCATCAGCACGCACCTGAGAAATTAAAATAGGTGCCTGTTCTTAGTTGTTCCTGCTTGTGTTAGCTGTTTGTATGATGACCTTCATCCAGTTTCATTTTCATGCATTTGCATTCATCTGAAGAGTCATTTCAAATCATTTTTCTAAGGTTTTCAGAGACACTAGATCCTAAACTTTAGTAAAGTCATCATCAAATAAATTAAAACAAATACACTCCTACTAATGTATTCATATTCAGAACCTACAATGGGCACTCATTTCTTAAGCAAGGGTGTGAGTTTAAAATAAGAAAAAGCTGAATAGTAGATCAGTGCTTTCTGCTTAAGGCACTTAATAAACCAGGTGAAAAAAAAAATAGAAAAAAAAAAAAAAGAATCCATTAACCTCTCCACCTTCTCTTATTGGGCATTCTCTTGTTATTATTAATAAATTCTTTTCCCCCAATGGCCAGTTGCTCACCATGGCTGCTGCTTGTAGTAATGTTGCTGTTTGTCACATTGATCTGAAAAATGATACTTAAAAATGGGAAACCTTTCTTACTTGCATCAATGATTCACTGTTTCACAAGACCTTTGGACTACCTGTGAGAATGTTCCCATTTCAAATTAATCTTCCTAAAATTAAAACTCCATGATTTTCCCCCATGGATGGTGAATTCAGGGAAGTAGTTATGAGGCATATATTTGATGATAGAGCATCATAAGACATCCTCCAAAGATACAGGACCATTCCTATTTCTTAGTGGGCTCTTAACTTGGACACCAACTGCCTGTTTGCCATCTCCACTTGGAGATCTCCAGGTTAAATTGGCCTAAATGCATCCTCACACGAAGGCATGATCATCTCATCCTAGGCAATTGTATAAAAATACAGTGTTCCCTGTCTGGGGATGGCATCACTCTACCCAACAGTAAAACCAGACACCTGGATATTTCTCTCATCTCTTCATCAGGAAAATACCCTGATGCTGGGAAAGACTGAAAGCAGGAGGAGAAGGAGATAGTAGAGGACAAGATGGTTGGATAACATCACCAATTTGAAGGACATGAGTTTGAGCAAGCTCTAGGAATTGGTGAAGTATAGGGAAGCCTGGCATGCTGCAGTCCATGGGATCACAAAGAGCTGGACAGGACTGAGCAATGAACTTGAACGGAACTCTTCATCAGGAGGAATCCCAGTCTTTCAGGTCTCAGTTTAATGCTTTAGAATCTCTATCAACTCCCAAGCTAGGTCTGTCTTTTCACTTTCTTACATTATGTAGTGACAATAGTGTTAGTCTCTCAGTCATGTCCTACTCTTTGAGACCCCGTAGACTATAACCAGTCAGACTCCTCTGTCCATGGAATTCTCCAGGCAAGAATATTGGAATGGATTGCCATTCCCTTTTCCAGGGGATCTTCCTGACCCAGTGATTGGACCTGGATCTCCTGTACTTCAGGAGGATTCTTTACCATCTGATCAACCAGGGAAGCCCACTTTCTTACATTATCCTGTACTTTTTAGGCATATTACTTGCTATTTAAGTGAACAGTTGTTTGTGTGTCTTCTCTCCTGTGTTAGAATGTAAGCAGGACAAAAGGAAGGACTGAAACAAATCTGTTCACAATTATATTCCTGGATCCCTTTCTTAGCTCTGAGAAGAGGCACTCAGGAAGTGATTGGAATATGAATGCCAAACATGGTTATGACTGTAAGTGATGTATTAGTATCAGAAAGATTCATCAATTTAACCACCCCTGCCCTGCCAGCCTTGCAACACACAAATCCATTGACACTGCTGTATTATACCAGTACTGTTGACAGGACCTTTCTTCATGTTTAAATGACTTTTGGAGAATACAGGATGCTTGTTCCCATCTTATCTGCTTTATTGTATATCTCCTGTAACCTTCTAGAGGGAAGCAACTAAACAAACTCATCTGGGGTCATGATAAACAGTGTGACCAAGATTTCCAGAGCTCTCTGTGATCTGTCTTTTTTGTTTTCCTAGAAACACAGACGAATGACCTGTGCAGTGAGTTGGATGCTGACTGTACTCTGGACAGTGGGATGTGGTGGGCATTATGTTAGCACTTCTGGGTGGCATATACAAAGCTCCTTATCCTCCAGGGGTAGGCTTGGAGCTGCATGTTGAATACGGAAATGCCACAGATAGAAGGAGCCTGGATCATTGAGTCACACTTAGAAGAGAACCAGCAAACTCTGATTGGACTGTGATATGAAGGAGAGAAACATTTATTGTGTTAAGCCACTTAGATTTGAGAATTGGTACAGCAATTAAACTATGAGGACTAATATTAAAAAAAAAAAAATGGTACTCTGGAAGGCTATAACAACAAAGCTGTAATGTCTGACATTGACTTAGAGTCAGGTGGCAAGAAAGATGGTGACATATGTGGAAATATTTAGTAAAATTGTTATCTGAATATCTTTTTTGAGGTGGATTGTGAGTCTCATGTTTTGGCAACCCTAGCAAAAGTAGTTGGAAAAAAATCAAAGTGTTAATGTGGGTTTGCAACAGTTGGCTGTGTTGGCACACTATTAAAAGAAAGAGAAGAACTTGGAAGAAAACTGGCTAGTTTGTAAGCAGAGAGTCCAGAAACTTGAGTCTGTGAAGGGTTGGAAATTCCAACTGCTTCTGGAACACAAACTGTAGAAAATGAGATATTGGGGAGGGGGGGAAGCCTTTAAGCTTCAAAGCCGTATTATGACTCAGCCTCATGAACATGATCAGATTTAGAAAGTGTTTTTGCCACTATTAAGCTGATATAGGCAAGGGCATGAGAAAAAAAAGTACATTTGCAAATCTGGTGTACAAAAATGCTTAGGGTGTGGTTACAGCCATATGGAACAATTTGGAAGCAAATACATCAGAAACTTTCTAAGGTTTTGAGGAAATTATACAGTCAAAAAACTGCAAAACTAGTCTAAAAAGACTGGGCAGATAGAAAGTGGGATCCAGAGCCTCTGTAGAGCCTCTGAAATAATACCCCCCACCTCTAACACCCACAGTCAGGAAGAGAACATAATGTAGAGAGGAAGAACTCCCAGGGAGGGAAGATTCAGGGGAGGGATCCCTGAGAAAAACAGACTTTGAAAATCCTCCCAGAGAGAAGCACCATATTCTGACCAGGGGCCCCCAAAGCAGACAGAGGTGTGTGACAAAGCTTGCCCTGTAGAGTCCAGGTGTCCTTGTGGGTCAGGGACTGGTGTATGTCCTTCCTTTCCCCAAGGGCAGTGTTTACTGCCATCATTCAATGCTGGTATATCCAGCGGGAGGAGAGCATCCCTGGGGTCTCTGGTTTCTACATTGCAGCACCAAAAGCAGGCACATAAGGCCTGATGCAGTGAAATTGCTAGGAAGTCTGCAACCCACTCCAGCATTCTTGCCTGGAGGATCTCATGAATAGAGGAACCTGGTAGGCTACAGTCCATAGCTGCAAAGAGTCAGATAAAACCAAACAACTGAGCCCACATAGATGCTGCGCCTTTGTACTAGATGCAATGACTGAAAGACCTTTGGGCAGCCTCTTCATGGAGGACCCAAGAGTATCCCACAAACGGGGAGAACGTTCTGAGTCCTGGAGGGTCTGCCCAGGTAGACTGAAGTCCACTCTGAATTTTGTACTCTGAGGAGGCCTACAGCTAAACATATCCCAGACTCCTCTGTTAGCTCTGCTGTGTGGCAACTGCCAGTTACCCTCCAGGTGCACAAGACAACACATCCCGAATCATTCCTTTCTCCCTTAGGTGTCACCGCTTGGAGGCCACATTTTTGAAGGTGGCACAAAGATGGAAGGAGCCTGTGTCCCTGAATCATTTCTTGGAGTGTTCCATGGAGCATGTGAGAAAGGAACTTGTTTCAAGCCAGAGATTCAGAACCTTCTATTTCAAAAATTACCCTAAGTGTGTGGGTCAATGGATCCCTTGCTCCATCTTCCACGGCTTTGGTCACAGGACTAGACAGACAGGGGATGCCAATCTCACTCCCGAAGGAGGGCTGCCGTTTGCTCACACACTTGCCAAGAACCAGACAGTGTTGACATCTTTGCTCAATTGCCTTCTCTTTGTTTACTCATCAGCCTCACCCTCCAATCCAGCTGAGACAGTCTTTTTCACGGACAGGCTCTGGTTTCCAGCCCCACTCTCCACCCCCAGGGGGGCTCTGTGCAGCCCGGGTGCAGGTGGCAAGGGGCCAGACGCCCAGGGTGGGGCGCGGGGGACAGAGGTCCAACTTCTGTGTCAAGTCACTGCTGGCAGCCCTCACAGCTCTCTATCCCCACATTCTCTTTGCTGGGATTTTCCCCTGTAGGACACACCTGCATGACAGGCTGAGAGCAAAACTGGCTTATATGTGCTAAGAACCCATGTCCACAGGCTCGGAGCATCGGGAAAAGCACTCTCCCTACTCAGGGCAGGGCAGGCATCCAGCGGGGACTATGTGACTCACTCTAGGTGTCCAGACCCAGGCATTTGAAACCCTGGGCATTGTGCTCAGCCTCTTGAACTCTGTCTCCTCAGCTGTGAAATGCAGTGCAACACTCGCTCTCAAGTGGTGGAAGGGGAAAATCACTCAGCACACTTTATGGAGTGACTGCCAGGTCCAGAGCAGGAGGAGAAATATCTACCTTCCTTACCTCCTCCCACGAGGCTGTCTAGGTCACCCTATCTTTACCTCGGACAATAGTTTCTAGCCAGTGTTTTCTGCATCTGCTTTTACCTCCTTTCAATCTGTTTCTGCAGTGTAGTCAGTGACCTTTAAAAACTGGAACTTGATCCTGTCTGAACCCTTTTTCATCTACCTGTTGCCTTTAGAATATAATGATATCTAGAGTATGTTTGAGGCAGGAGGTAGATGGCCCATACCCACTTCCCTGCCAAGAGGGAGAGCAATTTGAGTTCATTCTCTGTGAACAGACGCTCCAAAATATTAATAGTAGGACAATTAAGAGGAGACTGGGCCCTGCCCAGATAAAAGATAAAAGACCAAGTTTTTCTTATTCTCAAAGTCAAGGAGACTTTCCCAACTAGAAAGCTCCTTAGAGGTCAAGAGGGAGAGATGTCAACTTACAATAGGCCTCTTTGCTGGGATCCATTTTGGCTGAGAGATGAGCACACACATGTGAGAGGATCCTGAGATAAACCAAACATGGATTCAGAATCAGGAAAATCAAATTGACTGACCAAAGGAAACCCAGAAGATATGCCCCATATGTTTCAAACTACCATGAGGATACCTATGTGTCTGTATACACTTATTGTTCTCTTTGTCCTAATAAACACTTTACTTCTTTCACTATTTCCCATCTCTGTGGAAATTCTTTCCTCAAAGGTGAAGGGCCAGGGCCTTGCCACTGACTACTGGTTTAGTGGCAAGGATTTGGTGCCTTCACCTCACAACCTGACCTCAATCTCTGGTGGGAAACTGAAGCCTTGTTTCAAGCTGCTGCAGGCTGAGGCCACCCAAGATCATGTTCTACAGCGTGGTGTGATTCGGTCCTAAGATTTATTTATTTCCCTGATAATGTTTCTTTTACTTCACTCTTCTTATTCATGCCTGAAGGTCACTCCCGGTTTCTGGAAATCTGCAGATTTCCTGCTTCAAGGCAATTGTGGAGACCTGGAATGTCCCGTGCACCCATAATTTTCTGTTTAAAGTCCATGCTTCAAATTGATGTGTCAACTTTTCCTGTAACCTGTCTCAGCACATTTTCCTAAGCCCCTACCCAAACTAAACGAGCCCTTGTGCTTTTAATATAGCCTGCCACCCCCTCTTCTCCCTCTGCATCAAGCACCACACTTGTCAATTCAGTTCAATTCCTCAGTTGTGTCCAACTCTTTGCAACCCCAGGTACTGCAGCACACCAGGCTTCCCTGTCCCATCACCAACACCTGAAGTTTGCTTAACCTCATGTCCATTGGGTCAGTGATGTCATCCAGCCATCTCATCTTCTGTCCTCCCCTTCTCCTCCTGCCTCCAATCTTTCCCAGCATCAGGATCTTTTCCAATGAGTCAGTTCTTCCCATCAGGTGGCCAAAATATTGGCGTTTCAGTTTCAGCATCAGTCCTTCCAATGATTATTCAGGAGTGATTTCCTTTAGGATTGACTGGTTTGAACTCCTTGCATTCCAAGGGACTCTCAAGAGTCTTCTCCAACACCACAGCTCAAAAGCATCAATTCCTCAGTACTCAGCTTTCTTTATAGTTCAACTCTCACATCTATACATGACTACTGGAAAAACCATAGCTTTGACTAGATGGCAGGAAGCAAAGAAGAACTAAAGAGCATCTTGATGAAAGTGAAAGAGGAGAGTGAAAAAGTTGGCTTAAAGCTCAACATTCAGAAAACTAACATCATGGCACCTGGTCCCATCACTTCATGGCAAATAGATGGGGAAACAGTGACAGACTTTTTTTTTGGTGGGGGGGGAGTTGGGGAGGGCTCCAAAATCACTAAAGATGGTGACTGCAGCCATGAAATTTAAAGATGCTTACTCCTTGGAAGAAAAATTATGACCAACCTAGACAGCGTATTAAAAAGTAGAGACATTACTTTGCCAAGAAAGATCCGTTGAGTCAAGGCTATTGTTTTTCCAGTAGTCGTGTATGGATGTGAGAGTTGGACTATAAAGAAAGCCAAGTGCTGGAGAATTGATGCTTTTGAACTGTGGTGCTGGAGAAGACTCTTGAGGGTCCCCTGGACTGCAAGGAGATCCAACCAGTCCATCCCAAAATAAGTCAGTCTTGAATGTTCATTGGAAGGACTGGTGTTGAAGCTGAAACTCCAATACTTTGGCCACCTGATGTGAAGAACTGACTCATTTGAAAAGACCCTGATGCTGGGAAAGATTGAAGGCAGGAGGAGAAGGGGAGGACAGAAGATGAGATGGCTGGATAACATCACTAACTCAATGGACATGAGTTTGAGTAAACTCTGGGAGTTGGTGATGGGCATGGAGGTCTGGCATGCTGCAGTTCACGTGGTCACAAAGAGTCAGACACAACTGACTGACCAAACTGAACTGACAAGATGGACCTTTATTAGCAAAGTTATGTCTCTGCTTTGTAACATGCTGTCTATATTTGTCATAGCTTTTCTTCCAAGGAGAAAGCGTCTTTTAATTTCTTGGTTGCAGTCACCATCTGCAGTGATTTGGGAGTCCCCAAGGTAAAGTCAGCCACTGTTTCCATTGTTTCCCTATTTGTCATGATGTGATGGGACCTGATGCCATGATCTTAGTTTTCTGAATATTGAGTTTTATGTCAACTTTTTCACTCTCCTCTTTCACTTTCATTAAGAGGCTCTTTAGTTCTTCACTCTCTACCATATGGGTGGTGTCATCTGCATATCTGAGGTTACTGATATTTCTCCTGGCAATCTTGATTCTAGCTTGTGCTTCATCCAGCCTGGCATTTCATGTGATGCACTCTACATATAAGTTAAATAAGCAGGGTGACAATATACAGCCTTGATATACTCCTTTCCCAATTTGGAACCAGTCTGTTGTTCCATATCCAGTTCTAACTGTTGCTTCTTGACCTGCATACAGATTTCTCAGGAGCAGGTTTGGTGGTCTGATATTCCCATCTCTTTAAGAATTTTCTACAGTTTATTGTGATCCACACAGTCAAAGGCTTTGGTGTAGTCTATAAAGCAGAAGTAGATGTTTTTCTGGAGCTCTCTTGCTTTTTTGAGGATCCAGCAGATGTTGGCAGTTTGATCTCTGGTTCCTCTGCCTTTTCTAAATCCAGCTTGAACATCTGGAAGTTCATGGTTCATGTACTGTTGAAGCCTTTCTCCACACTTGTAATATTCTTGTAGCCACACTTGTAATATTCTTTTAAGCCTGTCTTCCTGCTTGGTGGTAAACTCTGGGAGCCTGTGGTGTGACTCTGGCTCCTGGATGTGACTCTCTGTTTGCAGAGTGAATTTATAAAGTAAAGGAAAGCTTGTGGCCCCTTGCTGAAAACATGCTGTGGCTTCCCACCACCCTAGAGATACAGGTAAATTGCTGGTTCCTCCAGCAAGGGCCTAAGAAATCAGGCCCCTCACATTGGCAGGGGATGGAGGCCAGAGAGCTCAGCTCTATCCAGTGGCCAGACTGGTGGCCAGGTCCTGCCCATAATTCCACCCACTCTTTCTGCCTTTCCCCTCCAAGTTTGATGCTTGGAGATAGAAGACTGAAAGGCTCTGGAAACAGGTTTGGACTGTTTGGATCAGGAAGTTCCAAGTCCAGGGAACAGAGAATGCTCTAGAAGGATGGCCACAGGCTTGGGAGTGGAGGGGTAGGGGTGGAACCTTCCTTTGGCTTCCTTTGGCAGTACAAACTGCCTCAGCTTTCAAGCATGGCTGGACTTGTCCAGAGCAGGAGACCAGTTCTGCCTCCCTGACCTCACCTGGAACCTTCTCTTCTCGCTGCTGAAAGCCAGGACTCCTGGAGGCTTCTGGGACCCTAAGCTCACCTTCCCTGGGGGCCATTCACAGTGCCTGTTGTCTTGGAACCTCTCAGCACTTACTCAGATCCCTGGGCAGGAATCATCAAGACTCCATATACTTCCTCACCTTCTTCCCCACCCCTGGCCATACCTTACCTCTCCCCTGGAGCTGCTGTTAGATTTTATCCATAACACTTACCAGCACCTGTTTATAATCAGGCTTCCCTAGATAACAACTTTTGTGAGAGGTGGTGTTGTATTCTTTGTTTCTGGTGTGACCAAGGCACACAGTTGGTGCTCAGCTAACCCCACCAGAGGGAGGAGAGAGCCATAAATAGAGCTTACCTCTCAGGCTGCTCTCGGCTCTTTATTTGGATTTACATTGATTTTGTACCATGTGAATCCCTGGATAGAAAACTCACTCACGTGTTTTAAGGTTAGTTGAAGAAAAATAGTAAAATTAAAGCATTTATCTAAGTAATGTGTCCTGGCACTGAGTTTTCTCAAAACTGCTTCAATTCTTCCTTTTACTTTGATGATGACGATCTGACTTGAAAGTGCTCACGGATAATGTTTTAATTAAAATGAGCTGAAAACAGGTTTATTGCACTACTTAAATAAGTGAAGAGAAAAATGGAAAAATTGATGATTTAGAAATGAGGTAGGGAGAAATATTAGGAAAAGAAATAGAAGTGAAACAATGTTACTAAATGTTCTAAATAGTAACAGTGTTACTAAATATGTAATGTTGCTAAAGACCCAAGAGTAACTACTTTTATGAATATTCATAGCACATTCTATTACAAAATTTATGTCATGATAGCAGTGCTATTTATTTATTTACTAGATTACCTTTATTTTTCAGAAAATGTGGTAATTGTTCTACTTATTTAAGTAAAAAGAGAATATGCGAGAATAAGCCCCAATACAAATGGTTATGTTTTATAAACTGCATGGTTTTATTGATTTCAAATATTTTGTGGTATTTTCCATACTATTAATAACCTTTGCACTTGCTCTTTATATCATATTGAAAGAATAGGCAAATTTTGGGTCCTAGGGCATTTCGTCTTCAATTGTCCATACAGGATAAATTCTGACCCCGGGACAAATTGAGTCTACTGAATTTCTGAACTGAGTTCCCAGGCAGCAGAAACAGTTGTAAGTCCATTTTCTTTGTCACATGGCTTTAACTCAGCCTGCACAGTGGCAAACTTACTAATGGCAAGATGAAACAATCATTTCACACCCAGAATGGACACTCTATCAAAAGATCCTCTCCTGTCACTGAAGAGAGTTCTTTCCACTGATCATAGATAAGGTTTCAGGAAGTGTTTTGTGAGTATTGTGTTGGTTGGATGGGTGGGTGGGGTAGGTGGCATAGGCTATGTTCAGCTAGATATCAATTTATTGTCTCAAGTCCAGATTCACCCTTCGTTTTCCTATCTGTGAAAAGGGAGATGGGCCTCTTAATAGTTTTCCTCTGCCAGGAGATTTGATGATGTCAGTAGAAGGCCCTGGAGAGACACTGCAGAAAAAGGGGGTCCCTTCCTGTCGCATGGCTAGGTCCTGGGAGATACGTGTTGTCTTTACTGCTCAGCAGTGTGGTTCCTCCAGGATTAGGTTTGTGCCTGGTGCGGCTCTCTCCAGTATTCTGCTGCTGCTTGCTTTCTGCATCTCTTGATGTGAGCAGCCCTGAGCAGCCAAGGACCGCAGATGGCACAGGATATGCTCACCCAGGTTTTTGTACCTTGTGATCTCTCCTTTGCCTGAAACATAGGTGCCCTGGGCTGGCTTCCTGCCTGACCTCCGCCCCTTGGAAGTCAGAGGAAACAGGTGTTGCCCAGGCCCAAGTTGTGCACAGAGGTGTGCTGGAGTCTGAAAAAACAGGCCTCTGCAGTGCATTCATGTGGCACTCAATTCTCCCTGCCTACTGCCTGTCAGCCTCAGCTTGCCTGTGTCCTGGGGCTTGGTTTGCTGTGGCCCTGCTGACAGGGACCCTGTGGGCTTTGGGCCTCTAAGTGTACCCAGACTCTCTCTGCCCCTTCACTGGGCTTACTTGGTCTGTGCCCCAGAAATAGGTTCCCATTGGTCCAGGGGCTGTGGACCAACTCTGGCCTGGTAAGCCTGGTACAATCCTCCATCACCCAGTTGGTCATGTCCCACTTTCTTCATTGAGGTCTGAGGCCCTTTCCTCTGTATCTGTCCTTGAGTCCTCTTTCACAGCTCTAGGGAGCCCTTGAGAGTTATTTTTACATGTCAACAATCACTCTTTTGTCTTATTTCTTAAAAATAGCTTAGTGTTTTTTTTTTTTTACGTTAAGTTTTATTATTTAAATTATTTGGTTTGCATATCCTGTTTGGACCAAGACCAATATATCTGTGCCTGTGTGTGTGTGTGTGTGTGTGTACAAGTATACATATATATGTATATGTGTGTGTATATATGTATAATACATATATGTGTATATATGTACACACATAAATACATGTGTACGGGCTTCCTATGTGACATAAGTGGTAAAGAACCTGCCTGACAATGCAGGAGACTTAAGAGACACAGGTCAGGAAAATCCCCTGGAGAGGGGCATGGCAACCCACTCCAGTATTCTTGTCTGGAGAATCCCATAGATAGATGAGCCTGGCAGGCCAGAGATCATGTGGTCACAAAGAGTTGGACACACTTAAGTGACTGAGCATGCATGCACACATACATATAAAACAGAACATCTTTTGATATTAATTTCAGACTATTTAGGCAAATGTGTGTTTTGATTCAGATTATCTGATAAATATTTCAAAAATGGATGCGTTTTGATTTTGAGTAAATGATTTGGATGCTGCAGAGAGTATTGCATTGTATTTGGCTCAAGGGAGCAGCTGAAGCCTGGGGCAGACACTGGTGCTGAGCATCTGGTGTCCTCAAGAGGCTGTCAGGACCAGGTCTGTCCCCTCTCACAGCCCTGTGCTCCCAGACACAGACAACTATGAGGCCTCTTCTCCAACTTTGAAGATTCCCCCAAACTTTATCCCTGTGTTGCTCACCACACCCCTTTTCTCACCTAACAGCCACTCACCCATTCCCTTGAGCTCTACCACAGGCCCCTGGACTCTGTCTCTGTGGTCAGCATAACCATCATCCTCATAACTCTTGCCTTCATTCCATTCTCATGTCAGGTGGACTAACATGGACTTCTCATTAAGCATCATACATTTTCTCCATGATAAATTTTATTCTACCTTATTTTATGATATAAAGAAATTGATACTCTGAGTGGGTGACTCACAAACCAGGTAAACAGTGTAGTCTGGGTGTCTGTACTCCAGATAAGCACTGTCCAAATCTGCAGCCTTTAGTCATGTGTTATTTTAACATATTCAAAAGAGTAAGATGGGATATTGAGGTCCTCAGTTACAAGAGCCATATCCACAGGGCTCAGTGGTAGCTGTGGGGCTGGTGCAGGAAGAGAACATTTCCATTGTTGCAGAAAGTTCTGCTGGATGACACTGCTCCACACAGCTACTTTGTCAAACTATCTGTGATGAAGAACCTGTTATCATTTTCCATCAATTTTATTTTCATTCCATTCCATATGGACCCTTTTGTAAGATACAATACAAATAAATTATGGAGGAAGAGATGTCAATGGTAGTGGTTAAGGTGACAGAACAAGATGGCAGCCCCGGAGCTGCTGACAGGCTGCACCCCCTCAGCAGCCCCCCAGTTACAGAGTCAGGGCAGATTAAAATCCTGATTCATCAAGAAAGTGACTCAAGAAGAGATGTTCTCTGTAGGATGTCCTTAGGATCATCCATAGAACGCAGGTGCTGAGGGGACACATCTGGCCCGTCACTCATTTGTCCAGTGGGGTGAGCATCCCAAACGGTCACAAGGTTCAAAGTTTTTTATGCCACCACTGAAGCATCATCTGTCATCCCCCTGCCCCATGTCTTCCAGCGTGTTGGGTGTTTCACGCTTCCAGGGGCTATGAACAATGTTATGGACCTAGCCTGGTGCCAATGCAGGGAAACCTTTGGCTCCAAAGTTCCCAACACACTGTAGAGCTCTCAACTACATGGATTTTTCTGCCTTCCTCATACTGCTCCTGGGAAATGGTGACATCCCTTCTTCTCTCCATTTTCCAAGATATGCTTTAGAATTTTCTGCTTCTTAGAGGCCCTACTCCAAATCAGGTGAAAGATCCACCTGTTGAGATAATTCTCCATGGTCTAGAGTTTATGTACATCTTAAGAGCAAAAGATATTAGAGCATTGTTCAAGGATGTTTACATTAGACAGCCTGACTGTAATTAGACAATACATTCCTCAGAGAGGAGCATCTCTCCTTGGAGAAATTCCTGAGCAATAAACATAATGACTCTCTCCAGAAAGGAGGAGAACCAGGTTTGCTAGCAGCCCATATCCATGCAAGACCAGGACCTTATAGTCTTGGAGTTCTTTGAGTGTGACACACATCTGTTGTGGCATTCATCTGGCTTCCACACCACATTCCTGGGACTTTTGGGGAAAGGAGACCCAATGCATATGTGAGGCTCATGCTGCCTTCTGTTTTGAGGCGGTAATTTGTAAAACTCCAACTGGGCTCTTGTCTCCTTCTGGACTGAACATTGGAAATGTGTGGCTTGCCCACCTGGCAACTGTAGGAGGCCTCTAGCCCAGGAGCTGCTGAGTTACCTGATGGTCTGTCTGGACTCTCCCGACTTTTTTGCTCTCATCACATCTCACTATCTTTTCCTTTCTTTCTCATTTCTGTTCCCTGATGAGTTTACCTTTGATGGTCATTCAGCCCTGATTCATCCAGAAAATGTTACTGAGAGCCTACCATGGTCAGGTACCATTCCAGATGCTACAGCTACTTTGGTGATCAACACAGTCATTATTAGTACTTCCCCAGAGAGACTTCTGATTGGAATCTTGTGGGGATGGAGCTCTTTGGAGATGACAATAAGCCAGGTAGAAGTGCAAAAATATCAGATTGCATAAGTGCTACCTTGTTGTCCTTGTTTACTTGCTAAGTCATGTCCAACTCAGTGACTCCAGGAGCTGCAGCATGCCAGGGCCCTCTGTTCTCCTGTGTCTCCTGAAGTTTGCTCAGATTTGCCCATTGAGTCAGTGATGCTATCTGACCATCTCATCCTCTGCCACTCTCTTTTCCTTTTGCCGTCAATCTTTCCCAGCACCAGGGTCCTTCCCAATGAGTCAGCTCTTCACATCAGGTGGCCAAAGTATTGGAGATTCAGCTACAGGATCAGTCTTCCCAATGAATATTCAGGGTTGATTTCCTTTAGGATCAACTGGTTTGATCTCCTTGCAGTACAAGGGACTCTCAAGAGTCTTCTCTAGCACCACAGTTCAAAAGCATCAATTCTTCAGTGCTCAGCCTTCTTAATGGTCCAACTCTCATGTCCAACCGTACATGACTATTGGAAAAACTGTAGCTTTGACTATAAAAACCTTTACCAGCAAAGTGACATCACTGCTTTTTAATATATTATCTAGATTTGTCATTGTTTTCCTTCCAAGGAGCAAGTGTCTTTTAATTTCATGGCTGCAGTCACCATCCACAGTGATTTTGGAGCCCAAGAATAGAAAATCTTTCTCTGTTTTCACTTTTCCTCCTTGTATTTGCCATGAAGTGATAGAACCCAATGCCATGATCTTAGCTTTTTGAATGTTGAGTTTTAAGCAAACCGTTTCACTCTCCTCTTTTACCCTCATCAAGATTCTCTTTATTTCTTCTTCACTTTATGCCAATAGAGTGATATGCATATTTGAGGTTATTTATATTTCTCCCAGCAATCTTCATTCCAGCTTGTGATTCATGCAGACTGGCATTTCACATAATATATCCTGCATATAAGTTAATAAGTAAGGTGACAATATACAGCCTTGACATACTCCTTTCCCAATTTTGAACCAGCCAGTTATTCCATGACCAGTTCTAATGTTTGCTTCTTGACCTGCATACAGGTATCTCAGGAGGCAGGTAAGATGCTCTGATACTCCCATGTCTTTAAGAATTTCCCACAGTTTTCTGTGATCCACACAGTCAAAGGCTTTAACATAGTCAATGGGGCAGAAATAGATGTTTTTTTCTGGAATTCCCTTACTTTCTCTATGACCCAATGAATGTTGGCAATTTGACCTCTGGTTCCTCTGCCTTTTCTAAGTGCTATATTGAGCACTGAAGGGGTCTGGCAGGCAAATGGGAACTGCTCTTGGATGGCCATGGAAGGTCACTGGGGAGGTGATGTTGAAATCTGAATAAAATAAGAAAGAATCAGTCATGATGTTTTTGAAAGGAGCGTGTGTTGGGAGGTCTGGCTGTTTACTGCTCAAAAGCCAATAAGCAGGCCAGGTTGGTGAAAAGGAAAATTTGCTTTACTTCAGATGCTGGCAGCTGTGGGGGGGAGGGTGGCAGACATCTGTCCAAAGGCCAACTCTCTTCCACTGACAAGCAGGGGGTAAAAGCATTTATAGATAGATTCGGGGATGAGAGGAATAGTGTAGAATACATGCAGAAATAGTGTAGTCATCTCGAACAGTCATCTTCAAATTGGTCATTGGTGGTCTGACCAGCATCATCTTGAATGTTTTAGGTACAGTTAATCTTCAGTTCCAGGGTCCATTTGCTTCCATTTCTTTGTGGTCAGTTCTCAGAATTGCGGAAGCTCATGTCCTGGGTACAGTCTGGTCATGTTTTAGTTAACTTGTCCACCTGGGGTTTTAGACTCCATAAAGACAGCTCACAGGATGTGACTCAGAATATTACCTACAACCCTTGAGAAAGAACTAAAGGTCTTTGACTATGTGTAATGACTGCATTATTATTACTTAGTCTCCTTAGACTGTTTTCCTGTTTCAGCATTTCTCACTTCTCTGATTAAACTTATTCTTTGATTAAAGTTTTCCCCTGGCAAAAAGCAGACAAAGAACATGGTGGGGAGGCAAGGACTATATGGTCCTGCTCCATTTCAATGAGAATACTTGAGGAAAACATTCAGGCAGATGAAATAACTAGAACAAATGCCTTAAAGGAGGACCAATTTGACAAGTTCCAGAGAGGCTGTAGGAAGAAGATGATCATTCCTGGTGGTGGGAGGAACCAAAGCCAGGGCAAGGGGTTTAGTCTCCATCCTCTGTGGTCCGGGAAATCACTGTAAAGTTTGAAGCAGGAAGAGATTATCTAATTCATATTTTTGAAAGATTATTCTGGATTTTCCCTGGAGTCATTGTAGAGGAGACTTGGGGTGAGAAAGGATGTGCTCCTGTAGAGTTGACAGGACTTGCTGATTAGGTTATAGATGTATGTGGTAAGTAAAAGAAGGGATGTCAAAATATCTTCTAGATTTTAGCCTTTAACACCTGGGAGTGGTAGCTAGGATGCTGTTACTAAGAGGGAAGGAGAGGTACGTGGAGATTTGTTGGAATGAGAGGCTAGAAATGTCCACTAGACATCCATTTGGGCCTGTGAAGTGGGTAGTTGGATGAGTGGGACTGGAGAGCAAAGAATAACTTCTAAAATATATGGAACTGAGAGTCATTGGCAGAGATGATGCTTACAGCCTCAGTGCTGAATGAGCTTCCTTAGAGACTGTGTGTAGACAGGGGAGGAGACCCAGGGCAAATTTCTGTGGTTTTCACCATCTAGAGGTCAAATAAAGGGACTGAAGCCAGCTGAAGACACCGAAAGGGGTTGAGCAGTGTGGTCAAAGCCAGTCCAGACGGTACAATCCATAGAGACTGAGACAAAGGATTGTTCCTAAATAAAACTCTCCATGAAATTCTTTTGGCAGTTGGGAAATTCTGTAGCTCTTTGTAAGATGGCTCAGTGGGAGAAAAGAAGGGACAGAATCCTTACTGAAGAGAGGTGACCTAGACTAACAGGTGAGAAGGATGAGCCTAGGGATCGTGGACTAAGCTTTGCAAAGTTCTGACGTACATGGGACTTGAGAAGCAATGTGACAGCTGGAAGGTGACGGGGTGTGGTCATTGGGAGGGCTTTCATTTTAGTAGAAGAAGCAAGATAATATTTGCCTGCTGATAGAGATCCTTTAAAGAAGTAGAATTTATGAGATAGGGAAAAGAAGGGCACCAAACATCATTTTCTTATTGGACTCAGGCTTTGGGAAACAAAGAGAAAGAGAAACAGACTATTTCTGATTTCTCTGAGATGATGAACCCAGAGAGGATTACACACTTAAAATTGGCAGGGTGGTGGGGCTGGGGGAAAAGAAGTAATAACTGATATGGTAAAAACCTTACCCAGACACAAATATTAAACCCGTCCACTTGCTTCGTTTTCAACACCACCACCCTCTTTCTGTCGCCCTCCACTCCTGCTGGGACTGCACTGGGCTCCCTCATGTCTGCCCGGCCCTGACCCCAGCCCCTCACCCCTGCACACAGTGTGCAGCTTCCATCCAGCTGAATTTAATTCTTAAATTCAACTTTAGCTATCTACTGCTTGTGAAATAAACCCATTACCAAGGTTTCCAGGCCCTCTTTGAACATGATGGGCCGCTGACCAGCTCCCCTCACATGTCAGATCTCCTGAGCTGTGACACCCTAGCCCAGCTGGCCTTGTTCCACTTCCTCTAGCAAGCCAAGATCTCACTCAATGTAACTGCACATCTGAAACCTGCCTGGGAAGATTTCCTCACCTATCTGGTTAGACTAGACGAGATTCTCCCATCCACCACTCCAGCTCTCTATCATAGCTCTCTCTGGATTTTATTCATAACAAATCTTTTGAAATTATTTGTTAGCTTATTTTCTTGTTTTTAACTCACTCCTTGAATAGAAGGCGAAAAATCTGTTGTATTTGGTTCACCCAAGTATACTCAGCATTTGACTGCCTCTGGCACATCACAATGACTGTTTCTTCGACTGATGTTAGTTTCATTTTATATCCATAGTATTATCATGAAACGTACTTTAAACAAAGTCAATACTATAATGAATTATTATCATGGATGTTTACTTTTATATTTTTAGAGCATTTTGGATTTTTTACTTAGGACTTTAGCCAAACTCATCACAATAAACAAACATATGATATTTCCATGACTTTATTCTGGCATTTAGTAATTGATAGTGACTGCTAATTGCCATGCTAATTAGGATTTACATAGACAAATGATGATTTAAAGTCAACATTAGCACTATTGGTTTTTAGTTATTCTCAAGCTTGATACAATTATATATTTGATGTAGAAACTGAGTTTGTGGTGATAGCAGAAATACTCTCATTGGAAGCTGCTATTTCCTATAAAGTTTGTGTAAGTATAAAAAAGCCTATGATATTATCCTCTATTTCTTATTTCCCATTGTGTAGTACTCATTCTTCAGTGTTGAAAATGCATGCTGCTTTCATTAAAAATCAACCCAGATTCCTATATTACCAGGAACTTCCTGAATGTCTTATGAACTGAGGCTCAGGATGACAACCAGAAAAAGAAAAACATAACTCCCAGCAGTTTCATTCAACACAGGGGATCACATCAAGTCTGTGGCTGTAAATAAGTCCCTTTATAAGAATGAGTTCAATTTTATGAGAAGTTGGTCTTTCCCCAGGCTTGATGGGATGTAGCATTTAAGATGTTAAAGAGCCTCTGCCCTCTGGAAGTAGGTGGGGACTGCAGGCCAGCCTTTTGGGAAGGACTTACCATTTTCCAGTAAAATATACCTGACAGACTGGATCCTGCAGATTAAAATCTCCCTAAAGATAGAAGGCAAATATGATGTTGTTGTGTTCTTATTTACTGTATATTGCTGCAACAATGACTTGACAAAAACTCAGTTCAGTTTCCTCACTCACACAGATACTTTATGATATGTAAATTAAAAAAAAATTAAAGTACAGAATGGTGTGTGATAGTGTTGACAGCATGATAGAATGAACTTAGAAAGATGGATATGAGGTAGGAGTGGTAGAACAGGCATAGTTAGAGTCTGATCTCCTAACAATGTATTTTAGTAATGTTTTATTGTCAACTCTACCAGCAACAATAATATGCTGGAAGGTTAAAAATATCCCAATAAAAGAAAAATTTATGCTTCTGAAAATCAGTTTGTATATATTTTAAGAACTTTAAAAAATAAGGTGATAGATATTTGAACACATAAATTTATTTTATTGGTTTTTTCTTTCAGTATTAACTATCTGATTAATTTTTAAGTTTCTGTTTTCAGGACACTTATATCTATGTGCCGGTAATGTGATATTTTGGAACAAGGTCACAGATAGATGCTGACAGATAAAACCCAGAAATAAATTATTCTTAATGGCACAATATGAAAAAAGAATATATTTTTTAAAACATTGACATCTAAGAAAGCTTAGAACAATCTCAAAATGCATTTTAAAAAATTACACTGTGCAGTTGAATACTGGCATCTTATTATTTCATAATGTCCCATTTTAGGTGATGTGCAGAGAGGACACATTACCATGTACATTTTCTCAATATTAAAAGCATTAAAGTCACCAAATATAGAATTGAGAGGTACTTTAAGAATCATCTTGTCAAATACCCTGATTGTACAGAAGAGGGAATGAAGACTCAGAGGGTGCAAAGTCCAAACAGTGTCATGGACCTAGGACAGACAAGTTCTTTCCCACCCCATCTATCCTTCTTTAAGAAAATCAGCCTCATCTTGTTACTGAACTTGGGTCTGGCTGCTCATTGCTCAAGAATTCAATACTCAGAGACAAGTATTGGGTAAAAGGAAAGATAGCTTTATTAAGGAAACCAGAGGAAAGGGTGGACTCATGTCCTAAACTCCCCACTCATGTCCTAAAGCAACTCTCCACTCCTCAGATTTTGCTGAGAGGTGATATAGAGAAAATAAGAAGGGGCTGTGTGCTGAGGAGGGGGTTGCAAAGCATGATCAACTCATGGACATTCTTCTGATTGGTTAGTTGTGAGGTAAGTGGGAGTCAGTACCATCAAGCTTCTGGTTCTAACTAGGCTGGGGTCTACTAACATGTGGCTAATTTCTTCCACCTGGTGGGGATTTTAATAATTTCAAAACAACTCAAAGGGAGGGACTAAAGGCCCTTGACTTTTTTAATGAGTCAACTCATATTATTACTCTGTCCTATCTGAATGTATATTTTTGCTTCTGTACTTTTTCCTCACTCTCTGATTAAAGTTATTCTTTGGCTAAAGTTTTTCTACAGATAAAAGGCAGACAGAGGGCATGGAGGAAGAACTACAGGGTCCCACTCCCTTACAATACCTTTCCATATAACTAGTCAGTGAAAAGAGTCACACACATCAGATCACAGAAGCCACGTGATTTTCCACACCTTACATTCTCTACCTAAAGCTTCCCTCCACTCTTTCCTACACAGCTTCCAATTGCTCCAGTCCCCTGTACTAACACAGGGTGGGCATAGACCTCTGGCCCTAACTATAGAAATATTGAGGCAGAGAAGACAACGAGAAAAATCTTGCCTGTGATTGTCTAATTTTTACCAAAGTGACACCAAAATTAATCTGACTCCTTTTTCTGTTAATGTTTATTTTGTTATATGCTAATAATAAATGATGAGAAAAATAGGATATGGACACCTAGGAATAAGATTTCATTTCTTTATCTTTAGAATGTGTTGAAAGTACTTATGAAAATTCTTAGTAAAGAATGAGCTGCCTAAACACTGAACTTCAAAAGGTAGTTTTAGGAGGCACTGAACACCCAGTTCTGAATTATTACAGATAAAGAAGGAGCTGGACTACCCAGATAGTTATTTGCATTATAAATATTTAAAATTTTCTGTATATTATGATGCTTGGTATCTTGAAAACCCTTTCTGGCTGGGGAGAAACTGCCTCCTGGGATAGCCAACTTAGAGATGGCAAAAGGTCCAGCTGGGAGATTGTCTTTGATTTGCAAAATTTCCGGAGCCAGACCCCCATCATCTGACCTGTTCACCCCTCAGGTCATGTTCCTTTCCCTGTCTTAATCTTCTCAGGGCCAGGTATCAGGCAAATAGCTTTGAGCTTTGAGCCCATTAAAATTGTTCAACTAGTCAGTCCTAGGCTGTTGTTCATTCTGCCTTGCCTTTCTTGCAAAAAGCCCAAGGTCATGGCCTAAACTTTCCCCTCACTCTGTCTTCTGCCTACTGGCCACTCAGGTGTCTCCCCTGAGTGTTCCCACAAGGCTTGCTGTGCTCCTCTCTTTAGGACCTGTGAGTAACATAAACTTTGTCTTTCCTTTAGCATCTCTTATGGCCACACCTGACTAACCATCTCATAAAAGAATATAAATATTTTATATAGTATTGTATTACATATTATATAATTGTGTATGTGTTAGTTGCTCAGTTATGTCTGACTCTTTGTGATCCCATGGACTGTAGCCTGCCAGGCTCTTCTGTCCAAGGAATTCACCAGGCAAGAATACTGGAATGGGTAGCCAGTCACTTCTCCAGTTCAGTTCAGTTGCTCAGTCATGTCTGACTCTTTGCGACCCCATGAACCACAGCTCACCAGGCCTCCTTGTCCATCACCAACTGCTGGAGTCTACCAAAACCCATGTCTATTGAGTTGGTGATGCCATCCAACCATCTCATTCTCTGTTGTCCCCTTCTCCTCCTGCCGTCAATCTTTCCCAGGATCAGGGTCTTTTCAAATGAGTCAGTTCTTCGCATCAGGTGCCAAAATATTGGAGTTTCAGCTTCAACATCAGTCCTTCCAGTGAGCATCCAGGACTAATCTCCTTTAGGATGAACTGGTTGGATCTCCTTGCAGCCCAAGGGACTCTCAAGAGTCTTCTCCAACACAACAGTTCAAAAGCATCAATTCCTCTGCCCTCAGCTTTCTTTATAGTCCAACTGTCACATCCATACATGACCACTGGAAAAAACCATAGCCTTGACTAGACAGACCTTTGTTGACAAAGTAATGTCTGTTTTTTAATATGCTATCTAGGTTGGTCATAACTTTCCTTCCAAGGAGTTATTGTCTTTTAATTTCATGGCTGCAATCACCATCTGCAATGATTTTGGAGCCCCCCAAAACAAAGTCAGCCACTGTTTCCACTGTTTCCCCATCTATTTCCCATGAAGTGATGGGACCAGATGCCATGATCTTAGTTTTCTGAATGTTGAGTTTTAAGCCAACTTTTTCACTCTCCTCTTTCACTTTCATCAAGAGGCTCTTTAGTTCTTCTTCACTTTCTCCCATAAGGTTGGTGTCATCTGCATAACTGAGGTTATTGATATTTCTCCCGGCAATCTTGATTCCAGCTTGTGCTTCCTCCAGCCCAGCATTTTTCATGACATACTCTGCATGTAAGTTAAATAAGCACTTTTCCAGGGAATCTTCCTAATCCAGGACTGAACCCAGGTCTCACATATTGCATGCAAACTCTTTACTGTCTAAGGCACCAGGGAAGCCCATATTATATAGTTATAAATATATATTTTATATAATTTTGTTATGTATTTTATATTAATATAAAACTATTGTAGTTGCTTATCTTAGAACTCTGTGAAAATGGTAGTTGAAAATATTTTCTCTTAGATCATAGAATATTAACTGTAATTTTACTGTATTTGGTTGAATACAATAAAATATAGATAATGAACAGTAACTGTCCATATAATCTCCCAGTTCATTTGCACTCAAGAAGAGTGAAGAGAAAAATGTGAGATGATTCCACCATGATGTAGAGCAGAATTTTGCAACTAGGGGTAGTTTTGTTTTTAAGAGAAAAATGGAGATGTATGCAGACTTTAAAAAACAAATTTTTTTTTTTTTTCGTGTCACAGCTCAGCTGGGAGAGAGGTTGTAGGTGCAGTGGCATCTAGTGGATGGAGGCTACAGGATGCCTTTAAACATCCTTCAATGCACAGGACAGCCACACAGCAAAGACCCACAGCAAAGGCCATCTGGCTCCAAAAGTAACGGTACTGAAGCTGAGAAGTTTCGCTGCAGAAGCAAAACAAACCCCAGTTAGGTTGGTGATATAGCTAAGGGAAAAGGGTTCAGGTAAAGTAGCTTTCCAGGTGGTGCTAGCGGTAAAGAACCTGCCCGCCACTGTAGGAGATGTAAGAGACGCAGTTTTCATCCCTGGGTCTGGAAGATCCCCTGGAGAAGGGAATGGCAACCCAGGCCAGTATTCTTGCCTGGAGAATCCCATGGACAGAGGAGCATGGCTGGCTATGGTCTATGGGGTCGCAAAGATTCAGACAGGACTGAAACGACTTAGCACACAAGCAAGCCCAAAGTAGCTTCTGTGGTCATAATTTCTGTGTCTGCAGGGGCAGAAATGGGAGAAAATAAAGAATGCCCCAGAAGGTGATCAAACCAGTCTCCTGATATCTTTTTTCATCTTCTCATACCAATCCTGGCTCCAGTGGTACCTAAAACAGGGATAGTTCAGGCATATTATATGCAAGGTAGTGGAAGCTTAGTCTGAATCCCACTAAGCATATTTCTTCTGCAGTTCCAATAATACATAAAATTGCCTAATTTCTGTAACTTTATAATCCTGAACACATGGCTTCAAGATTCAGGCACTCAGTAAGATAACAGATTTAAGTCTAATGAGTGAGGAAGACTTCAGATTCTTAGATTATTCTTTAGATGTTGCTACAAATGTAGAAGGGGTTTCCCTGGGTGGCTCAGACAGTAAAGAATCTGCCTGCAATGTGGGAGATCTGGGTTCGATCCCTGGGTTGGGAAGATCCCCTGGAGTAGGACATGGTAACCCACTCTAGTATTCTTGCCTGGAGAGTCTCCATGGACAGAGGAGCCTGGCGGGCTATAATCGATAAGGTCATGAAGAGTCAGACACAACTGAGTGACTAAGCACACAGATGTAGAAGAGAACAGTAAGGTGGTCTCAAGAAGAGTTGGGATGCATCAGAATCTTCCAGTAGATAAAGAGAAGTGATGCATAAAGAAACAAGGAAAACGAAACAAATCTTCTTGCATTTCCTTAATGCCATTACACATAAAAGCAATTTGAGGGTTTTCTGTAAAGTGATAAAAACCATTGTAATATTCCTTAACAAAATGTCAACTTACTTTTACCCGCTGACTAGTGAAATCAAGCCAGTCAAGGTTGCAGGCTGTCTCTGCTGATTGATTCAATAGTCTGTCTGCATCCTCAACTAGGGAAGGGGGGATTTAATGACTGTCAAATTATGGGCTTAATTACATTAATAATGGTTGCATAGTGCTTTCAACAGCTCTCAGGTAGGTGGAGCAATAGCCTGACAGAAATCAAGAAGAAATAGGCCTTGGGCAAATTGCAGAATTGGTCACATAGGTAACAAAATGAAATGAAGTCTAAGAAAGATCAGAACACATAATTTTTAAAGGAAATTGAGGGGATTTATAGGAAGGGAAAGATTGATTTAATGGGAAATATCATATTTAAAGGGATGCAGGACAGCATTATTTAAGTGAGATCCAGAAATGTTCTTGGACATAAAATGGTCATCTCCATGTGCTTTTATGCGTTTTTCTCATACATATTATTCCAAACTTAGTTTCAACTGGGAGAAAGCAGCATATTTAAATATTAATCATTCTAAACAACCAACTCTTGATTCAAAATCCTGGCCACTATTAATGGAAGAGATAATGAGCCCCATTTTATGAAATCTGTGAGCAGACTGATTAATATGTTTTTTGTGTTTATTGAGACAGATGAAAGGGGAGAAGATAAAGACTGATGATGGAAGTGCACTGCTGAAGAATCAGTGATTACTTCTATTTCATTTCTTTGTTGGTTTTTCCCTCTTGTGCCGTTAATACCCAAATAAACAAAATACAAATGTGGGATGTAATTTGTAAAAAACTATGCAAATTGCATAAAAGATTTCCTTTTTATTTTTATACCTTTTTCTGGAGGTTTTACTGTTTTGTAAAGAACCATTTCTTGGGTTTATTGACCTATTTTAGTGCTATATAGTCTATAACAGAGTCTATAGTCTGTTTCATTTTTTGTGCTTAGATATTTATTATCTACTTCTCTCCAAGCACCTAAGGCTTTTTTTGGTCTGTAAATTTTTGTGTTGAATAGATTCTTTTATGACTTTTCCAGCTTGACTAATGTTTATTTAAGATTATATATTCACTTTGAGTATCTCAGAGAGTTTAATTGGCTATGGCCTCATAACAGAATCATGAATGAAGACCCCAGGTATCCCTTGCATTATTGCAATAATTCTCAGTGTTTGCCAGTCTTCTTTCATGCTTCCCAATTATTTTTCCTTGCAAGATATGATGTAATTTTAATCACAAATACTCCAGTTTTATGATTATTTTTATTGATCCCTTAACACAGTATTATTTATTAACTTTTCTCTTATGCAAGTAAATTTTAATATGCTTACTGTGTTTAACATTTAATATAGACACTGAGCATTTCATTTTATTTGGTCTTATCTATTGTCTGAGTCATTGGTAATGATTTCTAACTGGTGATTGCTAGATCATAGAAATGTTATTCACCTTTTCTCTTTGCATAGTTTATGGTTTTAAAAATATTTCTGATGGTGTGTGGAGTTTATTGAGAGACTATAAAGAAGCTAAATTTTTTAAATGGCAGATAGTAATAGCTAATACTTCATGATAAATTTTCCAGCTATTTTATATAGGTAAATATACATATATGTATATATTTATTTACATAAAATATATTTATTTATTTTGAAGTACAGTTGAGTTATAATACTTTTGGGAGTATAGCAAACTGATTCATTTATACACACATATATAAGTATATATTTTTTCAGATTATTTTCCTTACAGGCTGTTATAAAGCATTGAGTGTATTTCCCTGTGCTACAGGGTAGGTCCTTGACGGCTATATATTTTATGTATATACTATGTTTGTGTCAACCCTAAACTTCTAATTTATTCCCCTCTCCCTCACAGTAACTATAAATTTGTCTTCTATGTCTGCAGGTCTATCTCTGCTCTGTATTACAAGTTCATATGTATCATTTTTTTAGATTCCATATATAAGCAATATCACACAATATTTGTCTCTCTCTTGCTTACTTCACTTAGTATGATAACCACTAGGTCCATTCATGCTGCTTCAAATGGCATCATCTCACTTCTTTTTTATGGCTGAGTACCATTGTATACATTTACCACATATTTATCCATTCATCTGTTGATGGGCATTATGTTGCTTCATGTCTTGGCTAAATAGGTAAATAGGTGCTGCTGTGAAAAATAGGATGCATATATCTTTTTGAATTATAGTTTTCTCTGGATATGTGTCCAGTAGTGGAATTGCTGGATCACATCGTAGCTCTATATTTTAGTTGTTTAAGGAACTTCCATACTGGCTCTCCCATATTTCCATACTGGCCCCATAGTGGCTGTACTAACTTACATTCCTACTGACGTTGTAGGAGGGCTCCGTTTTCTCCATGTCCTGCCCAGCATTTATTGCCTGTGGATTGTTTGATTGTCATTCTGATTGGTATGAGGTGGTACCTCATTGTAGTTTTGATTTGAAATTCTCTAATAATTAGCAACCTTGAGCATCTTTTCATGTGTTTTTTGGCCAGCTGTATGTCTTCTTTAGATAAATGTCTGTTTAGATCTTCTGCCCATTTTTGATTGGGTTTTTTATTTATATTGAGCTGCAGGAACTGTTTGTATATTGGGAAGACTAATTCTTTGTTGGTCGCATCATTGGCAAATATTTTCTTCCATTTTGTGGGTTGTCTTTTCATTTTGTTTATGGTTTCCTTTGCTGTGCAAAGCTTTTAAGTTTTATTAGTTCACATTTTTTAGTTATTTGGTTTTATTTTCATTACTCTAGGAGTAATGAAAAGAGATACTATTGATTAAAAAAGATACTGCTGTGATTTATGTCAAAGAATGTTCTGCCTCAAACAATGTTTTTCTCTGAGTTTTATAGTATCTGATCTTATATATAAGTCCATTTTTAATGTATTTTGTGTATGATGTTAGAAAATGTTCTAATTTCATTCTTTTACATGTAGCTGCACAGTTTTCCCAGCACCACTTACTGAAGAAACAGTCTTTTCTCCATTATGTATGTTTGCTTCTTTTGTCATAGATTAATTGAACATAGGTGCGTAGGTTTATTTCTGGGCTCTCTATTTTGTTCCGATGACCTATATCTCTGTTTTTGTGCCTGTAATATACTGTTTTGATGGTTGTAGCTTTGCAGCATAGTCTTAAGTCAGGGATTCTTTCAGCTCTGGTATTCTTTCTCAAGATTGCTATGGATATTTGGGGTCTTTTCTGTTTTCATACATACTTTAAATTTGCTTGTTCTACTTTTTTGAAAAATCCTGTGGGTAATTTGATAGACATTGCACTGAATCTGTAGATTGCTTTGGTAGTATAGTCATTTTTTTTTCATTTATTTGTTTTTTAATGAAGGATAATTGCTTTACAGAATTTTACTGCTTTCTGTCAAACCTCAACATGAATCAGCCATAGGTACACATATATCCTCTCCCATTTGAAGCTCCCTCCTTTGTCCCTCCCCATCCCACCCCTCTCAGTTGATACAGAGCCCTTGTTAGAGTTCCCTAATCCATACAGCAAATTCCCATTGGCTATCTATTTTACACATGGTCTCCATTGTTGCCCTGTAAATAAATTCTTCAGTACCATTTTTCTGGATTCCATGTATATGTGTTAGAATATGGTATTTATCTTTCTCTTTCCAACTCACTTAACTCTGTATAAAAGGTTCGAGGCTCATCCACCTCATTAGAACTGACTCAAATGTGTTCCTTTTTATGGCTGAATAATATTCCCTTGTGTATATGTACCACATATTCTTTATCCATTCATCTGTCAATGGACATGTAGGTTCTTCCATGTTCTATCTGTTGTAAGCAGTGCTTCAATGAACAATGGGATACATGTGTCTCTTTCAATTTTGGTTTCCTCAGGGTATATGCCTAGGAGTGGGAATGCTGGATCATATGGTGGTTTTATTCTTTGTTTTTTAAGGAATCTCCATACCATCTTCCATAGTGGCTGTGTCAATTTACATTCCCACCAACGGTGCAAGAGTGTTCCCTTTTCTCCACACCCTTTCCAGCATTTATTGTTTGTAGACTTTTTAATGAGGGCCATTCTGACCAGTGTGATCATTATCATTTTGATTTGCATATCTCTAATAATGAGTGATGTTTAGCATCTTTCCATGTGTTTGTTAGCCATCTGTAGTCATTTTGACAATATTGATTCTTCCATTCCAAGAACATGGTATAGCTGTGCATCTGTGTGTGTCATCTTTGATTTCTTTCATCATAGTCCTATAGATTTTGGAGTATATGTTTTTTGACTCCTTAGATAGGTTTATTCTTAGATATCTTATTCTTTGTGTTTTGATGGTAAGTAGGATTGTTTCCTTAATTTGTGCTTCCTTTTTTTCTTGTTAGTGAATAAAAATGCAACAGATTTCTATGTATTCACTTTGTGTCCTAAAACTATCAAATTTATTGATGAGCTCTGGGAGTTTTCTAGTAGCACTTTAGAATGTTCTATGTATAGCATCATGTATTATGTAGTACATAATGTACAGAGGTACGGGTCAGCAGTGGACTGATGCAGGGGCAGGGGTTCTGTGTGTGGTAGACCTGGGTATGGCATAAGCCGTCTTGGAGGAGGTCCCCATTAACTCCACCATACAGCCCCCAGAACTTCCCAGAGTCTGGGAAACAGACTCTTGGAGGGCACAAACAAAACCTTGTGTGCACCAGGACCCAGGAGAAGTTAGCAGTGACGGACTTGCCCATGAGTGTCAGGAGTCCTAGTGGAGGCATGGATCAGCGGTGGCCTGCTTCAGGGATGGAGGCATTCTGTGCAGCAGTGTGTGCCTGTAACCTTATGAAGGAGTTTGACCATATCTTCATTACCTCCACCTAGATTGGCCTCGAGGGAACATAGCCCCACCCATTAAGAGAAAATTGGATTAAATATTTACTGATTATGGCCCTGCCCATCAGAACAAGACTCAGTTTCCCTCTCAATCAGTCTCTCCCATCAGAAAGTTTCTACAAGCCTCTTATCCTTCTCCATCAGCGGGCAGACAATGAATGTCTCCAGAAAGAATGAAGACATGGGACCAAAGCAAAAACAAAACAAAACAAAAAACACCCAGTGGTGGATGTGACCTGTGATGGAAGTAAGGTCCAATGCTGTAAAGAGCAATATTGCATAGGAACCTGGAGTATTAGGTCCATGAATCAAGACAAATTGGAAGTAGTCAAAGAGGAGATGGCAAGAATGAACATCGACATTTTAGGAACGAGCGAACTAAAACGGACTGGAATGGGTAAATTTAACTCAGATAACCATTATATCTAGTACTGTGGGAAAGAATCCCTTAGAAGAAATGGAGTAGACATCATAGAAAACAGAAGAGTCCAAAATGCAGTACTTGGATGCAATCTCAAAAATGACAGAATGATCTCTATCCATTTCCAAGGCAAACCATTAAATATCACAGTAATCCAATCTATGCCCCAACCAGAAATGCTGAAAAAGCTGAAGTTGAATAGTTCTATGAAGACCTATAAGACCTTCTAGAACTAGCACCCCCAAAAAATGTCCTTATAGTTACAGGGAACTGGAATGCAAAAGTAAGAAGTCAAGAAATACCTGGAATAACAGTCAAATTTGGCCTTGGAGCATAGAATGAAGCAGGGCAAAGACTAATAAAGTTTTGCCAAGAGAACTCACTGGTCATAGCAAACACCCTCTTCCAACAACACAAGAGAAGACTCTACACATGGACATCACCAGATAGTTAATACTGAAACCAGACTGACTGTATTCTTTGCATCCAAAGATGGAGAAGCTCTATGCAGTCAGCAAAAACAAGACCAGGAGCTGACTGTGGATCAGAAAATGAACTCCTTACTGCCAATTCAGACCAGAAATGAAGAAAGTAGGGAGAATCCCTAGACCATTCAGGTATGACCTAAATCAAAGTCTTTATGATTATGCAGGGGAAATGACAAATAGATTCAAGGGATTGGATCTGACAGACACAGTGCCTGAAGAATTATGGATGGAGCTTCATGACATTGTATAGAAGATAGTGATCAAGGCCATCTCCAAGAAAAATTAATGCACAAAGTCAAAATGGTTGTCTGAGGAGGCCTTAAAAATAGCTGTGAAAAGAAGAGAAATGAAATGCAAAGAAGAAAAGGAAAGATATAAGCATTCGAATGCAGAGTTCCAAAGAATAGTCAGAAGAGGTAAGAAAGCCTTCCTCAGTGATCATTGCAAAGAAATAGAGGAAAACAATAGAATGGGAAAGACTAGAGATCTCTTCAAGAACATTAGAGATATGAAGGGAAAATTTCATGCAAAGTTGGGCATAATAAAGGACGGAAATAGTATGGACCAAACAGAAGCAGAGGATATTAAGGGGTGTCCAGGATACACAGAAGAACTATACAGAAAAGATTTTCACAGCCCAGATAACCACGAATGTGTGATCACTCACCTAGAGCCAGAAATCCTGGCAAGTGAAGTCAAGTGGGCCTTAGGAAGCATCACTATGAACAAAGCTAATGGAAGTGATGGAATTCCAGTTGAGGTATTTCAAATCCTAAAAGATGATGCTGTGAAAGTGCTACACTCAATATGCCAGCAAATTTGGAAAACTAAGCAGTGACCACAGGACTGAAAAAAGTCAGTTTTCATGCCAGTCCCCAAAAAAGGCAATGACAAAGAATGTTCAAACAACCACACGATTGTACTCATCTCACACGCTAGCAAAGTAATGCTCAAAATTCTCCAAGCCAGGCTTCAACAGTGCATGAACCGTGAGCTTTCAAATGTTCAATCTGGATATAGAAAAGGCAGAGGAAGCAGAGATCAAATTGCTGGCATCTGTTGGATCATTGAAAAAGTGAGAGAGTTCCAGAAAATCATCTTTTCTGCTTTACTAAATGTGCCATAGCCATTGACTGTGTGGATCACAACAAATTGCAGAAAATTCTGAAAGAGATGGGAATACCAAACCATCTGACCTGCCTCATGAGAAGTCTATATGCAGGTCAGGAAGCAACAGTTAGAACTGGACATGGAACAACAGACTGCTTCCATCGGGAATGGAGTACATCAAGGTTGTATATTGTCACCCTGTTTATTTAACCTATATGCAGAGTACATCATGGGAAATGCAGCGGTGAATGCACATGCTGGAATGAAGCACAAGCTGGAATCAAGATTGTTGGGAGTAATACCAATAACCTCAGATAGGTAGATGACACCACACTTATGGCCAAAACTGAGGAAGAACTAAAGAACCTCTAGATGAAAGTGAAAGAAGAGAGTGAAAAAATTGGCTTAAAACAGCATTCAAAAAACGAAGAGCATGACATCTGGCCCCATCGCTTCATGGCAGTTAGGTGGGGAAACAGTGGAAACAGTGACAGACTTTATTTTGGGGGGCCCCAAAATCACTGCAGATGGTGACTGCAGCCATGAAATTAAAAGATGCTTACTCCTTGGAAGAAAAATTATGACCAACCTAGACAGCTTATTAAAAAGCAGAGACATTACTTTGCCAACAAAGGTCCGTCTAGTCAAGGCTATGGTTTTTTCAGTAGTCATGTATGGATGTGAGAGTTGGACTATAAAGAAAGCTGAGCGCCGAAGAATTGATGCTTTTGAACTGTGTTGTTGGAGAAGACTCTTGAGAGTCCTTTGGACTGCAAGCAGATTCAGCCAGTCCATCCTAAAGGAAATCAGTCCTGAATGTTCATTGGAAGGACTGGTGTTGAAGCTGAAACTCCAATACTTTGGCCACCTGATGCAAAGAACTGACTCATTTGAAAAGACCCTGATGCTGGGAAAGATTGAAGGCAGGGGGAGAAGGGGATGACAGAGGATGAGATGGCTGGATGGCATCGCTGACTCAATGGGCATGAATTTGAATAAACCTTGGAAGTCGGTGATGGACAAGGAGGCCTGGTGTGCTGCAGTTCGTGGGGTCACAAAGAGTCATGATTGAGTGGCTGAACTTAACTGAACTAATGTATAGTATTATGTAAACAGTGATAGGTCTACTTTTACTTTTACAATTTGGGTTTCTTTTGTATTTTTTTTTCATATATTTTTATTAGGTGGAGGCTACTTACTTTACAATATATTTTTCTTTTGTGGTTGCTGTAGCTAGGACTTCCAAAATTAAGCTGAATAAATTGTTAAGAGTGGACCTTCTTGTCTTATTCTTGATCTTAAGGGAAATGCCTTCAGCTTTTTACTATTGAGTGTGATGTTAGCAGTGGGTTTGTCATATGCAGTTCTTATTAAGTTGAGGTATATTCCCTCTATGTAAACCTTCTGGAGAATTTTTATCATAATGGATGTTGAACTTTATCATAAGCTTTTCCTGTATCTACTGAGATGATCACATGATTTTTATTCTTCAGTTTGTTATTGTTGCATTTCACACTAATTTGTGGATACTGAAAAATTCTTGCATCCATGGGATAAATCCCACTGATTATAGGCTTTGAGCCTTTTAATATATTGTTGGATTTAGTATGCTAGAATTTTGTTGAGTATTTATGCTTCTACATTCATCAGTGATATTACCCTGTAGGTTTTTTTTGTGTGTGTGTGTGTGTGTGTGTGTGTGTTTTTCTCCCTTTGGTATCTTTGTCTGGTTTTGGTGTCAGGGTAATGGTGGCCTCATAGAAATGAGTTTGAGAGTGTGACTTTGAAATTTTTTGAAACAGTCTCAGAAGGATAAATGATAAACCTTCTCTAAATGTTTAATAGAATTCATCAGTGAAGCCATCTGGTCCTGGGCTTTTGTTTGTTTGGAGTTTTTTTAAATCACCATTAGAACCACAGTGCTTGTATTGATCTGTTCATATTTTATGTTTCTTCATGGTATAGTCTTAGGAAATTGTACCTTTTTAAGAATTTGTCTGTTTTTTTTAGATTATCTAGTTTTTTGGCATAGTACTCTCTTATAGTCTTTTGTATTTCTGTGGTATCATTTGTAACTTCTTTTTCATTTCTAATTTTATTGACTTTGGCCTTCTTCCATTTTTTCTTGATGAGTCTAAGTAAAGATCTATCAATTTTGTTTGTCTTTTGAAAGAATCAGCATCTTAATTTTATTGTTCTTTCCTCCATCTCCATTTCATTTATTTCTACTCTGATTTTGTGATTTCTTTCCTTTTACTAACTTCAGGTTTGTTTATTCTTTTTTCTCTAGTTGCTCTATGGAGTGGAAATGGTAACCTACTCCAGTATACTTGCCTGGAAAATTCCATGGACAGATGGTTCCATAGTTCATGGGATTGCAAACAGTTGGACACAACTGAGTGACTGAGCACCTAGTTGTTTTAGGTGTAAGATTTTGTTGTATATTTGAGATTTTTCTTGTTTCCTGAGGTAAGGTTTTATTGCTATCAGATAGAATTGCTATCAATTCTATTGCCTTAGAACTGCTTCTGCTGTGTCCTATAGGTTTTAGATCCTCATATGTTCATGATGGTCATGATGTTTCAGCATGTTTTCATTTGCCTCTAGGCATTTTTTAATTTTCTCCTCGATTTCTTCACTGATCTATTGGTTGATTAGTAGCATGTTATTTAGCCTCCATGTGTTTGTGTCTTTGCAGTTTTCTTTTTTTCTTGTGGTTGACTTCTAATTTCAAGTATTGTGACTGGGAAAGTTTCTTGATATTATTTGAGTTTTCTTAAATTTACCCAGGCTTATTTTGTGGTCCAGCATGTAACTTATCCTGGAGGGTGTTCCATATGCATTTGAAATAAATGTGCATTCTACTGCCTTTGGATGGAATGCTCTATAATATGTTAATTAAGTCCATCTGGTCTAATGTGTCATTAAGGCCTGTGTTTCCTTACTGAATTTTGTCTGGATGCTCTGTCCATTGTTGTAAGTGGGGTATTATGTCCCCCAATATTATTGTGTAACTGCCAATTTCTTTTATGTTTACTAGCATTTTCCTTATGTATTTAAGTGCTCCTATGTTGGCTGCATAAATATTTACAATTGTTATATCTTATTGGATTGACCCCTTGATCATTATGTAATGTCCTTTCTTATCCCTTGTAACAGTCTTTATTTTAAAGTCTACTTTGTCTGATATGAGCATTGCTACTCCAGCTGTTTGCTTTTCATTTCTTTTTGCATTAAATACATTTTCCATCCCGTCACTTTCAGTCTGAATGTGTCCCTAGATCTGAAGTGGATCTCTTATAGACAGCATTTTTATGGCTTTTATTTTTGTATCCATTCAGCCAGTATTGTCTTTTGGTTGGAACATTTAATTCATTTACATTTAATGTAAATATCTGTTAACTGGGCTTCCCACGTGGCACTAGTGGTAAAGGGCCTGCCTGCCAACACAGGAAATGTAGAGATGAAGGTTCGATTCCCAGAGTCCAGAAGATCCCCTGGAGAAAAGCAAGGCAAGCCACTCCAGTATTCTTGCCTGGAGAATCCCATGGACAGAGGAGCATGGCAGGCTACAGTTCATAGGGTTGCAAAGAATTGGACATGATTGAGGTGACTTAACACAGTGCAGCACACACTTGTTAATTGTTTTGGATTTATCTTTGTAGATCTTCCCCCCCACACACACCTTACTTCTTTTGTTTTCTTCTCTTGTGGTTTGATGACTATATTTAAAGTTGCAATTGCATTCCTTTTTCTTTTTTGTGAGTATATCTATTATAGATTTTTGATTTGCACTTACCATGAGGATTTGTTATAATAATCTCTCTCTCTGTGTATATGTATAATGGTTTAAGTAGCTGATCACTCAATTTTAAATGCATTTCAAATATCTAGCTTCTGTACTCTCCTTCTACCACAATAACTACCTTAGATATCATATTTGCTTCTGGTTCATTTCCTACATTTATTGTAGGTTTGCCTCTACCAGTGAGCTTTCCAACTTTATAATTTTGTTTCTAGTTTAGGCCAAGAGAAGTTCCTTTAGCATTTGTTGTAAAGCTAGTTTTGTGGCCCTGAATTCTTTTAGCTTTTGCTTATCTATAAAGTTTTTGATTTCTCCATCAAATCTGAATCAGAACCTTGCTTGGTAGAGTATTCTTGGTTGTAGGTTTTTCTCTTTCATCACTTTAAATATGTTGTGCCACTTCCTTCTGGCCTGTAGTTTCTGCTGAAAAATCAACTGATAATCTTTTGATAATTTCCTTGTAAATTATTGTATTTTATTTGTGAACAACAACCACCACCCTTGTTGCTTTTAGTATTTTCTCTTTGTCCTTTAATTTCTGTTACTTTTATTACTGTGTTTCTGAGTGTGTTCTCCCTTGGGTTAGTCCTGTCTGGAACTCGCTGTGCTTCCTGGACTTGGGTGCCTGCTTTCTTTCCCATGTTGTGGGAATTTTCAACTATTACCTCTTCAAATATTTTCTCAGGTCTTTTTTTCTTTCTCTCTTCCTTCTGGGACCCCTATGTGTATGTATGGTAATGGGTATGTTGGTGCGTATGACATTGTCCCAGATATCTCTTAAACTGCTCTCATTTCTTTTCAGTCTTTTTTCTTTATTCTATTCTGTGGTGGTGATTTCCACCATTCTATCTTCCAGCTAACTTATCACCACTCTGTCTTCAAGTTCACTTCTGCCTTATTTATTCTGGTATTTATTTCTTCTAGTGTGTTTTTCATTTCACCTTTTGGATTCTTCAGCTCTGATTATTCTTTATATTTTCTAACTGTTTGTTAAAGATTTCTTCCAATTTCTTCCTCTGTGTGTCCATTCTTTTTCCAAGGTTTAGGCTATCTTTATAATCATTACTCTGAACTCTTTCTCAGTGTCTATTGCCACATCATTTGGCTCTTTTCTGGGTTTTATCTTATTCCTTCATCTGAAATATATTCCTCTGCCATCTAATTTGATCTAGATTTATATTTGTATTTTTATGTATGTGGTGGGTTAGTTATTTTTCTCAACCTTGGAAAAAAGGCCCTTTGTAGGGGATGTCATATGTATCCCATCAATGCATTCCCCTCTCATCATGGAAGGGCCAAGGGCCAGCAGGTCCCAGAGTAGGTTGTGATATGCTTTTGTGGATTTGGTTCCACAGGGTACCAGATCATAGTATTCTTGCTTCTGCTGTCTTCCCCCTGTTGGATGAGACTGTTTAAGATATTTGTGCAGGTTTCCTGGTGGGAAGGACTATTTCCTGTTCACTGGTGAGTGGTGTTGTGTCTTGTTCTTCTGATGGGCTATGCCAAGGGGTTTGTTTAGGGGGAAGGTATGTGCTCAAGAAGACTTTAGGCCTCCTGATGGGTTGGACTATGTTCCTGCCCTATTGGTTGCTTGACTTGAGGCATCCCAGCACTGGGGGTGAGCTGAGCCAGGTCTTCCTCCCCGAAATGGCAGCTTCCAAGATAGCTGATGCCAATGAATATTCCCCAGTACCTCTGCCACCAGTGTCTTTGTTCTGAAAATGAGCCTCAGCTGCCCCACACCTCCCCAGGAGATCTTCTAGACAAGAATCTATCTAGGTCTGATCTAGGTTCCTATGAGGTCACTACTTTTGCCCTGGGTCCTGGGAAGCACAAGACCTTGTGTGCACCCTCCAAGAGTGTAATCTGTTTCCCCCAGTCCTGTGGAGCACCTGTGCTCAAGGCCCCTCAGAGTGTTCCTCTGGATGCCAGACTGTCAACCTGGGGAGCCTGCTGTAGGGCTTAGAGTTCCCCTCCTATAGAAGAGTTTCTGTAATATCATTGTCCTCCAGTTTGCAGGTCACTCACCCTTGGGGATGTGGGACTTGACCATATTGTAAGTGCACCCCTCCTACTATCTCATTGGGCTTAATCTTCATGCTTTTGATGGTAGATTATCTTTCTTTAGGTTCCAGTCTTTTTAAGTGATTGTAAGTAGTTAATTCTGGTTTTGGTGTGTTCATGAGAGGAGGTGAGCTCAAGTTCTTTTTACTCTGCCATCTTCTGAGAACTCTGCCCATCCATTTTTTTCTGTCTACTTGGAATCACACTCTGTGTGCACCATTGCATTCAGGTTGAATTTCAACTTACAGTACATGGCAATCATAACATCTCATTGAAATTGTATGCACTAAAGTCATTTGTGCTGTCCCTATTCTGAATTTTTTTTTTTTTTTCTATTTTCAGGCTCCTTTTATTCAAATTCTTTGATGCATGTGTTTTCGTCAATTGCCAAAGTTTGGGTCTCTCTGGCTTCCATGCATGTAGATAGCTTAGAGGACTTATGGGAACTCAAATGGACAGACATTTGCATTATAGAGCTCTGAGAGGGATACAAGAGAGAAAAGGGCAAAGATTATTTAAAGAACTTATGGCTGAAAATTTCCTTCAACTGCTGAAGGAAACGGATGTCCAGCTCCAGGAAGCTAAGAGAGTTTCAAATTAGATGACTCATACCAGTACACTTTATAATTACATTGTCAAAAGTTAAAGACAAGAAGAGAAATTTTTTAAATGACAATTGTTTTATCCTGGGGAACCTTCATAAGACTGCCTGAACATTTTTCAACAGAAAATTTGTAGGCTAGAAGGGAGTGGCATGATATATTTAAGGAGCTGAAAGGGAAAAAAAAAAAAAAAAAGCCAATTAAGAACATCCTACTCATAAAAAGTATACTTCAGAAATGGAGGAAAGATACTGAGGTTTTCAGACAAGCAAAACCTGAAGAGTTCATCACCATAGATTAGCCTTAAAGGCCTATTAAAGATACGTCTTCATGCCAAAATAAAATGACTAATTTGTAACAAGAAAACATGTGAAAGTATAAATCTCACTGGCAAAGGTAAGTTTATAGTTAAATTTAGAATACTCTAATGTAATGGTAGTAGTAAATCACTTATAAATCTGGTATTAAAGTTAAAAGACAAAGGTAGTAAAAAAAACTATAGTTATAATAGTTTGCTAATTAATACACAAAGTAAGAAGATGTAATTTATGTCATAAAACATTGCAGGAGAGTAAAATACAGAGCTTTTGTATGTGTTTGAACTGAAAGTTGTTATCAGTTTAAATAGACTCTTACAAATATAGGTTATTTTATATGAGGTGTATGTTATTCACAAAGAAAAAAGCCTATAATAGATACACAAAAGATATAGAAGAAGGAATCTAATCATACCACTACAGAAAATGGTCAAATCACAAAGAAAGAGGCAAAACAAAGAAGAAAGAAACAGAGGATTACAAACCAGCCAGAAAATAATAACAAATTGTCAATAATAAGTTCATACCTCTCAATAATTACTTTAAACATAAGTGGACTAAGTTCTCTGAACAAAAGACACAGAATGTTTGGATGTATTAAACGAACAAACAAACACACACAAGACCAGTGATATACTGCTCACAAGAGACTTACTTCAGATCAAAGGGCACACATATAGGAAAAGTGAAGGGACAGGAAAAAAATGGAATCCAAAAGAAACCAAGGATATCTATACCTAACTCAGGCAAAAAAAAAAAAAAAAATGTCTAGCCAACATCTGTAAAATAGACAAAGAAAGATGTTATATAATGTTGAAAGGGTGAGTTTATCAAGAGGATATAATATTCATAAATATGTTCTCAATATAAGAACACTTAAATATACAAAGCAATTATTATATACCCAAGTAGAAAAATAGACACAATACAATAGTGTTACAGGACTTCAATATCCCATTTTCAAAATGGATAGATTATCCACACAGAAAATCAATATGGGAACCATGGACTTAAATTACATGGTTATCTGGATGAACTTAACAGACATTTACAGACCATTCCATCCAGCAGCACCAGATATTGTGTTGAGAAGCTGCAGCTGGTGTGCTGAGTTAGTAATATGCAGATTGTGACCTGCAGAATGAGGGGAATAAGCCAGTTACACAGATTCAGCAGGCATATCCCTCAGTTTCTGAGCTCCCACATTTGCAAAGTGAAGCCCACAGGGTCGTTTTTACTGACAGCACAACTTCAATACATTTACACAAAGTAAATAGAGTCACAAGATTTGGTTTTTCCAGATTCCAGAAGTAGCGGAAGATGGGATACAAGGAGCCGAAAAAATGGCAATCCTCAAACCCATATCACCAGTGAGAGCAAGAGATATACAGCAGGGTAGCAAACATCTATTATTTAAATGGTGCTTGGAGGCAGAGTTACTAACTTTTCATGGAACTCACTCTAAGTAGTTATGTTAAAAGGTGCTCTGGGAAAAACAAAGTGGGAACCTACAGTGGAAATACTAACTCCTTATCTAAATGCCCAGCTTTTGGTTTGAGCAGGGTTATGCCTAGACAGCAACTTAGGAAAACAAAAGGCATTTTTCTCATCACAAATACAAATTCTTCTCTAAAGCACATGAAATATTCCCCAGAATAAATCATATGTTAGGTCACAAAACAAGTCTTAAAACAGTTAAGGAAACTGAAATAATATCAAACATTTTTTCTGACCACAATGGTAAGAAGGCTGGAAGTCAATTACAAGAAGAAAATTGAAAAATTTACAAATACATTGAGATTAAAAAATATGGTCTTGAGAGAACAAGCTGGCAGAGGAGTAGGTGGATGTGACATCTCTCTACACAGATTCATCAGGAATACACCTTCAGACACAGACGTGCATGCAGAACACCAGCTGAGAATGGACAGGAGAACCTGACCAGCAGAAAAGAATGTATAGAACCACTCAAAAATCCATAGGATGAGGAACTAGGGGGAAAAACAGGAGTGTTAGTAGGACTGGCCCCACCCTCAGCAGGTGGGAGAACTGAAGCAGGGGTCCAATCCCCACAGGGGGGCAATTGTCTGAGTCAGAGGAGAAACATTTAAGGCTGAGAGGGAAACAGCTGATCTGTGGCAGCCTAAATGGAATGAGAATCAGACAGTCCTTGCTGCACCCATACACACCCCAAACAGGGACACAGGTCCCGTGGAAGGTGCAGCAGCTGGGAGCTGGAGTTTAGGGATTGTGGAGCAAACCCAGGGTGAGAGCTGCTGCTGACAGTGGAGAAACAGATTGAGGGGATGTGAGGGAGAAGATTGTGGTGGGAAATGTCTGTGGAGGAAAGCCAGGTAGCCATGGAAGCAAGGTGATACTGCTGAGTCACACATAGCGGGTGAACCCATTATGATAGCCTCTCTCTCCCCACCTGCCAGCATCGGCAGCTGAACAATAGACAGGCCTGCCCATCAAACGTCCGGCACACTGAACTACAGAGTAGGACCCCACCCAGGGTGCTACTTTAAGTAACTGATGTGCCTATCTACAGAGTAGGGCCCCACCCAGGGTGCTGCTTTAAGTAACTGATGTGCTAATCTACAGAGTAGGACCCCAGCCAGGGTGCCCCTTTGAGTGCCTGATGTGCCAATCTACAGAGTAGGACCCCACCCAGGGTGCCCCTTTGAGTGCCTGATGTGCTTATCTACAGAGTAGGACCCCACCCAGGGTGCCCCTTTAAGTAACTGATGTGCTAATCTACAGAGTAGGACCCCACCCAGGGTGCCCCTTTAAGTAACTGATGTGCCAATCTACAGAGTAGGACCCCACCCAGGGTGCCCCTTTGAGTGCCTGATGTGCCTATCTACAGAGTAGGACCCCACCCAGGGTGCCCCTTTAAGTAACTGATGTGCCAATCTACAGAGTAGGACCCCACCCAGGGTGCTGCTTTAAGTAACTGATGTGCTAATCTACAGAGTAGGACCCCACCCAGGGTGCCCCTTTAAGTAACTGATGTGCTAATCTACAGAGTAGGACCCCACCCAGGGTGCCCCTTTAAGTAACTGATGTGCCAATCTACAGAGTAGGACCCCAGCCAGGGTGCCCCTTTGAGTGCCTGATGTGCCTATCTACAGAGTAGGACCCCACCCAGGGTGCCCCTTTAAGTAACTGATGTGCCAATCTACAGAGTAGGACCCCACCCAGGGTGCCCCTTTAAGTAACTGATGTGCTAATCTACAGAGTAGGACCCCACCCAGGGTGCCCCTTTAAGTAACTGATGTGCCAATCTACAGAGTAGGACCCCACCCAGGGTGCCCCTTTAAGTAACTGATGTGCTAATCTACAGAGTAGGACCCCACCCAGGGTGCCCCTTTAAGTAACTGATGTGCTAATCTACAGAGTAGGACCCCACCCAGGGTGCCCCTTTAAGTAACTGATGTGCCTATCTACAGAGTAGGACCCCACCCAGGGTGCCCCTTTGAGTGCCTGATGTGCCTATCTACAGAGTAGGACCCCACCCAGGGTGCCCCTTTAAGTAACTGATGTGCTAATCTACAGAGTAGGACCCCACCCAGGGTGCTGCTTTAAGTAACTGATGTGCTAATCTACAGAGTAGGACCCCAGCCAGGGTGCCCCTTTGAGTGCCTGATGTGCCAATCTACAGAGTAGGACCCCACCCAGGGTGCCCCTTTGAGTGCCTGATGTGCCTATCTACAGAGTAGGACCCCACCCAGGGTGCCCCTTTAAGTAACTGATGTGCTAATCTACAGAGTAGGACCCCACCCAGGGTGCCCCTTTAAGTAACTGATGTGCCAATCTACAGAGTAGGACCCCACCCAGGGTGCCCCTTTGAGTGCCTGATGTGCCTATCTACAGAGTAGGACCCCAGCCAGGGTGCCCCTTTAAGTAACTGATGTGCCAATCTACAGAGTAGGACCCCACCCAGGGTGCTGCTTTAAGTAACTGATGTGCTAATCTACAGAGTAGGACCCCACCCAGGGTGCCCCTTTAAGTAACTGATGTGCTAATCTACAGAGTAGGACCCCACCCAGGGTGCCCCTTTAAGTAACTGATGTGCCAATCTACAGAGTAGGACCCCACCCAGGGTGCCCCTTTAAGTAACTGATGTGCCTATCTACAGAGTAGGACCCCACCCAGGGTGCCCCTTTGAGTGCCTGATGTGCTTATCTACAGAGTAGGACCCCACCCAGGGTGCCCCTTTAAGTAACTGATGTGCTAATCTACAGAGTAGGACCCCACCCAGGGTGCCCCTTTAAGTAACTGATGTGCCAATCTACAGAGTAGGACCCCAGCCGGGGTGCCCCTTTGAGTGCCTGATGTGCCTATCTACAGAGTAGGACCCCACCCAGGGTGCCCCTTTGAGTGCCTGATGTGCCTATCTACAGAGTAGGACCCCACCCAGGGTGCCCCTTTAAGTAACTGATGTGCCAATCTACAGAGTAGGACCCCAGCCGGGGTGCCCCTTTGAGTGCCTGATGTGCCTATCTACAGAGTAGGACCCCACCCAGGGGTGGGGGGGTGGGGGGGTGGGGGGCTCTACGTGCCTGATATATTGAACAACACAGAAGGACCACAGGCAATGGGGCCCTCTAAGTGCCTGAATGGGCAGAGCTACAGAGAAAGACTGGCCAAAGAGGCCTTCTGATCGCCAACTAGAAGAGGCTCCAAAAAAAAAAAAAAAAAAAGACACTGATAGGGCCCTAACTCCTGAAGTGGAGGCAGTCGGTGTCCCTGCACACTTGGCCCCACCAGGGTCCCTGCCAGACAAGCAGCTGTGCCATCTTCATGCTCAACTCTCAAAGTCTTGCATCTATATACCCAGAGTCCCTTCAGTTGTGTCCAACTCTTTGCGACCCTGGAGACCATGGCCTGCCAGGCTTCTCTGGCAGGGGGTTTCTCCGGGCAAGAATACTGAAGCGTATTTGCCAACACTGGTTGCCATACCCTTCTAGAGCACTATATTTCCTGCTGCCTTAGCCACCAACTCCTCTGAGTACCTGGTGCTGCCAGAACCCCTGTGACCCAAGCAGCTGCACCACCTCCTCACCTGGCCCTCACAGGGGCAAACCCAAGTACTCTAGGCCAGACTCAGAAGCAAACTCCAGTGAAAAACTCACATGCAGAGGTGGAAATAAAATCACAATTGAAACCCAGGGGCAGTGTGGCTAAGGAAGAAGACCCAAAATCTTCCCACAGGCTGTACAATCTGCAGATTAAATCCACAAGATCAACTAGGCAGACTCTGTGTCTATGGAATATACAAAAGGACACTGAGAGCTCCCACAGAAGAAAATGCACCAGTGCTGAGAGCTGTGGACACTGGAGGCAAGAACACACAGGAGGAGGACCAGATTAGAATCTGAGTTTTCCCCACAGCAGGTCCAGAGACCAGCACAGCGTTGGAGGGCATCCTAGAGAGGTGAGGTGGGCTATGACTCCCAGCGAGGGAAAGGACTCTGACAGCAGTGACTCAAGAAAACTATTTTTTTTTTTTTGACTTGTTCTGTAGATTCTTTTGGATTTTTTTTTTCTTTTTACCCCTCTTCTCCCCCATCTGTTGTAGTAGTTGATTTTACTGGCACTATTAAACCTAAGTAAGCTTTTGAGCTTTTTTTTTTAAGTCACATTTTATATTGTTGTTATGAAACTCTGCCTTTACATTGTCTTTTACAGTTCTCTGGAGTTTACCTCTTTTTTCTTTCTTTTTTTTTTTTTTTTTTTGTCTTTTCTCTTTTTTATAATTTAAATTTTTAAAGCCTATTATATTTTTCTACATTTATTCCTTCATTTGCTTTTTCTACTGTTCTTTTCCCCTTGCAGTTAATCTTTAATGTATATAAACCTTCATCTAACTCTATTTAACTTTGTGTATCTATTCTTTCCTTCTTTTCTTTCTTCTCTTTCCTCTAAACATGTTTGTTAGTTTTGTTTTCATTGCTTTATTCCCACTTGGCACCTTGCTTTAGATTTGTTTTCCAGTTTGTGCTTTAGTTAGTTTTGTTCTTAGCTGGTAAATATGAATTTTTATTTCCTTTGTTCGCTGGGTCAATCTATTGTACTTAAGTTTTGTTGGACTTTTTTTTTTTTTTTTTACTTTGCTTATGGGTGTATATATGTGTATATTACATTATTTTCAGTATTATTTGCCTGATTTTGCAACTTCCATTTGTCTTGGATTCCTTTTTTAAATCCCACTTAATGCCATAACAAACCACTTGTGGAATCTTTGTTCCTGACCAGAGATCAAGCCCTGAGCCTTTGGAGTGGGAGGACTGACTCTAAGACCCTAGACTCCCAGAGAACTAACCCTAGGGAGTATCAAATAGTGAGAACTCACACAAAGGAAACCACTTGAATGCAAGACCCGGCATCATCCAACCATCAGTAGAACCCTGTGCGGGATGCCTCTCTAAACAACAAACAAAACAAACATACAAACCCAGCCATCAACAGACAGGATTATCACCTCACTCAGCCTTGTCCATCAAGGAAAAACAAACAAACAAAAACCTCAGCACACATGTCACCCTGTGCAAAGCTTACATAAACCACTGGACAAACCGTAGGTGGGAGAAAACCAAAAGGAAAGACAAATTTAATCTTGAAAGCTGGGAAAAGGAGACTTCAAACACAATGCATTAAAAAGAATAATGAAAAGGCAGAGAAATACTACACAAATGAAGGAACAAACTAGAAACACAGACGTCCAAATAAATGAAGAAGAAACAGGTGAACTCCCTGAAAAAGGATTCAGAATAATGATAGTAAAGATGACCAAAAACCTTGAAAACAAAGTGGAGAAAATGAAACAGTCAATTAACAATGACCTAGGAGTCAATTAAAGAATAAACATACAGAGACAAACAACACAATTACTGAAATTAAAAATACTTTTGAAGGAATCAATAGCAGAATATATGAAGTAAAAGAATGAATCAGTGAACTGGAAGATAACATGGTGGAAATAACTTCCAAATAGCAGAATAAAGTAAGAAGAATAAAAAGAACATAGGATAGTCTCAGAGACCTCTGGTACAGTATCAAATGCACCAACATTTGATATATAGGAGTCCCAGAAGAAGAAAAGGAAAAGAAAGCATATGAGAAAAATTTTTGAAGAGATTATAGTTGAAAATTTCCCCAACATGGAAAAGGAAATAGTCAATCAAGTCCAAGAGGCACAAAAAGCCCCATACAGGATAAACCCACAGAGAAACACATCAACACACACACACTTATCTAACTAACAAAGACTAAACACAAAGAAAGAATACCAAAAGCAACAAGGAAAAAGCAACAAGGGAAACCCCATATGCATAACAGCTGACTTTTCAGCAGCAACTCTGCAAGCCAGAAGGAAATGGCAAGATATATTTAAAGTACTGAAAGGGAAAAATCTACAACCAAGATTACCGTACCCAGCAAGAATCGCATTCAAAACTAAAGGAGAACTAAAAAGCTTTACAGACAAGAAAATTTAAGACAATTCCGTACCACCAAACCAGCTTTACAACAAATGTTCAAGGGACTTGTTTAGTTAAGAGATACAAGAGAAGAAAAAAGAAAATGGCGATAGGAACATATATGTCAATAATTATTTTAAATGTAAATGGATTAAATGCTCCAACCAGAAGACACAGACTGGCTGAACGGACAGAAAAACAAGACCCATATATATGCTGCCTATAAGAAACCTACTTCAGACCTAAAGATACATATAGACTGAAAGTGAGAGAATGGAAAAATATATTCCATGTAAATGGAAAGCAAAAGAAATCTGGAGTAGCAATCTTCATATCAGACAAAATAGACCTTAAATAATATTACAAGAGATAAGGAAGGACACAACATAATGATCAAGGGATCAATCCAAGAGGAAGACATAACAATTGTAAATATCTATGCCCCCAACATAGGGGCACTTCAATACATAAGACAAACATTAACAGTCGTAAAAGGAGAAACTGACAGGAACACAATAATAGGAAAAGACTTTAACACCCCACTCACACCAATGTACAGATCATCAAAACAGAAAATGAATAAGGAAACACAAGTCTTAAATGAAGCATTAGATGAGATGGATCTCAGTGATATCTGCAGGACACTCCATCAAAATGAAGAATATACCTTCTTCTTAAGTGCACATGGAACATTCTTCAGGATAGGCCACATCCTGGGTCACAAATCAAACCTCAGTAAATTTAAGAAAACTGAAATCATATCAAGCATCTTCTCTGACTGCAAAGCTAAAACTGTAAGAAATACAAACACATAGAGATTAAACAACATGTTTCTAAATACCCAACAGATTACTGAAGAAATCAAAAGGGAAATAAAAAAATTTCCAGAAACAAATGACAATGAAAACATGAAAATGCAAAACCTGTTGGATGCAGCAAAAGTACTTCTAAGAGGCAAGTTTATAGAAATACAATCCTACCTAAAGAACCAAGAAAAATATCCAATAGACAACCTAACTTTACACCTAAAACAACTGGAAAAAGAACAAGAAACCCCTCAAAATTAGTAGAAGGAAAGAGATCATAAAGATCTGAGCAGACGTCAATGAAAAAGAATGAAAGAAACAAAGCAAAGATTAATAAAAGTAAAAGATGGTTCCTTGAGAAGATAAACAAATTTGACAAACTTTTAGCCAGATTCATCAAGAAAAATACTGAGAAGAATTAAATCAACAAAATTATAATTGAAAAAGGAAATGTTACAACAGACAATGCAGAAATACAAAGGATTATAAAAGACTATTTTGAACAATGATATGACAATAAAATGGATAACTTGGAAGAAATGGAGAGATTCTTAGAAAAGTTCAATCTTCCAAGACTGAACCAGGAAGAAATAGAAATTATGAGCAACCCAATTACAAGCAATGAAATTGAAGCTGTGATCAAAAATCTCTGATAAAACAAAATCCCGGGACCAGATGGCTTCACAGGAGAATTCTATCAAACATTTAGAGAAGAGCTAATGTCTATCCTTCAAAAACTCTTTCAAAAAATTTCAGAGGCAGAAACACTTCCAAACTCATACTATGAGGCCACCATCACCCTGATACCAAAACCAGACAAGGACAACACAAAGAGAGAAAACTACAGGCCAATATCACTAATGAACATAGGTGCAAAAATTGTCAACAAAATTTTAACGAACAGAATTCAGCAACACATCAAAAACTCATACACCATGATCAATTTGGGCTTGTTCCAGGGATTCAAGGATTCTTCAATAGACACAAATCAATCAATGTGTTACACCATATTAACAAATGGAAAGATAAAAACCATATGATCATCTCAATAGTTGCAGAAAAAGCCTTTTACAAAATTCAGCACCAATTTATGATTAAAACTCTTTAAAAAGTGGGCATAGAAGGAATCTATCTCAACATAGTAAAGGCTATATATAAAATATGATAAGCCTACAGCAAATATTATTCTCAATGGTGGAAAAACTGAAAGCATTTCCCCTAAGGTCAGGAACAAGACAAGGGGATCCACTTTCACCACTATTATTCAGCATAGTTCTGGAAGTCCTAGCTAAAGCAGTCAGAGAAGAAAAAGAAATAAAAGGAATCCAGATCAGAAAAGAAGTAAAGCTCTCACTGTTTGCAGATGACGTGATACTGTACATAGAAAACCCTAAAGATACTATCAGAAAATTACTAGAGCTAATCAGTGAACTTAGCAAAGTTGCAGGATACAAAATCAATACATAGAAATCACTTGCATTTCTATATATTAACAATGAAAAATCAGAAAGAGAATTTAAAGAATCAATCCCATTCACCATTGCAACAAAAAGAGTTAAATATCTAAGAATAAACTTAACTACAGAGACAAAAGAACTTGTACACAGAAAATTATAAGATGCTAATAAAATAAATCAAAGAGGACATAAACATATGGGGAGATATACCATGTTTCTGGGTAGGAAGAATCAATATTGTGAAAATGACTAACTACCAAATACAATCTAAGGTTCAATGCAATCCCTATCAAATTCCCAGTGACATTTTTCACAGAAGTAGGACAAAAAATTTCACAATAAATATGGAAACACAAAAGACCCCGAATAGCCAAAGCAGTCTTCAGAAAGAAGAATGGAGCTAGAGGAATCCACCTTCCTGACTTCAGGTTATACTACAAAGCTACTGTCATCAAGAGAGTATGGTACTGGCACAAAAACAGAAATGTAGAACAACAGAACAAGATAGAAAGCTCAGAAATAAACCCATGCACCTATGGGTACCTTATTTTTGACAAAGGAGGCAAGAATATACAATGGGGCAAAGACAACCTCTTCAATAAATGGTGCTTGGAAAACTGGACAGCTACATTTAAAACAATGAAATTAGAACACTTCCTAACACCATAAACAAAGGTGAACTCAAAATGGATTAAATGCCTGAATGTAAGACCAGAAACTTTAAAACTCTTAGAGGAAAACATAGGCAGAACACTTGATGACATAAATCAAAGCAAGATCTTCTGTGGCCCACCTCCTAGAGTAATGGAAATAAAAGCAAAAGTAAACAAGTGGGACCAGATTAAACTTAAAAGCTTTTGCACAGCAAAGGAAACTCTAAGCAAGGTGAAAAGACAAACCTCAGAATGGGAGAATACAATAGCATCTGAAACAACTGACAAAGGATTAATTTCCAAAATATACAAGCAGCTCATACAACTTAATCCCAGAAAAACAAACAGCCAATCAAAAAGTGGGAAAAAGAAAAACCTAAACCGACATTTTTCAAAGAAGACATGGCTAACAAACATATGAAAAGATACTCAACATCACTCATTATTAGAGAAATGCAAATCAAAACTGCAATGAGATATCACCTCACACTGGTCAGAATGGCCCTCATCAAAATATCTACAAACAATAAATGCTGGAGAGGGTGTGGAGAAAAGGGAACACTCTTGCACTGTTGGTGGGAATGTAAATTGACACAGCCACTATGGAAGATGGTATGGAGATTCCTTAAAAAACTAGGAATAAAACCACCATATGACCCAGAAATCCCACTCCTAGGCATATACCCTGTGGAAACCAAAACTGAAAGAGACACATTTATCCCATTGTTCATTGAAGTACTGTTTACAATAGATTGAACATAGAAGCAACCTAGATATGCACGAAAGATGAATGGGTAGAGAATTTGTAGTATAGATACACAATGGAATATTACTCAGCCATGAAAAAGAATACATTTGAGTCAGTTCTAGTGAGGTAGATGAGCCTAGAACCTTTTATACAGAATGAAGTGAGTCAGAAAGAGAAAGACAAATACCGTATTCTAACGCATATACACGGAATCTAGAAAAATGGTACTGAGGATTTTATTTATAGAGTAGCAAAGGAGAAACAGACATAGAGAGTAGATTTATGGACATAGGGAGACAGGAGGAGAGGGTGAAATGGATGGAAAGAGTTACCTTGAAACTTACATTATCATATGTAAAATAGATAGCCAATGGGAATTTGCTGTATGACTCAGGAAATTCAAACAGGGGTTCTGTATCAACACAGAGTGGAGGGTTCGGAAGGTAAATGGGACGGAGGTTCAAAAGGGAATGAATATGGCTGATTCAGGTTGAGGTTTGATAGAAAGCAGTAAAATTCTGTAAAGAAATTATCCTTCAATAAAAAAAAAATAAAATATGCTCTTGAACAACCAATAGGTAAAGAAAAATTCAGTTGAGTTCAGTTGCTCAGTCGTGTTCGACTCTTTAAACCCCATGAATTGCAGCACGCCGGGCCTCCCTGTCTATCACCAGCTCCCGGAGTCTATCCAAGTTCATGTCCACCGAGTCGGTGATGCCATCCAGCCATCTCATCCTCTGTCGTCCCCTTCTCCTGCCCCAAATCCTTCCCAGCATTAGGGTCTTTTCCAATGAGTCAACTCCGCATGAGGTGGCCAAAATATTGGAGTTTCAGCTTCAACACCAGTCCTTCCAATGAATACCCAAGACTGACCTCCTTTAGGATGGACTGGTTGGATCTACTTGCAGTCCAAGGGACTCTCAAGAATCTTCTCCAACAACGCAGTTCAAAAGCATCAATTTTTCAGCACTCAGCTTTCTTCAGAGTCCAACTCTCACATCCATACATGACCACTGGAAAAACCATAGCCTTGACTAGATGGACCTTTGTTGGCAAAGTAATGTCTCTGCTTTTTAATATGCTATCTAGGTTGGTCAAAACTTCCCTTCCAAGAAGTAAGCATCTTTTAATTTCATGGCTGCATTCACAATCTGTAGTGATATTGGAGCCCCCCAAAAAATAAAGTCTGACACTGCTTCCACTGTTTCCCCATCTATTTCCCATGAAGTGATGGGACCAGATGCCATGATCTTAGTTTTCTGAATGTTGAGATTTAAGCCAACATTTTCACTCTCCTCTTTCACTTTCATCAAGAGGCTCTTTAGTTCTTCTTCACTTTCTGCCATAAAGGTAGTGTCATCTGCATATCTGAGGTTATTGATATTTCTCCCAGCAATCTTGATTCCAGCTTGTGCTTCTTCCAGCCCAGCGTTTCTCATTATATACTCTGCATAGAAGTTAAATAAGCAGGGTGACAATATACAGCCTTGATGTACCCCTTTTCCTATTTGGAACCAGTCTGTTTCTCCATGTCTATTTCTAACTGTTGCTTCCTGACCTGCAAATAGATTTCTCAGGAGGTGGGTCAGGCGGTCTGGTATTTCCATCTCTTTCAGAATTTTCCACAGTTTATTGTGATCCACACAGTTAAAGGCTTTGGCATAGTCAATAAAGCAGAAATAGATGTTTTTCTGGAACTCTCTTGCTTTTTTGGTGATCCAGTGGATATTGGCAATTTGACCTCTGGTTCCTCTGCCTTTTCTAAAACCAGCTTGAACATCTGGAAGTTCATGATGCATGTATTGCTGAAGCCTGGCTTGGAGAATTTTGAGCATTACTTTACTAGTTTGTGAGATGAGTGCAATTGTGCGGTAGTTTGAACATTCATTGGGACTGCCTTTCTTTGGGATTGGAATGAAAACTGAAATTTTCCAGTCCTATGGCCACTGCTGAATTTTCCAAATTTGCTGGCATATTGAGTGCAGCACTTTCTTTCTTTCTTTCTTTCTTTCTTTCTTTCTTTCTTTCTTTCTTTCTTTCTTTTTCCTGTGTGCTCATTCAGAATTCACTTCTTTTTCCCCATTTGTTTGTATTAGTTGGAGGCTAATGACTTTACAATATTGTAATGGTTTTTGCCATACATTGACATGAATCAGCCATGGATTTACATGTATGCCCCATCCCAATCCCCCCCCCCCTCTCCACCCGATCCCTCTGAAGCACTTTCATAGCATCATCTTTCAGGATTTGAAATAGCTCAACTAGAATTCCATCACATCCACTAGCTTTGTTCGTAGTGATGCTTTCTAAGGCCCACTTGACTTCACGTGCCAGGATGTCTGGCTCTAGGTGAGTGATCACACCATCATGATTATCTGGGTCACAGAGATCTTTTTTGTACAGTTCTTCTGTGTAATCTTGCCACCTCTTCTTAATATCTTCTGCTTCTCTTAGATGGGTACCATTTCTATCATTTATTGAGCCCATCTTTTTATGAAATGTTCCCTTTGTATCTCTAATTTTCTTGAAGAGATCTCTAGTCTTTCTCATTCTGTTATTTTCCTCTATTTCTTTGCATTAATTGCTGAGGAAGGCTTTCTTATCTCTCCTTGCTATTCTTTGGAACTCTGCATTCAAATGGGAATATCTTCCCTTTTCTCCTTTGCTTTTCACTTCTCTTCTTTGCATAGCTATTTGTAAGCCCTTCTCAGACAACCATTTTGCCTTTTTGCATTTCTTTTCCATGGGGATGGTCTTGATCCCTGTCTCCTGTACAATGTCATGAACCTCCATCCATCATTCATCAGGCACTCTGTCTATCAGATCTAGTCCCTTAAATCTATTTCTCACTTCCACTGTATAGTCATAAGAGATTTGATTTAGGTCATACCTGAATGGTCTAGTGGTTTCCCTACTTTCTTCAGTTTAAGTCTGAATTTGACAATAAGGAGTTCATGATCTGATTCACAGTCAGCTCCTGGTCTTGTTTTTGCTGACTGTATAGAGTTTCTCCATCTTTGGCTGCAAAGAATATAATCAATCTGCTTTTGATGTTGACCATCTGGTGATGTCCATGTGTAGAGTCTTCTCTTGTGTTGTTGGAAAAGGGTGTTGGCTATGACCAGTGTGTTCTCTTGGCAAAACTATGTTAGCCTTTGCCTTGCTTCATTCCATACTCCAAGACCAAATTTGCCTGTTACTCCAAGTGTTTCTTGACTTCCTACTTTTACATTCCAGTCCCCTATAATGAAAAGGACACAGGAGGGCTGAGAAGAGCTACTCCACGTTCAAGGTCAGGAGGTGCAGCCATGAGGAGATACCCCTCGACCAAGATAAGGAACAGCAGCGGTGCTTTGCTGGAGCAGCTGTGGAGAGATACCCCACGTCCAAGGAAAGAGAAACCCAAGTAAGACGGTAGGTGTTGTGAGAGGGCATCAGAGGGCAGACACACTGAAGCCATAATCACAGAAAACTAGCCAATCTGATCACAAGACCACAGTCTTGTCTAACTCAATGAAACTAAGCCATGCCGTGTGGGGCCACCCAAGACCTATGGGTCATGGTGGAGAGGTCTGACAGAATGTCGTCCACTGGAGAAGGGAATGGCAAACCACTTTAGTATTCTTGCCTTGAGAACCCCCATGAACAGCATGAAAAGGCAAAATAATAGGATACTGAAAGAGGAAATCCCCAGGTCAATAGGTGCCCAATATGCTACTGGAGATCAGTGGAGAAATAACTCCAGAAAGAATGAAAGGAAGGAGCCAAAGCAAAAACAATACCCAGTTGTGGATGGGACTGATGATAGAAGCAAGGTTCGATGCTGTAAAGAGCAATATTGCATAGGAACCTGGAATGTTAGGTCCATGAATCAAGACAAATTGGAAGTGTTCAAACTGGAGATGGCAAGAGTGAATGTCGAAATTCTAGGAATCAGCAAATTAAAATGAACTGGAATGGGTGAAGTTAACTCAGATGACCATTATATCTACTACAGTGAGCAGGAATCTCTTAGAAGAAATGGAGTAGCCATCATCATTAACAAAAGAGTCCAAAATGCAGTACTTGGATGCAATCTCAAAAATGACAGAATGATCTCTGTTCGTTTCCAAGGCAAACCATTCAATATGGTAATCCAAGCCTATGCCCCAACCAGTAACACTGAAGAAGCTGAAGTTGAATGGTTCTATGAGGACCTACAAGATCTTTTAGAACTAACACCCCCCCCCAAAAAAAAAAAAAATTGACCAACCTAGACAGCATATTAAAAAGCAGGCATTAAACAAAAAATAAATAAATAAATAAAAAGCAGGCATTACTTTACCAACAAAAGTCCATCCAGTCAAGGCTATGGTTTTTCCAGTAGTCATATATGGATGTGAGAGTTGGACTATAAAGAAAGCTGAGCATTGAAGAACTGATGCTTTTGAACTGTGGTGTTGGAGAAGACCCTTGAGAGTCACTTGTACTGCAAGGAGATCCAACCAGTCCATCCTAAAGGAAATTATTCCTGAATATTTATTGGAAGGAGTTATGTTGAAGCTGAAACTCCAATAATTTGGTCACCTGATGCAAAGAGCTGACTCATTTGAAAAGACCCTGATACTGGGAAAGATTGAAGGTGGGAGGAGAAGGGGATGACAGAGAAAGAGATGGTTGGATGACATCACTGACTCAATGGACATGAATTTGAGTAAGTCCCAGGGGTTGGTAATGGACAGGGAGACTTGGCACGCTGCAGTCCAAGGGGTCACAAAGAGTCAGACACGACTGAGCAACTGAACTGAACTGAAATTGGTACACTCACCATGGAAAACTGTATGGCAGTTCCTAAAATACTGAAAAAAAAAAAGCTACCATAAAATTTCACTTTTGGGTATATCCGTAGAGAAAGACAACAGGATATTAAAGTGATATGTGCAGTCTGATTCTTATTGCAGCATCGTTCACAGTAGTGAAGATACAGAAACAAAATGCCTTTCAATTAAAGAAAGCATAAAGAGAATGTGAATGGAATATTATACAGCTGTGAGAAAGAAATGCTGCTAGTTGAGACTACATGGATAGATCTTAAGGATGTTATGCTAAGTGAAATAATTCAGAAAGAAACATATAAATAGTGTGGGGTATTTTTATATTTGGAATGTTGCAAAAGTGAAACTCATAGAAACTGAGAATAGAAAGTTGGTTGCCAGTGGCTGGGAACAAGAAGTGATCCATAAAAGGGTACAAACTTATAGAAGTAGGATGAATAATGTCTGAGGATCTAATAGAAACATGGTGACTATAGCTAATAACAATATATTATATAACTGAAATTTGCTGGTGGTGTAGAACTTAAATATTCACACACATATACAAAGATAAAAATATACAGTGTTGGATATTTTAACTAGATGGTGGAAATTTTTTCACAATGTATATGTATATCAAATTACAATGACATTCACTTGGATATTTTATTTGTCAACAATTTTATTTGTCAACTATACATCAATGATATTGGGGAAACTTTATGTATTCAGAGTAAAAAGTAGTGTTTTAAACAGCCTTTACAAATCTTCCACTAAGATATCTGTGAAAGCAAGAAAATGATGCAAACTCAGTACTACATCAGACTAATGGGGAGTTTGATGCCAGAATTTGGGGAAAAAATCTGCCAGATGCACATACATTGTAAATAATCCTGCTCATCGTTCACTCCTCTTGGCACACTCAGGCTTCCTCATGATAAAGACAACACTAGAATCAAGATCGAGAGGTTTGATTATTTGTCCCCTACTTACTTCCTGATTTAGAGACTCAGAGTCTTGAATAGCTCAGAAAATTGCTTACTCCTCCCTATATGATCAGAGGGAACCCTAGTCACCTATGACCTGCCCTGAGATTGTCCATTTGTGATTTTTCAGCACTTTTCTACAGATCTTAATGCAGTGACTCTTTGGTAATTTTATCTGATTTTGTTTGTTTTTCTCCCTCTATGAAACATACTCTTTGGAGACAAGGATTATTTCTTAATTATCTCTGCATTTCTACTGCCCTAGCATATTCTTTATGACACAAAAGCTCATAACAGATGTTTGCTGAGTTGAAATAATGCAGTTAAAATTGAATTAGTGTTTTTTATTATATGAAGTATTGTCATACATTTGCACAGAAAAATTTTATAAAAGCACTTACTGTGATTCATAAATAGATGTTTTCAATATAAATTACTTTTCTCAAACTATAAGTTTCCAGAAAATAAACACATTCATTCAGATTTATAAATAAAACAAAGCAAAATGCATCTGTACCTGGCTGTGTTACAGATTGTATAATGTAATTTTCCAAATTAATGGAAATTACATTTCCATTTCTCTGAATAACAAAGAGTTTCTTTCTATAGTGCTGGTTTCTGTGAATGATAAGACTTTTAATAATTCCTCAAGCCAGACTTATAGAAATCTTCTTAGATTCTTGTGCTTATAATGCCTTCTCATTGCTGAATTCTATTTTGTCTTTTAAACATAGAATTAATATACTACCACAGAATCCTCTTTTCATATTTATGATATAGCAATGCCTGGAAGCCTACATCAAATTGACTTGGCAGGCATGCACACAAAATGCCCTAATAACCAGTTATTCTGCCTTCTGTTTCACTCCCTTGATGTTTAATTTAATCTCCACGCTATAATAAAATACATATATGGCCAAATCAATGCCTTGCTTAAGGTCCGTTGATGGCTCCCATCACTTAGACTTCTTATGACATAATTCTCATGTTTATGACTCATGTTTATCTCATGGCTTCTCATGATATAATTCTTGCCTACTCCCTTTAAACATTATCTGTCATTACTGCATTCTCCCTTCAAAATAATATTCAAATAATTCTATAATTTTCAAAATCTTTAAAACGTTGTCTTCAATCCAGTCAAATCAGCTGATCACTTCAACTGATTTGTCTTCTTTTGTCTCACCATCGTTTACATGTATTTTCTCCAAGAGAATCAACAAACTAGTTATTCATTTTTGTGTGGTATCAGTATAGAATTTGCATACTTCTATTATTTTACTTATTGTATTCGATTATAATTATTTATCCTCATATCTGTCTCTTCTTCTCTTTATTTCCCTGCATCCAAGCCAAGAAATGTGTGTGTGTACTCAGATGCTCAGTCATATCTGGCTCTTTGCAGCCCCATGGACAATAGCCCACCAGGCTCCTCTGCCCATGGAATTTTCCAAGCAAGAGTACTGGATCAGGGAGCCATTTCTTACTCCAGGTCATCTTCCTGACACAGGGATCAAACCCATGTCTCTTATGTCTCCTGCATTAGCAGTTGGATTCTTTATCACCAGCGGCACTTGAAAGGCCCATCAAGAATCTTGTTGTTCAGTCACCAAGTCAATCCTGTACCAGTCCGTTGTTCCATACAGGGTTCTAACTGCTGCTCCTTGACCTGCATACAGGGTTCTCAGGAGACAGGTAAGATGGTCTGGTGTTCCCATCTCTTAAAGAGCTTCCCACAGTTCACTATGGCCCGTATAGCTGAGAATGTTATTGGTCTTTAGATCTGCAGAGTACAGAAGAGAAACTAGGACGTAATAAACTCAGAATAAGGAATAGCTGGGTCAATGATTCTTAGTGTTTTTTTGTTTGTTTAAGACGCTAAGACCTTATTTGACCAAATATTTAGATTTTTGCCTCCTCTGACCCTTCTGTGATTTTAGACAATAATTGTGAATTATATTACTCAATATCTGTCCAATATACATTTATGTTCATATTGGCATAAGACAATAATATAAAGATATATTATAAAGTCATGTGTACAACTAGTGTGAGGATAAGAAAATCTTTTCTATTTTTTTCCACATCCTGAATGAATCCTCTTAAATAGTTTCGTTGTACAATATACTACCTATTCTAATTCAGGGCTGTTGCTATTGTTGAAGTGACAAAAGAATCAATTTCTATTGTATAGGGTTTTCTGTTTTTATTTATTTTATGGAGAGCATAAACTTGAACTGTTATTTCTTCAGAGCATGAGAGGAAAGAAGAGAACACTTTTTTTTTTTAATGACCACAGTAAAAACTGAAAATCTTGAAAGTACATGTTTTATATACTATTAGGGAGTGATTTCTGAAGAAGGCAATAGCACTCCACTCCAGTACTCTTGCCTGGAAAATTCCGTGGATGGAGGAGCCTGGTAGGCTGCAGTCCATGAGGTCCCTAGGAGTCGGACACAACTGAGCGACTTCACTTTCACTTTTCACTTTCATGCATTGGAGAAGGAAATGACAACCCACTCCAGCGTTCTTGCCTGGAGAATCCCAGGGACGGGGGAGCCTGGTGGGCTGCCGTCTATGGGGTCGCACAGAGTCGGACATGACTGAAGTGACTTAGCAGCAGCAGCAGCAGGGAGTGATTTCATGAATCATTAAAATGGACAGGTTTAGGAATTACTATTAAGAAAGATAATCACCATGGAAAAATAACTTTTTGTTCAGTTGTTTTTTTAATGATTTACCTGTCACTATGTGTTAGCTAGAGCTGTTTTGTTGCTGGAATCATGACACAGATAAAGATAAAGCCTTCAACCTGTACCAAAGATAACATAAAAGACAATCAAGATTCCATTGCTTGAACAGACTGTAATCAGATAGCTACTATTCTTGAACAAAGGTGATGAAAACTAGCTTTATGATGTCTTTTTGCTTAGAGGTCAAGTTCTAGGAAAGAAATATGAACCAAAATAAGAGTTGCCTAGTAGTGCTTCACAGTGGGGTACATTCTTTCTATCCCTTGTAGGTGGAATCCTATTGAATAAATGCAATTTCCATTCTCTGTCTTCCATGGTTTGATAACAAAGGGAAGGAAACCAGTTTAAAGATGGAATGTGTGGTGAGGTCCTAACTACTCTGTCTCCTCCCTAGTGCTCATCACAATGACTGACAACGTTTGTTAATATGGGGAAAAGCTTCAGCAACTTTGTAGATCAGAACTAGGTGTCATCTTATTTCAGGAAGGTGAAAGAATTTCTGCTGTCTTATGGCCAATGGAGTCAAACTGAAGGCATCCAGAACTGAAAAACAAACTCTTTCTAAGAGAAAATATTTAATAGGTGTGAGGATGAGATGGAGAGAAAAGGAAAGTGGGGAAGAAGCCTACAGGCCCTGCTCAGGAGCTGAGGGATGACAGGGGGGCCTCTGTGTGCCTCTGAGAGTGGTTGACAGTATTTCAATTCTGAAAGAAGCATCTGGTAGAAATAGTACAGTGAAGTACAGGAGTGTAGTACCTCTATGTGTACCACACCCAGGTTGCCATGCAAGGAAGATCTCTGGAAAAATGTCCCACAGCCCCTTCAGGCATCTGAAAGGAGATAGTGACTTGACTTATACTTCTCCCACCAGATGAAGAAGAAATAATAAAAACACTATGAGAATCTGGATAGACCCCATTAATATGATGTTCTCAGAACACTTTAAATTCCTACTTCTATAAGAGAAAAATAGATAAGTATAAACTATGTTGAGAATAGATTAAAGGTGAAAAAACATGGAGCATAACAAAATCAAAATAAGACACTGCCATTTCTCTGGAATATCTGGGTCTTTGGTAACCTCAAGTTACTAAAAAGAAAAGGCAAAATGTTGAAAACACATGTTTCATGTCCTTGATGAAATTTAAAAGGAGACAAAATTTATCACCCTGTTGCTCAGCTTTCATTGAGTGAGAGAATCCTTTTAGAATCTTGTGAAAATGATGGATTCCACCCAGATAAAATACATATGCCAACACTCTCACAAGAAAATGTTTCCAGAAAATTTTAGGAGCTTTATAAGCTCCCTCAAATACATCTGTTGATCCCAGATCACCCTTTATTATTCTGAGCTCTCTAGATAAACAGAATTGGTAGAAACAGACTGATTCTTATATGTGTGAATTACCTTACATAATCATGGAGCCTGAGATCCATACTGCAAAGCCTGTAGTTGGCAAGCTGGAGACCCAGGGGGTCTTGTGGTGTGAGTCCCAGTCCAATTTCAGTTCCTACCTCAGTTTGAAGACAGGCAGACAGTTTTCCTGTCTGAGAATGCTTACTTACTCAGCAGTTTTGTCCTATTCAGGCCTTCATCTGATTGGGTGAATCCTGCCCACCTTGGGGAGGGCCGCCTGTGTTCCTCTGTATAGAGATTCAGACATTAACCTCATCCAGAAACATCCTCCCAGACATCCCAGAATAACGTTTAACCAGGTATCTGAGCACTCTGTGGCCCAGTCAATTTGGCACACAAAACGAACCATCATAATTTTTCAAGAGAAAGATGTCATGAGAAAGATGAATATATGATATCCTGTATATGTGAAATCTTAAAAATGTTATAAAAGAACTTATTTACAAAACAGAAATAGACTTACAGACATAGAAAATAAAGTCATGATTTTGTTGTTGTTTAGTTGCTAAGTTGTATTCAACTCTGTGACCCCATGGACTGTAGCACACCAGCCTTCTTGTCCTTCACTGTCTCCCGGAGTTTGCTCAAATTCATCACTATTGAGTGGGTGATGCTATCTAACCATCTCATTCTCTGCTGCCCTTTTCTCCTTTTTTCTTCCATCTTTCCCAGAATCAGGATCTTTTCCAATGAGTTGGCTCCTCACATCAGGTGGCCAAAGTATTGGAGTTTCAGCTTCAGCATCAGTCCTTCCAATGAATTTTCAGGGTTGATCGCTTTTAGGATTGACTGGTTGGCTCTCCTTTTTGTCCAAAGGACTCTTGAGATTCTTCTCCAGCACTACAATCTAAAAGCATCAATTCTTTGGTGCTCAGCCTTCTTTATGGCTCAACTCTCACATCCATACATGACTACTGGAAAAATCATAGCTTTGGCAACTTATGATTACCAAAGGGGAAAGGAGGGGAGAGATAAATTAAGAGTTTGAAGTTGATATATGCAAACTGCTATACACAAAACAGATAAGCAGTAAGGTCCTACTGTATAGATAGGGTACTACAATATCTTATAATTAACTATAGTGAAAAAGACTAAAAACAAGAATGCATACATATATATAAAACTGCATCGCTTTGCTGTACATCAGAAACTAGCACAACATTTAAACTAACATACTTCGACAAAAATTTTTTTAATTAGAAAGAGAGAAAAGTGTCATAAATAAAGCACAATCTGAGATAAACTAACATTGACAGTTCAGTTCAGTTCAGTCGCTCAGTCGTGTCCAATTCTTTGCAACCCCGTGAATCAAGCACGCCAGGCCTCCCTGTCCATCACCAACTCCTGGAGTCTACCGAAACCCATGTTCACCCACTCAGTGATGCCATCCAGCCATCTCATCCTCTTTCAGCTCCTTCTCCTCCTGCCCCCAATCCTTCCCAATATTAACGTCTTTTTCAATGAGTCAACTCTTCTCATGAGGTGGCCAAAGTATTGGAGTTTCAGCTTCAGCATCAGTCCTTCCAATGAACACCCAGGACTGATCTCCTTTAGGATGGACTGGTTGGATCTCTTTGCAGTCCAAGGGACTCTCAAGAATCTTCTCCAACACCACAGTTCAAAAGCATCAATTCTTAGAACAATGGAGATGTTTACTCTATTTATAAATAAGAAGATGCATTAAAGTAAAGATTTACTTTTTTTTAAGGTTAATCTATAGGTAAAATATACCTTTAGTAGAAGCCCTCCAAGAATTTTTCAAGTCACTTGACATGCTGATCTTAAAATTAATGTGAAAAAAATCAAAGGCCTGAAATACATTCCTTGAGTTAAAAAAGTATTCCCTGGGTTTAAAAAGGCATTTATTTTGCCAGGTTATCAGAGTTTATAAAGATACCGAAGTTAAGATAATATGGCCTTGATTCAGGTATAGAAATAAGTAGGAATAAGTAGGCCAGAGAAACAGACACATACATCCTAGTTACATTTGCTATATCTCAGGTGTGGCACTGCAGACAATGGGCAGAAAAAGAATTGTTCAATAGATGGGGCAGACACATTTCTCTTACAGGGGGAATGAAGTTGGTCTGCCACATTGTACCACACATAAATATCATTTTCTGATCCAAGTCTGATTGTGAACCTTAAACAGAATAGAGAAAATGTGACAGTAATAGTTGGACACTAGGCCTCAAGTTCCCTCCCTCCACCCTGCCCTTGACAACGGTGTAGTTTGTGTATGAGGGGATTTTACACTTCTGATTAGATTACCTGATATGCCAAAGGTGAGAGATTTGTGTAGTCTTAATAAGTTTCCCAATGAGTTACTTGAGTTAGGCAAAAGGAAGATTATTCTGTGTAGGTCTCATCTAATGAAATAAACTCTATAAACAAAGACCCCTGAAGGAAGAGATTCAAAACAAACTCCCTTCCTGCTTATCGTGAAGAGGCAGAGTCATGTGTGAACTGTCTAGTGGCTTTAGTCTTATAGTTTCAGGGAAATGAACGTTATGTTCTGTTGACAGCCTGAATGAGCCTGGAAGCGGACCCCAATGCACAGGTGAGAACCCAGCATAGCTCACACATAGATTTCAGCTTTGTGAAACTGAGCAGAGGACACAGTTAAGTTGAGCCAATATTCTTGCCCTGCAAATGATAAAATAAATATGTGTTGATTTAAGTCAATTCATTTGTGGTAATTTGTTATGCTTTCTTGGTGGCTCAGACTGTAGAGAATCCACCTGCAAGGCAGGATACTTGGGTTCAATAATTAGTTAAAATGAAAGTGAAAGTCGCTCAGTCATGTCCAATTCTTTGCAACCCCATGGACTATAGAGCCCATGGAATTTCCCAGGCCAGAATACTGGACTGGGTAGCCCTTCCCTTCTCCAGGAGGTCATCCAACCCAAGGATCAGACCCAGGTCTCCCACATTGCAGGTAGATTCTTTACCAACTGATCCACAAGGGAAGCCCAAGAATACAGGAGTAGGTAGCCTATCCCTTCTCCAGTGAATCTTCCCAACCCAGGAATTGAACCCGGGCTTCCTTTATCAACTGAAAGAAGGGAAGCCAAATAATTAGTTCAGTTCAGTTCAGTCACTCAGTTGTGTCTGACTCTTTGTGACCCTGCACACAAGGCTTCCCTGTCCATCACCAACTCCTGGAGTTTACCCAAATTCATGTCCATTGAGTCAGTGATGCCATCCAGTCATCTCATTCTCTGTTGTCCCCTTCTCCTCCTGCCTTCAATCTTTCCCAGCATAAGAGTCTTTCCAAATGAGTCAGCTCTTCACATCAGGTGGCCAAATTATTGGGATTTGAACTTCAACATCAGCCCTTCCAATGAACACTCAGGATTGATCTCCTTTATAACAGACTAGTTGGATCTCATTGCAGTCCAAGGGACTCTCAAGAGTCTTCTACAACTCGATAGTTCAAAAGTATCAGTTCTTCAGCACTCAGCTTTCTTTATGGTCCAACTCTCACATCTATACATGACTACTGGAAAAACCATAGCCTTGACTAGACAGACTTTTGTTGGCAAAGTGATGTCTCTGCTTTTTAATAAGGTATCTAGGTTGGTCATAACTTACCTTCCAAGGAGTAAGTGTCTTTTAATTTCATGGCTGCAGTCACCATCTGCAGTGATTTTGGAGCCCCAGAAAATAAAGTCAGTCACTGTTTCCACTGTTTCCCCATATATTTGCCATGAAGTGATGGGACTAGATGCCATGATCTTAGTTTTCTGAATGTTGAGCTTTAAGCCAAGTTTTTCACTCTCCTCTTTTACTTTCATCAAGAGACTCTTTAGTTCTTCTTCATTTTCTGACATAAGGGTGGTGTCATCTGCATATCTGAGGTTATTGATATTTCTCCTGGCAATCTTGATTCCAGCTTGTGTTTCATCCAACCCAGCATTTCTTATGATGTACTCTGCATGTAAGTTAAATAATCAGGGAGACAATATACAGCCTTGAGATACTCCTTTTCTTATTTGGAAACAGTCTGCTGTTCCACGTCCAGTTCTAACTGTTGCTTTCTGACCTGCATATAGGTTTCTCAGGGGTCAGGTCAGGTTGTCTGGTATTCCCATCTCTTTCAGAATTTTCCACAGTTTATTGTGATCCACACAGTCAAAGGCTTTGGCATAGTCAATAAAGCAGAAAAAGATGTTTTCCCCAAATTATCTTGCTTTTTCTTTCCCCCCCCCCATTTATTTGTATTAGTTGGAGGCTAATTACTTTACAATATTATAGTGGTTTTTGCCATACATTTACATGAATCAGCCATGGAGTTACATGTGTTCCCCTTCCCAATCCCCTCTCCTGCCTCCCTCTCCATCCCGTCCCTCTGGGTCTTCCCAGTGCACCAGCCCTGAACACTTGTCTCATGCATCCAACCTGGGCTGGTGATCTGTTTCACCCTTGATAGTATACTTGTTTCAATGCTATTCTCTCAGAACACCCCACCCTCGCCTTCTCCCACAGAGTCTAAAATTCTGTTCTGTACATCTGTGTCTCTTTTTCTGTTTTGCATATAGAATTATCATTACCATATTTTTAAATTCCATATATATGCGTTAGTATACTGTATTGATCTTTATCTTTCTGGCTTCCTGCACTCTATATAATTGGCTCCAGTCATCCATCTCATTAGAACTGATTCAAATGAATTCTTTTTAATGGCTTAGTAATATTCCATAGTGTATATGTAGCACAGCTTCCTTATCCATTCGTCTCCTTATGGGCATCTAGGTTGCTTCCATGTCCTGGCTATTATTATCTTGCTTTTTTGATGATCCAGCAGATGTCGGCAATTTGATCTCTAGTTTCTCTGTCTGTTCTAAATCTTTGAACATCTGGAAGTTCACGGTTCATGTTTCGTTGAAGCTGGGCTTGGAGAATTTTGAGTATTACTTTACTAGCGTGTGAGATGAGTACAGTTGTATGGTAGTTTGAGCATTCTTTGGCATTGCCTTTCTTTGGGATTGGAATGAAAACTAAACTGACCTTTTCCAGTCCTGTGGCCACTGCTGAGTTTTCCAAATTTGTTGGCATATTGAGTGCAGCACTTTTCGTCTTTTAGGATTTGAAATAGCTCAACTGGAATTCCATCACCTCCACTAGCTTTGTTCATAGTGATGCTCTCTAAGGCCCACTTTACTTCTAATGCCAGGATGTCTGGCTCTAGGTGAGTGATCACGCCATCATGATTGTTTGGGTCATGAATATCTTTTTTGTATAGTTCTTCTGTGTATTCTTGCCACCTCTTCTTAATATCTTCTGCTTCTGTCAGGTCCATACCATTTCTGTCCTTTATTGAACCCATCTTTGCATGAAATGTTCCTTTGGTATCTCTAATTTTCTTGAAGGGATCTCTAGTCTTTCCCAAATAATTAGTTAAGGAACACATAAAAAAATGTGAAAGATGACAAAAACATAAACTATGAGAAGTGGAAATAAAAATGTAGTACTTACAAAATGCACTAAAACTGTTGTTTTTCAGTCACTAAGCCATGTCCAACTCTTTGTGATCCCATGGACTGCAACACACTAGGCATCCCTGTCCTTCACCATCTCCTGCAGTTTGCTCAAGCTCAAGTCCATTAAGTTAGTGATGCCATCCAACCGTCTTATCCTCTGTCACTCCCTTTTCTTCCTGCCCGCAATTTTTCCCAGTATCAGGGTCTTTCTCAGTAAGTCAGCTGTTTGCATCAGATGTTCAGAGTACTGGAGCATAAGTTTCAGCATCAGTCTTTCCAATGAGCATTCAGGGTTCATTTCCTTTAGGTTGACTGGTCTGATCTTGCTGTGCTAAGAGCTCTCAAGAGTCTTCTCCAGCACCACAGTTCAAAAGCATCATCTCTTCAGTGCTCAGCTTTCTTTGTGGTCCAACTCTCACAATGAGTGACTGTGAACTTAAAATAGACTGCTATATAATATATTGATATATAGGTTGATATATAAGAACCTTATGGTAACCAAATACCAACAACTGATAACAAATATGCAAAACTAAAGAGAAAGGGATACAAGCATAAAACTAAAGAAATTTGTCAAATCATAAGGGAAAATAAATAGAAAAAATAGAGGGCAACCAGAAAACAAGTAAAAAATGGCAATAAGTACATACTTATTAATGATTACTGTAAATGTAAATGAACTAAATACTCCAGTCAAAAGATAGTTGAATGGATTAAAAAAAAAAAAAAAAAGGAAGACCCATATATGTGCTGTCTAACAGAGACTCACTTCAGATTTAACAGCACATATAGATTGAAAGTGGGGGGATGGAAAAAGATATTCCATGCAAATGGAAATAAAAGAAAGCTGAGGTAGAAATACTCATACCAGACAAACTACACTTTGAAACAAAAACCTAAATATATAAAGCAAATATTACATAAAGGATAAATTTGTACTCATACAATAATAGTAGGAGACTTTAACACATACTTACATCAATAGATAAATCATCCAGACAGAAAATCATTAAGGAATATTTGCAGTAAATGACACATCAGATCAGATGGATTAACATTCTATATAATATGCATTTTATGTATTTTATATATGTATATATATACACTCATATATACACATACACACACACACACACACACACACACACATATATATATATATATATAATATTATTCCCCATATAGCAGAATGCATATTCTTTTCTGGTGCACATATAACATATTCCAGGGTAGATCACATGTTATATCTCAAGCAAGTTTCAGTAAATCTAAGACTGAAATCACATCAAGCTTTTTTTTCTGCTCACTACCATTTAAATTTGAAATAAATTATAAGAACAAAAACTGGAAAAACCACAAATATTTGAAGAATATGGGACATGCCACTAAATAAGCAATGAGCCATTGAAGAAATCAAAGAGGAAATAGACTAATTCTTTGAGACAAATGAAAGTAGAACCATAATGTTCCAAAATCGGTGGTGTGCAGCAAAGACAGTTCTAAGAGAAATGTTTGTAGTGATACAGGCCTGCTCCAGAAAATCTCAAATAAATAATCTCACCTTACACATAAAGGAACTAGAAAAAGAAAGACAAAGTCCATAGTTAGTATAATAAAGAAAACAATAAATAACAGCAGAAATAAATAAAATAGAGACTAAAAAGTGATGTGCTCAGTTGCTTCAGTCATGTCTGACTCTGCAACTGCATTGTCTGCAGCCCGCCGGGCTCCTCTGTCCATTGGATTCTCCAGGGAAGAATACTAGAGTGGGTTGCTGTGATCTTCTCCAAAATAGAAATAGAAAAGACAAATAAGACTAAGAGCTGCTTCTTTGAAAAGATCAAGAGGTTGACAAATATTTAGCCAACTCAGCAGTGACCACAGAACTGGGAAAGGTCAGTTTTCATCCCAATCCCAAAGAAAGGCAATGCCAAAGAATGTTCAAACTACTGCACAATTGCACTCATCTCACATACTAGCAAAGTAATGTTCAAATTTTTCCAAGCCAGACTTCAACAGTACGTGAACCGTGAACTTCCAGATATTCAAACTGGATTTAGAAAAGGCAGAGGAACCAGAGATCAAATTGCCAACATCTGCTGGATCATCGAAAAAGCAATAGAGTTCCAGAAAATCATCTTTTCTGCTTTACTGACTATGCCATAGCCGTTGACTGTGTGGGTCACAACAAACTGCAGAAAATTCTGAGAGATGGGAATACCAGACCACTTTACCTGCCTCCTGAGAAACCTATATGCAGGTTAAGAAGCAACAGTTAGACATGGAACAACAACTGGTCCTAAATTGGAAAATTGGAGTACGTCAAGGTTGTATATTGTCTCCCTATTTATTTAACTTATATGCACAGTACATCATGAGAAACGCTGGGCTAGAGGAAGTACAAGCTGGAATCAAGATTGCCAGGAGAAATATCAATAACCTCAGATATGTAGATGACAGCACCCTTATGGAAGAAAGCAAAAAAGAACTAAAGAGCCTCTTGATGAAAGAGGAGAGTGAAAAAGTTAGCTTAAAACTCAGCACTCAAAAAACTAAAATCATGGCATCTGGTTCCATCACTTCATGGAAAATAGATGGGGAAACAGTGGAAACAGTGGCTGACTTTATTTTCTGGGGCTCCAAGATCACTGCAGATGGTGATTGTAACCATGAAATTAAAAGACGCTTACTCCTTGAAAGGAAAGTTATGACCAACACAGACAGCTTATTAAAAAGCAGAGACATTACTTGGCCAGCAAAAGTTGTCTATTCAAGGCTATGGTTTTTCCAGTAGTCATGTATGGATGTGAGAGTTGGACAATAAAGAAAGCTGAGCGCCAAAGAACTGATACTTTTGAACTATCGAGTTGTAGAAGACTCTTGAGAGTCCCTTGGACTGCAAGGAGATCAAGCCAGTCAATCCCGAAGGAAATCAGTCCTGAATATTCATTGAAAGGATTGATGAGGCAGCTGAAGCCCCAATATTTGGCCGCCTGATGTGAAGAACTGACTCCTTGGAAAGACCCTGATGCTGGGAAAGATTGAAGGCAGGAGGAGAAGGGGCAACAGAGGATGAGATGGTTGGATGGTATCAGCAATTCGATGTACATGAGTTTGAGCAGACTCTGGGAGCTGGTGATGTACAAGAAAGCATAGCATGCTGCAGGCCATGGGGTCACAAAGAGTCAGGCTCCACTGAGCAACTGAACCAACTGACATGCAAAAGCAGGAAATTAGACCATATATACAAATAGACTCAAAATGCATTGTAGACTTAATAAGATCTTAAACTGTAAAACTCCTAGAAGAAAACATAGGCAGTACACTCTTTGACACTGGTCTTAGCAATATTTTTTGGCTATGTTTCCTCAGGCAAGGAAAACAAATTTAAAATTTAAAAAATGGAACTGCATGAAACCAAAGCAGGAGAAAAGGGAATCTATTTGTTGGTGGGAATGTAAATTAGTGCAGCCACTAAGAAAAACAGTATGGGGGAGTGTCTTCAAAAAATTTAAAATAAAACTACCATATAATCCAGCAATTTCACTTCTGGGTATTCACCCTAAGAAAATAGAACCACTAACTTAAAAAAAAAAAAAAAAAATGTATGAACCCTTGTGTTTATTGCAGCATTACTGACAATAGCCCAGACATGGGATCAACCTAAACGTCTGTCAGTTGGGCTTCCCAGGTGGCACTTGTGGTAAAGAACCTGCCGGCCAATGCAGATGACATAAGAGACACATGTTCAGTCTCTGGGTTGGGAAGACCCTGGAGGAGGCCATGACAGCCTACTTCAGTATTCTTTCCTATAGAATCTGATGGACAGATGAGCCTGGCGAGCTATGGTTCATAGGGTTGCAAAGAATCAGACACGACTGAAGTGACTTCAAGCAGGCATGCACATCTATCAATAGATGAATGGATAAAGAAGATGTCATATACAATAGCCTATTACCCAGTCATAAGAAAAAAAGAAATCTTGCCGTTTGTGACAAGATGGTTGTACCTCAAATGTATTATGCTAAGTAAAATAAGTCGGACAGAGAAAGACAAATACTATATAGCCTCCCTTATGTGTGGAATCTAAAAATAAAACAAAGAAAAGAGTAACAGACTTATAGAGACTTATAGAGTGCAAACTGGTGGTTACCAGAAGGTAGAGAAGTGGGTGTTTGAGCAAAATAGGTGAAGCGAGTTAAGACATACAAACTTCCAGTTATAAATATGTCACTGGGATAAGAAATATAGGCAATAAAATTATAATAATTTTATATAGCAGCATATGGTTACTGGACTTGTGATCATTATTAATACATTTGATTCTTGGATCACTGTGTTGTATATCTAAAACTAACATAATCTTATACACCAACTGCAATTAAAAAAAAAAAAAAGTATCCTAGGCAATGTGGGTCTTTCTCCTGGCAGGCAAAATGTGATTTAATTTAAGAGAAACTCAAAAGAGGAAAGTATAGAGAATAACATAACAAAAGCCTGGATCACTTCTTCACTAACAAAGAGTTGGGGGTGGGGAATGGAATCTAAATATGGCTGTTGTGAGAAATTATATAATAATTTATAAAAAGTGCTTATAACAATGGTTCTTACTCCGAATTGACCATTATAGTTATCTGTGGATCTTTTAAAATATAGTGATGCCTTGGCTGCAACCTAGAACGAATCAAATCAGAATCTCTTCATATGACTGACTTAGTGATTGTAATGTACCGCCAGAGCTGAGAACCTTAGAATATTACCAGGCATACAGTAAATGCTCCATTTATGTTATCTATCATCATCTTAATACCAATCCATTATGCTAAACACATGAACATTCAGTAATATTTGCTTCAACTTATATTTTATAGAAATTTGAATATTAGCTTTCTTGCTATCTGTTCATGATTTCAGCATATATCTACCACAAGTTAAAATGCTGTCATGAATTTGGTAGGTATGTTTTCTTGCCAGTGTTTCCATGATATTAGGATTAATTTTGTATTCATAAGCAGTCTTCTTGAAAACTTACATGAAAAGAGTCATGTTACACATGTCATCACTGTAACATTCTCATTAAAGCTTTATGTCTAAAAAAAAAAAGAAAGAAAAATAAACTTAAACCCAAGATGAATATTTTCTATAAGAATTAAGTCAATACAGACCATGAATTTAAATGTAAAATTATAAACATTTAGAAAAAAGGCAGAAAATCCTCTAGATCTAAGGTTAGATCAGACACTGAAAGCATCACTCTTAAAAGAAAAACATTGATAAATTAGATTTCATCAGAGGGAGGGAACTAAGATGGCAGAGGAATAGGACGGGGAGACCATTTTCTCCCCCACAAATTCATCAAAAGATCATTTGAACACTGAGCAAACTCCACAAAACAACTTCTGATAACTAGCAGAGGACATCAGACACCCAGAAAAGCAGCCCATTGTCTTCGAAAGGAGGTAGGACAAAATATAAAACATAAAAAGAGAGACAATAGAGTTAGGGACAGAGATCCGTCCCGGGAAGGAAGTCTTAATACAGGAAGTTTCCAAACACCAGGAAACCCTCTCACTGGTGGGTCTGGGGGAAGTTTTCGAATCTCGCAGGGCAACATAACTGGGAGGGAAAATAAATAAAACCCACAGATTACATGCCTAAAAACAACTCCCAGCAGAAAAGTACCCCAGACGCTCGCATCTGCCACCAGCAAGTGGGGGCAGAATGGAGAGAAGCGAGCGCATTGCCTAGGGTAAGGACCGGGCCTGAATGCCCTGAAGGCAATTGGAGGGAGCTAATGGGAGATAGCAACTTAAACTGTGGGATAGCAAGAGAGAGAGAATTAACCTGGGAAAAGCCCTAAATTTAGTCACTACACACCCATCCCCAGAACGAAGGACTGAGCAAATAGCAGAGAAGAGCTAGCCAGCTGCAGACGGGCCCATCCCTCGCCAGAGGCAGGAGGCAGGGTGGAGCGGAAAGGGGAAAACTCGGCCCCAGAGATGGCATCCCCTACCAAATGGCAAACAGGCTTCCAGCTTCTAACCAAAGACTTCCTGAGATTCTGGGTGGTCAACATCTGCCAGGAGGGTCGCAGCCAGAAATCAGCTTCCCAGAAGGGACACAAGGCACACCCAACTGGTGCGCACAGAAACTGAGGCTGACTGTGGAGGGGATAGGCACACCGCACCCAGGGAGAGTGCGCTAGTCAAGCTCCTGGCTGCCTGAGCTGCTTCAACCAGGGAAGGCACAAAACGCAGGCCCTACTGAGTCTGCATCTTTGTGGAGTACCCGAAAACCTGAATCTGAGCAGCTTAGGCCTGGGAAGTGCACAAAACTCAGGGCCCACTCATTGTAGCGGCCTGGAGTCTGAGCAGTGTAGACAGGGATAGCACACACGCCGCAAGCAGGGACAAACCCAGTGTGGCCGGAACACTGTGAGTGCTCCCCACACCCACCAGTGATAATTGTCTGCAGTGCCCCTCCCTCCACACAGCACGACTAACAAGTGAACCTAAACAAGAGACCACCTCCACCTGCTTGTGTCAGGGCGGAAATTAGACACTGACGAGACCTGCAGACAGAAGCCAAATAAACAAATGGAACTGCTTTAGAAATGACAAGTGCAAGAGATTAAAATCCCTGTAGTTAACACCAACTACACTGGAAGGGGCCTATAGATATCGAGAAGTGTAAGCTGGAACAAGGAGCTATCTAAAACTGAACCAAACCCACATTACCTACAACAGCTCCAGAGAAATTCATAGATATATTTTTACTGTTATTATTTTTTAATTAAATTTTTTTTCTATTTTTTTAAGTCCTCTAGTACTTCTTAATTTTCATTTTTATAACCCACTATAATCTGGCCAAAAAAAAAAAAAAAAAGACCCTATTTTTAAAGCAAACTTCATATATATTTCTTAATTTTTTTGTGTTTTTGTGGTTTTTTAATATTGTATTTTTAAGAGTCTAACCTCTACCCTAGATTTTCAATCTTTGTTTTTCAGTATTTGATATCAATTTTGGATATTTAAGAAGCCAACCTTCAGTACCCATTTTTACTCAGGAGTGTGATTACTGGTTTGATCACTCTCTCCCCCTTTTGACACTCCTTTTTCTCCCCCAGATCACCTCTATTTCCTCCCTCCCCCTTCTCAATCCAATTCTGTGAATCTCTGTGGGTGTTCTGGACTGCGGAGAACACTTAGGGAACAGAGTACAACCTAGATCTGTCTCTCCTCTCATGAATCCCACTTTTTCTCCTCCTGCTCACCTCTGTCTCCTTTCTCCCTCTCCTCTTCTTCATGTAACTCTGTGAACCTCTCTGGGTGTCCCTCACTGTGTATAATCCTTTCACCATTAACTTAGAAGTTTTATTATCAGTGCTGTATGGATGGAAAAGTCTTGAGGCTACTGGAAGAACAAGACTGAAATCCAGAGGCAGGAGGCTTAAGCCCAAAACCTGAGAACACCAGAGAACTCCTGACTATAGGGAACATTCATTAATAAGAGATCACTCAAAAGCCTCCATACCTACAGTGAAACCAACTACCACCCAAGAGCCAATAAGTTCCAGAGGAAGACATATGACACAAATTCTCCAGCAACGCAGGAACATAGCCCTGAGCGTCAATATACAGGCTGCCCAAAGTAACACCAAACACATAGACCCATCTCAAAACTCACTACAGGACATTCCATTGCACTCCAGAGAGAAGAGATCCAGTTCCACTCACCAGAACACCGACACAAACTTCCCTAACCAGCAAACCTCAATAAGCCAAACATCCAGCCCCACCCACTGGGAGAAACCTCCACAATAAAAAGGAACCACAGACTACCAGAATACAGAAAGGCCACCCCAAACACAGCAATCTAAATAAGATGAAAAGACAGAGAAATACCCAGCAGGTAAAGGAACATGAAAAATGCCCACCAAGCCAAACAAAAGAGGAGGAGATAGGGGATCTACCTGAAAAAGAATTTAGAATAATGATAATAAAAATGATCCAAAATCTTGAAAACAAAATAGAGTTACAGATAAATAACCTGGAGACAAGAATTGAGAAGAAATGTGTAACAAGGACCTAGAAGAAATTAAAAAGAGTCAATTAAAAATGAATAATGTAATAAATGAGATCAAAACCACTCTGGAGGGAACCAACAGTAGAATAATGGAGGCAGAAGATAGGATAAGTGAGGTAGAAGATAAAATGGTGGAAATAAATGAAACAGAGAGGAAAAAAGAAAAAAAGAATTAAAAGAAATGAGGACAACCTCAGGGACCTCTGGGACAATGTGAAATGCCCCAACATTCGAAACATAGGAGTCCCAGAAGAAGAAGACAAAAAGAGAGGCCATGAGAAGATACTCGAGGAGATAATCTCTGAAAACTTCCCCAAAATGGGGAAAGAAATAGTGACACAGGTCCAAGAAACGCAGAGAGTCCCAAATAGGATAAACCCAAGGCAAAACACCCCAAGACACATATTAGTCAAATTAACAAAGATCAAACACAAAGAACAAATATTAAAAGCGGCCAGGGAGAAACAACTAATAACACACAAGGAGATTCCCATAAGGATAACAGCTGATTTTTCAGTAGAAACTCTTCAGGCCAGAAGGGAATGGCAGGACATACTTAAAGTAATGAAAGACAATAACCTACAACTGAGATTACTGTACCCAGCAAGGGTCTCATTCAGATATGAAAGAGAATTCAAAAGCTTTACAGACAAGCAAAAGTTGAGAGAATTCAGCATCACTAAACCAGCTCTTCAACAAATGCTAAAGGATCTTCTCTAGACAGGAAATATAGAAAAGTTGTATGAACATGAACCCAAAACAACAAAGCAAATGGCAACGGGACCATTCTTATCAATAATTACCTTAAATGTAAATGGGTTGAATGCCCCAACCAAAAGACAAAGACTGGTTGAATGGATACAAAAACAAGACCCCTATATATGCTGTCTACAAGAAACCCACCTCAAAGCAAGGGACACATACAGACTGAAAGTGAAGGACTGGAAAAAAATGTTTCATGCAAACGAAGACCAAGAGAAAGCAGGAGTCACAATACTTAAAGATAAAATAGACTTCAAAATAAAGGCGGTGAAAAGAGACAAAGAAGGGCACTACATAATGATCAAAGGATCAATCCAAGAAGATATAACAATTATAAATATGTATGCACCCAACATAGGAGCACCGTAATATGTAAGGCAAATGCTAACAAGAATGAAGGGGGAATTAACAATAACACAATAATAGTGGGAGACTTTAATACCCCACTCACACCTATGGATAGATCAACTAAGTGGAAAATTAACAAGGAAACACAAACTTTAGATGACACAATGGTCCACCTAGACCTAATTGATATCTATAGGACATTTCACCCCAAAACAATCAATTTCACCTTTTTCTCAAGTGCACATGGAACCTTCTCCGGAATAGATCACATCCTAGGCCATAAATCTAGCCTTGGTAAATTCAAAAAAAATGAAATCATTCCAGTCATCTTTTCTGACCACAATGCAGGGGAAAAAAAAAAGAACTATTCAAAATTCCAACATATGGAGGCTAAATAACACGCTTCTGCAAAGCCAACAAATAATAGAAGAAATAAAAAAAGAAATCAAAATATGCATGGAAACGAATGAAAATGAAAACACAACAACCCCAAACCTATGGGACACTGTAAAAGCAGTGCTAAAGGGAAGGATCATAGCAATACAGGCTTACCTCAAGAAACAAGAAAAAAATCAAATAAATAATGTAACTCTACACCTAAAGCAACTAGAGAAGGAAGAAATGAAGAACCCCAGGGTTAGCAGAAGGAAAGAAATCTTAAAAATTAGAGCAGAAATGAATGCAAAAGAAACCAAAGAGACCACAGCAAAAATTAACAAAGCTAAAACCTGGTTTTTTGAAAAGGTAAATAAAACTGACAAACTGTTGGCCAGACTCATCAAGAAACAAAGGGAGAAGAACCAAATCAACAAAATTAGAAATGAAAACGGAGAGATCACAACAGACAACTCTGAAATGCAAAGGACCATAAGAGACTACTACCAACAGCTCTATGCCAATAAAATGGATAACTTGGAAGAAATGGACACATTCTTAGAAAAGTATAACTTTCCAAAACTGAACCAGGAAGAAATAGAAAATCTTAGGCCCATCACAAGCACAGAAATCGAAACTGTAATCAGAAATCTTCCAGCAAACAAAAGCCCAGGACCAGATGGCTTCACCCTGAATTCTACCAAAAATTTAGAGAAGAGCTAACACCTATCTTACTCAAACTCTTCTGCAAAATTACAGAAGAAGGTAAACTTCCAAACTCATTCTATGAGGCCACCATAACCCTAATACCAAAACCAGACAAAGATGCCACAAAAAAAAAGAAAAAAGAAAACTACAGGCCAATATCACTGATGAACATAGATGCAAAAATCCTTAACAAAATTCTAGCAAACAGAATCCAACAACATATTAAAAAGATCATACATCATGACCAAGTGGGCTTTATCCCAGGAATGCAAGGATTCTTTAATATCCACAAATCAATCAGTGTAATACACCACATTAACAAATTGAAAGATAAAAACCATATGATTATCTCAATAGATGCAGAAAAAGCCTTTGACAAAATTCAACATCCATTTATGATTAAAACTCTCCAGAAGGCAGGAATAGAAGGAACATACCTCAACATAATAAAAGCTGTATTTGACAAGCCCACAGCAAGCATCACCCTCAATGGTGAAAAATTGAAAGCATTTCCCTTAAAGTCAGGAACAAGACAAGGGTGTCACTCTCACCACTACTATTCAACATAGTCTTGGAAGTTTTGGCCACAGCAATCAGAGCAGAAAAAGAAATAAAAGAATCCAGATAGGAAAAGAAGAAGTACAACCCTCACTTTTTTGCAGACGACATGATCCTCTACATAGAAAACCCTAAAGACTCTACCAGAAAATTACTAGAGCTAATCAATGAATACAGTAATGTTGCAGGATATAAAATTAACACACAGAAATCCTTGCATTCCTATACACTAACAATGAGAAAACAGAAAGAGAAATTAAGGAAACAATACCATTCACCATTGCAACAAAAAGAATAAAATAGTTAGGAGTATATCTAGCTAAAGAAACAAAAGACCTATACATAGAAAACTATAAAACACTGATGAAAGAAATCAAAGAGGACACAAATAGATGGAGAAATATACCATGTTCACAGATTGGAAGAATCAATATTGTGAAAATGACTATACTACCCAAAGCAATCTATAGATTCAATGCAATCCCTATCAAGCTACGAACGGTATTTTTCACAGAACTAGAACAAATAATTTCACAATTTGTATGGAAATACAAAAAACCTCAAATAGCCAAAGCAATCTTGAGAAAGAAGAATGGAAATGGAGGAATCAACCTGCCTGACTTCAGGCTCTACGACAAAGCCACAGTCATCAAGACAGTATGGTACCGGCACAAAGACCAAAATATAGATCAATGGAACAGAATTGAAAGCCCAGAGATAAATCCACGTACCTATGGATACCTTATCTTTGACAAAGTAGGCAAGGATATACAATGGAAAAAAAAAAAAACTCTTTAACAAGTGGTGCTGGGAAAACTGGTCAACCACTTGTAAAAGAATGAAACTAGAGTACTTTCTAACACCATACACAAAAATAAACTCAAAATGGATTAAAGGTCTAAATGTAAGACCAGAAACTATAAAACTCCTAGAGGAGAACATAGGCAAAACACTCTCTGACATAAATTACAGCAGGGTCCTCTATGACCCACCTCCCAGAATATTGGAAATAAAAGCAAAAATAAACAAATGGGACCTAATGAAACTTAAAAGTTTTTACTCAATATAGGAAACTATAAGCAAGGTGAAAAGACAGCCCACAGAATGGGAGAATATAATAGCAAACGAAGCAACAGACAAAGGATTAATCTCAAAAATATGCAAGCAACTCCTGCAGCTCAATTCCAGAGAAATAAACAACCCAATCAAAAACTGGGCCAAAGATCTAAACAGACATTTCTCCAAAGAAGACATACAGATGGCTAACAAACACATGAAAAGATGGTCAACATCACTCATTATCAGAGAAATGCAAATCAAAACCACAACGAGGTACCATTACACACCAGTCAGGATGGCTGCTATCCAAAAGACCACAAGCAATAAATGCTGGAGAGAGTGTGGAGAAAAGGGAACCCTCTTACACTGTTGGTGGGAATGCAAACTAGTACAACCACTATGGAGAACAGTGTGGAGATTCCTTAAAAAACTGGAAATAGAACTGCCGTATGACCCAGCATTCCCACTCCTGGGCATACACACCGAGGAAACCAGACCTGAAAGAGACACGTGCACCCCGGTGTTCAACGCAGCACTGTTTATAATAGCCAGGACATGGAAGCAACCTAGATGCCCATCAGGAGACGAATGGATAAGGAAGCTGTGGTACACATACTCTATGTAATATTACTAAGCCATTAAGAATTCATTTGAATCAGTTCTAATGAGATGGGTGAAACTGGAGCCCATTATACAGAGTGAAGTAAGCCAGAAAGATAAAGACCAATACAGTATACTAATGCATATATATGTAATTTAAAAATATGGTAATGATAATTCTATATGCAAAACAGAAAATGAGACACAGATGTATAGAACAGACTTTTAGACTCTGTGGGAGAAGGCGAGGGTGGGGTGTTCTGAGAGAATAGCATTGAAACAAGTATACTATCAAGGATGAAACAGATCACCAGCCCAGGTTGGATGCATGAGACAAGTGTTCAGGGCTGGTGCACTGGGAAGACCCAGAGGGCTGGGATGGAGAGGGAAGCGGGAGAGGGGATTGGGAAGGGGAACACATGTAACTCCATGGCTGATTCATGTAAATGTATGGCAAAAGCCACTACAATATTGTAAAGTAATTAGCCTCCAACTAATACAAATAAATGGGGGAAAAAAAAGAAAAAGCAAGATAATTTGGGGAAAACATCTTTTTCTGCTTTATTGACTATGCCAAAGCCGTTGACTGTGTGGATCACAATAAACTGTGGAAAATTCTGAAAGAGATGGAAATACCAGACCACCTGACCTGCCTCTTGAGAAAAAAAAAAAAAAATAGATTTCATCAAAATAGTAAAATTTTCTCTGTCAGAGGCCCTGTTAAGAGTCTGTTCAGTTCAGTTCAGTTCAGTTCAGTTCAGTTGCTCAGTCATGTCCGACTCTTTGTGACCCCATGTACCAAAGCATGCCAGGCCTTCCTGTCCATCACCAACTCCTGGAGTCCACCCAAACCCATATCCATTGAGTCAGTGATGACATCCAGCCATCTCATTCTCTGTCGTCGCCTTCTCCTCCTGCCCTCAATCTTTCCCAGCATCAAGGTCTTTTCAAATGAGCAAGCTCTTCGCATCAGGTGGCCAAAGTATTAGTTTTCAACTTTAACATCAGTCCTACCAATGAACACACAGAACTGATCTCCTTTTGGATGGACTGGTTGGATCTCCTTGCAGTGCAAGAGACTCTCAAGAGTCTTCTCCAACAGCAGAGTTCAAGAGCATCAATTCTTTGGTGCTCAGCTTTCTTTATAGTCCAACTCTCACATCCATACATGACCACTGAAAAAACCATAGCCTTGACTACACGGACCTTTTTTTGACAAAGTAATGTGTCTGCTTTTTAATATGATGTCTAGGTTGGTCATAACTTTCCTTCCAAGGAGTAAGCATCTTTTAATTTCCTGGCTATCTTCAGGAAAGTAATCAGCATCTGCAGAGTTTTTGAGCCCAGAAAAATCAAGTCAACCACTGTTTCCCCATCTATTTGCCATGAAGTGATGGGACCAGATGCCATGATCTTAGTTTTCTGAATGTTAAGATTTAAGCCAACATTTTCACTCTCCTCTTTCAATTTCATCAAGAGGCTCTTGAGTTCTTCATCACTTTCTACCATAAAGGTGGTGTCATCTGCCTAGCTGATGTTATTGATATTTCTCTGGGCAATCTTGATTCCATCTTGTGCTTTCTCCAGCCCAGCGTTTCTCATGATGTACTCTGCATAGAAGTTAAATAAGCAGGGTCACAATATACAGTTGACATAAATCTTTTCCTATTTTGAACCAGTCAGTTTTCCATGTCCAGTTCTAAGTGTTGTTTCCTGACCTGTATGCAGGTTTCTCAAGAGGTAGGTCAGGTGGTCTGGTATTCCCATATCTTTCAGAATTTTCCACAGTTCATTGTGATCCACACAGTCAAAGGCTTTGACATAAATAAATAAACCCGAAATAGATGTTTTTCTGGAACTCTCTTGCTTTTTCGATGATCCAGTGGATATTGGCAATTTGATCTTTTGTTCCTCTGCCTTTTCTAAAACCAGCTTGAACATCTGGAAGTTCACGGTTCATGTATTGCTGAAGTCTTGCTTGGAGAATTTTGAGCACTACTTTACTAACGTGTGAGATGAGTGCAATTGTGCAGTAGTTTGAGCATTCTTTGGCATTGCCGTTCTTTGGGATTGGAATGAAAACTGAAATTTTCCAGTCTTGTGGACACTGCTGAGCTTTCCCAATTTGCTGGCATATTGAGTGCAGCACTTTCATGGCATCATCTTTTAGGATTTGAAATAGCTCAACTGGAATTCCATCACCTCCACTAGCTTTGTTCGTAGTGATGTTTCCTAAGGCCCACTTGACTTCACATGCCAGGATGTCTGGCTCTAGGTGAGTGATCACACCATTGTGATTGTCTGAGTCGTGAAGATCTTTTTTGTACAATTTTTCTGTGTATTCTTGCCACCTCTTCTTAATATCTTCTGTTTCTGTTATGTCCCTGCCATTTCTGTCCTTTATTGAGCCCATCTTTGCATGAAATGTTCCCTTTGTATCTCTAATTTTCTTGAAGAGATCTCTAGTCTTTCCCATTCTGTTGTTTTCCTCTATTTCCTTGCATTGATCACTGAGGAATGCTTTCTTATCTCTCCTTGCTATTCTTTGGAACTCTGCATTCAAATGGGTATATCTTTCCTTTTCTCCTTTGCTTTTTGCTTTACTTCTTTTCACAGCTATTCATAAGGCCTCCTCAGAGAGCCATTTTGCTTTTTTGCATTTCTTTTTCTTGGGGATGGCCTTGATTCCTGTCTCCTGTACAATGTTATGAACCTCTGTCCATAGTTCATCAGGCACTCTGTCTGTCAGATCTAGTCCCTTAAATCTATTTCTCACTTCCACTGTATAGTTATAAGGGATTTGATTTAGGTCATACCTGAATGTTTAGTGGTTTTCTCCACTTTCTTCAATTTCAGTCTGAATTTGGCAGTAAAGATTCATGATCTGAGCCACAGTCAGCTCTCGGTCTTATTTTTGCTGACTATATAGAGCTTCTCCATCTTTGGTTGCAAAGTATACAATCAATCTGATTTCGGTGTTGATCATCTGGTGATGTCCATGTGTAGAGTCTTCTCTTGTATTGCTGGAAGAGGGTGTTGGCTATGACGAGTGCGGTTTCTTGGCAGAACTCTATTAGCCTTTACCCTGCTTCTTTCTGTACTCCAAGGCTAAATTTGCCTGTTACTCCAGGTGTTTCTTGACTTCCTACTTTTGCATTCCAGTCCCTTATAATGAAAAGGACATCTTTTTGGGGTGTTAGTTCTAGAAGGTCTTGTAGGTCTTCATGGAACTATTCAACTTCAGCTTCTTCGGCATTTCTGGTCAGGGCAGAGACTTGGATTACCATGTTATTGAATGGCTTGCTTTGGAAACAAACAGAGATTATTCCGTCATTTTTGAGATTGCATCCAAGTACTGCATTTTGGACTCTTTTTTTGACTACAATGGCTACTACATTTCTTCTAAGAGATTCCTGCCCACAGTAGTAGATATAATGGTCATCTGATTTAAATTCACCCATTCCAGTCCATCTTAGTTCACTGATTCCTAGAATGTTGATGTTCACTCTTTCCATCTCCTGTTTGACCACTTCCAATTTGCCTTGATTCATGGACCTATGCAATATTGCTCTTTACAGCATTGAACCTTGCTTCTATCACCAGTCCCATCCACAACTGGGTGTCATTTTTGCTTCGGCTGCATCCCTTCATTCTTTCTGGAGTTACTTCTCCATTGATCTCCAGTAGCATATTGGGCACCCACCGACCTGGGGAGTTCATCTTTCAGTATCATATCTTTTTGCCCTTTCATGCTGTTCATGGGGTTCTCAAGGCAAGAATACTGAAGTGTTTTGCCATCCCCTTCTCCAGTGGACCACATACTGTCAGACCTCTCCACCAAGACCCAAACATCTTGGATGGGCCCACACAGCATGGCTTAGTCTCATTAAGTTAGACAAGGCTGTGGCCCGTGTGATCAGATTGGCTAGTTGTCTGTGATTGTGGTTTCTGACTGTCTGTCCTCTGATGCCCTCTCTCAGTGCCTACCATCTTGCTTGGGTTTCTCTTACCTTGGACGTGTGGTAACTCCTCTCGGCCGCGCTTCTGTGCTGTCCGTTGTGGCCGCCACACTCTGTTAAGAGTATTGATAGACAAATTACAGAATGAGAAAAAAATTCAAATTTACAACAAAGGATTATTATTTATTTTAAGAACTCTTGCAAATTAGCAGTAATGAAACACAAATCAAGAGGAAAATAGATAAAAGACGTGAAGGGACATTTTATTGATGATGTCATGGAGACACATACATGGGAAAATAGCATGTGAAAGATGTTCAACACCATTAAGGAAATGTAAATTAAAACTACCATGAAATATCCTACATACCTCTCAGATGCTTGAAATAAAGAAAATACTACCACCACCATACGATGGCAGAGAATATGGGGAAACTGGATCTTTAATATACTACTGGTGGGATGAAAAATGGTATAGACACTCTTGAAAACAATTTGATGGTTTCTTTATGCAACTTCCCTGGTGGCTTAGATGGTAGAGCGTCTGCCTACAATGCTGGAGACTTGGGTTCAATCCCTGGGTCAGGAAGATCTCCTGGGGAAGGAAATGGCAACCCACTCCATTATTCTTGTCTGGAAAATCCCATGGATGGAGGAGCCTGGTAGGCTACAGTCCATTGGGTTGCCAAGAGTCGGACATGACTGAGCGACTTCACTAACTTTTATGCAATAATTACACAGCACCATAATGTACTCTTGGGCATCCTAGAGAAATAAAGCCCCATGTTCACCAAAAAGCTTGCATATCAACATTTATAGCAGCTTTATTCATATAATCAAAAATGTAACAACCCAAATGTCTTTCCATTAAATAAATGTTGAAATAAACTGAGGTGCACTCTTACCATGGGCTATGACTCAGCAATGGAATTGAATGAACTACTGGTACATGTGACAATCTAGATGAAGATTCTGAAAATTATGTTCAGTGAAAAAAGTCAATCAAAAAATGTTATGTACTATATGATTTTATTTATATAACATACTCAAATGTTCCAAGTATTACAGATGTCAAACAAATTGTTTCCAGGGGTTAAAACATCTGGGCAGAATGTCTTGGTGATCCTGTTTGTGATGCCAATTATATTTCTGTTCACACTGTCGTTACTGTATACTGAACTCAGAGTAGGCAAGGTATAAGCTCAGAGGCTGGAAGAAGATGCGAGGAGCTGTAGGAACTGCAGATGCATTTATTCCCTCCTGGCTGGCACAGCAGCCATAAAACAGCCTCTCTCCTGGCTGACATAGAAGCCATAACATAACCATAACATGGCCCAAACATTGCCATAACCTAACCTCACATATCGTGACCATGATGTTGCTCCAATGTTGCCCCAATGCAGAAGCAGCCAAGGTTTTCATGCTGATGCTCATACAGGTGTCCCACCAAAAGTAGGCTGCGACCAAACAAATACCTCCTTATGCACATGAGCAGTGTTACAAGTGATCTCATCTGTTGCACAACCATGCAAAGTCACTGTTTACAGTACATGGGGTGAGAGGGTGTGAGGGAGTGGGGCAAGAGAGCCTGACTGGTGCTGTCTTGTTCATTTCCCCACACAGAGGAAAGTAGGTGTGGCTCAGAAAGGTTGGCATGAGGTGTTGCTATGGTGACCAGTTCAGTGTCTTGGCTGTGGAGTGTGCTACACTTTTGTAAGTTACTTTTGGAGGTAAATGGGATCTCTATCTGTTATTTCTTACAAATGCATTTGATATATATTATCTCACAATTGCAAAAAAAATAAAGCTTAAAATTCAGTTTATGATTACTGAATGATAGCCTCCAAATTGAAAGATTTTGAAACTAACAAAAATTGACAAAGAATTAGATTATTGAATATATACAGTCTACCTTTTACAAAGTAATAACTCGTCAGGAGAAAACTTGGCAAAGTCCTAACAAGCATTTTTTAAAAGTTCGTCACATAAATGGCTGATAAGCATATGAAAGTTAATCAAACTCGTAATTGAGAAAATATAAATGTTGATCATATTTTCCATATCCCTCTTTACCCTTAACTCCAGGCAACCATTAATTTAGTTTCTCTCTAAATAGATTTGCCTTCATTTGACATTTTTTTCTTTCAGTATTTTCAATATATCATCCCATTGCCTTTTTTCTTTCTGTTCTTCATTGAATAGTCTCTACTGATTTATCTTTAAATTCTGATTTTTTTTCTGCTACCTCAAATCTGTCACTGAATCCCACTAGTGAATTTTTCACTTTAGTTATTTAATTTTACAAAATAAAATAATTATTTTTATAAAATAAAAGTTATTTTATTACTTTTCTACTCCAGAATTTCCACTTGTTTCTTTTCTAAAAGTACGTGTAAGTTCTATATTTTGACTGAACTTCTACTTTCATTTATTTGCTGTCATCATACATAGTTTTACTTTTGTAACAAGGTTTCCATTCATTCTTTACACATTTATAGTTGCTTCTTTGAAAATTTTGCTAAACAGGTAGCTGATGTTCCTTCAAGACACTTGCTATTGACACTTTCCTCCTGATTATTTGGCACACTTTAGTTACTGTTCATGTCATAAATTTTGGTTGAATAGTGGTTGTGTAAGAATGCACTGTCGCAACCTGTATTTTGTTGTTGTTCAGTCACTCATTCATTCCTGATTCTTTGTGACCTCAGGAACTGCAGCACACCAGGCTTCCCTATCCTTCACCAACTCCCAGAGCTTGTTAAAACTCATGTCCATTGAGTTGATGATGCCATTCAACTATTTCATTCTCTGTCATCCCCTTCTCCTCCTGCCTTCAATCTTTCCCAGCCTCAGGGTCTTTTCTAATGAGTCAGCTCTTTGCTCCAATATTTTGGTATACCTGACATGAAGTATTGCATCCCAATCTATATATACATACATTTTCCTCTCTGGTGATTATTGTTTTTTGGTTTGTTTGATAACTGGCCTGAACTGAAATATAAAGACTATGTTTCTGCAAATGTGCATCCTCATATCTCTGCTTACTTTATTTTTCTTGATTTTATTTTTATGATTAGATTTCCAGGGTGTTCCCCTGTGTTTACAGAACTTAATTTGTTAAAAGTGGAGCTAAGACACCTCAAAAGGCTTCTACTCCAAGTTCACTTGTGTATAAATACAGCTATTTTCAAACCACTCCCAGCTCTTATTTTCCACTAGGCCCTGCTTCTTGTATGTTAACATCAACATCCAGACTTTGCTGGCCAAAGAGTGATTGGATGGCTTAGGTTCTCTGTGCTCTCTACTGTGCTTACGTGAGCCTCTGGTCTACTGGGATGTATGCACAGTTTATCAGGCCCTCAGTGACTGTCTCACCTTCTGAGACTTCCTGGTGAATTCCCTGGTGACTCAGAAGTTAGGACTTCCTGCTTTCACTGCTGTCACCCAGGTTCAAGCCCTGGTTAGGGAACTAAGATCCTACAGACTGTTGGGGGAGGCAATAAATAAATACATACATACATACATAAAACTTCCCATTAAATTCCCAGCTAATGTTCTGGCTTAAAACTCAACATTCAAAAAACTAAGATCATGGCATACAGTCCCATCACTTCACAACAAATAGTTGGGGAAACAATGGAAACAGTGACAGGCTTTATTTTCTTGGGCTCCAAAATCACTGCAGATGGTGACTGCAGCCATGAAATTTAAAGGTGCTTGCTCCTTGGAAAAAAGGCTATGACAAACTTAGACAGCATATTAAAAGCAAAGACATTACTTTGTTGAAAAAGGTCCATCTAGTCAATGCTATGATTTTTCTAGTAGTCATGTGTGGATGTGAGAGTTGGATCATAAAGAAAGCTGAGCACCCGAAAACTGATACTTTTGAACTGTGGTGTTGTAGAAGACTCTTGAGAGTCTCTTGGACTTCAAGGAGATCAAACAAGTCAATCATAAAGGATATCTGTCCAGAATATTCATTGGAAGGACTGATGTTGAAGCTGAAGCTCCAATACTTCGGCCACCTGATGTGAAGAGCTGACTCATTTGAAAAGACCCTGATGCTGGGAAAGATTGAAGGTGGAAGAAGAAAGTGATGACAGAGGGTGAGATGGTTGCAGATGGCATCATTGACTTGATGGACATGAGTTAGAGCAAGCTCTGGGTGTTGGTGATGGACAGGGAAGTCCGGTGTGCTGCAGTCCATGGGGTCGCAAAGTCAGACACAACTTAGCAACTGAATTGACTGTTCTGGGTCACTGCTTGCCTGAAACAGAACCTCTCCCTCAGGCAAGCTGTTGGCTTGCAGAAGAGACCCTGGTTGCTTGCCATGGAGATGCCAGCTGTAATTGGCAGTGCTCCAAGTCAAGTGAGTTTCCCATAGTAGCGGCATCAAAAGGCTGGTTTCAGTCTGCCATGTCCTGGTCGAAAACTATAGACAGGCTTGCTAGGAAACAGATGGGATCAACTCTACGTAAGGATGCAGGGACTCACACTTTTAAAATCTGAGTTTCAGTAGTTTTCATGAATAGATTCTGCTTAGTTGGGTGTATGCCCTTGGTCAGTTTACAGTGTTGAAAGTGATGTTTCTGACAGTTTCATCCTACTTTAAGAGTAACATTTTGGTGAGGGGATTTGCTGAGTTCCATATTCCATCATGCTGGAAATAAGAACAGTGAAACAAGAATTTATAACGAGCTAAAATTTCAAAGACATTTGAAGACGAACAGGAAGACATACCTGACAAAAGAGTTGGAAAATAAACAGCCTATGCATAATTGTTTAACATATATTTTTAATATACAACCTGTTATAGCCAAAAAGCATATGTTAAAATTTAGAACTCAGAACAGAAAAGTCATGAAACAAATAGACTTGCAGATCTCTCTTATCTTAGTTTAAAAATCAGATTCAGACATTTAATTGTCAGTTTGGTCTGTCTCCTGGGTTACTTTTCTGGGGGCATTTTAGCTCTTGTTATAATTGATGCACAAATATGTCTTTCTAAGTGCTTCTTTCATGTAGTTTTTATTCCTCTGTTGAGTTTGTTCTTTTCCTGGAACATTGGAGTCTATTTTTCCAGCCATGACCATCACTTGTCAATCCTGAAGTCATCTCTTGTCCACTTAATACAACAAATGGTGTTCTTTTTCTGCACATTCTAAAAATGACAAAATTATTTGCATAGTTGGCAGCTTGTACCAAAAGACTTAATTTTATAAAGATATTTAACTTTTCTCTGCAGAAGCAGAATTACATAAAACAATATAAAAGCCATTTTTACCTCTAATTAACTTGAATAAATTTTACTGCCTTTATGAGTTATATTATATGCTGTACCTGTGAGTCACTTTTTTAAAAGAAGGTGACATTATCTTCCCAAAGCCCTTCTCTATATCTTTTTTCCTCTAAGGTATATGAGCAGACCTGTATTAACAGAGTTACAATATGGAACTTATAGTCTCTGCTAAAGATTTTTGTTAAAGATTTTGCATGGAAAAAATAACTGCTGAGAAATACATTAAAATATTTTTGTGGGTAAAATCCATGTCTGGCTTGTAGCCCATGCTTTACTTTTTTCCACCCCTCATTTAAAAAGCTTATAAAAACTAGGAAAGATGAAAAATCATAACATTGTAAAAGTAAAAGTAATAATATATTTCAAGGAGCTAGGAGAAATTTACATAATATAAAAGGTACATGGACTGAAGTTAGAACTCACAGTCAGTGTCTGATCTTGATAAATACTTCATGCCAGAGTGACTTTAAGAATTTGCTTTCTTTACGGGTTCAGAGACCAAAAAATAAATAATGCTTAGAAACTTACATAATAGAACAGAAACTATTTAACAAAGCATCCTTATTAATAATTTTCTTTCAGCCTAACATTGAAATTTTGCCAGGATTATCACATAAGCAGAGAAGAATGAAATCATGATGCATATGAAGCCAGGAGTAAGAACTTCAGCAGGAAGTGTTTGGGGGAGGATGAATCTGGGGACTAAATTTTTATTTGTGCACACCCAACCTCCTTCAAATCAAAACATTTTATAAAGAATACAAAAAGGTGAAAGCAAATCTTTGAAATAATATGTACGTTAATTCTAAAGATTAGCACGTGTTGGGGTCCCCTGGTCTTCCCTAGGCTAGGTGATTCTCTGGGATGACTCACAGGACTCAGCATACAGTCACACTTGCAGCTCAGATGATTACCAAGAAACAACAGGACTCAGGGGGTAAAACGGAAGGTGCAGGAGTGAGAGCCAGAGGAAGCCAGTGCAAGCTTTCAATACCCATCTTCCAGTGATGTCACAGAATCAAACAGAGTCAAATTGTAACAACATGTGTGAAATATCGTCTGTCTTGGAAGCTTATTGGAGACCCAGTGCCCAAGGATTTTATTGGTGCTGATCCTGGAGACAACCTTTATTTAGTATGTATCCAAATTCCAACTCCAAGGAAAGAGGATGCCTAGCATAAATCGTATTGCTTGTTCAAATACTTAAAGTGCAGGGAGACATTCTCATTAATTAGAGAATGGTGAGAACACCCAATATAGAAGTTTTCAGATGCCAGCCAAACCTACCACGTGAGAAGATCTTTCCAAGAATAGCAGTCTCAAGCTGCTGTCTTAAATCTTTTCTGCACAATACACAATGTATATTTTAAAATAATTTTGCAAATCAGTTTCTAAAAGACCAGATCTTTAATAGGAGAATGGATAAGGCACAGAGATAGGCAGTTAAAATTTTTAAGTACTAGTGTCTAGAAAGATATGAAAATATTTTCAGTTTTTCAGAAATAAGAGGCATATAGGCCTTTCTTAGTTTTGTTAATAATATTGGGATATTTTTACTTCCATGAACTGCTTCTAGTTGTATAAGTTAGCCAACTTTTCTGTAGCTCTCTCTTTTTCTTTTATTATAGATGATAGTTAGATATAGATGTAATTTTCAACTCTAAAGGTTGAAATTTATTTAAAATTATACCAGGAAAATAATTGTATGCATGGTCCATTGCTCAGTTGTGCCCAACTCTTTGCTACCCTATGCTATCCTATTGACTGTAGCCCTCCAATTTCCTCTGGCCATAAGATTTTTCAGGCAAGAATATTAGAGTGGGTTGTCATTTCCCCCTCCATGATATCTTCTGGGACCAGGGATCAAACCCATTTCTCCTGTGTCTGATATGCTGTGTCTCCAAATATCTTCTGGGACCAGGGATCAAACCCATATCTCCTGTGTCTGATATGCTGTGTCTTCAGATATGCTGGAAAAACCCTGGACTAAGAATATTCACTGCAACATTAAGTATAATATTAATAATTATAAATAACCTAAATGACCTCCATTGAAGAAAGAAGTATATTATGCTATGTCTATATAACTGAAGACTATGTGGCCATTAAAATCATGTTGAAGAATAATTATTTCCATGAGAAAAAAAAGCTATCAAAAAAATAAAAGATTGTAGTACTGATGCTACAAGGAACAATCAGAATCAGAGTTCAAAAGAGCTTAACACTGGGAGATAATCAATACAAAAATAATACATAACAAAGGATAATAGCAAAGTAGTTTGGATAAGATTAATCAAATCACTACTTGACTTTGAAAAAATATTTGATTCATTTTTATTGTAGTAAATCTGTATTACATAAAATTTACCATTTTAGCATTTTCTAGGTGTGCATTAAGTGGCATGAACTACATTCACAAAGTTGTGTAACCATCATGATTATCCATTTCTAGAAATTCCTCATCATATCAAACAGAAAGTTTCTTTCAATTAAAGGAAAGCGCCTCATTACTCTGCTGATCCCCACCTCTATTCTGCTTTCTGTTTCTATAATTTTTCTTTTTCTAGGAACCTTATTGTCATGCCTGGTTCTAAGCTTTTGATTGCCTAGGTATCCACTTCAAAGACATCCATCACAAATAAACATACTGCCAGCCGTATGACAAAGCTGCTAGGAAAACAACTAGGTAAGAAGCCACATCACTCCCCAGTCATGAAGATCCCCTTTTAGAAAGGGGCCCTGTTTTTCCCTTCCCATGCCCTAAAGTCTTGCCTTTAGGTTTGAAGCTCATCAAACTCATCAGGCAAAGCGTGAACGCATGAAATCTTAAGCACCCCACATTCAGGCCCCAATAAAGAGCCCCTTGTACATACTCCCTCCTTCTCTACTCCCAACCTTGCTGTGTGACTCTTGGGTGTGCTGTATATCCTGCAGGATTTCTGAGTAATAAATCTTATTTTTCAAAGCTCCTTGATGATTGTGTTCTGCAATCATAATAAGAACCACAGGGGTCAGTCCGGCTAGTCTTTTAATCAGAGAAACATCTATGGGGGCTCATTAAAAGAAGCATGCTCCCTGGCAAGTACCTCGAGCATTTTCACCCAATAACATTATTGTCAAGAGCCTGAGACTGACCCAAAACCTATATAAGTGGAATCATGCAATATTTGTCCTTTTGTGTCTAGTTTATTTCACTGAGCTTAAAGCTTCCAGGTTCACACATATTTTAGCATGTATCAGAATTTCAATAAATAATATTCCATTGTAAGTATATATCATATTTTGTGTATATATTCATCTGTTGATGGATATTTTTGTTGCTTCCACTTTGGGGCTCAGTTCAGTCAGCTCAGTAACTCAGTTGTGTCCGACTCTTTGCGACCCCATGGACTGCAGCACTCCAGGCTTCCCTGTCCATCACCAACTCCCGGAGCTTACTTAAACTCATGTCCATTGAGTTGGTGATGCCATCCAACCATCTCATCTTCTGTCATCCCCTTCTTCTCCTGCCTTCAATCTTTCCCAGCATCAGGGTCTTTTCAAATGAGTCAGCTCTTTGCATTAGGTGGCCAAAATATTGGAGTTTCAGTTTCAACATCAGTCCTTTGAATGAATATTCAGGACTGATTTCTTTTAGCATGGACTGGTTGGATCTCCTTGCAGTTCAACAGACTCTCAAGAGTCTTCTTAACAGCAGAGTTCAAAAGCATCAATTCTTGAGGGCTCAGCTTTCTTTATAGTCCAACATCTCACATCCAAACATGACTACTGGAAAAATTAGAGCCTTGATTAGACAGACCTTTGTTTTCAAAGTAATGTCTCTGCTTTTTAACATGCTGTCTAGGTTGGTCATAACTTTGCTTCCAGGGACTAAAAGTCTTTTAATTTCATGTCTGCAATCACCATCTGCAGTGATTTTGAAGTCCCCCAAAATATCCAGCTACTGTTTCCACATCTATTTGCCATGAAGAGATGGGACGGATGCCATGATCTTAGTTTTCTGAATGTTGAGCTTTAAGCCAACTTTTTCACTTTCATCAAGAAGCTCTTTAGTTCTACACTTTCTGCCACAAAGCAAAAGCGAAAGTGAAGTTGCTCAGTTGTGTCTGGCTCTTTGCAACCCCATGGACTGTAGCCTGCCAGGCTTCTCCATCCATGAGAATTTCCAGGCAAGAATACTGGAGTGGGTTGCCATTTCCTTCTCCAGGGGATCTTCCCAACCCAGGGATCAAAACCAGGATCAAACCGGGTCTCCAGCATTGCAGGCAGACTCTTTATAGTCTGAGCCACCAGGGGATCCTATAAGAACTCTGCCATAAGGGTGGTGTCATCTGCATATCTGAAGTTATTAATATTTCTCCTGGAAATCTTGATTCCAGCTTGTGCTTCATCCAGTCCAGCATTTCTCATGATGTACTCTGCATATAATTTAAATAAGCAGGGTGACAATATACAGCCTTGACGTACACCCTTTCCTATTTGGAACCGTCTGTTGTTCCATGTCCAGTTCTAACTGTTGCTTCCTGACCTGCATACAGGTTTCTCAAGAGGCAGGTGAGGTGGTATGGTACTCCCATCTCTTTCAGAATTTTCCAGTTTATTGTGATCCACACAGTTAAAGGCTTTGGCATAGTCAATACGCAAAAATAGATGTTTTTCTGGAATTCTCTTGCTTTTTCGATGATCCAGTGAATGTTGGCAATTTGATCTCTGGTTCCTCTGCCTTTTCGAAAACCAGCTTGAACATCTGGAAGTTTATAGTTCATGTATTGTTGAAGTCGGGCATGGAGAATTTTGAACATTACCTTACTAGCATGTGAGATGAGTGTAATTGTGCAGTTTAAGCATTCTTTGGCATTGCCTTTCTTTGGGATTGGAGTGAAAACTGAACTTTTCCAGTCCTGTGGACACTGCTGAGCTTTCCAAATTTGCTGGCATATTGAGTGCAGCACTTTCATAGCATCATTTTTCAGGATTTGAAATAGCTCAACTGGAATTCCATCACCTCCACTAGCTTTGTTCGTAGTGATGCTTCATAAGGCCCACTTGATTTTACATTCCAGGATGTCTGGTTCTAGGTGAATGATCACACCATCGTGATTATCTGGGTGGTGAAGATCTTTTTTGTACAGTTCTTCTGTGTATTCTTGCCACCTCTTCTTAATATCTTCTGTTTCTGTTATGTCCCTGCCATTTCTGTCCTTTATTGAGTCCATCTTTGCATGAAATGTTCCCTTAGTATCTAATTTTCTTGAAGAGATCTCTAGTCTTTCCCATCCCATTGCTTTCCTCTATTTCTTTGCACTGGTCACTGAGGAAAGCTTTCTTATCTCTCCTTGCTATTCTTTGGAACCCTGCATTCAAATAGGTATGTCTTTCCATTTATCCTTTGCTTTTCACTCCTCTTCCTTTCACAGCTATTTGTAAGGCCTCCTCAGCCAGCCATTTTGCTTTTTTTGAATCTTTTTCTTGGGAATGGTCTTGATCCCTGTCTCCTATACAATGTCATAAACCTCCATCCATAGTTCATCAGGCATTCTGTTTATCAGATCTAGTCCCTTAAATCTATTTCTCACTTCCACTGTATAATCATAAGGGATTTGATTTAGGTCATACCTGAATGATATAGTGGCTTTCCCTACTGTCTTCAATCTCAGTCTGAATTTGACAATAAGGAGTTCAGGATCTGAGCCACAGTCAGCTCTCGGTCTTGCTTTTGCTGACTGTATAGAACTTCTCCATCTTTGGTTGCAAAGAATGCAGTCAGTCTCATTTCGGTGTTGACCATCTGGTGATGCCCATGTGTAGAGTCTTCTCTTGTGTTGTTGGAAGAGAGTGATTGCTATGACCAGTGTGTTCTCTTGGCAAAACTCTATTAGCCTTTGCCCTGCTTCATTCCGTACTCCAAAGCCAAATTTGCCTGTTACTCCAGATGTTTCTTGACTTCCTACTTTTGCATTCCAGTCCTCTATAATGAAAAGGAGATCTTTTTTGGGTGTTAGTTCTAAAAGGTCTTGTAGGTCTTCATGGAACTATTCAACTTCAGCTTCTTCAGCATTTCTGGTCAGGACATAGACTTGGATTACCAAGATATTGAATGGTTTGCCTTGGAAATTAACAGAAAACATTTTTGGCATCTCCTGTTTGACCACTTCCAATTTGCCTTGATTCATGGACCTAACAATGCAGGTCCTATGCAATATTGCTCTTTACAGCATTGAACCTTGCTTCTATCCACAACTGGGTGTCATTTTTGCTTTGGCTGCATCCCTTCATTCTTTCTGGAGTTATTTCTCCACTGATCTCCAGTACCATATTGGGCACCCAGTGACCTGGGGAGTTCATCTTTCAGTGTCTTATCTTTTTGCCTTTTCATGCTGTTCATGGGGTTCTCAAGGCAAGAATACTGAAGTGGTTTGCTATTCCCTTCTCCAGTGGACCACATTTAGTCAGAACTCTCCACCATGACCTGTCTGTCTTGGGTGGCCCTACATGGCATGGCTCATAGTTTCACTGAGTTAGACAAGGCTGTGGTCCATGTGGTTAGGCTGGTAAGGTTTCTCTGAGTTTTTGGGCTATTACTAATAATTTATGATGAGTGTGTATATATCAAATGAAGAAAATCTAAAATAATATCTGTTTATACATTTTTCCCTTAATAATTAGAGCAGAAATGAGTGAATTTGACAAAAGGAAATCAATAGAGAAAACCAGTGACATCAAAAGATGTTTTTATAAAAAGATCAATAAAATAGATAAGATACTAGCCTGGTTAACTAAGAAAAAAAGAGATGACACACATTATTAATATCAGCGATGAAAAGTGAACATCACTAAATATCATATGGACATTAAAATGACTATAAATGAATGCTATGAACAACTCTATGCCCACAAATTTGATAAGTTCGATGAAATGGACCAATTCCCTGAAAGACACATTTTGCTAAACTCGCACAGGAAGAAAGAGACAATCTGAATAGAATTATATCTACTAAATCAATTGAATAAGTAATTAATAACCATCTAAAACAGAAAGTATAAGGCTTAGATGTGTTCACTGGCAAATTCCATCAGACATTTTAAGAAATGGACAATGATATAGCCACTTTAGAATACTGCATTATTCAAAGCTTATTACAAAACTAAACTTACCCTTGTCATATGAGCCAGCAGTCAAAACCCCTAGAATAAAGTTTTTTTCCCTTCATTCTATTAATGTGGTAAAAAAAAAAAAAATCACTGAATGATTATTACATATGGAACCAGCTTGCATGCTAGTAATAAACCTCATTGGTCATGGTTTATAGTTGTTTTAATATGTTGCTGGTTTTGGTTTGCTAATATTTTGTTCAGGATTTCTGCATCAATATTCATAAAAGATATTGGTTTGTAGTTTTCTTATAGTACCTTTGTCTGGCTTTAGTATCAAGATAATGGTGTCATACAGTGAGTTTGGAAGTGCCTCTTCCTCTTCAATTTTTTGAAAGATTTTGAGAAGATTAATTTTAGTTCTTCATTAAATGTTTGGTAGAATTTACCATTGAAGACACCTGGTCCAAGACTTTTCTTCATAAAGCTATTTTTGATTCTTATTCAATATCTTACTAGTTGTAGGTTTGATCAGATTTTCTCAGATTTTATTTGTCTTCATAATTCAGTTTTAGTAGATTGTGTGCCCATTTTATGTAGATTATCCAGTTTTTTTGGTGTACAGTTTTTCACAGTACTCTTATATGCTATTTCTATAAAATTGGTAGTAATGTCCCCACTTCCATTTCTGGATGTGAATCTTCTCTCTTTTTTTTCTTAGTCCATCTAGCTAAAGTCTTATGTTTTTATCTTTTTGAAAAAGTAACTTTTGGTTTCACTGATTTTCTCTATTTTTCTTCTATTATCCATTGTATTTATCACCACTCTAATCTTCATTATTTCCTTCCTTCTCCTGGCTTTATGTTTAGTTTGCTCTACTTTTTCTAGCTACTTAAAGTGTAAAGTTAGGTAACTGATTTGTTATTTCTTCCTCTGTAATGTACAAGTTTAAGCTACACTTTTCTGCCTTAGCACTATGTTTACTGCATTTCATAAGTTTTGGTAGTCTGTGCTTTCATTTTCATTTCTCCAAGATATTTTCTAATTTCTCTTGTGATTTCTTTCTGATCCTTGCTTGTTTTATAGTGCGTTGTTTAATTTCCTAATATTTCTAAATTGTCCTGTATTTCTTATGTTACTGATTTCCACTGTTATCTGATAAGATCACTTTGTATGATTTAAATCTTTTAATATTTATTATGGAGAAGGAAATGGCAACCCATTAAGACTTGTGTTATGTCCTAACATGTGCATTTGTGAAAATGTATATTCCACTATTATTGAGCAAAGGTTCTGTCTGTTGAATCCAGTTGATTTATAGTGTTATTTGAGTTCTCGCTTTCCTTAGTAATTGTTTGTCTGGTTGTTCTACCCATTATTATAAGTGGGATATTAAAGTCTCCAATTAGAATTATAAAGCTGTTTATTTCTCCCATCAATGCTATCAGTGCCTCTGTCATATATTTTGAAGCTCTGATGTTTCTTGTATGTATACACACACACACACACACACACACATAATTGATGTGTCCTCTTGGTGATTGACCCCTTGTATCAGTATATAATGTTCTGTTTGTCCCTTGTAACAGTTTTTTAGTAAAGTTTATTTTGTCTGATTTTATATATACCAGAGTATAGCCAGAGTATATAGCCAGAGTATATACTAGAGTATAGCCATTCTAGTGACTTTTGGATATATATATATATATCCAAAAGTATATATATATATATATATATATATATATATATATACACACACACATATATAAGAATTTCCTTATATACCTCCATTCCTCTCCTTTTTTTTATTGACATCACAAATAATCCTTATAAATTGTGTGTCATAATGTGTAGATTATACAGATCACTAGATCCACAATTATTTTTATGTTTGCATCCTCTAAATTTTGTACACAGTAAAGAGTAGAGTTACAAGCCAAAATTACAATATTATCTACTTTTATTTTGTTTATGTATTTACCTTTACTGAAGATATTTATATTTTTATACCCTTTCAAGCTACTATCCAGCCTTTTCTCATTTCAATCTGAATTACCCCTTTATTAATTCATATATTGGGAGTTTAGTGGTAATAAACTTGCTCAACTTTTGTTTATCCAAGAATATCTTAATTTCTCCATCAATTTTTGGTGGACAGTTTTGTCAGATTTACCTCTTGGATGACATTTTTTCCCATTACTTTATATATGCCATCCCCCTGCCTTTGACCTCCAAGATTTCTGATGAGAAATTAGGATGTCATTTTATTGAGGACTTCCTGTACATTATAAGTGACTTCTTTCTTGCTGTTTTTAGAATTCTCTTTGTCTTCTGAAATGTTGATTATATTGTTTCTTTTCTTAGTGTGAGTCTCTGGATTCCTCTACTTGGAGTTCATTGAGCTTCCTAGATTTGAAGATTCATGTTTTCGATCAAATTTGGGAAGATTTTCATGTTTCTTTAAATAATATTTCTGCTCTTTTCTCTTTGTCTTCTTTTTCTGGAACTACCACAAGTGCATATATATACACTTATAGAATACAAGTGGGGGACTTATAGTATCCCACAAGTCCGTTTCTCTCTGTTCATTTTTCTTTAGTTTGTGTTTTCCTTCTGTTTCTCAGACTTAATAATTTCAGTTATCCTACCTTCAAGTAAGCTTTTTTTTCTACATTCTCAGATCTGCTGCTGAACCCTTGTAGTAAATTTTTTAACTTTAGTTATTATACTTTTAAGCTCCACAATTTCTCTTTGGCTTATTTTCATATTAATTTGTATCTGTTTATTTATATTCTCAATTTGTTCATATATTGGTTTTCTAATTTATTCTGTTTCTCAGTCCTTATTTTATCTTAGCTCTTTGAGAATATTTAAGATAATTGTCTTAAAGTCTTTTTCTAGTATGTATGACACCTAGTCTTCCTCAGACATGGTTCTTTGAATCTATTTTTAATTTATTTTGAAATTTTTAATAATTAATCTTTTACTTTTTCAATATATGTCATGATTATTTAGTTAAAAATTGGATATTTGACTATTGTCAATGAAAAATTAATCAGTTGATCTAGGAAATTGAAAATTTTATTTGAGTCAAATTGAAGATTATAATCCAGGAACAGACTCTCAGAAAGCTCTGATAACTCTTCTCTTTAGAAGTCAAGTACATTTATATACATTTTTGAGACAGAAGGCTATACAGTAAATGATGTATAACAGTTAATAAAATCTAGAAAGTAGTGGGGCATGGGCCATCATGACTTCTTTACCAGATTAAGAAGGAATGTTATCTTTCAAGGAGTTGTCTTGGTGTTAGGAGAATGTCCCCTTTTATTGTTGAGTAGGTATTTCCACCAATGGGGAAGGTTTGCTCGATGCATAAAGCAGATACCCAGTGTGTAGTAGAGGGGAGAGAGGAGGCCAAAGGGCTGAGAAAGTTTTTCTGATGTTTAAATTCTTTTGTCTTGCCATAAAATATGATTATATATGACTTTATGTATTATAATCACATGATTATAGTATGGTAACTCTGGAAATTAGATTCTCCCCATTCCCTAGGATTTGCTTTTATGATTGCTTTTGTTTTTGATTGTTGAAGGAAGTACTAGTCCATTTGAGACTTATCCAAGCAATTTTTAACAAAGACTATGTCCTGTAATGAGTGATCATTAAGGTCTCTATTCCTTTAGCTCGTATTCATGCTTGACAGATTTTCTTGAATTCTAGGTGCTAAAACAAGCAACAAAGCAAACCAAACCAAACAAACAAACAAAAAAACACCGAACAAACAAACAAAAGCGATTTTAAAAAGAGAGAATGGTCATCTCTCCAGTTTTTGAAGTTTGACTCCATGCTAGGAAACTTTTTAATCACTCAGGTAAGCTTTCCCTGAACTTAGACATCATCCTAAGATGAAAGCTTAAGGTCTTCTCTGGACATTTCTGAGCATATAGCTTCTCTGAGCATGTGGTTTTTAAAATTCGTCTGTCTGCGTGCTGCTGTTGAGTGTCTAAAATTCCCCAAGCCATCTTGCCTCAGCTTCTTTTCTGGGTCTTTGATGGCCTGTTGTGTGTGTCACCCACTATCACTTGCCCAGATGCTTGTGGGGTTGTGGTGACTACCTCATAACGTCTACAGACAGTGCTCTTCACTCTTCCTACTTACAGTTCAAGTCATGCAAAGCAGAGATGGGCATTTTATGTCATTCTTTCAGATATTCTCCAGAAAAGTTTGAATGGGTGTACACAATAATTTGCAAGTAAAGTCTGGTCTGCTGCCTTTGGTTCAATGGTGTGGATTTGGGCACTGGACTTCCATCTGATCAAGATGAAGGTCACTACTGTACTGGGAAGGGAGTACAAAGATGAGCAAAAATGCCACAAAAGTTTCCTACCATTTTGAAAATGGCCTTTTCTTGAATGGACATTTGCTTGATGGATAGGAACAACTGATTGTTTTCTACAGCTTCAACAAAATTTGTTCTGACAACTGTTTTTTTTTTTTTTTTTTTTTTTTTTTTGATGTTTCTGTCAGGAAACAAGAGCTTGCAGTGTCCCAGTCCACCATTTTTTGCTCTTTTTTTAAAATAAATAATGTTTATGTATATACTGTAACATATATTCGGCTTCCCAGGTGGCTCAGTGGGTAAAGAGCCTGCCTGCAATGCAGGAGATGCTAGAGATGTGGATTCAATTCCTGGGTCAGGAAGATCCCCTGGAGGAAGGCACTGCAACCCACTCCAGTATTCTTGCCTGGAGAATCCCATGGACAGAGGATTCTGTCCTGGCAGGCTCCTGCATAGGTCACAAAGAGTTGGACACAACTGAAGCGACTGAGCATGGGACATATATCAAATAACTTTTCTTATGTATTTAAATTACATATCTACATAAATAAAACAAAAATAAAAACAAAAAGCAGACCTCTTTTTTATGCTACTAAAAATGGGAAAAAATGACAGTTCTTTTAAAAATGCATTAAAATGAGTTATTAGAAAACTTGAATTTAAAATGATACAAAATGTAAACCCTGTTTTTAAAGTATTAGACTCAATAGATATAAAACACTCTGTCATATTTCTCTAGAAGTTTCTAAATGGCTCTCAGTTTCTGTTGCGTGCTTGGGTGCTAAGTTGTTTTAGTCCTGTCTGACTTTTTGTGACACTATGGACTGTAGCCCACCTGGTTCCCCTGTCCATGGGATTCTCCAGGCAGGAATATTGGAATGGGTTGTCATGCCTTCCTCCAGGGGAATCTTCCTGACCCAGGGATGGAACCTGCTTCTCTTATGTCTCCTGCACTGGCCTCAGGGTTCTTCACCACTAACACCACCTGGGAAGCCCCTCTCAATTTCTGGTACTGACCAGTGACAGATAGCCACCAAGTGGTCAGCAGACCACACTATGAGTACTCTGGGTTAATATTAATGATTATTTATTCTTCCTCCGATTTACAAAGACTTATAAGAGCAAAGGAAGAATTACTAAGGGAAATATTATTTTGGCTACATAAAATATAAAAATTTTATATGAAATCATCCAAACATTGAAAGCAGAGAATAATTTGCAAAAATATTTGCCTCCAAATTGTGAAAAGTTAATAACTATATAACAATTTGTAAAGTGTTCATGCAAAAAAGAGAGGTAAACCAGTAACATCCTAGCAATTGACACATGATATGCAAACAAGAAATTGACATCTGTAATGAAAGTAGAGAACATGTCATTTCCTTAGAAGAGAAGAAACTATCAATCTGAGATACAATTTTTTTTCCTGTAAATTAAAAAATAAATTGTCTTAATAATTTAGAGATTAGGTGTGAAAGATATTTATTGAAGCTTGGTGCAAAAGTAATTGTGGTTTCAGATCATGAATTTAAATTGTTGTAACTAGGCTCAAACATATCTTTACAATTAAAAACAGGAACCATTACAATCAACACATTTTTGCTAATGGGAAGTAAGTTTGTTTATTCCTGTAGCATAAAAACCTGTGTTTCAGGATTCTACAAACTCCTGGAAAGCATTTTATGCCTTCTTCTGGTTGTGGAAGTATCTGTCCCTGCAAAAAAGTTGTCTAGATGAAGACGCAGTAGTTGGTTGGAGAGAGGTCAGGTGAATATGACAGATGAGGCAAAACTTTGTAGCCCAATTTGTTCAATTTTTGAAGCATTGATTATGCAACGTGCAGTTGGACATTGTTATGGAGAAGAATTAGTCCCTTTCTGTTGACCAATGCCAACTTCAGGCGTTGCAGTTTTCAATGCATCTTATTGATTTGCTGAGCATACTTCTCAGATGTTGTAGTGGATCAGACGGGCAGCAGACCACCAAACAGTGACAATGAACGTTTTTGTTTTTTGTTTTTTTTCTCTTGGTGCAAGCTTGGCTTTAGGAAGTGCTTTGTAGCTTCTTCTTAGTCCAGCTGGTCATCGCTGGTTGTCACGTACAATCCATTTTTTGTCACACGTCACAATCCGATCAAGAAATTATTGACTGTTGTGTAGGATAAGAGATGATCCTTCAGAATGATGGCTTTTTTGATTTGTAGTCAGCAGATGATGCACCCACTTATTGAGCTTTTTTCATCTTTCCAATTTGCTTCAAATGCCCAATGACTGTAAAAGGGTGGACATTGAGTTCTTCATGTAGTTTTAAGAGGATCAGCATCAATGATTACTCTCAGTTGGTTGTTGTCAACTTCTGATGGCTGGCCACTGTACTCCTCATCCTCAAAGCTCTTGTCTCCTTTGCAAAACTTATTGAACCATCACTTCACTGTACAGTCATTAACAGTTGCTGAGCCAAATGCATTGCTGATGTTGCAAGTTGTCTCCTCTATTTTATGACCCATTTTGAACTCAAATAAGAAAATCACTCAAATTTGCTTTTTGTTTAACATCATTTCCCTAGTCTAAAATAAGCATGAAATAAGCAGCAAGTAGTAAGTCATTAGCAAAAAAACATAAAGTTAGAAATGTGTATTAAATTGATACATACCATTTAAAAATGTATTTCAATATCAAATAGCAAATTTCAACAATGCAAAACCATAATTATGTTTGCACCAACCTCAGTATCTAGTTGCTAATCATAGGAGCAAAACAACACGTATAAATAGGACTTCAAATTTCTAATATATGAGCATACTCAGAATATATTGGCTGAAAATGAGGTATATAACTTAATGGTTATGAGCTTGGGCTTTGAAGTAGAGCTGTCAGGAACTGAGTGTCACCTTTATCACATACCATCTGTGTGGCTTTGAGGGAGTTAGCCTTCTCTCTCCATCTGTAGAACAGTGTTAATAACTCCTACTTTATGGGACTATTGTGAAGATTAAGGAGTGAAGGAATGTAAAACTGTGCCTGCCTCACATAAGACACTTAATGCATAGTAACTATTATTAAAAGGAAACATCTCCACTTGTAGGTATGACAAGCATGCAGGATTTACCAAAGCAAACAACCTGTGGCTTAGAATTGTTTTTTACTTCTTTTGACATGTGTTTAAAAGTCCCATCTGGACCAGAGACAGGTAGACAGGATCAGTTAGAAAAAGTTGTCTTGGTCATGTTTCTCGAGCCACGTCCCTCATCCCTCAGCACTGGGCTTCCCACAACCACAATTTCTCCAAAGATCACTCCTCTAAGAATGCATTTTTTAATAAATGCTATTCAAAATGGGGTCACAGCTCTGACTATTTGCAAAGTAGAAGCGTTAGACCTGGAAATGGTACATTCTAGCAAGGTCTTGGGACTCCAGGTGTGAGTACCTGTGTTTAGGGAGTTGTAGATTCTTGCCAGGGTTTCCCAAGTATGCTAGCAGTAAAGAACACCCCTGCCAATGCAGGAGACTTAAGATCATGTACCTGGGTTCGATCCCTGGGTCAGGAAGATCCCCTGGCAAAGGGCACAGCAACCCACTCCAGTATTCTTGCCTGGAGGATCCCTTAGACAGAGGAGCCTGGAGGGCTACAGGCCATAGGGTCACAAAGAGTCTGACAGGACTGAAGTAAATTAGCAGCATTCAGACTCTTGCCAAGCTGGGTGTCAGACCTGGGTCACTAAATCTGTTCTTTCTCAGGAACAGGGATGTCAGTGAAGAGATTACATCCATATTGGGTATTTATTAAGGGCAATTATAGTCTTTCTAATACTTTTAAAATATATTTACATTTTGAACTGCTAACATATTATTATAGGAAAATAAAGAAACAATAACAACAATAATAAAATTACAAACCTAGGGAAGTTTCCAGGTGTGACTTTCTTTGAACCAGCTGGCATCCAAAGACACTCAGCATGTGAGGAGGACTTTCACAAATCCTTCCATCTCTCTCCCATCATTGGCGCCCTCAGAACCCAGGGTTTTCTGGCCACCTGGGATGTACATCGCCTGAGCCTATTGTTTCCATGTTCTTGTCCTGGCAAGGACCCAATTCACACTCCTCCTAGCATTCTCTCCCTTACTCAGAATTAGTGACAGCAAACTTCACAGGTTTTCCTATCCATTTTGCCTCCTGCAGGGACAAGTTGTTTTGAAAAAGAGGGAGGATGGGAGAAAAGACCTAACTTTGAGGCCAACTTCTATTTTCAGTGACTACTGAGCTTTGTTAGGAGGAAGAAAAAGACTTGTGCATTCAACTGGAGACCAACTATCTGGAAAGAGGACAAAGCTGAGTTTTTACCTGGACTTACTCACTTTTCTGTAGAGTCTGTGATCACATCAATGATTTCCAACTTCAGCCTGTTTTTTGACTTCATTTCTCAATTTGGTGTCAGGCTTCTGAAGCTGCCCTGAAATGGCTTTCAGCCTCCTTGTGTAAATCCTCTATCCAACCCCCACATTTCAGAGCACATTCTTCAAGGGATTAGCTCACACTTGATATGCAGTAGTGTTACAGCCAAGATCATATCTCATTTTCCCCTGCCACCTGGGTGCACCTGTTGTGTTTCTTATATAACTATTCACCATCATAGCAGAAATGTTTCCAAATATGCATAAAATCTCTTGTCAAGAAACTTTGTAAAGGCACTTGTCAAGAGTATGAAAAGGAAAAGAAGAATCCTCTGGTTCAAAATTTTTTTTCTGAAAACACATTCTTGAGTAGATTACATGACAAACCTGGCTCTCTTCTTTTCACTAGTTATCCCAGAGAGAAGAATAGGACTTGTGGCAACATAACCTCTCTGTAGGCATGATAAATTTATCTATGATTGGACCAACTGGGATTTCATGGTCTGAAGCCTTCTGCGTTTGCCAGTGTTCAATTGTTTTCAGTAGAGTGACTCTATCATATTATTCATGTCATTCAGGAAAAAAAAAAAAGCAAACAAACTGAAATGGTCTCAAATTAACTTATGTCTTAACTGCAAGCAATTGGTCTTTGTCCAGGTAAATAATCCTATTTGCTGATAGATTTCTGTTATGCAACTTAGAACCCATTTGTGACAAGTCACAGCCCATTAGCCATTGTTTCTCCATTGCATATCTTTTTTCTTATAAGACTTTGATTTTTAAGACATTTACCTAAAAGCATCTTACACCCGATAAAAAATAATATCAAATACAATAAGAATCTCACATTAAAGCAATCATTTAGATGAACATATTTTTAAGAATAAAATGATTAAAATGTAAGAAATTAATGTAAAATTAACATTACCATAAAATAGCTTCCCATATAAATGACACGTTGTTGTCTTAGAAAATATGTGAGTAACCAGCACAGCTTTATGGGTAGAAATATGAACACTTTGAAAGTGTGTAACATGCAACAGTTCTCAAGAATTTTCTGCCTTTACTACCTAGTTACAGTAGTGATTAACAGTTGGTAAACTCTTCCAGTTACCCCTTGAGTAACAAAAGGCAAAGAAAAAAGACTAAGATGAGACAGCAAATGGATTGAAAGTCTGGCTAGAGGGGGCGAGCAGGTGAGTGTCCTCTCAACTGTCTGGAGACATCACCCTAGATACCATCTTTGCTGGTGGTTGTCTGCCTCCTATGTATCCCAGCATCCCTAGCACTTAATACAGTGGTGTATGTATTAGGAAGATTTAATTTAAAATATATTTTTTTCTAAATATAAACTTGTCTTTAAGCAGTGGAGAACATTTTCAAAATATAAAAAGTATAAGATAAAATATATTTGCCGATAATCCCACTAAAGTAAGTAAAGTCGCTCAGTCGTGTCTGACCCTTTGCGACCCCATGGACTGTAGCCTACCAAGCTCCTCTTTCCATGGGATTTTCCTGGCAAGAGTACTGGAGTGGGTTGCCATTTCCTTCTCCAGGGGATTTCCCAACCCAGGGAACGAACCTGGGTCTCCAGCACTGCAGACAGATGCTTTACCATCTGAGCCACCAGGGAAGCCCGATAATCTCTGTGATAAAACTGTGAGCATGTCCTCATTTATCTGATAGCATTTTTAATGCATGAGTGTGTTTGTATACACATAAATATATAATTGTGGTTATGCTCCATATGTCTTTTGAATCTTTTCATTTAATTTTTAATACTGCAATTCTTGTACGTATTTTTTTAAAGTCAAATTGAATTGCTACACTTTTAACAGAATAAAAATGCTCCTAACATTTCTTTCCATTCTTGATTCCTGCTCCTCAGTGACAACTGCATTTAACACATGTAGCTGTTTCTTGCAGCATTTAACTCTTTATAGGACTCTTGCATAACTATTCACTTTACAGTTTTATCAGCTTCCTACCTGTTAGGAGAGATGGTGATTTAATTTTCTTATATCCCTCATCTCCATACATATCATCTCTCCATCTTTAAGGACAATCACACATGGCTTCCATGGATACTAATATTGCAATTATATTAGTTTTCTAATGTTGAAACATCTATATACTGTAGATCTCTGTCATATAACCCTTTCAATTTTGTTTTCTTTAATAACTTTCATGTTTCTGCCTATATTTTTATTCATATATTTTCTCCTACTTACCTTCTTTGACATTGCAATTTCTAACTGGAGGACTGATTTGGCAATTTGTTATATTATTCTATTTTGTTTAATAGTAAATGCAGTAGTCTTTTTCCTAAGTATTTTGTGGTAATATGAAATTATGTAATGGGGAAGGAAAAGCATAAATATACAAATTTGACCCACTACACTAGAAATACAGGCATGTTCTTCCACTTTTTCTAAACAAAACTAGGTCTAACTCAGTGCCCACACACTGACATTAATGGCAATATAAAATTAGGCAATTTTAAAAATCCTCTTCATATATCTAAGTGAAGACAACAACTTTGAAAACCAAGATAATAACATGATTTCATGGAAAAATAAAATTAGAATAAAATGTTGATGGAGGAACTTAGAAATAAATCAAAAAAGTAACAAACACACTATGTTAAGTGGGCTTTAATACAGAAATAAAAGAGTAGTTAAGTATGAAAATATGTATTCAAATAATCTATTACATCAATAAATTATAGGAGAAAAAAATGGTAATATCCACTGATGCTGAAAAGGTATCTCGTGAAATTTATAAGCCATTCCTTTCTTTTTTCTAAAAGTAAACAATGGCCCAAGGACAGAATTCATACCTCTTCAAAAAAGAGTTTATAGTGAAATCCTTCTTATCACTATTCCGATTTGAAACTACAGAATATCAAAGAAAAATAAAATCTTAAAAGCAACTGAGAAAGCAACTGAAATTACCTACAAAAGTGTGGCCCACTTCCATCCAACAGCTCAAAAATAGAAATGAATAAGTAATTTTTTTTTTTTTAATGTAAAGAAAAGCAATTGTGCTGAATTTATGCACTGAATACAAATGTGTTCCAAGAACTGGGGTAACATAAAGACATTTTCAGAACAAAAGTTGTAGTTCACCATCAGGCCACCTTGAAAGTTAATTCTAGAGAGCGTATTTCAGAGACAAAGTCTCCTTAAAGTTCTCAGACGCAGAGCAGAATAATGAGCAAAGATGTCCATAAAAACACTGATAAATTTTATTAAACAAAAATAAAATAACTAGATTAGAGATTCGGGGAATAAGGACCAGCTGATAACATGGTAGTGACATTGAAAGGAGGTAGTTAAACATCTTATATATACTTGAATTTGAAAGAAGAAGATAAAACTATTGATTAATTTTAGGATAATAGCTAAAATGTTAGAACCAAAATAGTAAACTATGCAGTGGAAAGAAAAAAATATATGAGGTGATGAGATAATATTATAAACATTCTCAAAATGAAAGAAGGCAAAAAAGGAGGGAGGGTAGAAACAGTGGGACAAATATAAAACATGTAATAAAGCAAAGTAATCCAAATACATGATTGGTGATAGCAAATGCATGTGAGCTAGAATCCCCAGCTAAAATGCAAAAATTGTTAAAGCAGTTAAAAACATGGGATTGCCTACATGGCTCAGATGGTAAAGAGTTTGCCTGCAATGCAGGAGACCTGAGTTCTATCCCTGGGTCTGGGAAGATTCCCCAGAGGAAATGGCAACCCACTCCAGTATTCTTGCCCTGAAAATCCTGTGGACGGAGGAGCCTGGCAGGCTACAGTCAATAGGGTCACAAAGAGTCAGACACGACTGAGTGACTTCACTTAATACATAGCCTTTCCAAATAACACATCTAAAAAATAAGGAAGAGAGACTGGGAGTTATAGACAGAAAAATAGTATACCATGTAAATATGAATGAGAGAAATTAGATGTTATTTTAATTAAAAAGTAATGTTTAATCAACAATCATTACTAGGGGTTAAAATGTTTATTAAATAATAAAGGTAAATGTATGTAACTGATAAAGTGACTTTAAAACATATAAATAGGAAAAACTGTGAGACAATATTAATAGATCTAACTTAAAAGTAGCTGATTTTTAACATACATCTCTTAGAAACTGGCAAATTATTAAGCAGCCAAAAATCAGTAAGAACACAGAAATAAGACTAGGATGATTAATATGGCTTAGTGGTGGACACATATAGAATATTATACCCAATAGCTGGAAATGCACATTATTTTCAAGAAACCATAAAGCATTTATGAAAATGTGACCAAAATGAAGGCCAAAGAGCTATGTTCAACACGTTTCTAAGGATTGGAAACATGGAATCATTCCCTGACTATAGTGAAATTAATCTGGAAAACAACATTCAAAAGATTAACTTCAAGTTTCCTGACAACTAGAACTTCCTAAAATCTCATGAGAGAAAAAAAGAAAGGAAGGAAGAAAAACAGAAATTTGTTAAATCTGAGTGATATTCAGAATACCTTTTGTTCAAATGTGTGATGCAGCTAAGGATATATAGAGAAATGTAGTTTGTAAATTGTTATATTAGAAAAAATTCTAAAATTTAATTTAATACTCTCTATAAGGACAATAGAATAATCCAAGGAATGAAAACATAAAGATATTAGCAGAAATTAATAAAATAGAAAACAAAAATCAAATAGAAGTATTGAAAAAAACAAATTTTGATTTTCTGAAAGATAATTAAGAGACAAATCTCTGGAGAGCTTAAGAAAAAGAGAGTGAAGGAAGAAACAAGTAACCCACTAGAAATGACAAGAGAAGCACAATTTTGGAAGTGTCAGGGATTAAGCAGATAACAAATTTAGGATATCATAAATAAATCTACCCTATGACAAAATGGCATAATTAGATAGATAAATTCATATAAAACAAAGCTTATAAAATTGAACATTCATTCACTTCATCAACAAATTAGATAGAATATCTATTATTGTACTGGAAAATTTTGATTTTTGAAATGCTTCAGTGAACAAAACAGCAAAAAATCTCTGATCTTGAGAAGCATAAATCCAAGACTATCAATGGGAGAAGACTGACAATAAAGCAAGAACAATGAGTTATAAAATTATATGATATACCAGAGGATTATAAATGTTATGGGAAACATAAACAAGAACATGTTGCTAAAAGGAATATAGTTGAAAGGGTTCAAGAATGCTGATGGATGAGGGTAGTTTTTATTGAGAATGTGTTATTGGAGCAAAGACTTGAAACAGGTGTAGGTGCTTCCCAGGCAGATATTGGGGTGAAGAGTGTTTCTGGTGGAGACACAGTGATCCTACATCACAGCCAGTGAAAAGGCTCTGATATGGGAATATGTCTGGCAAGTTTGTTCAAAGAACAGCAAGAAGACCAGTGTGGCTGGAACAAGGGAGGGCAGTGACAGAGTAAGACAAGTAAGATGTGATCAGAGAGAGGCCAGGTTCTGTAGGAAGCTGTAAGTTCTGGAAGTCCTTTTGCTTCTTATCCTGTTACAATCAAGAGCTACTGACAGATATAAGCAGAAGATTCACATCATCTGCTTTGAATTAAATTTGGAAAGGCTCTTTCTGGCTTCTGTTTTGAGAGTAGACACTAAGGCTGTGATATCAACTCTGTTGTCACCAGGCACATGCAGTTACTTAACTGTAATGTCAGTTTTTCAATACATTAACCATTGTTTTAGTGCTCAGCAGCCAAATGTGACCAGCGAGTGCCATGTTGAAGGACAGATACAGAACCTTTTCATCACTGCAGAGAATTATTTTGGAAAGTACTGCTCTGGGAAGACAGAAACAGATAAGTGCGCAGAGACAAAGGCAGTAAACCAGATAAGAGAAGATGCTGTCTCCAAATTGGATGGCAGTCTTTCAACCCCCGACTTCAGGATCTTTATTCCCTGCCCTTCAGATGAAGTCTTGGAAAGAACTACAAACTTTACATTACCCTCAGATAATAAAATTCCTTTCTGTATCTTTAGTCCTAAGAACAGTCCCTTCTCAGTAATGAAAACCTCTAAATCAAAGCTATGAAGTTCCTTTCAAGTTCAGGTTTTTCCACATTCTGACTCAGTGTTTCACATCCCACCAGCAGTGTGGAGGAGGAGGAGGAGGTCCACTTCCTTCCCTGCCAAGTGCTCTGTGACTCCTTTCAATTGTTTGCTGATTTTGAGAGAATGGGAGGGGGGGTGGAGAAGAAGAAGAGGTAGAGGGGTGGGGATAACTTACCTACTTGTACTGCTGTGATCCAGGATGGGAAGCCAAAGCACCTTTGGTAACTCATGGGAAGCTTTGAGTGGTCCTCTTGACAGAACGTCTATGGTAGCCACTCAGGTCTGCATCCAGCAGTGCAAATCTCTATCCTGGGTGGCCCCAACACGGGCTAGAAGCCCTGCTGGGCTGGGTCCTCTTCAAGATGAGAGCCAGGCAGACCCCTTTCTAAGGGGTAGGCTTTGCTTGATCTGGAAGAAAACACAGACACTTTTGCCTTCCCCAGTACCACCATTCATTCAATCAGTTGCAGTAAAACATTTTGCTTTAAATCTTGTCAAGAATGGGTGATACCTGGTTCTTATGCTATCTTAAGCCCTAGGGCAGTAGTTCCCAAGTTTTGTTGCACTGTGGAATCACCCATGAACAGTATGAGGAGGCAAAATGATAGGATACTGAAAGAGGAACTCCCTAGGCTGGTAGGTGCCCAATATGCTACTGGAGATCAGTGGAGAAATAACTCCAGAAAGAATGAAGGTAAGGAGCCAAAGCAAAAACAATACCATAACCCAGTTATGGATGGGGCTGGTGATAGAAACAAGGTCCGATGCTGTAGAAAGCAATATTGCATAGGAACCTGGAATGTTAGGTCCATGAATCAAGACAAATTGGAAGTGGTCAAACAGGAGATGGCAAGAGTGAATGTTGACATTCGAGGAATCAGCGAACTAAAATGGACTGGAATGGGTGGATTTAACTCAGATGACCATTATATCTACTACTGTGGGCAGGAATCTCTTAGAAGAAATGGAGTAGCTATCATAGTCAACAAAAGAGTTTGAAAAGCATTACTTGGATGCAATCTCAAAAATGACAGAATGATCTCTGTTCGTTTCCAAGGCAAACCATTCAATATCATGGTAATCCAAGCCTATGCCCCAACCAGTAACGCTTAAGAGGCTGAAGTTGAATGGTTCTATGAGGACCTACAAGATCTTTTAGAACGAACACCCCCCCCAAAAAAAAAAGATGCCCTTTTCATTACAGGGGACTGGAATGCAAAAGTAGGAAGTCAAGAAACACCTGGAGTAACAGGCAAATTTGGCCTTGGAGTACGGAATGAAGCAGGGCAAAGGTTAATAGAGTTTTGCCAAGAGAACACACTGGTCATAGCAAACACCCTCTTCCAACAACACAAGAGAAGACTCTACACATGGACATCACCAGATGGTCAACACTGAAATCAGACTGATTGTATTCTTTGCAGCCAAAGATGGAGAAGCTCTATACAGTCAGCAAAAACAAGACCAGGAGCTGACTGTGGCTCAGATCATGAACTCCTTATTGCCAAAATCAGACAGAAACTGAAGAAAGTAAGGATAACCACTAGACCATTCAGGTATGACCTAAGTCAAATCTCTTATGACTATACAGTGGAAGTGAGAAATAGATTTAAGGGACTAGATCTGATAGACAGAGAGCCTGATGAACTATGCATGGAGGTTTGTGACATTGTACAGGAGACAGGGATCAAGACCATCCCCATGGAAAAGAAATGCAAAAAAGCAAAATGGCTGACTGAGGAGGCCTTACAAATAGCTGTGAAATGAAGATAAGTGAAAAGCAAAGGAGAAAAAGAAAGATATTCCCATTTGAATGCAGAGTTCCAAAAAAATAGCCAGGAGAGATAAGAAAGTCTTCCTCAGTGATCAGTGCAAAGAAATAGAGGAAAACAACAGAATGGGAAAGACTAGAGATCTCTTCAAGAAAATTAGAGATATCAAGGGAACATTTCATGCAAAAATGGGCTCAATAAAGGACAGAAATGGTATGGACCTAACAGAAGCATAAGATATTAAGAAGAGGTGGCAAGAATACACAGAAGAACTGTACAAAAAAATCTTCATTACCCAGATAATCACAATGGTGTGATCACTCACCTAGAGCCAGACCTCCTGGAATGTGAAGCCAAGTGGAGCTTAGAAAGCATCACCATCGACAAAGCTAGTGGATGTGATGGAATTCCAATTGAGCTATTTCAAATCATGAAAGATGATGCTGTGAAAGTGTTGCACTCAATATGCCAGCAGATTTGGAAAACTCAGCAGTGGCCACAGGACTAGAGAAGGTCAGTTTTTATTCCAGTCTCAAAGAAAGGCAATTCCAAAGATTGCTCAGACTACTGCACAATTCCACTCATCTCACACGCTAGTAAAGTAGGCTTAAAATTTTCCAAGCCAGGCTTCAGCAATACATGAACCGTGAACTCCCAGATGTTCAAGCTAGTTTTAGAAAAGGCAGAGGAACCAGAGATCAAATTTCCAATATCCGCTGGATCATCAAAAAAGCAAGAGAGTTCCAGAAAAACATATGTTTCTGTTTTATTGACTACACCAAAGCCTTTGACTGTGTGGATCACAATAAACTGTGGAAAATTCTGAAAGAGATGGAAATACCAGACCACTTGACCTGCCTCTTGAGAAACCTGTATGCAGGTCAGGAAGCAACAGTTAGAACTGGACATGGAACAACAGACTGGTTCCAAATAGGAAAAGGAGTACGTGAAGGCTGTATATTGTCACCGTGCTTATTTAACTTTTATTCAGAGTACATCATGAGAAATGCTGGGCTAGAAGAAGCACAAGTTGGAATCAAGATTGCCGGGAGAAATATCAATAACCTCAGATATGCAGATGACACCACCCTTATGGCAGAAAGTGAAGAGGAACTAAAAAGCCTCTTGATGAAAGTGAAAGAAGAGAGTGAAAAAGTTGGCTTAAAGCTTAACATTCAGAAAACTAAGATTATGGCATCTGGTCCCATCACTTCATGGGAAATAGATGGGGAAACAGTGGAAACAGTGTCAGGCTTTATTTTCTTGGGCTCCAAAATCACTGCAGATGGTGACTGCAGCCATGAAATTAAAAAAACGCTTACTCCTTGGAAAGAAAGTTATGACGAACCTAGATAGCATATTAAAAAACAGAGACATTACTTTGCCAACAAAGGTCCATCTAGTCAAGGCTATGGTTTTTCCAGTGGTCATGTATGGATGTGAGAGTTGGACTGTGAAGAAAGCTGAGCACCAAAAAATCGATGCTTTTGAGCTATGGTGTTGGATAAAACTCTTGAGAGTCCCTTGGACTGCAAGGAGATCCAACCAGTCCATCCTCAAAGAGATAACTCCTGTGTATTCATTGGAAGGACTGATGCTGAAGCTGAAACTCCAATACTTTGGCCACCTCATGTAAAGAGTTGACCTATTGGAAAAGCCCCTGATGCTGGGAGGGATTGGGGGCAGGAGGAGAAGGGGATGACAGAGGATGAGATGGCTGGATGGCATCACCGACTCGATGGGCATGAGTTTGAGTAAACTCCAGGAGTTTGTGATGGACAGGGAGGCCTGGCGTGCTGCAATTCATGGGGTCGCAAAGAGTCGGATATGACTGAGCAACTGAGCTGAACTGAACTGTGGAATCTCCTGGGATTAAGAAAACAAAAACAAGAAACTGAAACAAACAATCAAAAGACCTACTGGCAAATAGCTGCTACTTCCAGAAATTCTGAGTTAATTTGTATGAAGTGCAACCCAGGCTTTGAAATTTCTAAAAGCTCTCCAGTGATTCTAACATGCAGCCAGCTTACACTTGCTGCTTTCGGGACGGAATGTTAGTATATTAGAGTGGTCATCTTTCAACTCCTTTACTGGCTCCATGTGCATCCGGGACTCTTGTCCTGATGACTGACGACTCTCTTCTCCTTCTCTGAGTTCAGTGTCTATCTCACTTGGTGCAGTGATGGTACTTGGCATCTATCATTGAAAGGTTGTTGCTGAATCACGAAAAGACGCTGGGATTCTTGGCCTCTGGAGTAGAATTCAATCCGGGCCCAGAGTTGAGGCTTGATCACTCAGAGCTTTTGTATAATAAAGTTTTATTAAAGTATAAAGGAGATAGAGAAAGCTTCTGGCATAGGCATCAGAAGGGGGCAGAAAGAATACCCCCTTGCTAGTGTTAGCCATGGAGTTCTATACTCTCCAATTAGTTATTACAGTGAATCAAAAGAATGTCTGGAGGTTGTAAAGACCTCACTAGACCTACTCCCATAATTTACACCTTAAAATAACAGGATTAGCCGGAAGGTTTTTTTTCAGAGACTGTCCTCAAGCAGGATACATTATTGTTATATAATTGTAAGGAATGTAGGTGGACAAAATAGTTTGTCCTTTTGTTCTCCTTGAGAATTCCAGACCCCTCTCTCCTTGGGCACCCCTCGACTTCTTATCAATCTGCCTAGGAATTGACTCTCTCATTCCCCCCTTTTCTTTTAGGAGAATTATGTTTTCAAGGGAAAGGGGCATCGTTTTCATTCCATAACTACTTACTGCTGTTTAGGGGTGTGGTCCCTAAATTGTTAATGCAACATATTCTCCTAACCCTCATATTGAGGGTCTCTGATCCAGGGGCCCCAAGTAATAGTTGGAGGAGGCTGTGACACTCATAGGAGCTTGGACAACCATTTGTAACTTAAAAGCTTTTAGATGGTTAGAAAACCCCATTACACAGTTACAGATGTAAGGCAAAATAGTCATTAAACCAAGTTAAAATCAAAATGAAAAGTCACATTATGTCCATAGTTACATCAGTTCATCTTAAGGTTGTTAGATGTCATCAGTTTAAGAAGAGGCATCACATGTGATTGTTGTTGAAGGTATTTGCAGACTTTGAGAAAGTCTTTTCCTTGAAGTGGAGATGTCCACCATGGGAAGCCTTCCACTGATGAAGAGGGGAGTGCTCCATAGACCCAGCAGTTAGACCGATTTTAAATGTAGCTTAGGAGTGAGCCCAGGACAGGAAGGCATTGTCTTGAGGAGCAAATGGCAGACTCAGGATTTTTGGAGTCAGTAGAAGTAGGCTCACATAGATTATCAGGCCTATCTGAAAGTACAAAGACAGAGCATAGAAGGTAAAGACATAAAATGAAGTCACTTAATTCTGGGACACTTCTTAACTCAAGTGTGATGTACCCATGAATCAATTCCTGGCACTTTGACAGCTGTGGGAGAAGAAAGAATAACCTGGTAAGGGCCTTCCCCCCAAAAGGGGGGAATGAGAGAGTCATTTCCTAGGAAGGTTGATAAGAAGTCCAGGGGTGCCCAAGGAGAGAGGGGTCTGGAATTCTCAAGGAGAACAAAAGGACAAACTATTTTGTCCCTCTACATTCCTTACGATTATATAACAATAATGTATCCTGCTTGAGGACAGTCTCTTAAAAAAACCTTCTGGCTAATCCTATTACCTTAAAATGTAAATTGTGAGAGTAGGTCTAGTGAGGTCTTTACAACCTCCAGACATTCTTTTGATTCACTGTAATAACTAATTGGAGAGTATAGAACTCCATGGCTAACACTAGCAAGGGGGTATTCTTTCCGCCCCCTTCTGATGCCTATGTCAGAAGCTTTCTCTATCTCCTTTATACTTCAATAAAACTTTATTACACAAAAGCTCTGAGCAATCAAGCCTGTCTCTGGCCCTGGATTGAATTCTTCTCCTCCAGAGGAGGAATCCTGGCATCTTTTCATGTGTCAGCAACAACCTTTCATCATTTTGTTCTAAAATTTGGGGTCTTTCTTAAATCTGAATCTAAAAGAATGACATTTTCATATCCAAACGTTTGGAAACCACTCTTGAAATTATGACTAAGAAGAAATATAGTCTGTGCTGTGCTTAGCTGCTCAGTCGTGTCCGACTCTTTGCGACCCCATAGACTGTAGCCCGCCAGGCTCCTCTGTCCATGGGATTCTCCAGACAAGAATACTGGAGTGGGTTGCCATGCCCTCCTCCAGGGAAACTTCCCAACCCAGAGATTGAACCCAGGTCTCCCGCATTGCAGGCAGATTCTTTACTGTCTGAGCTACCAGGGAAGCCCAATATTGTCAGTAAATTATATAGTTTTTACATATGTGTAATCCCAAGAACAAACGGTTGAAGTATATTGCTACCTGAAAAAATGATAGATATAATGTCAGTCCTGTTCTTATTAAACATTATGTTCTTTTGGAAGCTTATTTTATTTTATAAATTCCATCCTGAGATGTATTTGTTTTTTGCCTATATTGAGATCTTGAGTATTTTTGAGGAGAAATAGAGTGTGCTAATTTCTTTGGCTAGCTCGTTAAAGATTCTTTAGAAATTCTGACTCAGTTACTGAGAACTGGGAGCTGAATTAGCATCCTCAGCTGGGCACTGCTCACTGAGATGACTATGCTTCTGATTGAAGCAACTGTAGTAACCAAGCAAATGTGCACAAATGAATGGCTTAAATATTGTTTGTGGTTTGCAAATTAGATCTACACAGGCAAGAAAATGTTTCTACACTTTCCTTCTACAATTATGCTCAGTTTGTTACAATATTTCCCTTAAATAAGAGGATTGGGACTTGCAAACCTGGTTTCTGATTTTGGCAAAATAGATTTGCAAATAACCTTGATTTGGGGGCATACAATTCCAAATCAATGCTATTTACAGTGCGATTTGGTAGACTGCAATAAAAATTAGAGCTGTTTAGAATTTTATCATCCAAAAATCTTAAAAAAATATTCAAAATGAGTTTTCTTTTTCTTTTTGGAAAGTTTTCTTTTCATTAAAAATTCCTATTTTTTTTTTTTTTTTTAAGAGACAGCATAGAAAAAAAAAATCTCATTAATAGAGGAACCATATCAGTTAGAGTCCTGGCAAAAACAGATGGCACACTCAGATTTGGTAATCTGAGGCGGGATTAATGCAGAAATTAGTGACAAACATGTGGGCAGGGTAGAGGCTTCTGCCTTGCCTTAGAGAACTGGGCCTAGTGGAGTAAATGCAGGAAGGAATTAGCCAGATCTGGAGCTGTGGAGGGCTGTGTAGAGGGCCTTCACCTTGAGGGAAGTCAGTCCTTGAAATCTTGAGGGGCTCAAAGTAAAGAGGGGAGTAAATGGCCACCTCAAACTTTGCCCTCCTTTCTCCTTCCAACTTTCTGCCAATCCTTCTGTTGTCTGAACTCAGATGAAGGTCAGAGGTCACATATTCAGCTGCAATTGGTCAGCCTCCTAGGACTCTGGCACTGAGGGGAAGGTGGACAGGAGACCTGGGGAGGCAAATGGAAGATATCCATTCAGTCTGTTCCTTTGGTCCCTTGGCCTGTGCTGCTTGTACTTCACCCAGGTGAGTGACCCATGTCCTTAACACAGGAAACAGAAAACCCTACAGCTAACAGGCCATCCCCAGAGATATCTGGACAGACATACTCCTACCTGAAGCCTGCACCATTAGCTCCAACTAAAGGCCTGATAATAAAAGGGGAGGGATAAACAGGCAATGTGAAGATGAACTGTTATGGTGCTCAGTTATGTAGCTGTCACAAGCCTACGCTGGCACCGCTACTGTCTTCCTTCATATCTATTCTATATTCTCTCTACACCTGGTCCAGGTGACTTCTTGGTAGGATGACCCAAATTTTCACTTTTTTTGGGCCAGGAGGTCTTAGAGGTCTTATCATCCTTGGGTGTCCCCAGTTCTCTAGTGATAAGGAGTCTCCTAGTTCTCATACAAGCCCTCCTTTCCTTCATGGTGTAGCAGCAATCCCACTAGGATGAACCACATCTGATGATGGGATTGCCTCCTTCTCTATCTGTTGGTTTGGTGATACAAGGGATACAAAATGGTCAAGGGTGAATCTCAACTTCCAAATCATGAAATCATGACTATGTTCCTTGGTAAAAGCACCACTCCCTCTATATCCAGATAGGCTGAGATTGTGCAGCAGAAAGGAAGCATTCATCAAGGGTTTTGTTAGTAACTAGTAGCACTTCTACCTCCAGGACTTGGCTCCCGACCTGACAGTGGATAATATGGCAACATATTAGCCATTGGTTAAGATATATACTGCATACTTTAAGACAGTACTTGTCTAGCAGAATACGGTCTCACAACTGGTGTAATGACTGAATATTCAGCTTCTGCAATAAGGAGCAGAATTGCATTGCCACACATACTTCATAACAAAATCAGTTTCTTGATCGAAGCAGTATATGCTGATTACATGATGATGTTCTGTAAGTTTGCAAATAGTGGCATTGACAGAAGTGCAGACAAGAAAGACTAATTTCCATTAGGTATGGGCTAAAAAGAGATGGGAATACCAGACCACATTACATGCCCCGAGAAATCTGTATGCAGGTCAAGAAGAAACAGTTAGAACAGAACATGGAACAACAGACTGGTTCCAAATTGGGAAAGGAGAATTTCAAAGCTGTATGTTGTCTCCCTGCTTATTTAACTCATATGCAGAGCACACCATGCAAAATGTTGGGCTCAATGAAGCACAAGCTGAAATCAAAATTGCCAGGAGAAATATCAATAACTTAAAATATGCAGATGATATTACCCTTTGGCAGAAAGCAGAGAGGAACTAAAAAGCCTGTTGATGAAAGTGAAAGAGGAGAGTGGAAAAGTTGGTTTAAAACTCAACATTCAAAAAACTAAAATCATGGCATCTGGTCCCATCACTTCATGGGAAATAGATGGGGAAACAGTGGAAATAGTGGCTGACTTTGTTTTCTTGGGCTCCAAGATTACTGCAGATGGTGACTGAAGCCATGAAATTAAAATATGCTTTCTCCTTGGAAGAAAAGCTATGACAAACCTAGAGAGCATATTAAAAAGCAGAGAGATTACTTTGCTGACAAAGATCGGTCTAGTAAAAACTATGGTTTTACCAGTAGTCATGTATGGATGTGAGACATGGACCTTAAAGAAAGTTGAACGCCAAATAATTGATGCTTTTGAACTGTGGTGTTGAAAAAGGCTCTTGAGAGTCTCTTGAACTGCAAGGAGATCAAACCAGTCCATCCCAAAGGAAATCAATCCTGAATATTCATTGGAAGGACCGATGCTGAACCTGAAGCTCCAATATTTTGTCTACCTGAAGTGAAGAGCTGAGTTTTTGGAAAAAACCCTGATGCTGGGAAAGATTGAAGGTGGGAGAAGAAGGGGACAACAGAGAATGAGATGGTTGGATGGCATCACCAACTCAATGGACATGAGTTTGAATAAGCTCCAGGAGTTGGTGATGGACAGGGAAGCCCAGAGTGCTGCATTCCATGAGGTCACAAAGTGTCAGACATGACTGAGCAACTGAACTGAGCTGATGGAAGACAAGCAAACTATTCCCTCCATGATGAAAAGGGTCCAAGAAGACTTGCCATCAGGTGGCAGTTTAGCTGTTCTAGTGATCAGTGTCATATTGAAGGCTCCCTGTCCACCTTTGGTGAGAGGAAGTCTATGACCCATCTTGTTTTTGTACCAAACAAATAAGTGAGGTAAATGGGGATGTCATAGGTGACCTAAGCTTCTTTCAAGCATTTGGTGAGGGCATTTGTCTCTTAGATTCTGTAGAGAGGTGGTATTTTATTGTGGCTGACCCTCTCAGTGAGGTTAGTGATGGGGGTGGGGCTTTTTCAGGGCCTTCCATCTGGCCTTTTCTACTATAATACTCTTTACTCCATTGGTCAGGAAATAAACAAAGATATTCTCTAGGTGAATCACTGACTCTAATTTTGCTATATCTACTGGGTCTGGAGAAACATCCATAGTCTCACTAGCCCTGCTGTGGGAAGAATTCAGGTCAAGGTTCATCTTTCACTGAACCTCCACTGTACAATCTGGCTAGTGGGCCAGAGTCACTGGTCCATAGATTATAAGTCTCCAAGAATCAGAATCAAGTCAGAACTAGTGTCTAAAAATCTTCCTTTGAATATTCTTATTCTCACTGCATAATTATACTGGTTAAAGCTGACAGATTACTCTAGAAAGCATGGGGAAAATTCATGATGTATTTCTGGAACCACAGGGCAGGGTCCTTTCTCAAAACTACAAGCCTTCTCCTTCATAAAAGCCTCCAGGCCTTCATAATCCTTCAACTAGTGGCTGTGAATCTTGCCTTCATATTAGAATCACCAGGGAAGCTTCAGAAAACATCGATGCATGAGTCCCACCCCCAGATATCCTGATGCACTTGATCTAGTTGTAACCTAGGCTTTGTGAGTGTTGAAAGCTCAAAGTGCTTTTGACCTGACTGATGTTTAATTGCTGCTTTGGAGCAGTAGAGGGGCAGAGTAGAGAACATATTTTTGTAATTTTACTAAGTTCTCCAGGTTATTCTGATAGAAATGAGAAAATCTCTGCTAGAATGATCGAATTCCAGCCTCAGTTGAGCCAACCCAGCTTATACCACCCCAGGTGCTTGAGGCAATGTGTCAAAACCAAATTCTACAGAGAGAGGAGACATCTTATTGACTAGGGCCTGCTCAAACCTTATGCCTCATCCTTCTTGGTCTGAAGGTCACTTAAATTCTACCTTCCACATGCTCCCAGGCTCCTGCCAGTAGAGATTTACTTAATCTTGCGGTTTTCAGAGAGTATATATCTGCTTCCAGAGCAGACCTTGTACTTCTTTGTCCTGTTGATTTTGGAGCCTCTGAATCTGTGTCTGCAGGCACCTGACAGGTGGGCTGTGGGGAGAACTGGCATCAGCTGGTGGAGCTACTGGCTGAGGTGAAGTCATTCATAAGCTTTTATATGATGGAAGACTGGCCTCTTACTGGAAAGTTAAATGGCTCTCCCTGTTGGTTAAGAATTCAGAAATAATTGAGAGTCCAATTTCCTACCACGTCCCTTTAGGCACAAATATTCCTATCTCATGTCTCACCCCTCACCCCCCCACCCCACTTCCTCAGTAGGACCCTCATCTTGATATGGATGAGATTTTGCAAAGTTGAGTACTTCTCTGCAGTCGTTATGATCAGACCTCTGACTTAGTCTTCAGACCTACCTGCCTCAAAACTCCAGGAGATGAAGATCTCTTTTCATCTGTCACTGAGACTTTGTGATTTTTGCTCAAGTTCTCAATCTGATGTTCACTGCTTTCCGTTCCTCCCTAGGGTGAGTTTATCAACTTCTTCACTGTTGATATTTTGAGACAGATTAATTCTTTGTTGTGGGAACTTTCCTCTGTGTGGTAGGATGCTTAGCATCATTACTGGTTTCTACCCTCTAGACACCCAAGTTGTGACAGTCAGAACTGTCTCCAGACATTGCCCAAAGGTTCCTTGGGGGACAAAACTGCCACTAATGGAGAAGCTCTGTTGTAGGTCCCAAAAAACAAAAACAAAAACAAAACAAAACAAAAAAAAACACCTAATGGCATACTCTTTTAACCCATGTTATCACCCTGGAGCCTGATTGCTACAGCAAACTGATGTTCCAACTACTTGCTATCCATTGTATCTACTTTAATTTGAATAATCATAATCCCCCAGATGCAGGTAGTTACTCTTGCCTCTTTCCCTATGGAAAAGAGAGGAACTCAATCCTAGAATTCATGTTGAAGTTCTGTTTCCTAGAGCTATTTCCAGTACCAATTTCTGTATCTGTTAACATCCCAGCAGGAAACAGATGTTACACACAATATGAGCAATTTGACAACAGTTTAATCAGGGCACTATTTACAAAGATGTGGGCAGAGTATCCCATAGCAAAACCGAAAGCAAGAGTGCAGTGCTCTGAGCTCATGGTAGGTGATGGAGGCTCTACCTCTAGGCCCTCCTCTAGACGTGAAGAAGCAAGGGGAGAGGTGGACAGAGAAGTTCCCAGAATCTCAGAACCAGCCTAGAGATAGAGAGTGATGGGGAACCTGGGAAATTACCCCTTTCCCCCAGTCCTCTCTGCTCTTTCTCTCTTCTGCTGTTGCTCCCTATTGGCAGAGCCCACCTGCAAGACAGACAGAGAGGAAGTCACTGGATGAAGCCCCTTGATGAAGGGAATTTATATCATACTTTGATGGATGTCTGCTTCTAGGACACATCTCAGGGTGCTCAGGTAGAAGGGGTAAAATGAAGAGGAGCAAAAGGAAGACATAAAGTGTAGGGGCTGCACTTCCAGCACTAGGGAAAAAAATGAAACCTATTTTGGGTGAGATAAGTAAATTTCAGACATAGAACAATATTTGAAAATATTGTCAGGAGCTCTACAGAATTTAAGAAAGAAGTAGGACAACTTGGAAAATGGGAACAAAAATCCTCCAAATAAAGGGTTATTGTAAAAATAAAAACCACGTACACATCTGTGTTCCTCTTTCCTTTCTCATATTTTCTAATCATTAGGGCAAAATTCCCATTTTGCTTGACTGAGGTGAGAACTTCAGTGCTAAACAGTCACTTAGCACTGAATCTGGTCAATCGCCATCCTGTTGATTCTACCTTTGAAGTGGCCCTGGATTTATTCTGCTAACTTCATGGACACTAGCTTTTTTTTTTTTTTTTTCTAGGACACTAGCTTTTTTCAACCAGTACTTTCTTTTTCCCAGGTGGTTTCACAGGCCTGATACTTCCTGTTTTCATGTCTCAACTTGTCCTCTTCACTACCACCAGTTTTCATTCTAAAACAAAATCTGATATGTAAATTAACTGATTAAATAATTTTCAATGTTATGTAGTTTATCAAGTGTTTGTTATAGAACATTTTATGAACAAAGTTTATAACACTTAGCATAGTTGAAAAAGAGCCTGCCCTCAACCTTGTGGGCCATTCTTGCCTCCTAAAATTAAAATTAAAATAATTAAAAATTAAAAATAAAAAAAAAAAAATCAGCATTTCAGAACCTGCACATTTAACATGTCTGTAATTTGTGTGCTGCTCATTCTTTCCTGGTGGGGTTGCACAGAGTCAGACACGACTGAAGTGGCTTAGCAGCAGCAGCAGCATTCTTTCATAGAATGATCCTCCTACACTGACCCCCCACACACACACACACACATGCTCCCCATGGGAAAATGAGTAGTTTGTTTTTATAAGTCAGTTCAATTACCAAACTTACTGAAAACGTCACCAAATTATTTGGACAGATTTAGTGCTAAGAATTAGAATGATTATGCCCACTAAAAAGACTCAACACTGTTAACATTTTAAAAAATCACATTCAACCGATGTGGTGCCTTTTGCCTATTAAGTGGTCATGGAGGATGTACTATGCTGGAGGGATGCAATGTGATGGCCACTCCCATAAATCAGTGGTTAGATGATGGATCAATAAAATAAATTTTTTATAAGGGAAAGCAAAAGACTTAACTAAACCAAATGCTGACCCAATGTATTTAAATACTTTATGAGAACCAATAATAAGAAACAGGATAATTACTGCTGATAATACCATTGCTACAATTGCAGCTTCATTTTCCTTTGGCATTCAATTTTTTAATAGTACATGGTACATTTAAAAAAATTCTCTTCAGTTTTTAATTTCATCCACATTGTTGTGTTTAGTTATAACTCATTCTTTTTTTACTACTGCTTAATACCCTATTATCAAAATACCAGAGTGAGTTTGAGCAAAGTACAGGAGATAAAGGACAGGGAATACTTGGTGTCCCACAATCCACGGGGTCGTAGGGTTGGACATGACTTAGTGACTGAACAATATCTTGCTATCAAAATACCACAGTTTATTTGTTCAGCTGATGAGCACTGAGCTATTTTTAGTTTTCCTGCTATTGTAAAGAATGCCACTCTGAACACTCCTGTACTTACCTCATTGTGTGAGAGTTGGGACAAAATTGTTGGGTATAGACTGAATACATGTTCAGCTCTGCTGGACTGGGCTGGGCTGCTTTCATGTGACTGTGACAATGTACTTTTTCTTCCAACAGGATTAAGGGTAAGTTCTAGTGAGGTAAGACTTTCCTAGTAACTTAGATGGTAAGGAATCTGCCTGCAGTGCAGGAGACCTGGGTTCAGGAGGATCCCCTGGAGAAGGGAATGGCAACCCACTTTAGTATTCTTGCCTGGAGAATCCCCATGGACAGAGGAGCCCGGCAGGCTACAGTCCATGGGGCCGCAAAGAATCGGACACAAGTGAGCGACTAACACTTTCTTTCAAGGAGATAGACAAACCCTAGAGTTTGTCAAGCAGCCAAAATTGGAGCTTTGTTTTCCCTGACACTCCAAGGACAATGTTAATGGCAGAGACTGAGCTCTGATGAAGTAAAGAAATAGACGACCACTCCTGAGGTCAAAGAAAACTCCCCGACTGCACAGGCACAGACAGGTTCCTTGGGTTCATAATGGGTGATGTAAAACCTCTCACAGACCTCTGGACCAGAATCCATCTTGGCAAAAAGCTGCCCACACATTTTGGGGAGGGTCCTAGGGCAGGTCAGGTTTGGACAAAGAAATGAGATAATTGACCAAAAGTAAACAAAGACCCCAGAAGTACTGTCCTATATAAGTGATTTAAATCATCACCCTTTTCTCTTAAATAAACAAACTGTTTCTATGTATGCTCTCCCATAGGTTATGCTGTGTCTCTGATAATAAACTTTGTACTGTTTTTACAGTTTTTGCCTCCTTGAGGAATTCATTTTTCTAGTGGAGCAAGAGCCATGGTAACTTTGCCTCTAACTCCTGGTGGTCTAGCAGCTAGAAGTCCTGTGTTTTTTCACCCAGGCTACTCAGGCCCAATACTTGGGCAGATAATTAAGATCCTGCCTCAAGCCACCGCTCACTGCTGTCTCCCTGAGATCAACAGAATAAGTTTCAGATGGGTTTGGTACCTTATGCTCATATTATACTGCTCCAGCCTGCAGGAAAGAGGTATGATGGTATTTATTGTATTGCTATTTATTTCTTCAATGAATTAGAGAAACATTCAGTTTCCATCGATAGATGCACATTTTATCAATCACACTACCACTATATTATGAAATATGTAGCCAGTAAAATAAATTTGGGCAAGATATTTTAATAACATGGGACATACTCATCACATAATCTTTAGTGAAAAGACTATGTAATATGTACATACCATGTAAATCAAGTATGAAAGAAGTGAATTAGTAACTCAGTTGTGTCTGACTCTTTGCAACCATAGCCGGTCAGGCTCCTCTGTCCATGGAATTCTCCAGGCAAGAATACTGGAGCGGGTTGCCATTTCCTTCTCCAGGGGATCTTCCCAACCCAGGGACTGAACCCAGTTCTCCAGGTCTCATGTATTGCAGGAGGATTCTTTAGCATCTGAGACAATGGGGAAGCCCAAGAATACTGGAGTGGGTAGCCAATCTCTTCTCTAGCAGATCTTCCTGACCCAGGAATTGAACCAGGTCTCCTGAATTGCAGGCCGATTCTTTACCTTTTGAGCTACCAGGGAAACTAAATCACATATACATATGTTTAAATAAAGTAAATGTGATAAATATAAATTTACTACACTTTTTTTCTTCTAGATTGAAAAATGTTAGGTATTTTTTTCTTTCTCATTTATTCTTTCTATATTTTCCAAGATGTCAACACAGAACATGTACTATTTTCAAAATAAAACTAAAAATAAAGATCCATATTTGGGTTTTCTATGTAGAGGATCATGTCATCTGCAAACAGTGAGAGTTTCACTTCTTTTCCTACCTGGATTCCTTTCATTCCTCTTTCGGCTCTGATTGCTGTGGCCAAAACTGCCAAAACTAAGTTGAAAGGTAGTGGTGAGAGTGTGAACCCTTGTCTTGTTACTGATTTTAGGGGAAATACTTTCAATTTTTCACTATTGAGGGTAATGCTTGCTGTGGATTTGTCATATACAACTTTTATTGTGTTGAGGTATGTTCCTTCTATTCCTGCTTTCTGGAGAGTTTTTATCATAAATGGATGTTGAATTTTGTCAAAGGCTTTTTCTGCATCTATCGAGATAATCATATGGTTTTTATCTTTCAAATTGTTAATGTGGCATATTACATTGATTTGTGGATATTAAAGAATCCTTGCATTCCTGGGATAAAGCCCACTCGGTCATGATGTATGATCTTCTTAACATGTTGTTGGATTCTGTTTGCTAGAATTTTGTTAAGGATTTTTGCATCTATGTTCACCAGTGATATTGACCTGTAGTTTTCTTTTTCTGTGGCATCTTTGTCTGGTTTTGGAATTAGGGTGATGGTGGCCTCATAGAATGAGTTTGGAAGTTTACCTTCTTCTGCAATTTTCTGAAAGAGTTTGAGTAAGATAGGTGTTAGCTCTTCTTTAAATTTTTGGTAGAATTCAGCTGTGATGTTATGCCATCTGGTCCTGGGCTTTTGTTTGCTGGAAAATTTCTGATTACATTTTTGATTTCCGTGCTTGTGATGTGTCTGTTAAGATCTTCTATTTCTTCCTGGTTCAGTTTTGGAAAGTTATACTTTTCTAAGAATTTGTCCATTTCTTCCAAGTTGTCCATTTTATTGGCATAGAGCTGCTGGTAGTAGTCTCTTATGATCCTTTGTATTTCAGTGTTGTCTATTGTGATCTCTCCATTTTCATTTCTAATTTTGTTGACTTGGTTCTTCTCCCTTTGTTTCTTAATGAGTCTTGCTAACAGTTTGTCAATTTTGTTTACCTTTTCAAAAAACCAGCTTTTAGCTTTGTTGATTTTTGCTATGGTTGCTTTTGTTTCTTTTGCATGTATTTCTGCCTTAATTTTTAAGATTTCTTTCCTTCTACTAATCCTGGGGTTCTTCATTTCTTCCTTCTCTAGTTGCTTGAGGTGTAGAGTTAGGTTATTTATTTGACTTTTTTCTTGTTTCTTGAGGCAAGCCTGTAATGCTATGAACCTTCCCCTTAGCAATGCTTTTACAGTGTCCCATAGGTTTTGGGTTGTTGTGTTTTCATTTTCATTCGTTTCTATGCATATTTTTATTTCTTCTATGATTTGTTGGTTATTCAGAAGTGTGTCATTTAACCTCCATATGTTTGAATTTTTATAGTTTTTTTTTTTTTTTTCCCCCTGTAATTGAGATCTAATCTTACTGCATTGTGGTCAGAAAAGATGACTGGAATGATTTCAATTTTTTTTTTTTTTTTAAATTTACCAAGGCTAGATTTACGGCCCAGGATGTGATCTATTCTGGAGAAGGTTCCGTGTGCACTTGATAAAAAGGTGAAATTGATTGTTTTGGGGTGAAATGTCCTATAGATATCAATTAGGTCTAACTGGTCCTTTGTGTCATTTAAAGTTTGTGTTTCCTTGTTAATTTTCTGTTTATTGATCTATCCATAGGTGTGAGTGGGATATTAAAGTCTACCACTATTATGGTATTATTGTTAATTTCCCCTTTAAAGACTCTACAAGAAAATTACTAGAGCTAATCAATGAATACAGTAATGTTGCAGGATATAAAATTAACACACAGAAGTCCCCTGCATTCCTATAACAAACAATGAGAAAACAGAAAGAGAAGTTAAGGAAACAATGCCATTCACTATTGCAACAAAAAGAATAAAATACTTAGAAGTATATCTACCTAAAGAAACAAAAGACCTATACATAGAAAAGTATAAAATATTGATGAAAGAAATCAAAGAAGACACAAATAAATGGAGAAATATACCGTGTTCATGGATTGGAAGAATTAATATTGTGAACATGAGTATACTACCCAAAGCAATCTATAGATTCAATGCAATCCCTATCAAGCTACCAATGGTATTCTTCACAGAACTAGAACAAATAATTTCACAATTTGTATGGAAATACAAAAAACCTCTAATAGCCAAAGCAATCTTGAGAAAGAAGAATGGAAATGGAGGAATCAACCTGCCTGACTTCAGGCTCTACGACAAAGCCACAGTCATCAAGACAGTATGATACTGGCACAACGACAGAAATATAGATCAATGGAACAAAATAGAAAGCCCAGAGATAAATCCACGTACCTATGGACACCTTATCTTCGACAAAGGAGGGAAGAATATTCAATGGAAAAAAGACAACCTCTTTAACAAGTGGTGCTGGGAAAACTGGTCAACCCCTTGTAAAAGAATTAAACTAGAGTACTTTCTAACACCATACACAAAAATGAACTCAAAATGGATTAAAGATCTAAATGTAAGACGAGAAACTATAAAACTCCTAGAGGAGAACATAGGCAAAACACTCTCCGACATAAATCACAGCAGGATCCTCTATGACCCACCTTCCAGAATATTGGAAATAAGAGCAAAAATAAACAAATGGGACCTAATTAAACTTAAAAGCTTTTGCACAACAAAGGAAACCATAAGCAAGATGAAAATATAGCCCTCAGAATGGGAGAAAATAGTAGCAAATGAAGAAACAGACAAAGGATTAATCTAAAAAATATACAAGCAACTCCTGCAGCTCAATTCCACAAAAAAAAAAAAAAAAAAAAACAACCCAATCAAAAAATGGGCCAAAGATCTAAACAGACATTTCTCCAAAGAAGACATACAGATGGCTAAAAAACACATGAAAAGATGGTCAACATCACTCATTATTAGAGAAATGCAAATCAAAACCTCAATGAGGTACCGTTACACGCCAGTCAGAATGACTGCTATCCAAAAGTCTACAAGCAATAAACGCTGGAGAGGGTGCGGAGAAAAAGGAACCCTCTTACACTGTTGGTGGGGATGCAAACTAGTACTGCCACTGTGGAGAACTGTGTGGAGATTCCTTTAAAAAACTGGAAATAGAACTGCCATATGACCCAGCAATCCCACTCCTGGGCATACACACCAAGGAAACCAGACCTGAAAGAGACACGTGCACCCCAATGTTCATCGCAGCACTGTTTATATTAGCCAGGACATGGAAGCAACCTAGATGCCCATCAGGAGACGAATGGATAAGGAAGCTGTGGTACACATACTCTATGTAATATTACTAAGCCATTAAAAAGAAGAATCAGTTCTAATGAGATGGGTGAAACTGGAGCCCATTATACAGAGTGAAGTAAGCCAGAAAGATAAACACCAATACAGTATACTAATGCATATATATAGAATTTAGAAATATGGTAATGATAACCTTATATGCAAGATAGAAGAAGAGATACAGATGTATAGAACAGACTTTTGGACTCTATGGGAGAAGGCGAGAGTGGGATGATCTGAGAGAACAGCATCAAAACATGTATATTATCAAGTGTGAAACAGATCGCCAGCCCATGTTGGATGCATGAGACAAGTGCTCGGGGCTGGTGCACTGGGATGACCCAGAGGGATGGGATGGGGAGGGAGGTAGGAGGGGGGTTCAGGATGGGGAACACATGTAAATCCATGGCTGATTCATGTCAATGTATGGCAAAAAACACTATAATATTGTAAAGTAATTAGCCTCCAACTAATAAAAATAAATGGAAAAAAATCCATATTTTGTGCCTTCTGCAGAATTTCGGGAAACAGTTGTGGTCTGAAAGGCAGCTGAGTATTAGGGCACATTGTATCAGTGTTTCTCACTCTTGTGTTGCCTCAGAAACACGAAGAGGACTTTATAAAATATGGACAGCTGGACCCCCAACCCCAAAGAATCTGATCCTGTATGTCTGAGAATAATCCTGAGAATTTACCTTTGTGACAAGTTTTCAAGTGACCTGGTGCACTGCTCTGAGAACCACTGACTTAGGCACAATGGTCAGAGGCCCTCTCTTGGCAGCAAAATTTACAGCCTGTCTCATGGCTGCCATCCTGGGGTCTTCCTCCCCTCTTTCCCTACAAATGCCATATTACCCATTTTTGGAGGCCTGTTTTCTACTTTTCTCTGGGAAGTATGTTCTCTACTAACTTCCTGAGGTGTAGTGGGTAGGAAGTTCTTCCTCCCCTTCCTGTTCCCTCCCATTCTTCCTCTTCTTGTGACATTTTTCAACTTTCAACTCATCAGCACATTGTTCCTTGGCTTCTGCCGTGCTGCTAAAAAGTCAAATGCATAACTGATTGCCACTTTGTTGCAAAGTGACCAGTTTTCTTTCTGTGGGCTTTTAAGATTTGCTCTTCATCCTTGATTTCTGAAGTTCCAAAATCATGATTCTTTATGTGGGTCAGTTTTCATCCATTTTCAATTTGGCCAAGTTCTGTGAAAACTTGAACAGATGAATTGGGGATGCTCTAATGTCTCTACAATATTTAGTCTTTCTATCCATGAACACAGATTAGACCTCTCTCCATTTTAAGATCTTCCTTTATGCTTTGAAATAAAATGTCTTATAATTTCTTCTTGAATACCTTTACAATTCTTTTAGATATAAAATATATTCAATATTCCTAGGTATTCCTTTTTTTGTATTGGAAATATATTTTGTTAAGTGTACATTTTATAACTGGTTATTGCTGATACATACACAAACTATTGAGTGTTGCATCAGTTCAGTTCAGTCACTCAGTCGTGTCCAACTCTTTGTGAACCCATGAATGGCAGCACACCAGGCCTCCCTGTCCATCACCAACTCCTGGAGTCCACCCAAACCCATGTCCATTGAGTCAGTGATGCCATCCAACCATCTCATCCTCTGTTGTCCCCTTCTTCTCCTGCCCTCAATCTTTCCCACCATCAGGGTTTTTCCAATGAGTCAACTCTTCACATGAGGTGACCAAAGTATTGGAGTTTCAGCTTCAACATCAGTCCTTCCAAAGAACACTCAGGACTGATCTCCTTTAGGGTGGACTGGTTGGATCTCCTTGCAGTCCAAGAGGCTCTTAAGAGTCTTCTTGAACACCAGAGTTCAAAAGCATCAATCCTTTGGTGCTCAGCTTTCTTTATAGTCCAACTCACATCCATACATGACCACTGGAAAAACCATAGCCTTGACTAGATGGACCTTTGTTGGCAAAGTAATGTCTCTGCTTTTTAATATGCTGTCTAAGTCGGTCATAACTTTCCTTCCAAGGAGTAAATGCCTTTTAATTTCATGGCTGCAATCACCATTTGCAGTGATTTTGGAGCCCAGAAAAATAAAGTCAGCCACTGTTTCCAATCTTTTCCCATCTATTTGCCATGAAGTGATGATAACATCATGTTGCATATTGATCCTTAATTTACCAAAGTTAGTGATAGCTGTTCTAATAATTTTTCTCTTAAGTATTTTTTATCTTCTTTGCAATCAATCACATCTGTGATTATCTGCAATAGAAATTTTGTTTCTTTATAATTTTAAACCTCTTATTTATTTTCATATCTAAATTTTTATTGATGACTAAGCAATGTTAACATGTGTCTTTCAATTCTTCCTGAATTTAAGGAAGAATTTTTTAATTTATTTATTTTTAAAATTTATTTGTTTTAATTGGAGGCTAATTACTTTACAATATTGTAGTGGTTTTGCCATATATTGACATGAGTCAGCCATGGGTATACATGTATTCCCCATCCTGAGCCCCCATCCCACCTTCCTCCCCATCCCATTCCTCTGGGTCATCCCAGTGCACCAGCCCTGAGCATCATGTTGATGCATCAAACCTGGACTGGTGATCTGTTTCACATATGATAATATACATGTTTCAATACTACCCTCTCAAATCATTCCACCCTCGCCTTCTCCCACAGAGTCCAGAAGACTTCTATACATCTGTGTCTCTTTTACTGTCTTGCATATAGGGTTATTGTTACCATCTTTCTCAACTCCTCTAATATTAAGTAGGCTAACTGGTGAGGACCTTAACAGATACTATCAGATTAAAAACTTCACTTTGATTCCTAGTTTGTTAAGTGCTTTCTTTCTTTCTATTATGTCAGTGTCATTGTCCAGTGCTTTCCTAGAATTTGCTACATATATGAGTATACAATTTTCCTCACAGTATCTGTTAATAAAGATAGATTAAGTTATTCACTTTTCTCTTCTTTTTCATTGTGGCTTATTACAGGATATTAAGTACTCTTGGTACTGCCATCCCTCTGGAAGATTTAATACTTCCTGTTTGTGACTTAGATCACCACCCATGTGTTCCGTCTCTCCCTAATAAGACTAATTCCTGTCTCCCTTTCAGCATTCATCACCCTCAGGATTAATCCCATCCTGCCCTACATCTCTGTTTATCTCCATTACCAAAGGAAGCCTGAATCTTCTAGATCATCCTTTATCACCTGGACTCTTACCTAGGTGTGGCTGTACATCTCCTACTGTGATTCAGACATTCATCTTCCTCAACCTTACAAATTCTTCCAGGATCTAGAGTCAGCAAAATGTTCCACATTTTCAACTGTCTCTTTTAACTTCTTAGAAGTATCTACATTTGCTGTTTTCCCCCTGTGAAAGTGAGAATGTTGGTTGATCAGTCGTGTCTGACTCTTTGTGACCATATGGACTCTAGCCTGCCAGGCTCCTTTGTCCATGGGATTCTCCAGGCAAGAATACTGGAGTGAGTTGCCATTTCCTTCTCCAGGGGATCTTCCAGAGCCAGGGATCGAACCCAGGTCTCTTGCATTTCAGGCAGATTCCTTTACCGTCTGAGTCATCAGCGAAGCCTTCTTAAATGGTGGTGTTTCCTTTCCATACCTCTACAATGATCCGAGAGTTAAGGTGGTTGGCTGTGGCAGAATATATTTTCCAAAGGCGGCCACATGAGTCCTGTTCATACAATGATGATATTGACACTCTTTCACTGGGATGTGGGGTTTTGTATTCATTTCTCTTGTTTGCAGATAAACCTTTGTAATTCTCTAGGATGTGGCAGAGAAATTGTCATGTGACTTCTAAGGTGGAGCTATAAAAAGTAATAAAACTGGTGCCTGACTCTCTCTCCCTTCAGGCTGCTTGCCCCCGGGAACCCAGCCTCCATGCCTCGAGGACACCCAGGCCATGCAGAGAGCCAAGTGTGTGTGCTCAGCCAATGGCCCCAGCTAGAAGGGAATGAAACATCATGCATTCCAGCCCTAGGCTTTACGCTTTCTGAACAGAGCCTCAGACCTTGCAGCATAGAGACTGACTGTCCCTGTCATGGCTTGTCTGAACTGACTTGCAGAAACTGTGAAGGATAATAAATGATTGCTGTTATTTTAGCTTTTGAGTTAATTTGTTATGCAGCAATAAATAACTAATAGGAGTCCTTAATGTTTCTCATTACTGTTTTCAGATCACTACCCCAGCTTCCCTCTCATAGAACCCAAGATTCTCTGAAGCTCAGGCTCTTTCAATACATCATATACCATTTTTGTTTCTTGCTATCCCTCATCCCTGGGATATTTTAGCTGCTAATTTGTCACCCCTTTTCCTAACAACTCATGAGTTGTTTTGATGTAGCAAAATGTATGACTCAAAATGTATGACTCATGAGTTGTTAGGAAAACATTTTCCCACAGAAAATGTTTCCAGTACCCCCAGACCTCTTATCCTGAGATTTCAATTTGCAATACACCTGTTCTCCCTTGTTATCAGCCCCCTAGTTTTTACTCTCAATGTTGTCATTACCAGTAATTGCAGCCCCTTCATAACCTTAAGTATTTTACTTTCTGACTACCACCTTAAATCATTCCAGCTCACTCCCTCTGCAACCCATTTTTAACAATTTCCATCCAAATGGGCCTTCCAATAAATTAACCCACATCAAACTCCACTCATGCTTCACTTCCTTTCTTTCCTATCTTTGAATTCTTGGTCCATCACAGCAATCACTTCCATATCTTTGCCACTATTTATTTTCATTCCTGGCAAAATTTCACACTTAATTAATCCCAGTCCTCCATGAGCACCACACCTTCAACATGAAGGGAAAGTAACCAGAGAAAAGTATTCAATGATACTGACTAGTCTCACATTCATCATGCCTAGCACACTTAACAGCACTTTGGGGGCTCATAAGAGCTTAAAATGCTTTGGGGGCTCCTGCTAATCACATCACATCTCCCTTAACTTTCGACCTCTCTCACAGAAGTTTCTTTCCCTCTCTCCATGCTCATGTGGTGGCTTTTTTCTTGTTTTTATTTCTATGAGAAATATAAACATTGAATGAGAGCACTCACAGTTCCCACACTGAACTACCTACATTTGTATATTCATATTCTGCCTTTCCTTTTATTATACTGTATGCTCTACTTCCCAAATCAGCTCTTCCTCTTCTGTAGTTATGTCTATCTCTTCTTTCCAACTCAAAGACTCATTTGAAGTGTCTCTTTTTTGGTACCATTAGATTTCCTCACTACTGGACCATCTCCATCATCATATATGCATGCTTAAAAAAACAAAAACAAAACAAAACAAACAAATAAACAAATGAGAAACAACTTACCCCACTATGTCCTACTTTTGTGTTCATTTATTTAGAAAAATGTTTGGAAAACTTTTCCTGTACTTCCTTTCTCCATTTCACAATATCTTATATTCTCTTGAACCCATTCCAATAAGCTTGAACTCCTACTAGTCCATCAAAACCTCACCTGACAAGGTCATCTATGAACTCCAAGATGCCAAGTCCAATGGTAATTTCTCACTCCTTATCTTTATATCTGGAACAACAGCAGCTAACACAACTTGCTCTTATGTGCTGTTTTAAAGCTTACAGACTTCTAGGTATAAAAGGAACAAGTTCTGGAGATTTAATATATAGCATAATGAAGTGGTACAGTAGCAAAGAACCTGCATGCCAAGAGATATGGGTTCAACCCCTGGGTCAGGAAGATCTCCTGGAGAAGCAAATGGCAACCCACTGCAGTATTATTGCCTGGAAAATCCCACAGACAGAGAAGCCTGATGGGCTACAGTCCATGTGGTCACAAAGAGTCAGACACGACTGAGCAACTGAACAACAACAATAGTGATTATATTTAATAATACTGTATTGTGAACTTGCAAGTTTCTAAAAGAGTAGACCATAAACAAAAAAAGGTAATTTTGTGAGGTGATGGACATGTTAACTAACTTTATTGTGGTAATCATTTTGCAACAAATATATACATCAAATCATCACAATATATGCCTTTCACATATACAATGTTACATGTCAATTATATCTCAACAAAGCTGGAGAAAATTCTTTCTTCACTTGTTTTCTGGGAATAATTTAAATCTCCCATATCAAGGTTTTTTATTTTGTTTTTCCCAGTGTAAAATCTCTTAAAGAAAAATTCTTTAAGACTTCCCTGGTGGCTAAGTGGTAAAGGATCCTCCTGCCAATGCAGGACACATGGGTTTGATCCCTGATCCAGGAAGAGCCCACAAGCCACAGAGCAATTAAGACTGTGCACCACAAACTGCTGAGCCTGTGCTCTAAAGCTGGGGAGACTCAACTACTGAGCCCTCCCGCTGTAATTACTGAAGCCCATGTGTCTGTGCTCCGCAAAAAAAGAAGCCATGGCAATGAGAAACCTGTGCACTGCAGTTAGAGACAAGCTTATGCACCAATGAAGACCCAGCATAGCCAACAATGAATGAAGAAGTAAAATTATTAAAAAAAGAAAAATTCTTTAGAAGTCGTGTCTTCTAGGGAATTATTAAAGAGAGGCCATTTTTCTAAAATAAAATTTATTTTTATTTATACAAATGGGGGAGGTGAGTAAGCATTGGTTATTTTTCTCCTTATAAGGTTTATTTACTCCATTTTGCCTATTTATCTCAGGAAAAGGCCATTTTGTGGTCAGCAAAGTTGGCTGTTGTTTGATCAATGCAATTTCACTCTGTTGTTTGTCTAATAAGAATTTAAATTGCACAATAGGATGCAGATGGTGGGTTTTAATTGGATTGTTTAGAAGGAGGTGCCCTTACAGTGTGGATAGCTGTAGGTGGACAGAGTTCACTCCCTGATGGCAGTCATTTTGCCCTACTCTTTATTTGCACACATTACATCAAAGGTTTATGGCACCTTCAGAGAAAACTAAAATCCAAGTAAAAGATAAATGTTAAAAGTGGAAGGGACAAAAAGAAAATAAACCAAACAAGAGAAACAAAGTGATACCAAGAGTGAGGCAAAATTGAATGAACTGGGTCAGCCATAAGCTTTTCAACAGACAAAGCAAAAGTAAATTCTGTTAATTACATAATTCAGTTTTCTGAAAGTAAACAAAATTTCCAAAAGATACACGAGTCTTTTATGAGCACCAATGAGGACTTCCTCAGAGGGATAATCACTGCATGATGTACATAAAATTATCCTTGACAGTGTCATTTATATAAGCTCTATTAATGTTTACAGCTTCTTTATTTTTCACACTGACACTCAAATGTATATGCTACTGCTCTAAAGTGATCTAGAATAAGCAAGAATTCTTGTGGCATGTGTGACATCGTCCAGATATCGCCCTGGAAAGGAAGATGGAAATCCTTCCCCTGAATTGTGGATTTTCTCAAAAAGCTTCTGATACATACTGAGCAGTCGCCAGCTCAAGGTTGTGTGCCCTTGACAAGTAGTATGGATAGATCTAATCTGTGTTTCCTAGTGAGGGCAACCCTTATGCCATCACAGATAATGGCTTGTGGGTAGAGTTGAGATTCTCTTTGAAAGCTTGAGATTTACAAGGCATCTGCCTAAATAGAAATATGCTTCCCTTCATTTCATTGAAACTGTCTCTTACAGGTAAACAAAGTGGTTGGGAAACCAGAATGACACCAAAGAGGTTGGCTATTGAGTAAGAGCAGAAAATTACAGTTGTGTTAAGAAGCAGAACATCAGTCAAGGAATTTAACAGTGGCGCATGTCTGCACAGGACAGTAAACCCATAGATATGTTAAATATTTGCTAGGAAAGTGCAAGATTCTAGTATTGCTTTGGCTATTGAAGATGTCGTTGAGGAGTCCTAAATGACTCCAAACTAAAATTGGGTGCCTTTTCTATTCGTGAATTTTAAACTGCCCCAAAGTTTCCATCACCTCAGGTTCCATCTCAGATACGTGTTCAAGAGTTGTTGCTGATGCTTATTTGTAATACTGAAGTCTTCTAGATCCTGTTCAATTAAACAAATCACCAGTGCATGACAAAGAGCTTCCAATCACATAAAATCACTCCTGCCTTGTTAAAATCTCATTTGTTATAGGAACTCTTTAAAACCTAAGGTGCCTCCAAGGAAAAATTATTGCTACTCATATTGCAACAGGAAATAATGCTCTGTATAAATCAATACTAGCAGGGATGCTCTTACTAAAAAGGGATCCGCAGGTCAATTGCTAATTTCCAGTTGACAGCATAATTTAGTAGGGTACACTGTGGCTGGTGATCATTTTCAGAAAGAGTAGGGGTTTAGTCAGGTTCTGATAGAAGCAATTTGCAACAGAAAAAATAAAAAAACAAACAGAATCAAAGTTTGGTATATCATCTTGTTTCAGATATTTTCATTTTTATTTTTTTATTAGCTGGAGGCTAATTACTTTACAATATTGTAGTAGTTTTTGTCATACATTGATATGAATCAGCTGTATCTAAATACAGATATTTTCATTTTTAAAAACAGCTTTATTAAGGTATAACTGATATGCAGAGAACTGCATATATTTAACGTGTACAATTTGGTGTTTGGACACAGGCAAATACCCATGATACTATTGACTCAATCAAGATAATAGGTATATCTAAGGCTTCTCATGTAGCTCAGTTGGTAAAGCATCTGCCTACAATGCAGGAGACCTGGGTTCAATTCCTGGGTTGGAAGTTCCCCTGGAGAAGGAAATGACAACCCACTCCAATATTCTTACCTAGAGAATCCCATGGACAGAGCTGTAGCCAGGCTACATGAGATCACAAGAGTCAAATGCGACTCTTTCCAAAATTTCCTTTTGTCTTTTTGTATTGTTTGTTTTGTTTTGCTGTTTTGTATGTATGTTGTGTGTGGGAAGAGCACCTAACGAGATCTAGTCTGTGAACAAATTTTGAAGCAAACACCACCGTGCTGTTCATTATAGCCTCTGTGCTGTACAGCAAATCTCTAGAACACACCTCGTGTAATTATACCTTCATACCTTCCCCTCTCCCCAGCCTCTGGCAATCATGGTTGTATCCTCTGCTTCTATGAATTTGACCGTTTTAAACTTCTCATATAAGTGAAATCTTAAAATATTTGTCCTTCTGTGTTTGGCTTATTCCACTTAGCATAATCTCCTTCAGGTTCATCCTTGTTGCAAATGGCAGAAATTTTTTTTCAATTTTAAGATTTAATAATATTTCACTGCATATGTATTACATGTGTGTATATGTATGTGTGTTGTGTATGTATGTATCCATTGTATGTATGCATATATATATAATTTTCTCTATCCATCATGTAATAGTTTTATTTTTAATTTTTTGAGGAACCTCCATACTGTTTCTCACACCTGCTACACCATTTCACATTTCTACCAACAGTAGGCTCCAATTTTTCCACAACCTTGTCAACACATTATTATTATTATTTTGATAAGAGCCATCCTAAGAAATGTGAGATGATATCTTACTGTGGTTTTGATTTGCATTTCTCTGGGGATTAGTGACTTTGAGCATCTTTTCATGTACCTATTGGCAATTTGTATGTCTTCTTTTGAGAAATTTCTATTCACATCATTTGCCTTTTTAAAATTGGGTTATTTATCTATCATTGAGGAGTTCCACCCATATTTTGGATGTTAACCCCTTGTCAGATACATAGTTTGCAAATATATTTTTTTTTCCCATTCTACAGCTTACCTTTTCATTCTGTTGATAGTTTCTTTTTCTGTGCAGTAGCTATTTAGTTTAATGTCTCATTTGTCTATTTTTGCTTTTGTTGCTTGTGAGTTTGGTGTCATATCCAAGAAAGCATTACCAAGACTAATGTCAAGTAGATTTTCCCCTATGCTTTTCTTTAGGAGTTATACAGTTTCACTTCTTATATTTAAGTCTTTAAAAGTCTATTTTAAGTTGGTTTCATGCGTGGTATAAGATCAGAGTTCAATTTAAGTTTTTTACATGCAAATATCCAGTTTTCTAACATCATTTGTTTAAAGGACTATTTTTCCCTATTGTGTGTTTTTTGTATCCTTGTCCAAAATCAATTGACAGTATGTGTGTGGGCTATTTCTGGACTCTCTATTCCATTGGACGACAGAGAATGAGATGGTTGGATGGCATCACCGACTCGATCAACATGAGTTTGGGTAAGGTCCAGGAGTTGGTGATGACAGAGAAGCTTGGCGTGCTGCAGTCCACAGGGTGGCAAAGAGTCAGACACTGACTCTTCAATCAGTGACTGAACTGATACACTTGTCTGGAAGATATATTCTTTAGCATTAGAATTGAAATTGAACTATAAAGAATCAGTGACAGGTGATTGTCTTAGCTAGACCAGGGAATGTTTCACTGAAGGAAGCTGGGGCTCCTGAAGTCACAGGCCTAGAGATGATACCAGGAAATAAGAGAGGCATGGGATCGAGGTCTCTGATCTCAAGCATCTTCTGTGCAGAGTGCTGCTGACAGGCAATCAGATCCTCCAGAAATTCTGATTCTGATTATGACTGGGGGCAGGATGCGGAGTCTGAGTTTCTAACAAAGTCCCAGATGATGAAGGTGCTGCTATCTAAGGAACACATTTTGAGTAGCTAGACTTTTCAGTTTCATCTAAATCGCTTTCTCCTATGTTCACAAGAGTTATCCTTTTATAAAGAAACATGGTCTGGAAGGCATAGTCCTACCTGTTTAATTGTCTGTTATTTAATTCCATAAATAAGAATAGCAGCTGGCACTTCTTAACACTTGTTGTTAAGCAACTTGTTCAGTTGCTAAGTGGTGTCTGACTTTTTGTGATCCCATAGACTGTAGCACACCAGGCTCCCTGTTCTCCACTACCTCTCAGAATTTGCTGAAGTTTATGTCCATTGATTTGGTGATACTATCTAACCATCTCATCCTCTTTCACTCTCTTCCCTTTTAGCCCTCAATCTTTCCTAGCATCAAGTTCTTTTCCAATGAGTCAGCTCTTTGCATCAGGTGGCCAAAGTACTGAAGCTTCAGCTTTAGCATCAGTCCTTCCAATGGATATTCAGACTTGACTTCCTTTAGGATTGACTGGTTTGATCTCCTTGTGGTCCAAGGGAATCTCAAGTCTTCTCCAGCACCACAATTCAAAAACATCAATTCTTCAGCACTCAGCCTTCTTTATGGTCAAACTCTAACATCCATACATGACTATAGGAAAAACCATAGCTTTGACTATATGGACCTTTGTTGGAAAAGTGATGCCTTTGCTTTTAACACCCTGTCTAGGCTTGTCATAGCTTTTCTTCCAAGAATCAAGCTGTCTTCTAATTTCACGGCTACAGTCACCATCTGCAGTGATGACTTACCACTTACTACATAACAACTGAACTTCATATTTGATTTAATCTTTGCAAAACCATATGAGGTAGGTGCCATTATTATTCTCACTTGTGGATGAGGAAATTGAGACACAGGGATTAAAAAACATTTCCAGACCAAGTGGTCAATGGTGGGGATTAAACTGACACCAAAGTGTGGATGCCTGAGCCTAGGCTCATAACGTTTGTTCTCTGTTAAACTGCCTAAGCAATGAGTCTGAAGGGGTGAGTATTAAACTAAGATTAATGTATGATCTTGAATAAATTTTGCATAGTTTACTTCTTTTAGGTTTTCCTTATTCCACTTGCTTGAATGCTATGAATAGTTTTACCTTTGTACCCTATGTGGTTTAAAAGCATTATTTACCACAATCTTCCTGCTATTTAAAATATATACATATACATTTAATTTAGACCTTTAAAATACAACTAAAAATATAAAGAAATCCTAAATAAAAAGAATGGGAGACATGTTCCCCAAGTTGAATAAACTTGGTGACAGCTTAGGTTTGAGCCAATACACTCCTTTGACATAAATAAAATTCATTTTGATTTGGCTACACAATTAAACAGATGGCATCTTGTATATCATATACATTCATTCTATCACTGACATCTGAGTAGGTGTATGATAGCATTTTTTTAATAAAGCAACTTTATGTGTACATTTTCAAAGTAGCAGTTTACTTTTTATAATTAAAATTTACTACTCAACTATAATTCCATAAAAATAAATAAATAGAATAAATAAAAGTGAAGTAAAAATTACTATATTTCACTCTAATTGGTGAAAAGGTGACACAGTAGACTGTGATGTTATGCATACATCAATAGAATACCTACTGAAGAAGAGAACATGAAAGGATACACTTATTAGGGTTGACATAACACACTGTCTGTCTAGTCATGTCTGAATCTTTGTGACCCTATGGACTGTAGCCAGCCTAGGCTTCTCCTCCTCCTAGGCTTCCAAGCAAGAACATGGAAGTGGGTTGCCATTTCCTCCTCCAGGGGATCTTCCCAACCCAGGAAGAACCCACATCTCCTGCATCTTATGCATTGGCAGATGGATTCTTTATCTCTACTATATGTAAAATACATAAGTGATAAGGACCTACTGTATAGAATAGGAAACTGTCTATACTCAATACTTTGTAATGGCTTATATGGGAAAAGAATCTAAAAAATAGTGGAAAAAAATATATATATATATAATTATATATATATATAGATTCACTCTTCTGTACACCAAAAACTAACACAAAATTGTAAATCAACTATACTCCAATGAAACGTTTTTTAAAAAGAAGAAAAAATACACTTAATGGAAAGTAATGCAATAGAAGAGGGATAACCTTTTTAATACATAGTGCTGCAAAGCCAGAAGTACAGATCAATGGAACAAAATAGAAAGCCCAGAGATAAATCCATGCACCTATGGACACCTTATATTTGACAAAGGATTCAAGAATATACAATGGAGAAAAGACAATCTCTTTAACAAGTGGTGCTGGGAAAATGCGTCAACCGCTTGTAAAAGAATGAAACTAGAACACTTTCTAACACCATACACGAAAATAAACTCAAAATGGATTAAAGATCTAAACGTAAGACCAAAACCTATAAAACCCCTAGAGGAAAACATAGGCAAAACACTCTGACATAAATCACAGCAGGATCCTCTATGACCCACTTCACAGAGTAATGGAAATAAAAGGAAAAATAAACAGTTCCGTTCAGTTCAGTCGCTCAGTCGTGTCCGACTCCTTGCAACCCCATGAATTGCAGCACGCCAGGCCTCCCTGTCCATCACCAACTCCCAGAGTTGACTCAAACTCATGTCCATCGAGTCGGTGACGTCCTCCAGTCATCTCATCCTCTGTCATCCCCTTCTCCTCCTGCCCCCAATCCCTCCCAGCATCAGGGGCTTTTCCAATGAGTCAACTCTTCGCATGAGGTGGCCAAAGTATTGGAATTTCAGCTTCAGCATCAGTCCTTCCAATGAACACCCAGGACTGATCTCCTTTAGGATGGACTGGTTGGATCTCCTTGCAGTCCAAGGGACTTGCAAGAGTCTTCTCCAACACCACAGTTCAAAAGTATCAATTTTTTGGCGCTCAGCTTACTTCACAGTCCAACTCTCACATCCATACATGACCACTGGAAAAAACATAGTCTTGACTAGATAGACCTTTGTTGGCAAAGTAATGCCTCTGCTTTTTAATATGTTGTCTAGGTTGGTCATAACTTTCCTTCCAAGGAGTAAGCGTCTTTTAATTTCATGGCTACAATCACCATCTGCAATGATTTTGGAGCCCCCCAAAATAAAGTCAGCCACTGTTTCCAGTTTCCCCATCCATTTCCCTTGAAGTGATGGGACCAGATGCCATGATCTTAGTTTTCTGAATGTTGAGATTTAAGCCAACATTTTCACTCTCCTCTTTCACTTTCATCAAGAGGCTCTTTAGTTCCTCTTCACTTTCTGCCATAAGGGTGGTGTCATCTGAATATCTGAGGTTATTGATATTTCTCCCAGCAATCATGATTCCAACTTGTGCTTCTTCCAGCCCAGCGTTTCTCATGATGTACTCTGCATAGAAGTTAAAAAAGCAGGGTGACAATATACAGCCTTGACGTACTCCTTTTCCTATTTGGAACCAGTCTGTTGCTCCATGTCCAATTCTTACTGTTGCTTCCTGACCTGCATACAGATTTCTCAAGAGGCGGGTCAGGTGGCCTGGTATTCCCATCTTTTTCAGAACTTTCCACAGTTTATTGTGATCCACACATGCAAAGGCTTTGGCATAGTCAATAAAGTAGAAATAGATGTTTTTTCCTGGAACTCTCTTGCTTTTTCAATGATCCAGCAGATGTTGGCAATTTGATCTCTGGTTCCTCTGCCTTTTCTAAAACCAGCTTGAACATCTGGCAGTTCACGGTTCACGTATTGCTGAAGCCTGGCTTGAAGAATTTTGCGCATTACTTCACTAGCATGTGAGATGAGTGCAAATGGGACCTAATTAAACTTAAAAGCTTTTGCACAATGAAGGAAACTACAAGCAAGGTAAAAAGACAGGTTTCAGAATGGGAGAGAATAATAGCAAACGAAGCAACTGACAAAGAATTAATCTCAAAAATATACAAGCAGCTCATACAGCTCAGTTCCAGAAAAATAAACAACCAATCTAAAAAATGGGCCAAAGAACTAAACAGACATTTCTCCAAAGAAGACATACAGATGGCTAACAAACACTTGAAAAGATGGTCAACATCACTCAAAACCACAATGAGGCACCATCTCACACCAGTCACAATGGCTGCTATCAAAAGTCCACAAACAATAAATGCTGGAAAGGGTGTGGAGAAAAGGCAACACTCTTACACTGCTGGTTGGTGGTGGCAAACTAGTGTAGCCACTATGGAGAACAGTGTGGAGATTTCTTAAAAAAAAAAAAAAAAAAAAAAACTGGAAATAGAAGTGCCATATGACCCAGCAATCCCACTGCTGGACATACACACCGAGGAAACCAGAATTGAAAGAGACACGTGCACTTCAATGTTCATCAAAGCACTGTTTACCATAGCCAGGACATGAAAGCATCCTAGATGTCCATCAGCAGATGAATGGATAAGAAAGATGTAGTACATATACACAACGGAATATTACTCAGCCATTAAAAAGAATGCATTTAAATCAGTTCTAATGAGGTGGATGAAACTGGAGCCTATTATATAGAATGAAGTAAGTCAGAAAGAAAAACACCAATACAGTATACTAATGCATATATATGAAATTTAGAAAGATGGTAACAATGATCCTATAAGCGAGACAGCAAAAGAGACACAGACGTAAGAAACAGTCTTTTCGACTCTGTGGGAGAAGGTGAGGGGGGATGATTTGACAGAATAGCATTGAAACATGTATATTATCATATGTGAAACAGATCACCAGTCAAGGTTCAATGCATGAGACTGGGTGCTCAGGGCCATTGCACTGGGATGATCCTGAGGGATGGGATGGGGAGGGAGGTGGGAGGGGGTTTCAGGATGGGGAATACATGTACACCCATGGCTGATTCATGTCTATGTATGGCAAAAACCACTACAATATTGTAAAGTAATTAACCTCCAATTAAAATAAATAAATAAATTTTAAAAATACATAGTGCTGGAGCAACTGGCTATTATTATTCAGTTACCTAGTCGTGTTTGACTCTTTGCGACCCCATGACTGCAACATGCCAGGCCACTCTGTCCCTCACCATCTCCTGAAGTTTGCCCAAGTTCATGTCCATTGCATCAGTGATGCCATCCAACCATCTGAACCTCTGATGCCCTCTTTTCCTTCTGCCCTCAATCTTTCCCAGAATCAGGGATTTTTCCAATGAGACAGCTGTTAGCATCAGATGACCAAAGTACTGGAGTTTCACCTTCATCATCAGTCCTTCCAATGAGTATTCGGGGTTGATTTCCCTTAAGATTGACTGGTTTGATCTCCTTGCTCTCCAAGGACTCAGGAGTCTTCTCCAGCACTACAATTCAAAGGCGTCTACTCTTTGGTGCTCTGCCTTCTTTATGGTCCAGCTCTCACAACTGTTTGTGACCACTGGGAAGACCATGGCCTTGACTATGTGGACGTTTGTTGGCAATGCCTCTGCTTTTCAACACACCGTCTAGGTTTGTCATAGCTTTCCTGACAAGAAGCAAATGTCTTCTGATTTCATGGCTGCAGTCATTATCTGCAGTGATTTTAGAGCTCAAGAAGAGGAAATCTGTCTCTACTTCCACCTTTTCAACTTCTATTTGACATGAAATAATGGGGCCGGATGCCATGATCTTAGATTTTTTTCTTTTAATATTTATTTTTAAACAGTCTCTTTCACTTTCCTCCTTCACCCTCATCAAGGTGCTTTTTAGTTACTCTTAACTTTCTGAGATTAAAGTGGTATCATTCACATATCTGAGGTTGCTGATGTGTTTCTCCTGTCTATCTTGATTCCAGCTTGTAACTCATTCAGCCTGGTGTTTCTCATGATGTGCTCATCATATAGATCAAACAAACAGGGTGACAGTAGACATCTCTGTCATACTTACTCTTTTCTCAATCTTGAACCAATCAGTTGTTCCATACAGGGTTCTAACTTGCTTCTCGACCCTCATACAGCTTTCTCAGAAGACAGTTAAGATGGTCTGGTATTCCCATCTTTTTAAGAGCTTTCCATAGTTTATTATGATCCACACAGTCAAAGGCTTTGGCATAGTCAGTGAAACAGAGATAGATGTTTTTTTGGAAGTCCTTAGCTTTCTCTATGATCCAGTGAATGTTGGCAATTTGATCTCTGATTCCTCTTCCTTTTCTAAATCCAGTTTGGACATCTGGAAGTTCTTGGTTTGCATAATGTTGAAGCCTAGCATGCATGATTTTAAGCATGACATTACTAGCATGGGAGATGAGTGAAACTGACTGATGGTTACCACATTCTTTAGTACTATGCTTCTTGGGGATTGGGATGAGGATTGACATTTTCCAGTCCTGTGGCCACTGCTGGGTCTTCCCAATTTGCTGATATGTTGAATGCAACATCATCCTTTAGGGTTTTGAATAGTTCTGGAATTTGTCGAATCCCCTAGCTTTATTAATAACAGTACTTCCTAAGGCCCACTTGACTTCAGTCTCCAGAATGTCTGGCTCTGGGTGGCTGACCACACCATCATAGTCATTTGGTTCACCTGGATCTTTTTTATACAATTCTTCCATGTATCCTTTCCCTCTCTTCTTGATCTACTCAGTGTCTGTGAGGTAGGTCTACCATTTATGTTCTTTATTGTGCCCATTTTTGGAAATGACAACCCACTCCAGTACTCTTGCCTGAAAAATCCCATGGACAGAGTCTCATGGGCTATAGTCCATTGGATTGCAGAATTGGACTCTATTGAACATAAACACTGGAATAACACTAGGGAAGTAACAATGTAGCAGTTTTACTATTCAGGCCTATAAATGTCAAGCCTTCACCTTGAAGGTGGAGTATGTCCCCAAATCCATGCTGGCACCTGTTTAATAAATTCAAAACTCCCAAGAGAGGTCCAGATACACTAAAAATCCCCTCTTACTTGCAAATGTTCTCTGTTCAGGCTCCAAATTCACAAGTTATGCCCCTTCTCCTCAAAAGGTAACAACTTTAGTCTCAATAGATCAATGACAGTGTAAGCCCAATATCCAAAGGAGACTATTACAAAAGTCAGAGACTGTTACATTACACTCATTTTCTACAGTAAAATTAGCGTGCCATGTGAAATTTATTTCCATAGTGTTTCTCAAATCTGTAAACATGTCTCCCTCATCTGAAATCCAAGACATCTTTGTCCTGGATTACTCCAGCAGCCCCCTGACTTGCCTCCCTTCACACTGCAGTCATAGTGATAGGAATCTGATGTCTTCATTCTCTGCTTTTATCTTTACTGGCTCTTCTTTTCCAATAGGAAAGGAGTTCAGGTTCCTTACTCTGACTCTCCTCAGTGAGTGGGCACCTCTCATTGCTCCAGCTTCTTCCCTTGAAAGACCTTATTTTTACTGTTTCCCTATGCACGGGCTTCCCAGGTGGCGCTAGTGGTAAAGAACCCGCCAATGCAGGAGACATAAGAGACGCAGGTTGGATCCCTCCGTTGGGAAGATCTCCTTGAGAAGGGCATGGAAACCAACTCCAGTGCTCTTGCCTGGAGAATCCCCACGGACAGAGGAGCCTGGCGGGCTACCATCCATAGGGTCGCAAAGAGTCGGAGACAACTGAGTGACTTGGCGCTTGTGTAAAATGTTCCGTTGACATCTCCAGTTTACCTGAAGAGATCTCCAGTCTTTCCCTTTCTGTTGTTTTTTTCTACTTTTATACACTGTTCATTGAAGAAGACCTTTTTGTCTGTCTGTGCTGTTCTTTGGAAATCTGTGTTTAGTTGGATATACTTTTCCCTTTCTCCCTTGTTTTTCACTTCTCTTCTTCCTTTAGCTATTTATAAGGCCTCTTCATATACCCACTTTGCCTTCTTGCTTTTCTTTTTCTTTGTGATGGAATGGAGCAACTGGACATGTAAGCCGAAAAAGAAAAAGAAGTTATTAAGTTGAAAAGATGATCTATAAATGACCTTAAATCTCATAGTTCAGTGCAATGACCAATCATATTTTGGTTTATATGATCCCAGTATTAATTATGTGTGTGTATTTGTATATGTTGTTGTTAATGTAGCATAGTCATTGTAAGTAAAGAACCTGAAACCAAGCACTTTGTTTTAGATCCTGACTGTGTGGTGTACTCTCTCTGGGACACTGAGTAACTTACACGTTACTTAAACTCTCTGATCCTAGGATTCCTCGTCCAGAAACTGGGAAAAATTGCCTACTTCATATGTTTATGAGAATGAAGTTAAAATATGTAAATATCTTAGAAATGTGCTTGGCGCATTGTAAATATTGATGTATTAGTTATCATCATTGCATTTTTCATAAAATTTCATGTCTTGATATTTTTTCAATAACTTTTCCATGATACAACAAACCCTTAAATGTCCTTTTATATATCAAAATACTATTTTGAGCATATTTCAGTTCAACTAATTTAAAGATGACTTTTCCCATATTTGGGTTCATTTGTTTTAGAGTAGACTGTTAGCAGTGGTTACAAACAATCTGAGGCTTTATAACATTTATTTTTAAAATATCTGTGACATTTATCTGTTTGATTTTTGTTATCAATATGAATTATTTCTAATAAAGTCCACTGTTTTCAGTTCATTTGTATCTTAATCTTTGTACAAACAAGTTTTTCACCTTTTGCAAAATGTGAACTGAGCTCTGTCAAGGCCTAGGATTTGTTCTCGGGTACTGACTTCCCTAGTGGCTCAGATGGTAAATTGTCTGCATGCAATGCGGAGACCCAGGTTCAATCCCTGGGTTGAGAATATCTTCTGGAGAAGGAAATGGCAACCCACTCCAGTACTCTTGCCTGGAAAATTCCACGGATAGGGGGCGTGGTAGTCTACAGTCCATGGGGCCACAAAGGGTTGTCTAACTCTTTGACTTCAAGTCGACTGAGCAACTTCACTTTCACTGAGATAGGTCTTAGCCCTTCTGAAATCCACCCTGGTCCTTCCCATCTCAGTTCCTGGACAGGAAATGACTTTGCACTGATGCCCAGGGATTGATCTAGTGTGATTCTGCTGGATTGAAATGGGATCATCCTTCCCTGCCACCTGGCTTGTTTATTGACACAGAAGAGACAGTGGCAGAGATGAAAACCCATAGTTCCCAGATTGTAACTCTTGGCATTAAGGAAAAAAAAAAAAAAAAAGCAGTAGAAAAAGCAAAATGTGTTCACCTGGGAATCAGGACAAGCAAGCTTTTATGAACCAAAGGCAAGTCCAAATGACCTCAGGGTGACAGCAGCATGTGGCAGCTTGAAGTCAGATCTTAATTTCCTGCCTGGGAATTGAACCTGGGTTGTCTGGGTAAAAACCAGGAATCGTAACCATAAGATCACCATGGACTGATGGCTAGAAGCTGATCCCTTGCTCTAGATGTCTCTGAAAACAAGAGTTTTACGAGAAGACTGAAATAGTAAAATAGGCACAGAATTTATGAGAGGCACAGAATATATGAGAGAGCACACAGAGACGCAGTTTATTTAAGACAGAAGACAAGCAGAACTACCCATCCAGACAAGAGTGTAGCATCCTTTAATAAGGAGCCCTAAAAGGCTGGTTTAAATTGCTTTATATGGGAGCATCTTCTGGGTCTTTTTTCCTTCGGTCAACCATCTTGCTTCATTTCCATATCTTATCTGACCCAGGTCCCTTCTGATATGCGTGTGTATCTTTTAGCTAAGATGGATTACAGTGGGAAGGTCTCTAGGAGATTGAGAGCACATGGTATGGGATGGTACTCCCTCCCTTTCTGACCCCTGAGAAACCTTTCTGCACATGTTTATTCAGGGAGGTCTCCTTGACCTCAAGAATGATAGACACGATCATCTTATCTTTTTCTCCAGGAGGACTCAGATCCTCTCTGCTCCTGCTATTCTTCCTTGAAACATGAGAGAGAGACAAGCTCCAATTTCCTCAGCCTGACAAATTCCAGCTGATCAGCCCAGGGGCCCACCTATCTCCTATCTCACAAAGAGACAAAAGGAAGGTCAATGGCTATTAGGTTTTAGGAGGAACCTGGGGAGAGTTGCTTTGGATAAAAGTTCACTGGAGGAGAATAAGCTCAAGGTTGGGGCAGGTTCTCCTTGGCTGCAAGGGTGGCTAGTGCACTGTTGTTGGGGCAGGGAGGGCCCTTCCTCCCTTTTCTTAAAAGTAGGAGATGAAATTCCCTTGTGAAAAATGTCCTCCTTGTAGCAGACCAAAAAGTAAATTCTTACCAACAGGAACAAGAACTTGAGAACTATACATAAAGAATTCTACACAAACAGACCTTCTTACTTTTTTACTTTCCACTTGGTTATGCAGGCTGCATGGTGGAACCTCCATGAGAGTCCTCTCTGGGGCCTCCTCAGTTCAGTTCAGTTGCTCAGTCCTGTCTGACTCTTTGGCCTCCTGACTCCAATTTAAATGAAGTTTTCCCTATTTATTTTCACTAGGACTTCTGAACTCTCTCCATCTTGTCCTGATAGAGCACTTTGGCTCAGGGAGCAGATTCTCTAACCACCTCACAGCAGCCACCACTCAGCTGAGGACCGACCTACCTACCTACCTCTTCTGCTCATGGCTCAGCTGTCGCGTCTACAAGGGAGCACGGAACATTGGGGCTTGCTCTGTGAGTGTGGCGGACCTTTGAGGGCACTTCTAAATCCAGCTTTGTTGATGTTTGGTTAATGTGAAATCCTCACAACTCTGGCACTACACTAATGGCCAACCTCAACCTTTAAAAATTGAATTTGTTTTCACCACTCTTCACTGGCACTATTTGGGAACTTTCTGTATGCTTCCCTAGTGGCTCAGGCTGTAAAGAATCTGCCTGCAGTTCAGGAGACCTGGGTTTGATCCCTGGGTCTGGAAGAGTCCCCTGGAGAAGGGACTGGCTACCCAGTCTAGTATTCTTGCCTGGAGAATTCCATGGAGAGAGATGCCTGGTGGGCTACAGTCCATGGGGTCGCAAAGAGTCGGACACAACTGAGTGACAAACACACAAACATGGTGATTGCAGCATAATGTAGGCACAGCTGGTTTTCTTACTCAAAATCCTAAGGCACTGTGCCCTCAGAAAAATGTTTCTAAGGATTCTTAATTGCTCTTTTTTTTTTTTTTTTGCAAATCTGGTACTTCTTTCAAAATCTTAAGTGGTATTGGAAATTGGGAAAACATGAATCAGACATCAGTTTAATCCAAACCTTGATTTAGTGAGTACTGGGGACCCATGTGATCATTTAGCTCATATTTTTGAGTCACAGTTGGAAAAAGCATTAGGTCCAAATGATTTTCACTATTTGTCGTGGGTAATACAAGTAGTAAGGGATCAAATCTGGTATTTTAAATCCCAGTGTTCTTCAGCTGTCTTCCATGTGGAGATAATAAAATAACACTTTTAATTTTTTATTACCACTTCAGAAACTCCTTCACGTACATTATCTTACTTGCTTCTTGCAGTCACCACCTGAGATAGTCCAGGCAGAACTCATAATTCTCACTGACAGATGAGGAAATAGGGGACCAGGAAGGTTAAGTGGCTCATCATGGGCATGCTACTTCTCTGGTAGAAGGCATCATTTTTGTTGAAAGGAACATGTATGAGAGAAACGACACCAGCTTAGGAAGCAAAGTGTCTTAGAGTCCTGTCTTTTCCCATCTGCACAATCTTGTCCTCGTCATTTAACTTCTCTGAAGTCTGTGTCTTTCAAAGAGATACATATTAATGAAATGAAACATACTAAGTAACAATAACACCTTATATACTAACAAACTTAAGATAATGAATGTGATGAGCAGAAAATGGAGAAGGCAAGCCAACAAAGAGGGAACAGTGACAAGATGTGGGATAAAATTGCTGAAATCAAAGTGAAAGGTATTTTATAATGATTATTTTTATATTTATGTTTAATTTGTTGGAACACTTCTCTGGGCATGTAATTCATCAGACCTACAGCATTTTTAGTTGTGAGGAACAGGCAGACTATAATCACGGATGTTGTAACATGTTCTCACAGCACCTGCCACTTCTAGAAAAGAACAGGATGGGCAGGTGTCATTTAGAGAAAGATACTTTAGAAGCAGGCTGAGATGTGTACCCCTGAGACTTGAGTGATGTGTTTGTGTATTGCAATGTATTGCGTATGTGGTAAGTACAATTTTGACTGGACCAGAGGCTATCTGGGAAGAATCACTGTGGGGTGGGACTGAGATGGTAGACTGAATCCAGGTCTTAGAGACTTCCAACTGCTTGTTTATATAATTTGTGCTCCACTAGCAAACAAGAGATAGTGAAAAGTTTTGAAAAAATTCATTTGTATTCATTGGATGCAGTCACTGGTTTCCAACTGGATTTAACAAACTGATATTTTAAAATCATAAAGACTTCGTTGGTTCTCCAGTGCACCCATGCACCCATGCACCCAGCGGAGGGTACCCAGGTTGGATCCCTGATCCGAGAAGTAGAGATTGCATGCGGCAACTAAGACCCGGTGCAGCCAAATAAATTAAATTAAAAGTAAATAAAATTAAAAATTATGTACATTATTTGCATATAATTATAAATGAGTGCATATTCCTTCATTTATTAGATGTTCACAATAAGTATGTAAACATTATAAAAATATACAGGCGGGATTTGGTGATGGACAGGGAGGCCTGGCGTGCTGCGATTCATGGGGTCGCAAAGAGTCAGATGCGACTGAGCGACTGAACTGAACTAAACTGAATGCCTTATAGCAATAGTTCATGAAGCTATTCAAATTTTATGTTCTCTTCTGTATATTGCTTTTGAGATTGCATCCAGTCCATGGGGTCCAGGTACTGCATTTCAGACTCTTTTGTTGACTATGATAGCTACTCCATTTCTTCTAAGGGATTCCTGCCCACAGTAGTAGATATAATGGTCATCTGAGTTAAATTCACCCATTCCTGTCCATCTTAGTTTGCTGACTCCTAGAATGGCAACATTTACTCTTGCCATCTCCTGTTTGACCACTTCCAATTTGCCTTGATTCATGGAGCTAACATTCCAGGTTCCTATGCAATATTGCTGTTTACAACATTGGACCTTGCCTCTATCACAGGTCACATCCACAACTGGATGTTGTTTTTGCTTTGGTTCTGTCCCTTCATTCTTTCTGGAGTTATTTCTCCACTGATCTCCAGTAGCATATTGGGCACCTACCGACCTGGGGAGTTAATCTTTCAGTGTCGATGAGATAATTTTTGCCTTTTCATACTGTTCATGGGGATCTCAAGGCAAGAATACTGAAGTGGTTTGCCATTCCCTTCTCCAGTGGACTGCATTCTGTCAGACCTCTCCACCATGACCTGGCCATCTTGGGTGGCCCCTACACCACATGGCTTAGTTTCATTGAGTTAGACAAGCTGTGGTCCGTGTGATCAGATTAGCTAGATGTCTGTGATTGTGGTTTCAGTCTGTCTGCCCTCTGATGCCCTCTCTCAGTGCCTACCATCTTACTTGGGTTTCTCTCAGCTTGAATGTGGGGTATGTCTTCACGGATGCTCCAGCAGAGCACAGCCACTGCTCGTTACCTTGGATGTGGGGTATCTCCTCACAGCCGCCGCTACTGACCTTTTATGTGGGGTAGCTACTCTCGGCCGCCGCCCTTGACCCTGGACATGGGAGAAATACTGGGCTGGATAAAGCACAAGCTGGAATCAAGATTGCCGGGAGAAATATTAATAACCTTAGATATGCAGATGACAACACCCTTGTGGCAGAAAGTGAAGAAGAAGTAAAGAGTCTCTTGATGAAAGTGAAGGAGGTGAGTGAAAAAGTTGGTTTAAAGCTCAATATTCAGAAAAGTAAGATCATGGCATCCGGTCCTATCACTTCACAGCAAATAGATGGGGAAACAGTGGCTGACTTTATTTTTCTGGGCTCCAAAATCACTGAAGATGGTGATTGAAGCCATGAAATTAAAAGATGCTTACTCCTTAGAAGGAAAGTTATGACCAACCTGGACAGCATATTAAAAAGCTGAGACATCACTTTGTCAACAAAGGCCCGTCTAGTCAAAGCTATGGTTTTTTCCAGCAGTCATGTATGGATATGACAGTTGGACTATAAAGAAAGCTGAGCACTAAAGAATTGATGCTTTTGAACTGTGATGTTGGAGAAGACTCTTGCGAGTCCTTTGGACTGCAAGAAGATTCAACCAGTCCATGCTAAAGGAGATCAGTCCTGGGTGTTCATTGGAAGGACTGAGGCTGAAGCTGAAACTCCAATACTTTGGCCACCTCATGCAAAGAGCTGACTCATTGGAAAAGACCCTGATGCTGGGAAAGATTGAGGGCAGGTGGAGAAGGGGATGACAGCAGATGAGATGGTTGGATGGCATCACTGATTCAATAGACATGAGTTTGGGTGGACTCCGGGGGTTGGTGATGGATAGGGAGGCCTGGCGTGCTGCAGTTCATGGGGTCACAAAGAGTTGGACATGACTGAGCAACTGAACTGAACTGAACTGTATATTGTGGAGAGAACAGCATCAGGCCTAAAATGAACAATAGAATATCAATATCTTTTCAGAGTCTAATTTTGCTGAGAGTTTAGTACTGGAATTAGTAATGTTATCTCTCCTTGTTCTCATACTATTAATGTCATTAAGAGTTTGCTTTTGGAGATTTTTTATTGAATTTCTGCCTATAAAGATTGGTCTCCCAGAGCTATCTTTGTTGTTGTCCAATGCCAACAGCATATTCTTATCTTTGCAATTTCATTTTTATAAATTTAAAACACACATTCTTCTCAAATTAAAGAGAGCTTTCCTTTTCCACCCTCTTACTCTCTGAAAGAATAAAGAGAAGGATAATGAAATTAATTAATATGTAATGGAAAAATGTGTCACTCTCATCTGCAAGCATATCTAATATCTCTATGGTTAGGCATGATTTTTAAAGCTTGTACAAATCACTTTCATTCACTACCTCCAAACACAGATAATAAAATGCATGCAAACGTTTAGACAACGTGCCAATGCTGGCCATCCAACCATACTAGGAATAGGTATGTGTCCATGCTGAGGAACATGAGAACATGTACTGTTGCCACTAATTTGAAAATGAAATGATGCTTTCATGAACAAAATTCCCTCCTAGTATATTAAATATTTTAGACATGTCAGCCTTATCCATAACTGTCAGTGAAGTAATACATACAGAAAACAAGTGCTTTAAGAAAAACCTGCTTGAGATAGATGTGGCAATGAGCTCAGTCTCAAGGCAACCAGTGGTGCCCCTAGGCTCTTTGCATAGTCTCAGAAAATTGAAATATACACTAAATACAGAAGAATTTGATGTGTCTTTATGATGCTCTGGAGTTTCTGGGCTGTCAAAAGGCTGGTGTTAAAATACCAGAGCCTATCAAGTTTAAAGAATAAGTTCAGGCATTTGCATTAACAACCTCATCAATGCTTCTGCATTGTTTACTTTTCCTGTCTTTATTTTCTCTTTATTTACATGCAAACATTGCATTTTTATTCCAGGAGACAAGATACAGATATTAAGGATACAGAATACAACTCATGGGAGTTTATGACATGTGCTACTAGTTTCTCCCTGAAAATCTAAGAGTCACATTTCAAACCTTTGCATTTGAGATGCAAGCAGAATAAAATTCTAATAGCAAAGGAATTCCTAACTGTATGATGTGGAAATACATACAGTGCTGTGCTTTAAGGGCTCATTGCCTGCATTATAGTTTTCTTTGCTTAATTATCATCACCATAAAATTTTTGATAGTGCAAGATTTTAATGTATATTTTGCATCTTGGTGTGTGAAGCTTTAATTGTTTGGCTTGATCTTTTGTTGACAATACTAATCTCATGATTTAGTTACATTGGCATGTGATTTTAAAGACAAATAGTTGTGAAATCATTGTTACCATCCTATCACAATCTTTGACTTCAATCCAGCTGAGTCAGTCTGTAGTAAGAGTATCTTGATTTTTTTTTTTTTTTTTTTTTTGAAACACAGTAAAGTGTGTAGTCATATTTTGAAGCATCTGGGTCAGCTTTTTCTTTTAAATTAATACATTGAAGTTTTTAGAAAAATTTTTAGGTTTACAGAAAATTCAGCACACGGTACAGAGAGATAAGATACACTTTCTTTTACTCCCACCATTTCTCCTATTATTAACATCTTCTATTAGCATGGTATATTTGTAACAATTGGCAAACTAATATTACTTACATTAGTGTTAACTGATACATTAGTATTAACTGAAGTTGAAAGTTTAATAGTAGAGATCACTCGTATTGGACAATTAGTTCTATAGATTTTAACAAATGCACTATGTCACTTAACCAGCATTAGGGTATAATACAGAATGGCTTCACTGCACTTCCACCCCTGTACTTTCATCCATCTTCTTTCCTTCTTCCCACTAAGTCCCTAGCAACCACTGATCATCTACAGTCTTTATAGTCTTGCCTTTCTGGAATGTCATCTAGTTGGAATCACACAGTATGCCACAGTCTTTTCTTTCACTTAGAAATATGCATTTAAGGTTTATCTACATCTTATCACGGCTTGATAGCAAATTTCTTTTTATCACTGAATTACAGCTCATTCCATGAATATTGTCACAGTTCTTTAGCCATTCACTTTTCAAAGGACATCTTGGTCACTGCCAGTTTTTGACAATTATAAATAAAGCTGCTGTAAACTTTTATATGTAGGTTTTCGTGTAGGCATAAGGTTTCAGCTCATCTGGGTAAATACTTAGGAGTGTAATTGCCAAATGACATGGTAAGATTATATTTAATTATGCAAGAAACTGTCACACTGTCTTCCAAAGTGGCTGTAACCATGTTGTATTCCCACAAGCAATGAATGGGTTTCTGTTGCTCCACATTCCCACTAGCATTTGGTATAGTTTTAATCAAAATTTTGAATATATAATTAAAATTTTGAATTTTAACTGTTCAATAGGTATATAATGGTATCTCATTTAACTTTGAATTCCTCAGTGACTTACAATGTTGAGCACATTTTCATATGCTTAGTTCCCATCAGTACATTTCTCTTCAGTAAGGTGTCTACTCAGATCTTTTGTATAATTTAAAAATGGAAAAAAAATAAAAAAATAAAAATGGGTTACCTGTTTTCTTATTATTGCCTTAAGCATTTAATGTATATTTTGGATACAAGTCCTTTATCAGAAATGTGTTTTATAAGTATTTTTTCCTAGCCTATTATTTACCTTATATTATTTTTTAAAAAATATCTTTCACAGAAATTTTTAATTTTAGTAAAAGTTGACATCAATTTTTCTCTCATGGAGTATGTTTTGTATTATATCTAAAAATTCTCCACTAAATCATCTAGATTTTCTATTTTTCTGAGTTTTATAGTTTTATGGTTTAGTCAGGTCTTTTATTTATATGCACCTTGAGTTAATTTTTATGAAATGTGTAAGACCAGTGCTGGCATTTATTGTTCTTCAGGTACTGTCCAGTTTCATTTATTGAAAAGACTACCTTTTCTCCATTGAACTGTCACTGCTATTTTGGCAAAGATCATTGACTGTATTTGTGTGCATCTATTTGTAGCCCTCTATTCTGCTCCACTGATTTGCTTGTCTATTCTGTTGCCAACACCACACTGCCTGGATGACTGCAGCTCTATAGTAAGTCTTGAAGCCAGACTGTTTCAGTCCTGCTACCTTGTTCTTCTTAAGTAGTATGTTGACTTGAGTCACCCTTTTTGTCATTTGTGGTGCACTTCCCTAGGTGTAGGTTAACCTACTTATCAGAAAAAAATCTGACATTGACACAACAGAAATGGAAACCTGAACCATCTCACGATATGACTTTGTCATCAAAAATAGCAATAGAAAGATATATTTATTTTTTATCTACTATGTGCCAGGACCTGGGCAAATCACTTTTGGAAACGTGTGTAAAAACAGTCTAAAGAGGACTGTCTACAAATTGGTCACTGTCAGACAAGTGCCTAGTAGTTTGGCAGTAGGGTTATATGCACACTCTGAGATCTGTCACGAGCTCAGACTTTAAGCTAAAAGCAGCTTTTCTGACCAAAAGTTTTCAAAGCCTATATCTTCCAGCAACAAAAATGACTATATTCAAATTAACGTTGATGAGATAATTTAGGTAAGAAAGAAATATTTCCACAACAAATTTAACATTTGAAGATGTTTTTAAGTCCTAAAAGCTTCTGGGGAAAAAGCAGCTGACCAACCCAGAGATAAGATTTGTTCTGGCTTTGAACATTTTCTCCACAATTCTATATGCCAGCAATCATTTGGGAAATATGTCTACAAAGTACTGAGTCAATAGAAAGAGTATGTAATGTTTGTATTTCTCCCATGTTTGCATAGCTTTATAAAGAGTCTTCTCTTATAACTTCAATTTCCTCCACATCACTTGTTTTATTCCTTAGAGAAAGACAAATATTGTATGACATCGCTTATCTGTGGAATCTAAAAAATGGTAAAAACAAACCTATTTACAAAACAGAAATAGAGTCACAGACATATAAAACAAACTTGTGGTTACCAAAAGGGAAATGGGGGTGGGGCGGGAACTGGGAATTGAGACATACACACTACTATATACAAAGTGGAAAATTAATAAAAATCTACTGTTATAGCTCTGGGGACTCTACTCAACATTCTTTAATAGTCTACATGGGAAAATAATTTAAGAAAGAGTGAATACATGCATATGCATAACTGACTCACTTTGCTGTACAGCAGAACCTAACACAAATTAACTAAACTCCAATAAAATTAATTTTAAAATATGTTTTCTTTGTCTAATAGTTATTTGTGTCATTAGCCAGTTTTCTAACTGGGTACTCCTGCCTTTCTTCCATATATACGATCTGCATAAATATTAAGGATATAATTATCCTGTTTCTTTTTTTGTTTGTTTTTCTTTCCAAATTGTAACTTCTCAAAAGTTATATTACAGAAATTTTATATTTCCATGTATTTTATCTATTGATTACTTTCCTGTATAATTGCTTATTTCTGTTCCTTTATGCTTAATTTTTTCACCAGTTTTTTCTTTTTTCCCATATAATTGTCTAATCCACAATTTAATCCACAATTCATTAATTCATGGTGAACAGTGAATATGCAAAACCACCTTTCAATAAAATTGTAATTATTGATTGAATAATTTCACTTTCCCAGTTGCTTGTTCATATTGCCTTTATCATATATTATTTTTTATACACACTTGAATACTTTCTGCAACATTCATTATGTTCCACTTATCTTCCTGTCAATATTTGGACCCAAACCACCTTATTTTAATTATCATGCTTTCATTATCTGGGAGGTTAACTCTCCATTCATTACTCTTTAAATATTTTCTTTGGCTATTTTTCCCTCATTCCTTCTCCAAGATTAAGCTTAAAGTAATTTGGCAAAATTCCAAAACACAAACATAAAACAAACAAACAAAAAAACCCAAACAATAGCTAGGATATGTTTGAAAATGTACAGCTTTGGGAAGGACTTTCCCTTTATAAAAAGTCATTCTGAAACATGGCATGCTTTCCTATGATTAATTTTCCTTTGTGCCTTCAGTATTTTTTTTTTCGTTTCAAGTTTGCTTCATTTAGGTTTGGTATCTTTGTGGATATTGTTACTCTGAATTTGTGTCTGTTCACAGGTGAATGCATTTCTTTTCCACTATGTTTTTCTAGCTGGCATAGAGCAAAGTACATGCTGTCTAAGTATATTAACATGCATCTATTATATTATGGTTAACCACTAGCCCTAAGCTCAGATAGTTCAGTCAGTAGAACATCAGATGTTTAATCTGAGGGTCCAGGATTCACGTCTCTGTTTGGGTGCTCAGGTTTCGGGGCTTCCCTGGTGGCTCAGATGGTAAAGAATCTGCCTGCAATGCAGGAGACCCAGGTTCGATCCCTGGGTCAGGAAGATCCACTGAAGAGGGGAAATGGCAAACCACTACAGTATTCCAGACAGAAGGACCCTAGCAGATGGCAGTCCACGGGGTCACAAAGAGTCAGACATGACTGAGCAACTAGGCGTGCACCAGCCCGAAAATATATCAGTATACCCTCTTATGGTTTTTCAGCAGATAATTATTTACCTGAAAATTATATATAGTATTCTTTGCATTTTTTGTTTCTTATTTTCATATCATCAAAAATTATACAAAATTGGCTGTTCAAGTTCACAATTTTTTAAAGAATTTTGAACTTTATCAAATATTTATCATCTGTAGAGGTGATCATTATTTTCTTAGATATACTATAATCTTATATTACCTTGCCTTATTTCATCTTATATTAACACATACTCTTGGGTTCAGTGACTGGGGCTTCCACACACAAAGACTGTTCTGGCTGCCACTCTGCCAGAACTTTCTACTACAGGAGAACTTTCTCCTGTGGGTCCAGGAGCCAAGGCTGGAAGTGAGAGTGTTTGCTCATGCTGTTATACATAATTACCCGCTGACAGACGTTTTGCTTTCTGTCCCTTTCCACATCTGTTCATTTGGCAATTTTGGTTCTTCCGGGAAGTATGCCTCCATCAGTTGACAGACAGTGCTTTCCTTGAATTGGAGGTTGAGGTTGCCAGTCATCAGTTGAAGTTTTGTATGCCTCTGAACCTACTATGGATTATCATATACATATATGTTATAGTCTTGGATTACTTTTAGTGTCTTACTTTTTGTTATAAGTCTTAAGATTTTATTTTCTTCCAGGTTTTTTGAATCTATCAAACTTTCTATCTGTTCTTTAAGTTATTTTTACTACACTGTTAATTATTTTTGTGTTTATCTTGTTTATTTCTTCTAATCTTTTGTGGTTTATTCAAATAGTAATTTTTACCTTCTTGGGCTGAGGATATAATTTATTCAATTTCTTGTTTTATAATAAAATATTTAAGAATATCCATTTTTCTCAAATTCATATTAAAGTTTACAAAGTATTGGTCTTGCTATCATTTTCTTCTACTTTAGTGAGATTGAGTATTTTCATGTATATTCACTATTTATATTTCTTCTCTTGAAAAATTTCAAAACAATTTTAAACTGTTTTTCCTTTGCTTACTGATTTAAGATGAAAAACATGGAAAGAATATTGATTTGCTCATGTCATATAAGTTGAAGTCTTTTTCCCCTTCTTTCTTCTTTTGAGTTTGAGTTTTTACCTACATAAATTTTGTTTTATATTGCCCTTAATTTATTATTTCCTCACTATAATTTGCTTGAAATTTTGTCCAAAGAGTTGATCAGTTATTCCAAGGTTGTTTATAGAACTTTCCCCAGTTGATTAGGAAGGTTGTTCTTATCATTTACTGTATTCATAATATATGTAAAACATGCATATATACTATTTTTATTGTCAAGGATCTGCTGTTTGATATTTCAAGTCAAATTTTGTATATTCTCTAGATATCTTAAAAGGAGAGGATTTTCTGGAAAAATTATTCAAAGTCAAATTTAAACTTTTTTGTTTATGGGGAACTAATTCTTCAGCACACTATAACATGAGTTGATAGAGGATTGATGGCATGTCATAAATAGGGAAACTAGGGGTGTAACATTTTTATGCAGTTATTTGTACCTTTCAGACCTTCTTAGATATTCTTACTTCTGCTTAATGGAGCTATTGTGGTATCCTGGACTTTATAGAAACCACTAAGTCCTGATAGACTATTTAACTGCTTGGTGTTCCAACTTTCTTTAATCTCTACTAGGGAACAGTGGTAAATGGTTTCTTAAAAGCAGTGACTTGCCACAGAAAGGATGGCTTTCTTACAAAATTCTGATGGCATTAATAATAATTCTCCTAGAAAGATGTTTAGCAGGCCCCAAAGAGCATCCTGAAACTAATGAGACACTTAAAACACTGTGGGCCCTACGAGGCTATAAGGGGCAGTGGGTAAAGCTACTTCTATCATGGCCTGGACCAGGTAAATGGTACACTCTTGCTCTGGCTTACACTTAAACCTGGCGAACTTTCAGGTCATTGAATAAGTTAATCAGAGCACACCAGACTGTAGAGTGTGTTGTTTTCAAAATCCAAACAGGCCCATGAAGCATGGGCTCTTTCTTAGTGTTGGGAGGGACAAAGTGTGACAAATCTCTCCATTCTGGAGGGAATGTTCCAGCACATTTCAGACAGTGATTCAATTTTACTTATTCTTGAATTTTGTATGAATAGAATCCTGCTGTATGTATCCCCTTATGTCTTCAATCAATCAAGTATCAATTACTGCTTTAAGATTCACCCATAATGCTGTAAATAGCCCTGGTTGATTTATTAGTTGTCCAGTATATCTTTTTATGGGACTTCCCAGGTGGTGCAGTGGTAAAGAATCCATTTGCCAATGTAAGAGACACAAGAGAGGCGGATTCGATCCCTGGATCGGGAAGATTCCCTGGAGTAGGAAATGGCAAACCACTCCAGTATTCTTGCCTGTAAAATTCTGTAGACAAAGGAACCTGGCAGGTTACAGTCAGTCCATGGGGTCACAAAGGGTTGGACACAACTGAACACACACCCACTATATCCTTTCATGAACATACCATTTATTTATATATTCTGTTATTAGTGGTTTTTTGTGTTCTTTCCAATTGTGGATCGTTAAAATGCTTCTAAGAACAGTCTTGTCTGGTAGATATATATCAGCTTCCCATTTCCAACTATAATGGGAAACTATTCAGGGTCATAATTGAGTATGGTGTTTGCTACAAAGGTTTTGAAAATCCTCATTCCTAGGGTAAGGAAGGACTGTTTTATTCCTAGTGTTCTGAGAGTTTTAAATAATGAACAGATGTTGAATTTCATCAAATGCCTTTCTTTCATCTACTGAGATAAATGCACATTTTCTCTTTTGTTCTGTTACTGCTGCAGCAGGAGCTGTTGTGGTCCACATCAGATGAACCTCAGCACTTCAGTGTATTCAAGCATATGTCTCATTGCCAGTACTTGCAGTCGTTTTCCTGAAGATTGTGATGAAAGGTGCAGAGGCTGTTCTGCTTGTGCACAAAGCAGGCTTCAAGGGCCTGGGAATGAACCCCATTACCCTCTTTCTCCACTAGGGACAGCCACACTCAACTGATTGCTGGCAGGTCTGGTATTTATTCCAGCTTCTTTGCATGAGGGTAACTCTGAGGTGTGTCTTATACCACTTGCTTCGTTTCCCCATCGGGTTGACCTCTGGTTCCCACACTGGTAGCTGACTTGATGACATAGCCTGTCTTCCCTTCTTTGTCTTACCTCCTCCTCCTCTAATCATGATCCAAGAGTACCCCAGACAAATCAATTAGACCTGAATCCTGGTCTTAGTTACGTTTCTGGAGACAGCAATCCAAGAACATTGGTGGCTTTTCCAACTTTGCATTCCTGATATAAGCTATGTTCATTCCATATGATGTATTATATATTACATATTGATGAATTTGTTTTTATTCTATGGATGACTTTTGAATCCACATTCATTAGAGCCTGTAATGGCCCTTTCTCTCACTGTCCCTGTTGGGTTTTCTAGCAAGGTGATGCTTGTCTTATTTAATGAGATGAGAGCAAGCCATATTTTTCCATTTTGCTGAAATACTTTGTGGAAGATTGAGATTATTACTTCTTTGCATGTTTGAAGCCATCGTTGCCCTACTTTTTTTTTTTTTTTAATAGAGTTTATCTTTCCCTATAGGGTATATTATTAAGGCCTCCAGGCTGCTGTTTCTTCCTGAGCTCCAGATCTCATCAACATGCTGCCATCACAGCAGCACAGCCAACAGGATATCTGAGGGGCTGGTGAGGGGGCTAACTGAGGCCCAGACCTGGAGAATCAATGTAACTTTGAGGCAAGACAGTAAAGGAGTATTTTCATCCCTTCCATGTTAAAAAAAAAAAAAAAAAATCCCTTTATTCTAATTGCAGTAAAGTAGAAAATTACTACATTTTTTAACTGGAGCTCTGCCAATTTGTTTTCCAGTAAGTGCTCAAGAAGGCTGTCCTTCTGGTTCCTTCCTGGAGATCTCACAATCAACCAACTATTCAAAACCGGGTTAGATGGTTCTCATCATCTTCCTGGAGCTGCTTCTTACCTTGGTCACCACACATGCCTTTCCTCTAGTGGTTAAATACCACTGCTTGCGTGTTCTCTGTCATTCCCTTGATCTCTGGGGACGGCTGGGAGGGGATTTCCACGTGCTAGCATGCCACTCTCCAAGGTACTTCTCAGCTTTGAAGAAGGAAATGTCTCCTGGAGGACCACAGCAGTTGTAACTTGGAGTGGGGGATATCTCAAATATAGGAAGGGGTTTCAGATGATGATAACCCAGAAAAGAAAAAGACAGGAACCTAAAACAGAACAGGAAGACCACAGACACAACAGCCTAATCACTCTCCTGTCCCCAGAGTGATTCATGCCACGCTACTTTTTTTTTCCCTTGGATCACCTCTAACTTATTATTTTTTTAAAGTATAATAAGAGTTCAGAAACTCAATTTATAGTTTCACAGTATTTACTGTCATTTAATAAGCTCATCATTTGTATCAAATTTTGGAATAAAGTACACCTGTGATTCTGTTTTCTTCAAACTTTGTTTTGTAAAATCAATTTAATATTTTATGGCATGTGCTAACAAAACAGAAACAGAAAAACACAGAAAATACTAGAGTGCATTTCATTACACACACAAAATAAGGATAAATATTGTTTTGTGAAATTTTTGTTTCACTCACATACAGTGAAATGCAATAAAATACTCAATGATTCTTTGGATTTAACACTTTCAATGCTCATATGGTAGACAGCTTATATTTATTTATTTTTAAATTTATATATTTTTTTGCCTACTTATTTTTAACATCATATTTGATTCCTATCTTGGTTGGAGAATTCAAGAGTACATATATGCTATTTTTCTTTGACCCTTGACTATTTCAGAATAATTTTATTCCTTTAACAATGAAAATAAAATTTAACTAAGTATAAAGTTATTTTGTTACAATATTTTCACCATTATACTCTTTAATCCATTGTCTTCTGAGATTTGTATTATAGAGAATTATAAAGTCCTATTTTCTATTTTTTTTTTTCTAATTTTTTGATCACTCTTTTCTCTTTTTGGTGCACATGTAGATTTTCCACCTCTCTCTACTGTTTTACTGTAAAATTACAATATTTTACCAAGTGCTTAGGAGTAAGTCTCATTTCTTTCAATCTGTCTGCACTTTCAACTTATATACACATGCTTTTAATTCAAATAACATTTGTAATTATTGTTATTATCAGTGCTACACAAAAAGCAGTCCCGATCCTCTTTCAATCTTTGTTTCCTCCTCAAAATCCTCAATTTTAAATTAGCATCAAATTGTTGAGTTCAATTTTGTCATGCTTAATATAACCCTGCAGCTTCTATACAAAAGTATAACTTAACTGACTACTTGAAGGACTCAGTTTTGTTCCCAAGTAAGTCTTGCTTACAAGCTAAAATCAACACCAAAAGAAGTGGGCTCCAGAGAGCAGAATAAAACCTCACACTGGGATTTTCTGACCTCCTGCCACTGTCCCCTGACTTCCCACACTCCAACCCTCCCTCCAGCCCACAAGCCTGGATGCACTCACAGCAGGAGTTTTGCACAAGTAGTCCCCTCTCTCTGAAGCCTCTTCTTCCAGATCCTCTCTCGGCTGGCCTCTCATCATTCAACTTTTGCACAAATGTCACCTCCTCAGACCAATCTCCCTTGACCACACCTAGTCAAACTCCTTAAGAAAAACCTACTGGGCTTTTCTTCTTAGAATTTACCAATGTCTTATATTTTCTTGATTATGAATGTTTATTGTCTCTCTAGCAGATACAGGAGAGGATCTTATCTATTTCATCCCGGAAACTCTGAGGTCTACCACACTTCCTGATTAATAGACTGCTTTCCTCATTAATAAGCAGTTCTAAAATTAAAGTTATTTGGGTTTAATATTTGAAATCTTGTACCTACACATTTTGTAGCTTCACAGACTTAATTCCAAGATGCAGTCTCAGAATTTGTTATCTAAGACAGACTGCATTTGCCCTTTCCAATTATTTTTTCTCATAGAAATTACCATAAATTTAATATTTTGCCTTTTATAAAGGATCAATACCAGAACCACATATTTGAATAGTATCTTTTGTGTATATTTTGTAAAGTTATATTTTAAGATTTTAACATTGATCCTAAAAATTCAACAGATATCATGCCATAGCTATTCATCCATGCTGTGTATCATAAATTTGATAAAAATTTCCTGGACTTAAAAATGTATGTTTTCTCTGCCAATACAGATGTACTATTTCCCTTAACATGTCCTGCTTCCAAGAACTTTAAGGTAAACTAGTTCAAAATTATAATAAGAAGGACCTTTCAGGGGCTTCCCTGGTGGCTCAGCAGTAAAGAATCTGCCTGCAATGAAGGAATCAGAGACATGGGTTCGATCCTTGAGTTGGGAAAATCCCCTGGAGGAAGGCATGGCAACCCACTCCAGTATTCTTACCTGGAGAATCCTATGGACAAAGAAGCCTGGCAGGCTACCGTCCATTGTGTCACAAAGAGTCAGATATGATTTAGTACACATGCATGCAGGCCCTTTTAGGTGCTCAGAAGTATCTAACCTTACTTTGAGGTCAGCAAATCATAATCTAATCACTTTCAGAATCAATGAATGTGAAGGACAACCTCCATTAAACAAATACACATGTGGAAAAATATGCGTATGATTTCAGTGGGTTCATGGACTCTGCTAATTTTATTTACTAACTCAGATTAAGAGTTCCTGCCTTATATGATTTTTGTTTATTTTATGTTCCAGCATTTTCATTTGCACTTCCTCATCTGCAAGCAGTTTGTAAATCTTTAAGAAAGAACTCAAGAATTTGACTTAAATTCATGTAAGCAATTTGAGCTTTTTGTGACTTGTTCTTGTAAAAATATTTATCATATAACCTTGGAAGTCAAGGTCGAGAAAGTCAAATAACTTATTTCTCAATCTTTATTTGCTTCTATAGTCATAGTTACATACTAAGTAATTAGTCCCAGAGAGACACGATATATGGTGAAACTAGATATCTCTTTGCTATAGTTTTTGTTCCAATTTAAGATTCACATTAAAATTTCCAGCTTGGAGAAATAGATTGTATGCCATGTCCTTTCTCAAAGAAGTCAGTAAGTCAGATTCTTGGTAGCACACTGACAAAGAACTCTGTCATTTTGTACCTGATGCAATGAGTGTAATGAGAGTTCTTTCCAACCAGCATGATGTTCTTTATTACAAGGAGCATGGTAAACGTCACCGATACAGATACATGTCCGTCTTGCCTTAGAACTGACCAATCTCATGACCTGAACTTTGTGTAAAAGTAAACTACATAGTGGATTTTCCCAGTCTGACTGAATTTGAATGTATACTTATTTATGCTTGAATGTATACAAACTTTAGAGTCCAGATAGACTTAACAAATAATATTTATCTCATCATTTTATTCATTTTAAGCATTAACCTTGAAAGAAAATAAATTTCTAAGTTAATAAAATAGTGCAACCAAATCTTTTATTTATTTTTTCTCATTAGACTGAAATAATAAGCCAAGTGAACAAAAAATGTCAATAAAAGATTTAGCATGAAACATAATTTCTCAGAAGATAATGTTAAGGATATTATGAAAATATCACATTGCTTGTAACTGAATTGCAGAAAATCAATGCATTTACCTTTGAAAAGCAGAGGTATTCATTGCTTCAAGCTCCAGTTTAGGACCTTAGGCTTGGTGTTGCTGGTCCTATAGAGATGATCTTCTGGTTTGTTATGAATGAAAATGGAAGAATCCCTCTGGAAGGAAAACTCAGGTAATTTCTATCTCAACCATATCTATTCCATAGTGTATATGGAACACAATGCTAGTTCTGCCTATCATTCTTTGCCAGAGTAGAACACAGGTTCCAAATAAAACAGTCATAAAGCCCAAAATAAGAATGAAATATTTAAAATTATAATTCACTTAACTAGTGAAAACTGAACATATTATCTTCTTTAGTTGGGGATTTGTAGTCATCTTTTGCATACTATATTTAGCCAACAACCAAATTTTAATTTTAATTAGCAGACATTAAAATATAATTAGCAAGTAACAGGGTAACAAAGCTACAAAAATTCATACAGATCAAAGGAAGCAACATTTCTTTAGCCATAGCAAAAGGTGTTCTTTCATGAATTTAGGGACTCATGATGACCACTTTACCTTCCCATATCCACTTCCCAGGCAAATTTCATAAAGACAACGTTGCTTTTTGACAAAAATGATGGTGATACAGGAATGGCTGTCAAAACGAGAGCACATACATTCTCAGAGTCAAAAGATCCTCAAACCCCAATAAACACCTTATACAAAGGAACATAGCAAATTCCAACACAGCATACACACAACAAAATTAATTCATTTATCAGAGACCAATACAATTTTGAATACGCATTTTCCAGAAGGAAGCAGGGGGCAACAGAAGCCACCTGCCACTGTCAAGCCTGTGGAAGTGAAACAATGCATTACAAAATCCCCACTATATAGGAATTGTAAGTGAAAAACAAATGTTTTATCCAAAAAGAAAGTTGGTTGATGGTCCAACATATAGATATTTATTTGTATATATTTATATAGAGAATGATAAAAATCAGCTTTCATGAGGCTCAGAGTCTATCTACTTTGAAGTTGTATCACACATACTATAAGCAATTTACAGAATTTGTCATTTGCGTATACAAGAATTGCAAAATGACTTAAAATGCACTGGAATAAAGAATGCTTAAAATGTCTTCATATAAACCTCCCAGGATTTACAGGGATTGGCCATAATCAGCATTTGCCAGCATGGAATAAGAACTACAATCAAGAAAAAGGAGACGAACCCAAGAAAATGGGGAAAATTAAAAAAAAAATCTCTTTTATTGTTTCTTATTTAAAAAATTTATTTCTTAAATTATTATTTCTTATTTAAAATAATGTTGTTGACTCGCAGTGTTGAAAATTTTGTTCTTGCCCCCAGCCAGGGGTTTTGTTTGATGATAGTTTATGTTCTGTAGCCTTTTGATCTCTGCTTACTTTGTGCAGATAATGGGTCTGTAGTAGAAAATCAGTGGTGTCTGTGGTAAATATTCACTATACCGAGGACGGTCAGGCCAACCCCTGAGCAGTCAGTGAGATGATGCTTTGAGTAGCAGAAAGAAAAGGAAAAATATAGATCTTGCTATTAGAAAATGTTCTATCACTTCACACTAATTCTCTTGAAATGAAAGATCAGCGATTTGCCCAAGAAAATGTTATGAACAAAGCGTGAGATAGCCTCTTCGTTTATGCTTCCGAAAGCAGGCGCTCCTTGTGTACGTAATTAGAGTACAGTGGGTGCAGAGTGGTGCTTGGAGTTTAGGGTCAACTTTGCTGTCCGCTCCGTAGATTTTACAGGCGATTTGCTCTTTGCTTTAAGAAGAGAAAGTGATATTGGAAAAAAGTCAGCACTTTAGACTAAAGCAAAGCACCCTTCACAAAGCCACAGACAAGAAGCAGGACAGAAAGTCCATGGCTTGTAGCTATCCTCGCACCTGCGGAAGAAGTTATAAGATATTCGCTCATCTCGAAGATTTCCAATGCTCCTTATTAGGCTGTTTTAAACACATACATATATATATTTAATTAGCTCGCCAGCTTGGCTCTGGTGCCCATGAATGTCTTGGCATGCACTGCAAATAACAACACATACAAAGTATTTCAGTCCCAGGAAGTGGTCTTGTTTGCTTTGTCTGTTTTCAAACCATGCCATTTCACGGTTGGGAACACTGAGAGGAACAAATGCAGATACTTTTTCCTCAAGCAATTCTGTGAGGATTATTCCCTATAGTCATTTGGTTGTTCCTAAATGGGTGTCTAAAAACACGCCCCCTGTTTTACCACTGTAAGCATGAAACCACAGGAGGTGAAAAGGAAACCAAGGGCAGCAGGCTTCTCAAGGGTAAGGAGAACAGGTTCTGAAGTGTGTGCATTTGGACATCTGCTTTTAGAGGAAGAGCTTTCTCAACCTTTTATCCTTAAAATCTGAAGAAAATTTAGCATTATCAAGAACTGGACATGTTTGACAACTCTCTGAGACTACATAAGGGAGGGAATGAAATTGTCCTTTTGCATTTTTTCTTCACATATTTTATGCATGAATGTAAATGATACACCATTACTAGTAATAATCATTATTGATAAGAAAACAAAAATGTGATGGACCTTAAAGCATTTATTTTCTTTCTTCCTTTATTTTAATTCAAGAAAATTTAAAAGGGTTTGAAGGGAGTGAAGGTAGGCAGATTCAATCTTTTGAATATTTCAGCTAAATCATGTTCAAGTCTACATTCGTAGTGATAGAAATTAAGGTGAAAGCACACACTCTCAAAAAGTCACTGTAAATATTTAGGGTTCTAAAGGGGTGGTTTAGCAGACTCACATTCATGTTTCCAGTTAGGTTACTTAAGTGTCGCCATTGATTTGCCTTTGTTTAGGGGGTGAGTCATGTACTTAACAAAGAAACCTGATGACTCAAAACTCAAGGTCAGTGGTGGGTCTCTGGAGCGTGTTGCTTCACTCAAGCTGGGTGACAAATTTCAAAAATGCAAAAGTAAAGGTACAGTCCACATGTGGCTCTAAATATAAAGATTATGCAAGGAAAATATATACAATCCATGTAGAATCACTTGCACCAGAGCCAAAATTAAATATGTGCCCTTGTTATCTTTGAAGGGAGACTCTTTGACAGGAATTCATTTAATTAAAAGAAAGAAAGAAACAAAATGATTACCTGACTCCTCAAATTGCCAGTAGTACTTGGCACAAAGTTTGTCTGAGAGTGAATAAAGGTTTAGAAAATGCGGAAAACAATAAAACCAAGGAAAATGATTCACACTTCAAAAATGACATTTTGTGAAATAATGTTTCCTTTCAGTATAAGCATTGCAGATTGGCTCAAACTTGCTGAAACTGTGAATTATGTGCCTCCTTTCTCAACTAATCAACCCTTCACAGGAGATGTCCATCATTCCTGAGAATGATACAATTTGAAGAGAATAGCTACCACTCTGACACAACATTTTCTATTATACTGTGTCCAGTATGTGCAAATTAAAACAAAATTTACATGGGCAGTATAACCGCAAACAAACCCAATTATATACTGTAAAGAATATGTTAAGATTAATATTTTGAATTGCCATCAGATATGCAATAAACCAATGCAACACATAACATTTTTTCAGATTGTAATCATTCACCCACTTTAGGCACTTGCATTACTAGCACATTGTTCATTAAGTGAAATTTATTTCTGTCAAGCCAATTATGTTTTTTTTCTCTATACAGTAAATTCTAGAATAAATCTGTTTTGTCATCAAATCACAGATTGTTTCTCTTCTTTCTAAAGGTTTTATTCATGTCTGGAAAGACGGGGTACGTGCTTCTTCATCTTTGTAACCCCAAAGATTTCAACAGTGAACTCTGAGAATCTAAAATGCTATATCGTGTCCTATGTAATTTTAATAAATAATCATCATAGTCAATTTCATTTAGATGCACACTATTCTGAACATAGGGCTTCCCAAGTGGCACTAGTGGTAAAGCCAATGCAGGAGATAGAAGACATCTGGGTTCAGTCCTTAGGTGGGGAAGATCCCCTGGAGGAGGGCATGGCAACAGACTCCAGTGCCTGGAGAGTCCCATGGACAGAGGAGCCCAGAAAGCTACGGTCCCAAGAAGTCAGACACAACTGAGGTGACTTATCACACACAAACACACATTCTGAATATAATATTACTATTTTACCAAACATGCTGTGTTTTACTCTAAAGAAATTAAAAAACAATACCTTTTTTTTGTAAAGAGCAAACTTTGGCTACTCATCATTCTCTATTGTTGTTATTGTTTTGGAATGATGAGATACAGGATTGCAGTCAGGAGCCCTGACTTCTAATTTCCTTTGCAGCCACTCACTTCTGAAATCTCAAAAAATGTATTTATTTCTTTGATGTTTCCTAAAATGAGCATAACAATTGTTTGCATTTTATTGTTTTGTATATATTTTCTCATGAGGATGCCAAAAATTGTTTGGTCATCTCTTTTGCTTTATTTGGTTTCCTTTTGCTCTGTGCTCAAACCAAGCTAGATAGCCTGTTTTTCCGTAAAAATGATCATTCATTTAAGCAACTCTTCCCCTCAGATAATCTGTATTCTGCCGTGTCTGTTCCCATCAAGTAGCTGTAAGCTCTCTTTCCTCTAATCTTCCTGATGATTCTGGTTTTGCCTCTCTTATGGCCTTAACAGGGCTCACACTGAATTATAACTCATTATATTTGTATCTTACCCCACTGATTACACTATAAACTCATTAAAGGCAAGGATAAAATTTTAGCAATTTTTTTGATTATTCTCAAACTGTAAAGCAATGTCTTGAGTTTTTAAACTTTTGCCCTAACACAAAATACCCCATGAAGAAGAAAGGGAAATGCTATTATCTAAATTCTGTGGAAAATTCTGAAAGAGATGGGAATACCAGACCACTTGGCCTGCCTCTTGAGAAACCTGTATGCAGGTCAGGAAGCAACAGTTAGAACTGGACATGGAACAACAGACTGGTTCCAAATAGGAAGAGTATGTCAAGGCTGTATATTGTCACCCTGCTTTTTTAACTTCTATGCAGAGTACATCATGAGAAACGCTGGGCTGGAAGAAGCACAAGCTGGAATCAAGATTGCTGGGAGAAACATCAATAACCTCAGATATGCAGATGACACCACCCTTATGGCAGAGTAAAGAGGAACTAAAAAGCCTCTTGATGAAAGTGAAAGAGGAGAATGAAAAAGTTGGCTTAAAGCTTAACATTCAGAAAACTAAGATCATGGCATCTGGTCCCATCACCTCATGGGAAATGGATGGAGAGACAGTGGAAACAGTGTCAGACTTTATTTTTATGGGCTCCAAAATCACTGCAGATGGTGACTGCAGTCATGAAATTAAAAGACGCTTACTCTTTGGAAGGAAAGTTATGACCAACCTAGATAGCATATTAAAAAGCACAAACATTACTTTGCCAACAAAGGTCTGTCTGGTCAAGGCTATGGCTTTTCCAGTGGTCATGTATGAATGTAAGAGTTGGACTGTGAAGAAACCTGAGTGCTGAAAAATTGATGCTTTTGAACTCTGGTGTTGGAGAAGACTCTCGAGAGTCCCTTGGACTGCAAGGAGATCCAACCAGTCCATCCTAAAAGAGATCAGTCCTGGGTGTTCATTGGAAGGACTGATGCTGAAGCTGAAACTCCAATACTTTGGCCACCTCATGCGAAGAGCTGACTCACTGGAAAAGACCCTGATGCTGGGAGGGATTGGGGGCAGGAGGAGAAGGGGACAACAGAGGATGAGATGGTTGGATGGCATCACTGACTCGATGGACATGAGTTTGAGTAAACTCCAGGAGTTTGTGATGGACAGGGAGGCCTGGTGTGCTGCGATTCATGGGGTTGCAAAGAGTCGGACACGACTGAGCAACTGAACTGAACTGAACTGAACTGAAATTCTGGTTAGAAAATGTGCAGATAACATGCTTCGATGAGGAACAGTCTAACAGAATCTGAAGATGTTTCTCTGATTCAGAATGTGATTTAATGATGTCCTTTGACTTCAGTGCAATAATGATGCCTTTCATTTGTTTTTCTGTTTAGATTCCGCAGTGCTCTGTCAGGTGCAATTTCTCATGCCTTTGTAAGGTAGGGGAGGAGGGATTTGCTCCATTTTGCAAACGGAAAAGTCTTAGAAGTCTTCTTAGAAGTCTCGTGAGTACAGGCACTTAGCTTTGTTCTTCAGCCCTTTTTGTTTCTCGTGATAGTGCATCACACTGCCCTCACTGGGATGCGGATAAACAAGACCGCTCCCCAAGACTGTGTCTGTGACAAATGAGTTTGGCCAATGAGAAATAGGAAAGAAAAAAGCTTCAAATATTTTATCTTCACTATGTATAACAATTATTTCAGAGAATAACAGAAAATTCCATCTACTTCTTTTATAAGAAACAAGACAAAATAAGAACCTATCACAACAACACAGAGTTGTGTCCTTGGAGTCCTTGGAGATCAAGTGGAGAAGGAACCATTTACCCACATTCTCAGTCACTGCCTTCCTCCTGCCTTGATTAACTCAGCACAGCCTCCCAGCTGGAAAGCCTGCCTGGCCCTCATCTGTTTGCCAGATGGAAGGACTTGGCTCCCTTTTTGCACCTTCCTTTTTAGATGGTTCCATCTGAACTGCCTCCCCCCACCCCGACCCCCCTGCATCTACAGCCATGAGGCTGGAAGACACTGGGCAGACTGAACAAAGCTGCACCCTCTCCTTCTCACCAACCTGGAAGATTCAGTACCTACTATGTGTCAGGGAATACGTATACACGTGACATACAAATATTATCTTAGTTTATCCTCTCATTAGGCCCATATAGTGAACACACGGATTAGGAAAATGTAACTCAGTGGCATGGAATAACTCAATCCGGGTTACAGTTAATAGATAATTAAACGAAGGTACAGAAATGAGGACACAGCAATGTAGTCAGATCAACTCAGGGTCTGGATACGTTTTTTTCTGAAACTCCCTCAGGCATTGCAACCTTGCCTCACTGCCTCCACATGTTAGATTAAGATGTGCAGCTATTATTTAAATGCACATTTAATCTTTTCAGAGAAAATGCAACTGGCTTTAGGGAAAAAATAAACTTCTTTCCCCAAGACTGAACTGATAAATATTGGATATGAAAACATCAGCTTCTTTGTTTTCCTAAACATTAATAAATAAAGTTTGTTTTGTGTCTTATAGTATGCCAAATGTCTGATTATATAATATTATTTTGAAATTTTCATATTATAGTCTTTTAGATCTTAAAGTTTCCTCCAAATTCATTTATATATTTGAATGAGACATGGTTCCACCCTTATTCTTACATGTCCTCTTCTTTCTATGAACTCTTTTCTATACTTTTAATCCAAATTTGATAGCCTGGAACCAGGAAAAGTTAAGTTGATGTTCAAAGTACCATCACTAGTGATGGGAAGAGAAAGACAACCAAAGCTTCTGGCCACCAGGAAAGCTATGGGATATGGATATTTAATTCAAAGAAGTAAGTAGAACACTAAGACAACTATCTAGATAATTTATCACATCTAAATCTTGCCAGCTCTTCAAATATCCTTTTTCTCTGGGCTGAGATTGTTTTGATGGATTTATTTCCTACGTGAGGACAACTCTTGGTTTTGATATGGGGAAGAGTCGTAATTCAGGGCACCAATCTACAGATTTAGGCATAATCCTCAAATGTTTTTCTTCTTGTTTGAGTATCTAGTGGGATTAAAAGAAGCAAGAGAAGAGAAAGGACACACCTTCTGTCCTGCTGTGGCTCTCTGATCTGGCTCCAGAATCTTAATTTTCTCAAAGTGAATATTAGTGATGCTTATCCTATGAACAAACTTAAAATGGAAATTTTCCAATTATAAAAGAAGTAACACTGAAATAACTGTTTTGCCTGTGAAGAGGCCTAGGTTACAGCTCTAGAGACAGACATGCCTTGACTAACCTCTTTTTTATTATAGGTGTCAGCTTTATAATATGAAATTAGCTGTGAGAAAATTTGAGCTATCTTTTAATGCAATTTTTATTCAGGTTTGTACATACTAAATCATGACTTAAGGGGAAGGGTCAAATAATAGGATGATTTTATCCTATAATTTTTTGAAAATGATATCTTTTTATTAGATTCCTATGGAACTAGTGCCAGTTTCTTATAGAGATCCATTTTTTAAAAGAAATGTGCTTCATTTTGACCTAATACATAAATCGCCTATTTTGCCCAGGCATGTTGGCCAGCTGTTTATACTTCCTTTCCTGCTTGCCTTCAGTCAGCAGATTCACACCTCTATCCTAGTTATGAGGCCCTTGCAGCTGAGGGAGACAAACGCAGCTGCCCATGTACACAAAGATCCAGGTGACCAGGTGAGGCAGCGACACCCCATTCACCACAGAAGGTTCCAGACTTTCTTGCTTAAGCAGCTTTTTGGGGTTCCCACTTTCTACAGCAAGTCAAGAATGGGCACATAAAAGTGAAACTGCCTTCCACCTGCTAGGACCACAGTGCATCTCAAAACAGCACATTTCCACTGTAATTGACTCATCCAAGGAAGAACTGATCCTGGTGCAGACAGGGTGATGTTTAGGACAATAGCAGCTAATATTTCTTTACCTCTGACTGTGGTCCCAGGAGGCTGTCATGATCATTCTGCTGATTAAGGAACTGAAACTGAGAGGGGTTATACAATACCCTGTTTGCTAAAAGAGTAGGTGAAGGACTGCTACTCAGGAGTTCTGTCTGAGGCTAGAAACTGATTTGCATCTAAACAAATGTTTGTCTGAGCACTTAAAGAAGCACATTCAACTCAAGAATAACCTATGAGGACAATTGGTGCCAAGGTGGGATGGCTTTGCTGAGGGCCTGTGGGCCAGAATTCTGATCCCATCACAAGTAAGGACAGTGTCCTAAGGGTGCCCCTAGCTTTTGCAATTTGCTTTATTTCAAGCACTGAGAGTTTAACCTATATTGGATCTTTTAATGCAGATAGGATTCTGAATTCATACAGAAATGCTCTCTCGGACTTTTTTGAAGCAGTCACATGAAACAAAACACGGTTAACATGTATAAAATCTCCTAGAGTATTGACTTTCCTTGGCGTCCCTGGGGACCATACCACTGCTCATCACTTTGATCTCCCTCCAAATTGGGGGCTCAGTCAGTTACATCACAGAGAGGAAAAGTAATTGCATGACATTTTATTTAAAGACTTTATATGTGCTTGGCTTATTTTATCAATATAAATTTATCAAGATAACACCCATTATGTTTAGACAAATAAGAATAATTTGATGGTCAGATTCTCCAACCAGCTCCCAGGAAATAAGATATAATGCTCTTAATTTCAATGTTACTAGCAATTTCTAGGGACACTACTTTCACCATAGTGCTTTTAATATACATACACACATATGTGTACATGCATGTGAGATTTTTTGTCATAAGCTTCACAATTACACAAAACTTTTACTTTGCCTTTATTTGTTAGATGTATTTTCTTTTCTCTCTCAAGAGCTGTCTGACATTGGCTTATTTTTAAATTTGGACAATTTAAAATATCTTTTTCTTATGACAAAAGTAATAAATTATCAATGTACAAATGTTATCAATACAAACAAAATAATCAAATAATTTGATGGGCATTTTCCTATTATTTCTTGTCATTTTCTATATGAATATCTCAGACTGACTTAAAATTTAGTATTCTTTATGTTTTCACTTTAAAGTTCTTTGTCCTATATTTTTTCACATTACATACTGGTTCTTTTCTAATTTCATTAAACTTTCTTTGAAGACATGATTCTAGAAGGTGCTTACTATCCATTGTCTGGTTTTTGTCATGCTCACTGGGACACTTCCCTCCTATTGGTCCTCTGAGTATTTCCCACTGTGGGCAGAGCTCTGTGATACGCATTCCTGTTCACAGGTCAGGGTCTGCCTCACTCCTGAGCTCCTTGGATTTTCCTCCCAGGGCATCATCTCAGGGCTAGTCTCAAGCCCTGAGACCGATCTTTCTTGCCAATTTTCCTCCAGAAGGGAAGTATCAATTCACCCTGCAAGCAATGATACAGCAGAGTACCTGAGTCACGGTAGCCTTGCTGATATGTGTTGATTATTAAGTGAAAGTGAAAGTCGATCAGTCATGTCTGACTCTTTGCAACCCCATGGACTATACAGTCCATGGAATTCTCCAGGCCAGAACACTGGAGTGAGTAGCCTTTCCTTTCTCCAGGGGATCCTCCCAACCCAGGGATCGAACCCAGGTCTTCCACATTGCAGGCAGATTCTTTACCAGCTGAGCCACATCTTTGCCAAATTACATGTGTCAAATTTTCAAAATTGACTATGGATTTGACTGGGAATGCAACGAATCTACAAATACCTTTGAAAAACTTGACATATTTCCAGTACTGAGATTGTTCATCCAAAAACAGCATATTTTCTCATTTATTCAAACCTAAACTCTTCTAACAAAGTATTCTAATTGTTTTCATATTTATACTACTTATTTGCTATTCCCTTAAAATATTAGATATGTTATACCCTTTTCTTGTTACTATTGAGGATTATATATTATGCTGCAAATATTTTCTATTTGGTTATTGGAACCATATGGAGATCTAATTTAAGTTTATATCTTTGCCTTGAGCTTATCAATATTACAAGATCACTTTTGATATCTCTAAGTCATTTGGAGTGGATTACATAATCATTTGCATCTCTAAAATGTGCATTTTCCCTTCTTTCCCTAAGTATTAGACATAAATATTTCCTTGTCTGTTACACCACTTATTAGTTACACTTGATTTAATCAAACAAATGTTTTAAATTATTTATAGCATACAATGATATTTTCATTTGTATATTTTGTAACTTTAAACTTTCTTTAGTAACTTTAAACTGTCAGGCCTCTGATTTTTATGCTAATCTTCCTGTGTCAAATTTTTATTTTCTGCCCAGCTCTTTATTTAAATGAAGTTCATTTGGATATGCAGCCTAAATTGTAATATCTTTTTTTTTGTTATTTATTAAATAAATTCACCACTAATTATACTTTAATTCATCAGATATTATTGTATTTTACTTTTTAGAGCCTTCTCTGTTTATATTTATGTTCCTTTATTGCCCTCTTTATACATGGTTATTTCAGAGAACCAAAAAGTGACGACCTCACTTACGTGCCAGGTATACTCTGCTAGATGTTTAAAATATATCATGACACAATGCTAAAATGTTATTTGGGGCACATGTGTCACTAACTCTATTTTATAGATAATGACTCTGAGGTTCAGAGAGATTTGTACACAGCTCGCTACACTAACAAGGTATCTAGGAAACCATCTGTTATCTACTACTATTATGTCATTCTTATAAGGTTCTAAATCCATTTTGCTTTTCTCTATTTTTAAAGCTTTTAATAATATTCTTGTTTATGTTTTCAGAAGCACCTATGGGGTTGCAAAGAGTCGGACACAACTGAGAGACTTTCATTTTCACTTTCCATAGTTATTGTGGGATTTAAAAAAATTCTGAGGCCTTTTCTGAAAGCTTGAATTTAATTACAATAGCAGACAGTGTGTATAACTTCAGCTTCCAAAAACCCATTGCTTATTCAGCTCACAGTTCAAAGTTCTAAAAATCCTTTGGAATTTTACTATTTTGTAACCAATAAAGTCAACCATCTAGTTATAACCTTGGTCAAGACAGTTGATGGCTAATGTGGTATGGTTATGTAGGGGATGATTTATCATTAATTAACGTCACTGTGACAGAAGGAAAAAAGAAGCTCTGAAATTACGAACAATAAAATGTAGTCAGGAATGAAGACCCATTCTCCCTTCTTTAGCTCATCTCCTACGCACAGCCAACTACTTGTCACCTATCGAGAGTTGATCAGTGACACGCTCTCTATGTATATAATTTCATTTAATTCTCAAAACCGTGAGGATCATTCCTATTTAATAACTGAGGAAGCAGAGGTACATGCAGCTGTGAGTGATGGACATGAGATGAGAACAGTCTAACAACTGCGCCCACCACCTCCCCTGGTGAGAGAACCAGCTGGTCTAAGAGGCATGTTCCCCTGGTTTTCTGCCTCTTTGGCGCAGATGTAAAGAATCTGCCTGCCAATGCCGGAGACGCAGGAAATGCCGGCTCGATCCCTAGGTCAGGAAGATCCCATGGCATAGGAAATGGCAACCTACTTAAGTATTCTTGCTGGAAAATCCCATGGACAGAGGAGTCGGGCAGGCTACAGTCCACGGGATCACAGACTCGACTGAGCACCTGAGCACACGCAGCTGAAATGCGTACACCTGTGTCGGCCTATAGGGGGCAGCAGTGTTCCTTGGAAGAAGGAGCCCTGGCCTTGCTTGAGAATTCGCTCTATTCTGACCAACAGAGTGAGGTCTTTCCAACAACTTCTCAACCCTTTGGTCATCTATCCAGATAAAACTCCTCTGGCAGCTTCCTGAAACCTTAAGGAGAATGAAATCATTCGTGACAAGATCTTAAAACACTGGCAAATTCTGTTTCGTGGCTCCTCAATCACAGAGCCCGAGTAATCACAAATGAACCTCGCAGAACCCTTAAGTGTCCATGCATTGAAAAACTCTTAGAGCACAAAAAGGAGCCTTGGTTTTGAAGACCCAGCTAGTTACTGAATTTCAACCAGTTAAGTTGAATTTAGCCAGTGCAGACTCCTACTCTGCATAATTCAAGTTCAAACATAGCTCCAGCAGGTTCTTTGACCTGTATTATCCAAAGCATTGCCTCAAATCTATTTTTCATCTTATTCATGGCTGCTTGATTTACATAGCAGTCATTTAACTGATAGAATTACAGTGATCAAATTAATTTAACTTGTGTAAGCAGCCAAGTTGGATCATTAAACCAAAATCAACATTGAGGTCTGGATTACACATGTGGCTCTGTACCTGGATGTCGTGCACCATTTCCTCATATTTTAACTCAGGAAAATAATCTCCAGCAAGACACTGAGCCCCTCATCTACCTCCCCTCACCAGCAGTGAAATCTGTTGTAAGATAATTTCTCTAACTTTGACCACCTTTGGAAAGCTGCTACATTTGTAAGCCAGAGGGGAGCTTCCGGAGCCCTTGGATTCTAGCAGCTGGAGCAGCAGCTGCCTTTCAATGCTCAGGTTCGCATCATGTTGAAAACACAACAACCATATTTCTGAGTTCAGAGAGTCAGTATTCCTGCTGAGCAACCACACATGGAGACATAACTACACCTTAACCATGGCCAGTTTTCTTATGAGTGCCAGCTTCAAGAGAACAGCTTCACAAAAGTCCAAAACAATACTGGAAAAAACAATAACAAAAGACCAGTTTCTAAAAGTGTATTTTTTAGTATCTTACACATGTACACACATCTCATAGTACATAATAAATTTTTTTCTCTCACTCATAAGAACCTTTTAGAGAGAATGATTATCATAATTAACTGCACATAAAACTGGATATTTCTGCTTCTAGACTCAGACATTTGTTCTGGGATATGAACTTTTTAATAAGCTTCCTTGTAAGTCTGGCACAGGACATCTGCGCTTTGAAAAACACTGTTTAGGAGTCTTGATAGTTTTTGAAACAGAGGCAATGTAATCGATTTATGCAAATATAAGATAAAAGAAGACAAAAGCAAAGTTATATCTGCCCTCTCTCTCTTCCTTTTCTCCCCAAACAAGACGTCCACTTGTTCTAGGCACTTACAGGAAGGCAAAAGAAGTGGTGATCTCTGTAGCCAAAAAGTCATCTTTAGGGTGACTACTATTTTGTCTGTGCGTCAGGTTTCCCAGAAAATGGGACTTCTAGCACTGAAAGGAGGAATGCCCCAGGAAAAGGATACAATGAGGAAAGTAAGTATAAACAAGTTGCTGTTGAGAATGAGGAAACAGCCAATTCTGACTAAGACAACAGGAAGAAAGTTTATAGAAAAATCTGCATTTGAGTATGAGTCCAGCAAAGTGGGAAAGAAAACATCATTTTCAAAGTCACAGAGGTAAGAAATATGTGAAAACATTCAGGAAAGAGCACTTTAGAAGATTATGTGTGAGGGTTAGGAAATCAGGAGAGACAGCAGGAAATGAGACCTTGAAAATCTGTGATGGTGCTTTGGAAATGATAATTATTTAATCCTTATGTTCTGTTGTGATGTGTTCCACAGGTTTAGATATGAGCATATTCAAGATTTCCTCATTACCTGTGATGGTGTTATTAAGAGAACTGGGGAACACCAGAGGAAGAACATTTCTTTTTGGTGAGAAAGCTAAAACAATAAATTCAATTTTTTAATATTTAGGGACTTGATCTAAATATTTATTGCTGTGAAACAAGCCACCCTAAAACCTAGCACCTTAAAACCACAATGTATTATTATGTCCCACAGGTCTGGGGGATGGTCAGCCGGGGTTCAAGTCAAAGGCTGGCTGCCTTCAGCAGGCACCATGTCGCAAGGCCGCTGCACTTGGTGCTCAGTGGCTGGCTCTAAGGCCACAGCAGAGGCTGCCTGTCCCCTTGTAGGAACGGTCTGGAGTTGGCTGCTGAGGCAGTACTCCTTCCTATCTCACGGTCACGGTATTCACAGTCCAGTCCAGACTCGGCGGGGACAAGGGGCACATGTGTCAACAGCTGCTGGCAACCACTGTGCAGAGGCTCTGCTCTGCTCGGGCTCCTGGGACAGACATGGCAGTGGTGGAGGGGGGCTAATGGGGACAGGAGGAGCCCTGGTCTGGCTCTCCAGAGAGAAGTCAGGGTCAGACTGTCAATTTGTCAGGGGAACCACTGACCAAAACCACCTGCCTTGGCCAGGCACAACAGTAATCACTCGCACGAGTTATCTTACAACAGGAAGTTGTGGTAAGGAACATGGAACTAACAAGCTACCACCGACAGGAAGGATTTGGGAAAGGTCAAAAGAAGAGAGGAGATATCAGTTCATATGTCCGACCTATGAGGTCCTGCTACCTCCCAGAATCCTCCTCGCTGGAACCCATCTTGGCTGAGCGATGCACAAGCCACCAGCAAGGACCCCAAGTCACCAAATATGGGCCAAATAGGATGACTGGCCACAGACAAGCTGGCAACCAACCCCATTACTATAAGCCCAAGACTGCAAGTCATGTGGCAGACTTTCTCCTGGGTTCCCATACCCTGCTGCTCTCCACCCAGGTGCCCCTTCCCAATAAAGTCTCTTGCTTTGTCAGCACACGTGTCTCCTCAGACAATTCATTTCTGAGTGTTAGCCAAAAGCCCACTCTCAGGCCCTGGATGGGGTTCCCCTTTTCATAACAGATTGAGAAATTTTCTAAGGAAAACTTAGTAGTTGAAACCATAGAAATGGATGAGATTGGAGCACTGAGAATGGGAAAAGAACCACATTTAAGAGAGGAATTTAGTTGGAGAAGTCCACAGAGAGAAAGGGGGGATGCTAACAGTCAACTTGAAGGGACCAGAGGGGAGCTCAGGAGATCAGCAGCTGAGGGATGGGGCTATGGGTGTGACCTTTAGGGGTGTAGCTGCCAGGCTGGGGTGGGACTGGGCCAGGCTGCATTCACAGCTTCATCAGCTTGTTGGCAAGGGTGTGGAGAGGGGATCCATAGAAGGGAGTATCGACTGGGTGGGGAAGGACCAAAGTAGGAAACTGGGGTGGTGGTGGATGCAGGGGACGTTTGGCTTCTGTATGAAGTAGATGTTCTCCATGAGACAGAAAGAAATGAGTAGAGAATGGCGTAGTTTATTGAGGTACTTGGGGATCTGATTTCAGTGCAGATAGAACTAAACCAGTTCATGCTAGAATCAAGACTTGCTACCCTCAGAACACCTATAGGACATTCTAAATGTTAGTTATGGCTACAAAGTTTGGAGAAGAGAAAAACCTAAAGGACTGCAAAAGCCAAGTTCTATTTATTTGCTTTATGATTTTTCTTCAGTATTTTGGTTCTAATTGTGGATTATCAAATGTAGGTAGAATTAAAAGAATTAAAAATAAATACCATACAGATACAGCTCAATTGGATAGTTACATGCTCATTACTTTTGAAAAGTATCTGGTAAAGTAGCTATATATTTTGTGATATACAGATAATAAAAGACTATTTTTCAATATTTTTAACATAAATTTCTGCTCTAGGAAAACTGAGTAATTTGAATGTTATAATATATATTCAGAGTTATTTTCAGCTAATACTTTTCCTTCAAAGAGAGACAGAACTACTTTGACAGAAAGAAGCATGAATTAGGAACTGAGTATTTCAAACTAAACAGTTCAGTCAACTAAGTAAAAACTGTGATGAAAATAAAAGGCCAACAGCCCAGCTTTTGGTAACAGGTTGGTATTATAGTGTCACAGACACCATGAATGACACATGCCTCCCTATATCAAGTGAAAAAACTAAAGGCTAATATAACTCTTGGTCTGTAAAGGCAAGATTTCAATTATTTTGTCTTCATCATGTCTTGCTTTTAATAAAACAGGAAAACAAAGATGCATGGTCAGTGTAATTTACAAATATTTTGTTTTCTCACAAATTAAAATATAAAAATGATTAATTCTTTGGATAATGGAAGTATGTCTTCCATTTTTGTATCACTGTGCTTGGCATACAAGCTCTCGAAAGGATGGAGAGTGAATAAGTGAAGCATGGGTATTGAAATCAGCTTTATTTGAATATAACCTGAAAAATCATAAAGCAAAATTACAAATCAGGATGTGGGTATTAGAGGAAATGTTATATAGATATCTAACCCAAATACTGTATCTTATGCAATAATTGTGCAAGCACAGAGACTTACACATGAATAAAATGAGTGGCTGGGCCACCATAGCTTCTGCACTAGAAGTCAGAAAACATTAAATGTATATAAAATATTTTCCAGTATTCAGTGGTAGAAGAAAATAGAAATGAAAATGTTTGATGTGTTTCAGATTAACCTTTGCTATTGAAGACAATTTTTAGTGGAAACGACTTTGGATGGATACAGGCTTCCACGAGCAGTACACCCTGTTCCTTTAGAAGAAGCAATGGGTGAGGCTGGTGATGGGTGGGAAATGAGTGGTGATTTCTCTTTGAAAATTGTTAGACTTGTATAGCCTTTGCCATTTAGCACCAATCACAAGACTAAGAAAAAGATATTAAAATAAAATAAATCTTTTTAGAGTACATTATTCAATCTAAAATGTAAAGAATTTAGAAATAGAACTTTCATCCTATGCTTAGAATCTTTCATCTGGGATAAGTAATCTGATTCCACAAAATGGATTTATTGATTTCTAGCTTGGAATATTCTATTTAGGCTAATAACTTCTACTTAGGCTAATAATGATTTGGAGTCCTCATCAATTAGGCTGTAAATTGTCTGCTGAGTGGTCTCTGTAATTTTGCATATAGCATTTAGGTTCTTCTTTTGACAGTGAGAAAGGGAGGAAGACAATGTCTCCAAAAGTATAAAATCTTTACCAAATAATGGATACAAAAATTACAACTGTTAGGGGTGTGTGTGACACACATATATATACACATATATGTGTGTATTTATATACATTTATTTTAGCTGTGTTTTTTTTCCTTTGGGGAACAAAAGAGATGATAAAGAGGAAAATGAGGCAAAGTCACACTAATCTGGCTTCAGAGACGCTGTCTCCTTCCAGCCTGGCATAAGGTGCCATAAGCAAGACATGCTGGGATAGCTGCTTATCTACATCACAGGGACCCTTAGTCAAACTCACAACAAATAGTCTCCATTAGCACATGAAGCCTAAGGAGGAATCTAGGGTGGCACATATTATTTTTAAAATACTGTTTATAAATAAGGATTTAAAGATACACACATGTACACTCACATGTCTCAGGGGTAAAGAATCCACCTGCCAATGCAGGAGGCACAGGAGACACAGATTTGAGCCCTGGGCTGGGAAAATCCCCTGGAGAAAGCGAAGAAATAGCAACCCACTCCAGTATTCTTGCCTGGAAAATTCCATGGACAGAGGAGCCTGGCAGGCTACAGTCCATGGGGTCTCAAGAGTTGGACTCGACTGATAAATATATATATAAATATATATATATGTACATTTTTTACATATAAATGTAAAAATATACTTAAATGTTTATTTATATATAAATCATCCTGATAAAATGATGAAATTTTAAAATTCTAGTAGCTAAAAAGAACTTGAACGTTAGCAATATAGTTTTCTATTACAATAGTAGTATCAATAATTCTTCAATGATAAACTATAAAGAGACAAACTCAAAAATGAGAAATTCAATATTTTATGCTCCCTTCGTCCTATAATACTGCATCAAGCATTTGAGCAGGATGCAGAACAGTCTAGGGTAGTGTAAGGTACTGCTCATTCCATGCCAAGGTTAAAACTTCAGTGAGTTTCCATTGGCTGAATCATTGCATAAATTAATGCTATTCAGAACAGTTTTAACTTGCACAGCTGACTTAGGAAATGTGTGACTAAGCTTCTAAATTGGCATCGAAGCCACATTGACAGGAGCTGCCTTATCACTGTACCACTTTCTGCCTTTCACCCTCCTTACTTCCTCCCATTACCATAATTACTTTCATCACAGGCAGCTGAAATTTCTCCTTCAAAATCAGAAGCCCTTGGTAAACTGGTCCTGCTTAAAGCTATGGGTCCCTGAAAATGTGGTTTGTCTCTTTCAATTACATGTTGATGAAGTGAAAGTCTCTTAATTTGGGTCATTATCGATACATAAATCTGTAGAAAAAATGAACATGCATTTATAATGCAACCAAATGCACATGATTTATTGTGCTTTTAGAATGTAAATACAGAAGGAAAAGAAGTCCAGCCTTCAGATTCCCTGGACAGGAAGCACTGCCAGCGACTAATGGGGCAATTCACACCCTCAGGGAAGGTCAGCCTCTGGGTCTCATAGCTCATCCTCATTGTAACTGAACTAGCTCTCCAGTTTTAGAGAAACCGTCATACATAGATCTGTCTACACTGACCCATCTTCCTGTGGAGGGTTTGTGAGTGGTAAAATGGGTTTCCATACCTGATTGTGGACTTTGTTTGGGGATTTTGGCTACCTCTTGAGGGCTGGAAGTAGAGGGCACTCGCTGGTTGGCAGAGCTGTGCATGCTGCTGGGAGCTGCCACGGAGACATTCTTGCGGGGCTTCACATCCTGCAGCCACATGGGCGAGGCCTCGAAGGCCTGCATCCTCCGGGCGTGGCTGTTGGCGTTGACTCTTAGGTAGGCCTGGGCTTTGTGTTCCTGAAGCTCTCCATAATTGGCGTCGGTCACCCTGCACTCATACAAGCCTTCATCCTTTTTCCTCACTTTGGAAATCTGAAGCTTGTGAGAGATGTCATTGCCTTGGACTTTCACTGTCTGAAAAATTGCGGGTAAAAAAAATAAAGTGCTACATCAAGTGGTTTGGTTCTCATATCTTGTCCTGAGCTTGCTAAGGTTGGAAAATTAAAAGGTCTTATTGGCCTCAAAGCCACAGTCAGAAAGTTTTTTATTTCCTCAGCAGTCTAATTAGAAGATCTTGTTTATCTTATTCTATTAACACCTAGATTCACAAGATCAGGGAAACATGAGTTCAGTCCATCTGGACCAGATTCCATCAGCCATGTGGTTTGCATTTGGAACCAGCTCCACCATGATGCCATCACGGGACTGGCCTCTGCCAGGTGAGCTCAGCTGAATGGAGCAGGACCTAACGTATGCATAGTTTACAAAGCCTCTCTTCTTCACTGAGGGCTGCCTACCACTCTGAGAGATCACAAACACATGCTGTTGGTCACAGCTGAGTTTAAGTGAGAATGTGCTTTTAATCCCCACTTCAGGATGATTACTAAATGGACTGACAAAATAGACTTGGATAGTAAAGTTTTTACTCCAGGTGTTGGTGCAGTCTGACCTATAGTTATGGGGTGGCAAGACTCAGGGAGCAAATTAATATCACCTGAAATCCTATGATTCGGAGTACATGCCCCTGATACCACAGGGTCTGTGTGCTGCTGGAGCTTGAGATGCCAGTAACTAAACACTGCTTTGATTTTCAAAACAGAAACTGATTCTCACTTCTGATATTGTTTATACCAGATTAACACCAAGAATATATATACGGTTTTATACAATATATAAAATCCTACATAACATGCAATAGATCTGTAAGCATCTTTATCAGAAGAGGTAGATTTGATATACATCATATTATCATATTATCCATGACTGACAATGATGGGCTTCATATGACATTCAAGATCTGGATTTGGATAATTTCCAAATTAATATCAAAAGACAAAGAAGAGAAGTGAGAAGGCAGAAAGTTATTCCTGCACTGGGCATTACACTTTGACACAGTCATAAATAATTTAGAAAATTTGGGAAGTGTTCATCTGGTTTTTACATAGAGAGTTGTATATATAAACAGTTTTCAACATCTGAACCATATCCATAAGTATGCATTTATATACATGAAAATTACATACAAATATTATTAAGACTATAAAACTAATGGGAGATAGTAGTTTCAAATATATTTTCAACTGAGTCTCCTGATAATGTTGGGGTAGTCAGAGTGCATATATATTGTTATTATCCCATTTTATAGAAAACTTAGGCTTAGTGGGTTTGGGTCAGTGCTTGTCAATGTTGACTGTACACTAAAATCATCTGAGGAGGTTTAGAAAATACTCTCATTTGGATTAATGCAGAAACACTCTGCATCTCTCCAGGGCAAAGCTCATACTGTATTTTGTAAAAATACACCTGGGAATTCAAATTAACTGCTGGCTTAGGTCACACACCAGGTGAACTGGGAACACACTGCTTTCTACCTCTGTGTTTAGAGCTCTTTGCAGTTGACTAGATTGTACAAACTCTGGGCATTGATAATGCTGTTAGCAGTCATGTGCATGACTATGCAACTAACTGCATGCTTCCCTAGGTCAAGATGTGTGAGGCTGCTTTACCACCGGTCTTTGGAGGACTGGGGTATGGGTGAAGAATGAAAGATGAATAGGAAATAAACAATATATCTAATTATATGTGTATATATAAATGAAGTATTTAAGAAAAACATTAATAACTGATCTTATCAATAAAGCTTTTCTAGCACTGTTGGAAAACAACAGATTCTGTGATATAAGAATAATTAAATTGAAAGAGTCAGTGAGTTTATGAAAAGAAATTGGGAGTTTCTGGTTTATATCTTATTTTTGATACTTTCTTCCATGCTGACATTATATATTTAGGTTAAAGAATTTGATTTTATTAGCATATTTTTACACTTTTACTTATGATGTAACCCCAATATTCTATCACTTTATATGCTCTCAAAATAGCCTCAGAATAAACTTCCTTTCAAAATGTGATTTTTAGATTCCTTATACACATATTACTTCTAGTAATGGAAACTTGTTTATTAATTATCAACAAACTGAGCAATTCTATTAGTATAAAATGATTCTAGATGACTTCCTCTGAGGTATAGTAAAATATTTTTTTCTAATTTCAGACAATCATGAGCAGTAATAACCAGCAGAGTAGAAACACATCTCTGTATTTTCAACAGGTTAACCTCCTCTCATAATGCTTTTATATTCATATTGACTTTTGGTCTCATATTACATGATTTTGAGCACTGGCATTAGAAATGCATCATATGAATTATGAATGACATTGAAATTTCAGTTATTTTCATTACAACTTCAACACCCTTTGGATGCTTTAATTTTTTTTTTTTTCCTGCCTGGGAAGATTTTCGTCTTTTACTTGCTATTGAAGGATAATTACTGGTATAAATTTGAATGTATATTATTAGTATTGCTGCCTTTTCCTCTTATAGTTAATAAGAGCAAGAAAGCAACATTCCTCTTTGGGTGCAAAATGATTCCCAAGTAATTTTTCCCTTATTTACGCCATTAAGATAAATAATTTTATGCTAGGAATTCTAAATCTTTTTCAATATGTTTGTACCCAGTGAGGTAAGGTAAGACAGAGCGTGTGCAAATTTCCTCTATTGGGGACAGTAAGTAAAAACACTTTTGAAAACCGAAATTCACTAACTGGCGCCCTGGGCCCGAATGCAGCGGTCGCGTTGACACTCACGCTGATCTTGGTCCCATCTCCGTCGGGGTCCCGGTCCGGCAGCAGCTCAGCCTGCGGGGAGGGACGGGGTGGGGGGCACACGGATGCTCAGACCTCGCCCAGCCAGAGCCCTCCGCTGCGCAAACGGGGAGGGAGGGGCGCTGTCCCAGCCACCCGCCAGGGGACCAATCCCTGGGGCTGCGCCCGGGGATTCGGGAGCGGGGATTAGGGGACAGGGAACTGAGGCGGGAGGGGGCGTGGTGGGGAATCGGCGTGGGCGTGCTCGGATTCGGGGACCGGGGCTCGGGAGCTCGAGGAGCTGCATTCCGGTCAGCGCCCGGGGTGCGCGAGTCTGCGGAGGATGGGGCACCTGGGAACTCGGGGGACTGCATTCTGTCATTCCCTGCTGTCACTCCTACAGCCCTTCACTCGCCCCCGCACATCCGCAGCCTCTTTTGCAGAACTACCTCCTTCGCGGTTCAGACCGCCGTTTCCCTACCCGCCCCCTCTTCTCTCCTCGCCTCCCCGCCCCCGGTCCACTCGAGTCGCCTCGGGTCCCTCCGTCACTCCCCATTCCCTTTTTTCCGCCGTCGCCCCGTCTCTCCTTCTTTCCCCATCTCCCGCCTCCCTCCTCGGTCTCCTCCCACCTCCTCTCTCCCCTTCCATTCCCCCTCCTCTGTCTCTCCTCCTCCCGTTCAGTCTCCCCCTCCTCTCCATCTCTCTCCCCGCTCCCTCCCTCTGAGTCTGGCAGAGGTGGTAAGGACCCAAGGGGGTGGGGGTGATGGAAAATCCGACAAAATTTGTCCCCATCCCACCATACTGAAAGGATAGCGAGTGTCCGGGGATGTACCAACGCAGCAGTGCCATCACGGGCTGCTGACAATGTCCAGTACTAAAAGGAGGAGTCTATTCCCAGTTCTTAACCGGGAAAGACTGGACAACCTGCTTTCCCTTGGTTTTAACGCGGTGTCGCCAGGACAGGGTTCACCCCCCCACCCCGGCATCCCTAGGCGTCATCCTTGCCGCCAGGAGAGCCGGGGGTGTTCCCACGGGCGCCCCAACACCATCTTGGTCAAGATCCTGGCTGGACACTCAGGAGTCTAAGTCAGTGAGTGGGCCGGACACGAAACCGGTAATTCGGGCGACGCGACTCCGCTACCTGTGCCCCGGCCACATCGGCCCCAGGCTCCAGGTCCTCCGGCCCCCGCAGGAACCACCACTGGATCTCCAGGTACACCGAGGCGGAGCCGCTCTGGAAAGCGCAGGACATCTCCACATTCTGCCCCTCTGTTGCTGTCACATTCCGCGGAAACTCGGTAAATTTTGCTGCAAAACAGAAACGCACCCTTTTGGAATAGGCACTCCACTCTTGACAGCATCTCTTGTGAGCTCACTACATTTTCCTGGGTCTTAAAAAAACAAAGCAACAAAACCCCCCTCTATGACATCCCCGAGGTTCCTCCCAAGGCTTTCCTTGGCCTCTTTCTTATTTTTGGTATCATGCCTAAATCATTTTGTTGTTGATCAAATCCAGATAATAGAAAGGTTAACAAGCTTGCCAATAACTCCCCTCTGCTAGTCAGGCTCCTCACAGTTAGATACAAATACCTTTTGTCAGACTGCAGTATTCCCCAAAACTTACTGAGGGATTCAGGGAAGTACATTTTACACAAATCTGTCAAGCTGATACATGAAGAGAGCCTCTTATGTCCAAGTTTCTAAACAATCTGTGACTAACTGGATGTTCCATGTAATAGAGAAAAGATCACGATTATCTGTCAAAATTTACATTCCTGATATATATCACAACACATCAGCAGTTGTGATTGGAGGGCTACAGAATTGAAACAAGTTGCACACTTTTTAAGCTGTGGATATTTCTTTCTTTCTTTCCAAATTAACCTTCATATCTGTTCCCAACAAGCTATTGTATTGTAAATGGTCATACATCATGGGATGAAAGAATCACACACCTGGGCTTGGTTCAGATTAAAGATCACTAAAGTCACTAGAGACTTTTTTTTTTTTTTTTTTTTGAGCCTTTTCATTACAAATCTTGACAGTGCTAGCTTGCAAGATTCATGGAGTCATGGTGAAGCTCACAAAAATATGTTTCCTTTCTCCCAAAGGCACTTCCCTAACACATTAGATGGTTGTTCTTATCTTGTCTAAGAGACACTCTGAGGAAGGCTGATGATGCCTTAAAAGTCTAGGAGAGATTTGTAGCTCAAGGGAGTGCACAGCTACAATGCGTACTCATGGGGAGGACTGGGGGGGGGGGGCTGCAGGGTCGATTCAGGGAGGATGCACTTTGCCCCCACTTTTTAAAGCAAGGCGCCATCAGTGTCTCTTAAAAAAAAAAATTATAAAATCCCAACATGATCTCTACTGAAATAGAACTGTATTTATACTTAGAGGAAACGGGAGATGTTAAGACGACATTCTGATCTGAAAAGGACTTTTCGGTTGATAGCATTTCTGTCTGCAGAAGTGATGCAGTCTTCTGGCAGCAGAGATGTGATCTGTTCATGGTGCTGAAATGATCACTGCAGCCTGCGAACTCCTGAACAACTGGATTCAGCAGGCTGCTGCTGCTTGTAATGCAAGACGTGCCTTTTTATGGGTCCTCAGAGGAGTCTGTCCTTTGATAAATACACACGCAAACGAAGTCACACGGACACAGAAAAAGGAAACTCTAAGCCCATACTGCCTACATAGAGGAGGGCTCGCCATGGAGAGACCCCATCCCCAGCTCTGCGACGATAATGTATGCAAGAGTGGTTACCCTGTGCATGCACACAGATAGAAGGAACACACACACACACACACACACACACACACACACACACACACACACACACACACTCATAGCTCTGTGTTTGTGCTCACCGAGGAACCCACCTCGTAGTCAGGAACCAACTGGATTTGCTCTCAAATCTAGCTGGGCTACTTTAAAGAAAAATACCACAGAACACTATTCTTCCTTACTTGCTAAGAACCTGACTACATCTGCCTGGCCGTTCTTTGAACGCAAAGACACACACACACACCGAGAGCAAATGTATATTTGCCAGTGAGCATAGACTTACCTTGAGAAGAAAGCCCTTGCTGTACATATAAAACGGAAAAGAAAACAAATCCAACATATGCCAAAAAGATCCCCATCATTCCAAAAAGTATAAGGGGGGGGGGGGTCACATCGGTGTATCCAACAGCCAAAAAGCTTCAAAAGAAAGGAATGCCACTGTCCAGCAGGCTTGGTCTCAGAGCCCAGGGTGCGGCGCCGCGAACATCCCGCCGTTCGCCGGCTCGGACTGCTCTGGGGAGCCGGAGCTGGGACTGGGGGTCGGCGGCGCGATCGAGGGCTGGGTGCCGGGCTGAGCTCCGGCCGGCTGCGCTTGCACACCCGGACCTCGGCGCGGAGTAGTGCTCGCCGCTCGGCTGCCCGCCTTCCGCTTCCTGCGGCGGGTCCGGCGTCAGCCCGCGGTGCGGGGCGCGCGGCGCGCGGCGCGGGGACGACGCGGGGCGGGGGCCTCGCGGGCTCGCGCCGTCTCCGCTCTTCGCGCCGCGGCGCCGTTAACTCCGTGCGCGCCGGGCCGCGTTCGGTCTACGCCCGAGTCGCGGAGAGCGGCGGCAGCGGTCCTTCCCCACGCACTGCTGCCAGCCGACTGAGCCTCTCCCGCCTCGGCGGGTCCCGGCGCGCGGACTGCGGCGGGGCTGCGAGGACCGGGCCGGGGCCGCGGGCGGGAGAGGGAGGATGGTGCTCGCCAGAAAGGAGCGGGACGGGACTGGGCGAAGACTGCTCCGGGGCGACGAAAACAGCCATTGGAGGGAGATGTCGTTTAACCAGTTATTCACTGCTGTAACTAGGAAGAGCGCAAGCTATTATTTCACACGGATTTATTGCTGAGCAACCTCGCGCGGAAGAGAAGCGGTTCATGCAGGGACCTTATCACTCTTGCTGGTGAATGGAAGAGAGGAAAAGTACAAAAAGTCACGTATTGAGGGAATTTTCCAGAAAGAAAAGTCGTACCACTTTTACGCTTTCATGTATTTGTTTTTGCTAATTCATATACTACTTTGCTTTCCCAGCCTCCATCTCACGCGTATTTTGGCGGTGGGGGAGGGGTCTCAAATGCCATTAGGGTCTTTATTGCACGGTCTATTTTTATTTTGTTTTTCTTTTGGCTAACACAGTAATGATTTAATGTTCCCTAAGATTCTATTAATAAGAAATACTGTTTTAGGAAGAAACAGTGCAGTAAATTTTAGGATTTGGAACAAATCTAGCTGTCTTCCATGTATTCTATTTCATAAGAATCTAAAAACAATATCTGTCGCTTTAAAGACTCTGTCCACCGTTAGGCAGTGAATTTAAATCTTCTTAATAAAATTAAAATTATTTGCCCTTTAAGCACAGTGCCAGGTATTTTATTCTCACTCTTACTTCTATGCAACTCGACCACAGATTTTCAGTATTACTTGGAAATATGACTAAGTGTTAACAATGCTGTCAGGAAACCAATGCAGTATATGCATTTTCATTTTATTGCTAAAAATGTGTAGGTGGCTAATTCCTTCACAGACCAGAAAAAAATTACTGTCGGATTATTAAACTACTTATCTGCTGAATACAGCAGTAACTTTAATGCTCAGAAAATTAAGGCACAGTAACTTCAGAACAATATTATTTTCTGGAGATATATTTATTTTTCACTGTGGTTTGGCAGACTGTAAGACTTGGAGAAAGTCATGAGGGTCGTTTTATATTTGTTCATGTTTAGGCTGACATGAGTCCTTATCCTTCCTCTATTGAGCAAAGAATTCTGAAGGATGTCTTTTCAAGAAAATAAATCTTTTTACCTCAAAACACTCTATTATGGAGAATGTGTTCACAATATAGAAAAAAAAATTCCAAGTTAATCCGGCTACTCAATGTAATATTATCTGAAAAATAAAAGTATGAAGATATTCGACCCTCAGAGGTCAGTCACCTCCAGCTTTAAATTATATGCCTAACAAGATGTGTGCGGTATTTGATCACAAGGTTTTAGCTTTCTTTTAATATTTCACGTAAACCTGAGATTAATATGTCATGGAAATGACCTGATTGAAGGTTATCTACTGTTAGAACTGCTTCTAATATAAAGAAAAGGGCGTCCATTGTAAGCAAAGGCAGTTCTGAATTAATTTAGCAAAGCATATCAGCTCTTTTTAAGGGTAACTTGGTCAATGTAACTGCAGAAGTACAATACAAATAAGTTGAAAATGTGAAAAGTAGAGTGAGAAACGTTTTTATAGGACAAACTATCAAGCTTGTTTAAATAGAAAGTTATAAGCATTTAAGCAGTGAAAGAAGGAAAATGATGGAAAGAAAGAAGAAAGGAAAAAGTAAGTAAGAAATGAAGAAAGAAGGGAGATAAAATTGGGAAAAAAATTGTGCTCTTTTCCTTGTGAAAACTGCCTGATATATATTTTATTTTCAGTCTTGCTGGTGAGACCAAAGTGTTTTCTTAATACTTGGTACATCATCACAAGGACATTTGCATTACCTCTTTTAGAGCATTTGCCTTGTTAAAGACAAAATGTCTCTATATGAATAGCTTGAAATAAAATTAAATAAATTAAATTAAAACCCAAATATACCCAGTATACCAAATGACACAGTCCTAAGTCCCATTATTTTAAATAAGTCCTTGTAAAACATTATATTCTCCTATAAGATTGGAAGCAACTTCAAGGAAAGACAACCTGTCTTCATCCAGTTGTGGGAGAGATATTTCCCGCTCATTGCTATGCCTTATCTTATCGAATGATTGCATATCTCTTCTTTGAAAATACTTATGAATTAGATGCTACAAAAAATTATGATCTCATTTTCATTATTGTGTTCTTGCTCTTTGAATTAGCTTTTGATCTTTTATTTTTCTTTTAAAAGTTTAAATATCAAAGGACACGTGTGTGCTAAGTCGTTTCAGTCTTGTCCAACTATTCAGGACCCTATGGACTGTAGCTTGCCAGGTTCCAATGTCCATGGGCTTCTCCAGGCAAGAATACTGCAGTGGGTTGGCATACCCACCTCCAGGCGATATTCCCGACCCAGGGATCTCTTAAGTGTCATGCATTGGCAGGCAGGTTCTTTACCAGTAGTGCCGCCTGGGAAGCCCATCAGTGGACATGAATTTGTGCAAATTTCAGGAGATAGTGGAGGACAGAGGAGCCTGGCATGCTACAGTCCATGGGATCACAAAGAGTCAGACACAGCTTAGTGACTGAACGTTGTCACAGCTGTTTAACCTTAAGATTTATAATAGAAATGTTTATATGCTTCTTTCTCAGCTTGAGGTCATTCCATTGTCTTCCTTTGGTTTTTATTTTTCCTTCTTTTCCTTTTCTTTCTTCCTTTCTTTTCCTTCCTTCCTTCTTTCTTATTTTCATTGGAATTTATTCTGTGTGTGTATAAAAAAAACTTGTTTAACTTTTGTCTTTCAAACACTCTTCTCTTATGAGTCTGTAGGCCTTTACAAATACTTTCAGAGCCATCCATCCATCCAAGAGTTGACTGAAGAGGCTCATCAAGTTCGGTGATTATAGACTATATCTTTTCTTTCTCCTAGGAAGATTTTTAGACATTTTTGCATCTTGGACTTAATGGCAAATCACCACATTTCACTGCCATAGGCTTTTGATAGAGTGATATTTTATATTACATTTCCATCTTCTCTCCTAAGTTGGGGCTTAAGTGCCCAATGTAAACATTTTTAATTTTCTGAGTAAGTGGAAGTCACAAAATTATGCATTTTATTTATAAATAATCATTAAAGCCAATTCTGGAATAGGAAGATCACTCTTAGAAGCTGGAGGCATAAACTTCATCTCTTCATCTCTCTTGCAGACATCTCACAGAGCTGTGGAGTGAGCAGTTTTCCATTCCTGCACCTAAAGAGCCTCCCTCCATGGTCTTGAACACATTCTTTGGGGAAGTTCAAGACTGAGTAAGAGAATATTTCAGGGTATTGAAGAAAATTTTCATTTGTAACCTCATGCCTGCATTATTTTTTCTCATTTGGGAAAATAAGAGGAATTAAATATTAAATAATCAATATTAATTATTAATAATTAAACACTAATATTTAAATAAATAATAAAACAGAGTCTTTAGATATGGAAGCAGTATTGACAATTCAAAGAAGCTGTTTCAACTAAAGAAAATATGTGTCAAAAGAAAGACATTAACTTCGATCAACTAAAGATGAGCTTTTAAAATTTGTTTTCCTCTGAATTCTAGAAGCTTTGGTGGGTTTACCAGTATCCTCCACGTTGTCAAATTTCCAAAGATTGACAGAGTCAAAGACACACAATAATGACAAAAAAAAGTGAATAATATTCTTTCCAGACATATACACAGCATATCTTCTCACAAAATAGGTGAATTTCAGAACCAGAATGGAACTCAGTAAGGAATGAATCCAAACCATTCTACATATGAGGGATTAGGGCTGCTAGTGATAGTCATTTGTATCACACACACACACACAAACAAAACCAAGTCAAGGGCTTATTTCTTTAGGCTCTTAGCTACAAAATGCTTAAAATGTAGGGCAGAGGATTAAACATTTTAAGACACAAACGAACAAACAAAAGTTTGTTGTTCATGCTCTTAGTTCTGTTTATACTGAAAAAAGTGAGCATTGAAAATACAATTAACCCCACCCAAACTCTTTCCTAGGCATGAGTGCACAAGTCATTTGTATTTTCAGACTCTGAAATCTTTGAATCTTTGAATTGAGTCTTTGAATCTTCTCTATACAACTTTTTGCTTCATATCTCGTCTTATAAATGATTCTGAGAGTGAGGTTACTGATGGTTGTTGGAAATGAACAGCAATATCAAAGAGCCAGATGGCCTATATGGACTCTAATTGTCCATCATACAACTGTTCATTTTAAACTTCTGCATGGCATTTCTCCCTTTATCTTTTCCTTCTGTACATGATTAAACTATAAATTACCTAGATCTAAATTATTCTGTGGAGCTCTATGTAACTTTGGAATTGAAGTTCATGAAGTTAGAACTCTTAATTATTCATGAGGTCTTGTTATGTCATTTTGAAAGTGTAACATCTGGCCTGGCGGTGGCCCCTGGAAACAGCAAAGGGAAGTGTCACATTTTCTGTAAAAGTTAATATCACGATTCGCTTGGATGCCCTCTACAAACCTATGGACCCTTTTTTTAAGATTGTGGTAGTTGATATACATTATTATATAAATTACAGGTGTACAACAAAGTAATTTACAGTTTTATACTCCACTTACAATTATTATAAACTATTGGTTATATTCCTGTGTTGTACAATATATCCTTGCAGCTTATTTATTCTATACATGATAGTTTTAATTAGTTAATTAGGGCATGGCATGTCTTAGTTGTGTCATGTGGAATCTCTCCTCCCAGTGCAGACTCTCTAGGTGTGGTGTGCCAACCCAGTAGTTGCACTGCATGGGCTTACTTGCTCTGTGGCATGCGGGATCTTACTTCCCAGATTAAGGATCAAACCTGTATCCCCTGCATTGCAAGGCAGATTCTTAACCACTGGACCACCAGGGAAGTTCCCCAAAGTAGTTTGTCCTTAATCCCCCACCCCTATCTTACCCCTCCCAAAACTCATTGACTTATACCCACAAGTTATTTCTGTTAAGTTCTTCATTAGAAAAAAAGTTAACATGAATATTATATGTCCATCCCATAGTAAAGTATCTATGACTAGAAACCATGAGGTAAGGAAAGCTGAGGATCTTGTAACTGAATCTGCTGTCTCCAGACTATTTCTTCTTATTTCAAAGTCAAAATGCAGCTTTTGAGATATTTATTAATTTTAGCGTGTGCTTTTTATTCATTAAAAATCTTGTGAGGTTGATTAGACATGAATAACTACTTTCTACACATCTATTTTTGTACAGTGGGTAATTATTTGGGGAAAGAAACCCAAAATACAATAAACCAGCAATTTTTGGTAGTCTATAATTTCCATGGTTCTTTGCCTATATTTATAAAATAAATAATAACATAAAGTGCTGTAGAAAATCTTTCAAGAAACAAAAGAAATTTATAAACATTTAACTAGCCTTACATTTTTAAATATACATGTTTCCTAATTATTTACTATTGCAGACTGAGTTCAAGTTTCTCCACAGTATTTATTGCTATATCCTCAAGCAAGTGACATCCTCCCTAGATGTCACCCAGTTTCCCCATAAATAGGGTTTTATATCTTGTGAGGAAAATATCAGGGGTCCCTAACTCCAGGACATAATGCCTAATGATCTGAGGAGAAGCTGATGTAATAATAATAGAAGTTAAGCACTCAATAAATGTAATTCACTGAATCATCCCCAAATCTCCCCCCAACCTTGTGCCACCATCTGTGGAAAAACCAGCTTCCACAAAACCAGTCCATGATGCTAAAAATATTGAGGACCACTGTACAGTAAAGTCTCAGTGAAAGCTAATTATTACTTTATTGTCATTTACCCCTCATTTTGACTCATGAGCCTTTTCATGAAAATCAGACTGAATGAAAAACAAAGTCTAGTTAAATCTTACAATGAGTTGTTAGGAGGAAAGGATGGGAGTCTTCTCAGCTTCTCCAAAGGCAAGCAGTGGTAAATTATAACTGTATTTCTGAAATAAAGATCCTGAAGTCTGAGAGAAACACTGGAGTTCAAAACATCAAAGCTAAATAAAAACCTGTATTCATGAGATGTGTATTAGGAGGTGCCAAGGCAACAGTTCCGAGATCTAGAACTGGTTTAGCCCTGTTACACCACAGAGCAGGAAAAGGGCCTTGGCCTGACTCCAGTATGCATGAGGTTTCAGCAAACCAGACCAGATATATTAATAGTGACTGTTAATAAATCTTTATGGCAATCAACTTAATCGGAATCAGTCCAGCTGTAGTAGAAAGGATTCAGTGAGTTAGATAAGGGATCACTGTCATAATTACTCTGTGTCTTCCCAACTCAACCCCAAGCCTTTTAAGGTAGTGTCCCAGAAATTCTGTGATGGTTAAAGACATAGTGACCACACTGGAATGGTCTTGGTTCTTGTCAGTTGTCTCACCATGATTGTTTACAGCACATACTTTTGTTTTAAGAAACCAGCTCCTTTTGGATGATAAATGATATGACCATTCTAGTTAAAGAGGAAAATGAAGCTTTTATATTTCTATCAGCTTCAGAATTGTGACTGGGTAACTTGCAAGATACAAGAGGAAAGACTAATACTTCTTTATTTTTTTAAATTTTTCTAACTCTTTATACATATTATATATATATATATAATATATATATACACACACATATATATATATATGTATATAAGCTTTTTTACTATGCTTGATAAAGGCTTGAGAAAGAATATAAAAAAAAAAGAAAGAACAGATGGAGATATTGGAAAACATAAACTAAATGAAATGGGAGCACTGAATATGAAATAGAAAAAGTGAAACAATGTAGGTAAAAGTGAAAGATCACTATAGTAAAAACCAGTTGTTTTTAAACATGGCTGCTCATTAGAAACATATTTGGAGCTTTGGAGAGAAAAGCAATACCTGGGTATTTATATTTTTCAAAAAATTCCAAGATAATTCTTATATGCATTGGGATTTTGAAAAGTGATTACAGGTTTTTCTATTAAATGGTAGTCTTGGTGATATAGAATTCTATTATTTTTCTGTTGACCAATCATGATACAATGGTATTTTTTTTATCACAAAAATTACCATTTAATAGAAAATCCTGTAATCACTTTTGAAAATCCAGATGCATATCACAATTATCTTGGAATTTTTTGAAAATTACAAATGCCCAGGTATTGTTTTTTTTCCACCAGAGCTTCATGTATGTTTGTAATGAGCAGTCATGTTTAAAAACAATTGGACTATATGATCTTTTATTTTATCTAGTTTGTTTCACTTTTTCTATTTCATATTCAGTGCTTCCATTTCATTTAGTTTGTTTTTCATTTTCTCCATCTCTTCTTTTTTTTTCCTTTTTTTCTTTTTCCTCCAATCATGATACAATAGTATTACGTAATAGTTACATAATAGTTACATCACAATAGTAAAAGATGTTTATCGGTTTTTACATCAATAACCAGACCCCCCCAAAAAAATTACAATTGCAAGTCACAATGGGAACATGATTAACCTAATGTAAAAATATATAATTACAATATAAAATAATTATATACAACTTGAGGGGTCCAGCAGAGTGATGTGGTAAGTGGAAGTGCATGTATGCACATGTTTTCATCCACCCCGCAAATCTATGTCTTTTGGTTGGTGATTTTAATCCATTTACATTTAAGGTAATCATTGATATGTATGATCCTATTACCATTGCATTAATTGTTTTGGTTTTATTTTCTGTAGGTCTTTTCCTTCTCTTGTGTTTCCTGCCTAGAGAAATTCCTTTAGCATTTATTGCAAAGCTGGTTTGGTGTTGCTGAATTCTCTTAACTTCTGCTTGTCTGGAAAACCTTTTATTTCTCCATCAGATCTGAATGAGGCTTGTTGGGTAGAGTACTCTTGGTTGTAGGTTCTTCCCTTTCATCACCTTGACTATATTAAGCCATTCCTTTCTGGATTAGAGAGTTTCTGCGGAGAAATCAGGTAGGAGTTCCCTTGTATGTTGTCATTTTTCCCTTGTGGCTTTTACTATTTTATTCCTGTCTTTAATTTGTGTCAGTTTGATTACTATGCATATTGGGGTGTTCCTCCTTCGGTTTATCCTGCCTGGGATTCTCTGTGCTTTCTGGATTTGGTTGAGTATTTCCTTTGCCATGTTAGGAAGTTTTCATCTATTATCTCTTCAAATATTTTCCTGGGTCCTTTCTCCACCTTCTGAGATTCCTATAATGTAAAAACAAACAAACAAACAAACAAACAAAAATCTACTTCTGCTTTATTGACCATGCCAAAGCCTTTGACCATGTGGATCACAAAAAAATGTGGAAAAATTCTTAAAGAGTTGGAAATACCAGACCACCTTACCTGCCTCCTGAGAAATCTGTATGCAGGTCAAGAAGCAAAAGTTGGAACCAGACATGGAACAAGAGACTGGTTCTGAATTGGGAAAGGAGTACAAGAATATATATTGTCACCCTGCTTGTTTAACTAATATGAAGAGTACATCAAGCAAAATGCCGGGAGGGATGAAGCACAAGCTAGAATCAAGATTGCCAGGAGAAATATCAATAACCTCAGATATGTAGATGACACGACCCTTATGGCAGAAAGCGAAGAAGTACTGAAGTTCCTCTTGGTGAAAGTGAATGAGGAGAGTGAAAAAGTTGGGTTAAAACAACATTCAAAGAACTAAAATCATGGCATCCGGTCCCATTACTTCATGGCAAATAGATGGGGAAACAATGGAAAGAGTGAGAGACTTTCTTTTCTTAGGCTCCAAAATCACTGCAGATGGGGACTGCAGCCATGAAATTAAAAGATGCTTACTCCTTGGAAGAAAAGCTGTGACCAACCTAGACAGCATATTAAAAAGCAGAGACATTGCTGACAAAGGTCAGTCTAGTCAAAGCTATGGTTTTTCCAGTAGTCATGAATAGATTGAGAGTTGGAATATAAAGAAAGCTGAATGCTGATGAATTGATACTTTTGAACTGCAGTGTTGGGGGAGACTCTTGAGAGTCCCTTGGACTGCAAAGAGATCAAACCAGTCAATCCTAAAGGAAATCAGTCCTGAATATTCATTAGAAGGACTGATGCTGAAGCTAAAGCTCCAATAATTTGGCCAGCTGATGAGAAGAACTGACTCATTGGAAAAGACCCTGATACTGGGAAAGATTGAAGGCAGTAGAAGAAGGGGATGACAGAGGATAAGATGGTTGGATGGCAAAGCCAACTCAATGGACATGAGTTTGAGCAAGCTCTAGGCGTTGGTGATGGACAGGGAAGCCTGGCATGCTCCGGTCCATGGAGTCACAAGGATTCAGACACAACTGAGCAACTGAACTGATAATGAATGTTCCTGGTTTAATGTTGCCCCAGAGGTCTCTGGTTCAGTTGCTAAGTTGTGTTTGACTCTGTGACCTCTCCCCACCCCGCCCACCCAGAAGCTGCAGCACACCAGACTTACCTGCCCTTCACTGTCAAACTCAAGTCCATTGAGTCAGTGATGCTATCCAGCCATCTCATCTTCTGTCTCCCCTTTCTCGTCTTGCCCTCAATCTTTCTCAGCATCAGGGTCTTTTTCAATGAGTTGGCTCTTCACTTCAGGTGGCCAAAGTATTGGAGCTTCTGCTTCAGCCCCAGTCTTTCCAATAAATATTCAGGGTTGATTTCTTTTATGACTGACTGGTTTGATTTTCTTGCTGTCCAAGGGACTCTCAAGAGACTTCTCTAGCACTACAGGTTTCTTAGGCTGTCTTCATTTTTTTTATTTTTTCCCATTCATTTTTTTCTATATTCTGTTTTGTGGCAGTGATTTCCACCATTTTGTCCTCCAGGTCACTTATTTGTTCTTCTGCTTCAGTTATTCTGCTATTGATTATTTCTAGTGTAACCATTCATCTCTGTTTGTTTGTTTTTTAGGTCTTTGGTAAATAGTTCTTGCATCTTCTCCATTCTATTTTTGAAATTCTGGATCATCTTCACTATCATTATTCTGAATTCTTTTTCTGAAAAGTTGATTTATTTAGTTGTTTTTCATTTAGATGTTTTTCTAGGGGTTTATATTGTCCCTTCATCCTGGACATAACTCTCTATACTTTCATCCTGATTAACTTTCTGTATATGTTTTTTTTTTTTTTCCTAGCCAAGGTGGGATTGTGGTTCTTCTTGCTTCTTCTGTCTGCCCTGTGATGGATGAGGCTAAGAGGCTTCTGTAAACTTCTTGATGGGAGGAACAGGGTAGGAAAAACTGGCTCTTGCTTTGGTGGACAGGGCCTTTCTCAGTAAGGCTTTAACCTAATTATATTCTGATGGATGGGGTTGTGCTGCCTCTCTGTGAGTTATTTGGCTTTAGATGGACCCAGCCCTGGGACCCATAGGATCTCTAGTAGGGTTAATGGGGAATTCCAAGAGTACTTACACCAACGAGGGTCCTCCATGACTGCCGCCAGTGCCCTCATGCCTGTTCTGAGCCCCTGACAAACCATGCCTCCACAGTAGACCCTGTAACACTAGCAGGTGGTTTTGGTTCAGTCTCCTTTAGGGTTGCTTCTCCCTTTCTCTGGGTCTTGGTACATGTAAAATTTTGTCTGTACCCTCCAAGTTTGGAGCCTCTGTTTCCCTGAGTCCTGTGGAAGGCCTATAATCAAATTGCACTGGCTTTCAAGGTCAGACTCCCTGGAGATTCCCGGTCCCTTTGTTGGATTCTCAGAATGGGAAGCTTGACATGGGGCTCAGAATCTTCACAACTGTGGGAAAACTTCTTTGGTATTATTTTTCTACAGTGTGTGGGTCACCCACTTAGTGGGTATGGGATTTTTTTAATAGTGATTTTGCCCCTCCTACCATCTCACTGGGGCTTCTTCTTTGTCTTTGCACATAGGATTCCAGTGTCTTCCTGTCGATGTTTTTTTCTATAGCTAGTTGTGATTTTGGTGCTCTCATAAGAGGAGATGAATGCACATCCTTCTACTCTGCCATCCTGAACCAAAAAGAGACAAGGTAAGACTTATTTAAAAGGCTTGGATTTAGTAGTGAGATTTTTTGAGGTTGGACGAAAGGAAATTTTGATTCGAAGTCAGAGTGGTATAAATTCTGAGAGTAAAAATCATCTTATATTCTCTTTGGACAGATCCATAGGCCCTGTGGGAGTAGCCCCCAGTGGCTAGACTGAATCATCAATTAGTCTTGGTAATAGCTAAGAAAGAGCAAAAAGGCTTTGGGTTTAAAGAAATATGAGTACAGGAAACTGTACATTGAAAAAATACCTTGCAACTTAAAAAAGAAAGAAATAGATAAAGGAGGTCTTTAGAATTTCCTGGAATTTGTTCTGTATTTGGAGGACAGGATTACTAAGTCATGAAATGTTCATTCATAACTCCATTTTGAGAGTAGAGGGCTGTGTGTGTGTGTGAGTGTGCATGTGAGTGTACATGCATGCATAAAGGGTGTGCTGCAGTAGTGAAATACAAGGGAGGAATGCAACAGGGGAAAGGATGGTAAATATAAGAGTAAAGGGAAAACTTCAGTTGGCACTCATATAATTTTTTTGCCAGATGACTATATTAGACCACACGTGTTTGTCCCAGAATGCTATGTTCTCCATGGAAGAGGTACACCAACCTTCTTAATTTATTGAGGATTAAGCACATCATCTCTTAATCTCTAACCTATGTCCTGTCCTTGTCCTCTCATCCCTTAGTTACTTCAGCCTTCGTTTGGATGGTGCTCTCCAAATCCTGGTATCTCATACGTGTAGTTTCATACAAAATAAAAATATTGTTTACCCTACTAAAATTACCCGATTTCATTTTCTCATTATGAACTATGTCATTGTCTAGAACAGTTGTGCCTTGGAAATAATAAATTCTGGCATATCATCACTTATAAAACCTTTTATTCTTTCAATCATTTTACTCCACTATCCCAACAATGTTTGTTGGTCAACTATCTTGCAAAATCTATCCAAAATTCCTCTTCTGACCCTTCCATATGCATCATTTTCTCCAGTCTTCCCTGCCTTCCCTCACAAATTTAGATTCAGCATGTTACCACTTTAACTAGTCTTGGCCTCACTTGTTATATAAAGAAGCCAATATGAAAATTCTGCAAGTTTCTGAGTATGTCTAGTTTAAAGTTCATTCAGAAACAAGGGAAATAGCCATAGGATTGGTTAATAGACTCACCAGATCCAAGATTCCATTTATGACCTGATTTCAATAAGTTATTAAACTGGCGAACTAAGGTGGCATTTTAGGTCTCAAGGTATAGGTATGCAAGGAAGCTTCTTTAAGGAGACCCAGAGAATTCTATGATCAAAGGGTTTTTGTAGTGATTTATAATTTGAAGGAATGAAGATATACGTACATTTATATTGTACATATTATAGGAGAGAAATTACAGTTGGTAGTGTTAAGCACATCCTAGATTTAATAGACACATCAATCTGTTTAAGAATGGTAGAACTATTTTTCTTCTGCTCCTACTAAACAGCATGAGCTTTCCTATGTTGCTTTATAGGCAGCCAACACTCGGCAACGTCAACTTTTTTTTCAGTTGTAGCTGTGCTAATATTAAAATAGGAATGTGTGTAGATGTGTTCTAAGAAACTTGTACAAGCATATTTATAATAGCACTACTTTTAATAACTCAGAACTAGAAATAAACAAGATGTTTATCTACAGCAGAATAGATAAATTGTGTATTCATATATCAAACATCAAAGAAAATTGACAAACACAGCTATAAACAACAAAATTGACACACCTCATACACATATTGAGCACAAGAAGTCAGAAACAGAAGAATAATGTACTGTATCATACTATTCAATACAATTACAAAAAAAACAAAAACAAAAAAAAACAGCTGAAGTCAATATTGAAATTGTAGAAAGAGACTTGAAGGGGGCTGGTCATATCTTTTTTTTGTCCTGGAAACTGGTTTTGTGTGTATTCTCAGTGTGATAATTTATTGATTTGAACATTTATGTTCTCTGTAGTTCCCTTTAATGAAAAGTTAACAAGAAATTCAAAATCATTACCATTAAACTGACATCATTAAACATTCATTTTCACCAGCCTCAAATGGCCCCTCAGTGAAGCCTGTAACTCTACTATTTTCACTGCAGTAATAGCAAATATATTATTTTCCTAGTTGGTTTACTCCCATTCCCCACAGCTGCTATTTCAGACTTTTGCCAGCTTCTTCAATCATCAACTTCAGAGCTCCTCTTTTATGATGTGCGAACACCCTACTCTCACTCCAAATATTAAATAGAATCTCTCAATCATAAGAAAAGTTCACCCAATTTTCTGTCATCATACACACAGTCTTCCTTCAGGATTGAAGTTAATTATTTAAAGAGGGCAACTTTATTGGTAAGAATTAAGTTTTGCTCAGAGTGATAAAAAGCAAACAAATAACAATACTCTTAAGCAAGATTGAACTTCAACTCTCTGTCCTGTAGACAATATGGTGAGTGGATATCAGTGGTTCAGGGCCCATCAGGCTTTCTACTCTTGGGAGCCTCAGAAAGGCAGAATGTTCCTTTTGTCCTCATGGTTCAACACAACCATATCTGCATTCCAGACAGCAGCATAGAAGAAAGGAAAACACACAGGGCAAACATGAGGATGGGCAGAGGACTTATTATGGACAATGCACATTCCCCTAGGTCTGCTTTTCCTGATTTTATGTTCTTTACACCACACACACTCTAATGGAATCACATTATTCCCAGACCATGCTCATGGGCTCTCTCTCCCATTTGTAATACATTTTATTTATAAGAACTTCTATGAAGTGCAGCAAGCTCCAGTGCAACAAACCCATCTATGTGCACATGCAAAAGATGACTTATACCCACTTTCATTCACTATTTAATCCAGTGTAATCTGGATTTTGCTAACAAAAGTTCCCTGGAATTATTTCACTGCAATGACTTAAATCTCTCTTGCAAAATAAGACTCATAGACATTTTCCATGCCTTATCTATTTTGACTTCTTAACATCATTTCATTCTGAAGACTAGCCCATTCTTCACAGATGGTCTTTTCCCTTGATTTCTGAACATCTTTCTCATGATTTCTTACCCTCAGTCAACAGACATTGAGAGTTTTCAGGGAACCATTTTTATTTATTTATTTATTTATTTGTTCATTTATCTTTATTAGTTGGAGGCCAATTACTTCACAACATTGCAGTGGGTTTTGTCATACATTGACATGAATCAGCCATGGATTTACATGTATTCCCCATCCCGATCCCCCCTCCCACCTCCCTCTCCACCCGATTCCTCTGGGTCTCCCCAGTGCATCAGGCCCGAGCACTTGTCTCATGCATCCCACCTGGGCTGGTGATCTGTTTCACCATAGATAATATACATGCTGTTCTCTGGAAACATCCCACCCTCGCCTTCTCCCACAGAGTCCAAAAGTCTGTTTTGTACTTCTGTGTCTCTTTTTCTGTTTTGAATATAGGGTTGTCATTACCATCTTTCTAAATTCCATATATATGTGTTAGTATGCTGTAATGATCTTTATCTTTCTGGCTTACTTCACTCTGTATAATGGGCTCCAGTTTCATCCATCTCATTAGAACTGATTCAAATGTATTCTTTTTAACGGCTGAGTAATATTCCATGGTGTATATGTACCACAGCTTCCTTATCCATTCGTCTGCTGATGGGCATCTAGGTTGCTTCCATGTCCTGGCTATTATAAACAGTGCTGCGATGAACATTGGGGTGCACGTGTCTCTTTCAGATCTGGTTTCCTCAGTGTGTGTGCCCAGAAGTGGTATTGCTGGGTCATATGGCAGTTCTATTTCCAGTTTTTTAAGAAATCTCCACACTGTTCTCCATAGCAGCTGTACTAGTTTGCATTCCCACCAACAGTGTAAGAGGGTTCCCTTTTCTCCACACCCTCTCCAGCATTTATTGCTTGTAGACTTTTGGATAGCAGCCATCCTGACTGGAGTGTAATGGTACCTCATTGTGGTTTTGATTTGCATTTCTCTGATAATGAGTGATGTTGAGCATCTTTTCATGTGTTTGTTAGCCATCTGTATGTCTTCTTTGGAGAAATGTCTGTTTAGTTCTTTGGCCCATTTTTTGATTGGGTCATTTATTTTTCTGGAGTTGAGCTTCAGGAGTTTCTTGTATATTTTTGAGATTAATCCTTTGTCTGTTGCTTCATTTGCTATTATTTTCTCCCAACCTGAGGGCTGTCTTTTCACCTTACTTATAGTTTCCTTTGTTGTGCAAAAGCTTTTAAGTTTAATTAGGTCCCATTTGTTTATTTTTGCTTTTATTTCCAATATTCTGGGAGGTGGGTCATAGAGGATCCTGCTGTAATTTATGTCAGAGAGTGTTTTGCCTATGTTCTCCTCTAGGAGTTTTATAGTTTCTGGTCTTACATTTAGATCTTTAATGCATTTTGAGTTTATTGGGAACCATTTTTAAAGGCAATATTTGGGGAGAGGGCTGCAAGGTGCATGACTGTCTTGTGCTTGACTAGTGTTGAGGTGACAGGAATCTTAAATTCTCAACCTTCTGGTTCCAGCCAGTCTGGGGTCTAGTGTTTGTGCTCAGCGGACAGTCACCAAATCTCCTATCCAAGTAATTGGGTAGGAGTCTTCTTAGTTTCTGCAGAACAACTCAAAGATATGCATCAGATTGTTGTTTATCCCTTTAGGAAGAACTTGGACTCTGTTTTATCACTGGGTATTGTTTAAGCTACCATTTGTTTTCTTGCTGGACTGCTTTTCCTTTGTTTCTGAATTCCCTCACTTCCCTAATCAGTAACTGCTTAAGGAGCTTTGGGTTCCCCAGGCAGGCAAAGAATCTGCCTGTCAATGCAGGAGACACAGAGACATGAGTTCCATTCTTGGGTCAGGAAGATCCCCTGGTGGAGGAAATGGCAACCCACTCTAGATTTTTGCATGGGGCAATCCCATGAACAGGGGAGTCTGATGGGCTACATCCATGGGGTGGCAAAGATTCAGACACAACTGAGCAGAAAGATAAGTCTGCTCTTTGGAGCTAAGGGAAGGCCGAAGAGACCTTTTGGTACAAACAAGAAGTACCTATGAGGACCTTTCAGGGTTCTTCTTAATTTCATTTGCCAACATCCGTTGGATCATTGAAAAAGCAAGAGAGTTCCAGAAAAATATCTACTTCTGCTTTATTGAGTATGCCAAAGCCTTTGACTGTGTGGGTCATAATAAACTGTGGAAAATTCTTAACAAGATAGGAATACCAGACCACCTGACCTGCCTCCTGAGAAATCTGTGTTCAGGTCAAGAAGCAACAGTTAGAACTGGACATGGAACAACAGACTGGTTCCAAATCAGGAAAGGAGTACATCAAGGCTGTATATTGTCACCCTGCTTATTGAACTTATATGCAGAGTACAACATAAGAAATGCTGGGCTGGATGAACCACAAGCTGGAATCAAATCACCAGGAGAAATATCAATAACCTCAGATATGCGGATGACACCACACTTACAGCAGAAAGTGAAGAACTAAAGAGCCTCTTGATGAAACTGAAGGAAGAGAGTGAAAAAGTTGGCTTAAAGTTCAACATTCAGAAAACTAAGATCATGGCATCTGGTCCCATCACTTCATGGCAAATAGATGGGGAGACAATGGGGAAACAGTGACAGACTTTCTTTTCTTGGACTCCAAAATCACTGCAGATGGTGACTGCAGTCATGAAATTAAAAGATGGTTGCTCCTTGGAGGAAAAGATATGGTAAACCTAAACAGCATATTAAAAAACAGAGACATAACTTTGCCAACAAAGCTCCATCTAGTCAGAGCTATGTTTTTTCCAGTAGCCATGTATGGATGTGAGAGTTGGACTATAAAGAAAGCTGAGAGCCAAATAATTGATGCTTTTGAATTGTGGTGTTGGAGAAGACTCTTGAGAGTCCTTTGGACTGCAAGGAGATCAAACCAGTCAATCCTAAAGAAAATCAGTCCTGAATATTCATTGGAAGGACTGATGCTGAAGCTAAAACTCCAATAATTTGGCCATTAGATGCAAAGAACTGACTCATTTAAGAAGACCCTGATTCTGGGAAAGATTGAAAGATGGAGAAGAGGATGACAGAGGATGAGATGGTTGGATGACATCACTGTCTCAATGGACATGAGTTTGAGTAAGCTCTGGGAGTTGGTGATGGACAGGGAAGCCTAGCATGCTGCAGTCCATGGGGTCTCAAAGAGTCAGACATGACTGAGAGACTGAGAGACTGAAGTGAACATTTTTTTCAAGGCCCCCTTTTCCACCCTGCTGAGTACTGCTAAGCGCTCTGTCCTATGCCACCTTCTGTTCATTCTTTACTTAATTCTTAACAACTTCAGCTCTTTCAGTTTCATTACACTACAGGCAACTCCCAGGCCTGTAATTTTATCTAAAGCATCTCTACTGAGATCTAGGATTACCTGATTATTGAAAATATCTCCCAGCACACCAAACTCACATCTTCTTCCCAAATTTCTACTTATATTTTCTAAGTCAGGAATGGCCTTATACTGTAAATCACTCTGCAATTAAAAGAGCTCCAAGTCTTATGCTTTTTTCTTTCTTTCTTTCCCTTTGTTCACTGAGCTACAATTGCTGCTGAAATTACTTGAATTTCAATTCTTAGCTTCAACACCAGGGCACTATAATAGCTTACTGAATCACATAAACTTTTGAATGTGGTTGTCTCCTTCCACTCTTCACTACCCCGTGTCTTTTCCACTCTGTAGTAATAAGGATTTTCTGAAAGTGCAAATCAGATATTGTCACTATTTTAACGTGATCATTGGAATAACTGCTGCAGTCTTAGGGTTATTTCTACTACCAGATTCCTGCCTACCACTTTAGTCTTATCTCTTGTCACTGATGCATTTAAATTTTGTGTTCCTTCTCATACCTGGTGATGAGCCATGTTTGTCAGGACAGTGTTCTCTCTCTGAACAGTATCTCCCCACCCGGACCCCTGACATTCCCAGTCCCCACCCCTAGCCTGTGACTCTAGGTCAACATAAAACAAATGCACTCCAGATCCTTTCATACCGGAATACCCTTGTCCTATCATTCTCAATCACTCTCCATTTCTCTTATAAAACTTAGCATACTGTTTGCCAATTGCTTCTCTAGTATTATGCTTTTCCTGACAGGCTATTGACTCTATTTGTGTAGAATTTGAGTTATTTTGCTCAACATTTTTTCTTCAGTACTTAACTTGGTGTCTAACAATAAAAATGCCCCTGGGAAGGAATAGCAAATACAATTCAATAAAACATTATATATCTAGAAGCTGGATATATTTTTGTTCAATTCCTGAGATAAATAATTGCTTGTTAAATGATGAAACTAATCTAAATCCATTACCCTTACTTCAAGAGATTTTGGAAATGTGTCCACATCAGTGATTAAAAATACATGAAGAGACAAAGGCACAAAGACCACTCAACAGAGAAAATATAGTATTCAACAAGCAGTGATTTAATAATTGGACTTCTGTATTTATTGAAAAAATAGTGCACTTAGACATATATGGTACAATTTTCACAAAAATTATCTCAAGAAAGGATGATAGACGCAAATCTAGAATGCAAAGCTGTATAACTTCTGAGCCTGGCAGGCAATAGTCCATGGAGTTGCAAAGCATAGGACACAACTGAGTGACTGAGCATGCATGCACTGTGGCATTCCTCAGCATCTAATTCTCTGTATTATGTTGATTGCAGCTGGCAAAACTTAAAGTGATGTCTGCATTACTGATCATTCTATAACTTAAAATACTGAGTAAAGTAAGTAAGGTTAAAAACAACTGTATAACTTCTAGAAGAAAACAGGATAAAATCAACATTACTTTGGGTTTTGTGGGTTTTTTTTGTTTTTTGTTTTTTTTTTTTTTTGATACAATGCCAAAAGCACAGTTCATGAAAGAAAAATGGTTAGGTTGGAATTCATGAAAGTTAAAAATATCTGCCATGTGAATGACATTGTTAAGAGAATAAGTAGACAAGCTACAGACTTGAAGACAACATTTTAAAAACATATTTGATAAGGAACTTACAACATTTGATCTCAAACATACAAAGAACTCCTAAATATCAACAGCAAGAAAACAACAATATTAAATTATAGCAAAACATTTGAACAGATACCTCACCAAAGAGGGGCGTATATTCAAAGAGGATATCTGTAGAGAAAACATGAAGATCAGCTTGTGAAGAGGCATTCAGTGTATTTGTCATTGGAGAAGTGAAGCTATAAAACTACAATACCTATGGGAATAACTAAAATCCCAAAATCTAACAATACCAAGTACTGACGAGGATGCAGAGCAACAAGAACTCTCATTCATTGCTTGTGGGAATGCAATATGGTACAACCACTTTATAAGACATGCTTACAGCTCTTTGCAGAGCTAATCATTGCCTTAATGTATGATAAGCAGTAGTGCTTCCAGATATTTACCAAACTTACTTGAATACATATATCCACACAAAAACCAGAATGTACAATTATTGTAGAAAGCTTCATTTATAGTGTCTAGATGCAACTAGGACATCTTACAATAGGTGAATGAATAAATAAACTACAGGACATCCTTATAATGGAATATTCTTAAGCAATGAAAAGGAATTAACTGTCAAATATGTATGGCAACATGGACGAATCTTAAATGCATATTATCAAATGAAAAAATAATTAAGCTGAAAACACTGTATACAGTTTGGTTCCAGTTATGTATTATTCTGTAAACAAAACAGTGGTTGCCAGGGGCTCAAAGAGGGTGAGAATGTTTTTTAGGGTAGTGTAACTATATTGTATGATACTGTAGTGGTGTATATAAAATATTATTTTTTCAGAACTCATAGAACATTTTAGTACAAAGTATGAACCTTTGTACTATAACTTTGTACTAAAACCTTTAGCATATGCACATTTAAAGCTTTGACTGACCCAGCCATTAAAAAGAATTCATTTGAATCAGTTCTAATGAGATGGATGAAACTGGAGCCCATTATACAGAGTGAAGTAAGCCAGAAAGATAAAGATCATTACAGCATACTAACACATATATATGGAATTTAGAAAGATGGTAATGATAACCCTATATGCAAAACAGAAAAAGAGACACAAATGTACAGAACAGACTTTTGGACTCTGTGGGAGAAGGCGAGGGTGGGATGTTTTGAGAGAACAGCATTGAAACATGTATATTATCTATAGTGAAACAGATCACCAGCCCAGGTTGGGTGCATGAGACAAGTGCTCGGGCCTGGTGCGCTGGGAAGACCCAGAGGAATCAGGTGGAGAGGGAAGTGGGAGGGGGGATCAGGATGGGGAATACATGTAACTCCATGGCTGATTCATGTCAATGTATGACAAAACCCACTTCAATATTGTAAAGTAATTAGCCTCCAACTAATAAAAATAAATGAAAAATAAATAAATAAAGCCTCGATTGAAGTTTTCAGATTCCAAGATAAAATGCAGACTATAACAAAGGGATCTAACTCTATCACATTTGTGTGAAACAAAGTTGCTGAATGTAGTGGGGGAAAGGTGTTGAGCTCAGTAACTTTGGAATTGAGTAGAGTCTATAGCAAAGTAATTAGCCTCCAACTAATAAAAATAAATGAAGAAAAAAAAAGTCTAAAGGGGAGAGGAAATGATCTCAAGCACTGTGTTCCAGCTAACAGAGTTGTTTTTTTTTTTGAGGGCATGAATTAACATTTCATAAGCCACTGCATATTACGCTGGAATTAGTGTAAACAGGTGCAGGTGACTGGGAGCCAATCTTTCACTGTTGGAATAGAAAGTTTCAGACAAGCTACAAGAGGAGGCTAGAAAAACCATGAAGAACTATGTGGTCATGGGTTAGAGTTGGAGACATTAGTATGAACTCATGAGTAACATAATGAAGATGCAGTTGATTACCCAAAGAAATATATGTGTGTATATACATGGTTCAGATCAGATAAGTCGCTCAGTCGTGTCCGGACTCTTTGCAACCCCATGAATCGCAGCTTGCCAGGCCTCCCTGTTAGTGCATACTAATTTATATTTCTATTTTTATCATCTGAGAAGGCCTAGGTGCAGTAGCAATGAGCACACCTTCTCTAAGAACTTGTTTTCTAACACCCTTCTCCAATAAACATAACCAGAAATCCTTGAAGAAATGGCTCATTCTAGGACAGTGGCAGGAAGTACACAGAGCATTCCAGGAACACTGCATGGTGCCAGAGAGTAAGCAGATGCTCAAAACAACAATAAACAGTGAATGGGACAAAGCAAAGAGACTCCAGAGCCAACAAAGAATCCTGTGTCAAGGCTGGGACAACTTGAACATAAAGTAAGTGAAGTAGTATTTATTATAACCCAAAGCATAAAATAAATATATGTGAACCTATGCTTCTCAGATGGCAGAACCTTTCTGCCAACAATGCAGGAGGCGCAAGAGACATGGGTTCAACTCTTGGGTCAGGAAGATCACTTGGAGTAGGAAATGGTAACTGGCTCCAGAATTCTTGCCTGGAAATTTCCATGGACAGAGGAGCCTGGTGGTCTACATGGGGTCACAAAGAATCAGACACAATGAGTGACTAAGCACACATACGTATATAGGTCCTTGGTGCGGAGTAAAGAAATGGTATTTAACCTTAACCAAAGTCTAATTATGAAAAAGAAAAAGTCATCAGATAAATGTCAGTTGAGGGCCATTTTACACAACAACTTGGCAGCACTCTCCAAAATTGTCAAAACTATGAAAAATAAAGCCTGAAAAAGTGTCACAGTCAAGAGGAACCTAAGGACAAATGATGGCTAAATGTATTGTGATAAATTGAATGGAATCCTGGAACAGGAACATTGGGTAAAAACCAAGGAAATATGAATAAATTATCAACTTTAGGTAATAATAATTTATCCTCATTTGCTCATTATTTGTAATAAATATACCATACCATGCAGATGCTAATAACTGGGGAAAATGAGTATGAAGTGTACAATAAAGGATTTCTCTGTATACTCTTTCAATCTTTCTGTAAATCTACATCTGTTCTAAAATTAAAAAGTTTATTTAAAAATACATGAAAAGATGTTACTTTCAAAAATTATATATCCATTGTCAAAATTCAGAGAATTATTGACAGACAAAAATGAATTTAACCACTAGTAATTTTCTTTTTTAAGAATATTATTTATCTTGAATAAATTATATTGAATATAATTATATTGAATAAATAATATTTTATATTATTTATCTTGAATTTGATGGACCATTTTACCCTACATCATTTTTCTTCAACTAAATTTTCATTTTTAACTTTGATTATTAATTCAGATCCATTTGATTTGTACCTTTTACACAGTTTATCACTCTTCTTCTGTCTTCCCTATCTATTATCTCTTCTTTCATTATATTCTTTTCTGACTTTTCTGCTGCATTTTGAATAGCTTCTTAAGATCCACTTGCAATTCCTAACTCAGTTCTCCGAAATGCCTCGTAGGCTGTCCTCAGTACCTAGTGAGATCTTCAATTCTGCTTTGATGTTCAATGTTATCACAGGCTACTCTTGTTTTCATCTCAGGCTATGTTGTCTTATTCTCTAGTTTTTTATGTTTCACCCATTTTCTTTAATTTGTCATTTAAATTGACTGTAAGAGTGTAACAACATAAAAATTGTTCATTTCCCTTGTTATATATCTCAAGCTCTATATTCTTTTATGAGTTGGAATTTTGGTGATATCTCCATAGTTTTTCTATAGATGTCCCAATATGTTTTGCTAGTTTTCTGTTTATCAATCTGTTTGCAGATAAATCTGACAGATATAACTGTCCCATAGTTGTATGATTGCTTTCTTTACAGACACCTGGGGCTGATTTGTGTGGCACAGTTTAGATCTCTTGTTATAAACACTCTGTGTCCCATGTATTTCCAGAGTCTATTGCAACGTCAGATATTCAATTATTCATTTAGTAGATCTAATGCTTTTCTTTCATACTTCCTAGTTGGTGCTAGTGGTAAAAACTCTCTGGTCAATGCAGGAGATGTAAGGGATGCAGTTTTGATCCTTTGGTTGGGAAGGTTCCCTGGAGGAGGAAATAGCAACCCACTCCAGTGTTCTTGCCTGGAGAATCCCATGGACAGAGGATCCTAGTGAGCTAAGGTCCACAGGGTCACAAAGAGTTGGGCACAACTAAAGTGACTTAGCACACAGATCTAATACTTTTCTTTCGTACTAGACTATAAGACCCAAGAGTGCATCAACCACATCTCTCTTATTAAACTCTGAATTCACTGCACCTAGCTCGATGGCTACAGCAGACTCTCAACATTGTTTGCAGAATGAATGGAATTGAGCAGTGAGTAGAAAGCTAAGACTAATAGGAAACCCCAGATAGACTGTAGTCCACATGTGGAGTCAACTATTTTAGGTTTGTCTTTGTCGGAAATATCTAAAGTGTATATTCTTTTGATTCATAAAATTAAATATTATTGATAATACTCTATTATTGATGAATTTATATAATAAACTGTATAGTTAGTTCATTTTGACTCATCTCTTAAATTTTTGAGCTTATTTTCCTTTCAGTGGGTTAGAAGTAAGTTATATGAAATTTGTTTATTAACAAATTTGGTTAGTATGTGCTGAGTTGCTTCAGTTGTGTCTAACTCTTTCCATAGCCTGCCAGGCTCCTCTATCTGTAGGATTCTCCAGGCAAGAATACTGGAGTAGGTTGCCATGTCCTCCTCCAGGGGATCGTCCTGACTCAGGGACTGAATTTGCATCTCTTACATCTCTTCTATGGCATGTGAGTTCCTTACCACTAGTGCCACCTGGGAACCCCACAGTCAGTGAGGTTTTTTCAATTGTTTTTATGGGAGAGAGGTATTGTGGAGAATATGCTAACAGTTACAAGATGATTTAAACATGTAGAAAAGTCAAATACCTTAAAAGAAGCACTTCAAGAGTCTTCTTAGAGAGTTAACAACAAACTGGAAGATGCTATATAATTTAATTTGCTGTCTTCTGTTTTACTTGGAAAACTGATCTTGCCTACTTATGATGGTCTAGAAACAATTGTGCTAAAGGATACTTGACTGTAATAAGAATATGATAGTGAAATTGGGATTTGTTTTTAAATAACAAAAATTCCCACCTGTATTTTACTATTCTTTTAATGAGTGAGTTTTAGTGTGTTTACAGGATTCCACTGACTTTTGTGCTCTGATTTTTTTTTAGTGTTGTAAAAAATGTTTAATATTGAAAAAAATTGTGAGGGTTACAAAAATTGTACAACTTAAATATTTACATTAGAGCTCTCCATGAATTTGTCACATTTGGAACAGATTTTAGGTTCTATTATTTTTGTTTTTTTAAAAAATGTGTATTTTGGAATGTATTAAGTAATGTGAAAGATATGAATGTATAATAAAGAATCTGATGATAATGATATTAGGAAATAATCAGTGTTTACTAAATGATCCAAAAGATGTAAGGTATTTGTTTAAGTATATATCTACATATTTATAATAGTGAGAATATGCCAAAACACATAGAGTTTTCTAAAACTGTACTGAGAAAGATTTTTCTCAACTTAAAGATTTTTCTTACTAATCAAGAAAATTTAAAAAAAAATTCAGCATTCAAATAAAGAAGTTATCAAAAATAAAATTGCATGAAAGTAGGGGGAGGGATGGAATTTTAAGGAGGAAATTTGTTGAATTAGCAAGTAGAAAATGCAGAATTGTTAAGTATGATTAGCATCTGGTTCTTTTTATATGCTTAATATGTATTTTAATGATAAAAATAGAATCATCCAAAAAATAATAATAAAGCAACAGCACACTTGTCAGCGAGACAAAGCATACTTTATCATACTTGCTTCAACTTGCTCTCCATTTCATCCAAGAAATGTTATAGAGTTCAAAGACCCTGTATCATCAGGCCACTTTTATTTCTGCCTTTCCTTAGTTAACTACTATCTGAAGGCTATAATTTTTATTTATGTAAATATATTTTCTGTACATGTATGTACCCAGAATGTAATTTAATTATCATTTTTAATATTCTTAAGTATTATTATGTTGAACATATCTTTTTATAACTTTCTTTTTCAATCCAAATCCATAATAATATAAAATAGAATGAATATAAATATTAACTCTTTTGAAATGAGTAGACTGAATGAATATTACTGGATTAATAAATCCCTAAAACTTTAACAATGATTCTTTTCAGATGCTTAAGGTTAATAGTGACTTTTCATTTTTGTAATGTATTTTAGAATTTAGTATGATGGATTTTAATTCTCTCACAATTAAAATGCATATGCAATATGTTTGAGGGCAATATGTAAAAAGCTCTGCAAAAATGGAGAAAATAATAATATAAACAATTTTTTTTTATAAAATTAAGGATTACAAATTATGTGTTAAAAATCAGTAACTGCTAACTAGTTACACATTTCTGCATCTCTCTCACTTTACTTTTTGGCAATACCTCACCATGTAGTTTTAAATCTGTTTTTAAGTATCAAGATTCAAAAAGTTTCTGTTGCACAGGATAGAAAAAGTTTTCAGCATAAAAATAATTTTCAAAACTAAACTAATTGCATATCTATATATGTATATCTATGTCTAATGATGATCGCTATAAATAATGCCACAAACATTGTGGTGCGTATATTTTTTTGAGTTAGAATTTTTCTTTTCTTTGGCTATACATGCAAGAGTGGAATTGCTGATTCATTTGCTCTCTGAGGAACCTCCATGTTGTTCTCCATGGTGGCTATGTCAATTTACATTCCCACCAACAGTGTAGGAGAATTCATTTTTCTCCACACACTCTCCAGGGTTTATTGTAAACATTTTGATGATAGTCACTCTGACAGGAATGAGCTATCTTTTTGGAAAAAATGTCTATGCAGGTTTTATGCCTACTTTTAAACTGGATTGTCTATTTTTGATATTGAGTTGTTTGAGCTTTTTGTATATTTCAGATATTAACCACTTAGTAGATACATCGTTTGTAAATATCTTCTCCCATTCAGTGTGTTGTCGTTTTGTTTTGCTGATGGCATTCTTCACTGTGCAGAAGTTTTAAGTTTAATTAGGGTCTGTTTGTTTATTTTTGGTTTTGTTTCCTTTGCCTTAAGAGGTAGATCCCCCTAAAAATATTGCTATAATTTATGTCAAAGAGTGTTCAGCTTGTTATCTTCTAGGGATTTTATAGTTTCAGATCTTACATTTAGGTCTTTATTCATTTTGAAGGTCTTTTTTTTTTTTTTTCTATATGGTATGAGAAAATGTTCTAATTTCATTCTTTAGCATATAGTTGTCCAGTTTTCCCAGCATGACTTGTTGAAGAGACTGTCTTCTCACCGTTGTATATTTTTATCTCCTTTACTGTAGATTAATTAACCATAAGGTTATGGATTTATTTCTATAAAATTTTTGAATCACTATGCTATACACTTGCAGCTACTATAATATTGTAAATCATCTATAACTCAATAAAACATTTAAAAATCTCAGCTGACAGTAAAATTATACTCAATTTACTTATATTAACTCATCAACATTATACACCATTTTGTAGTTTACTTAGGCAATGAAGGTATGTTTTAAAAGAGCTTTTTAAGCTTTGTACAAGATTACTTTGTAGGCTTTATGTAATAGTAATGTTCACCTCATCTTTGATTAAACAATGTTGAACAATAAGAGAAGCAAATGGCATGTCCTGCTGTAGGATCTGCATAATACAATTTAAGCCAGACATGATACAATTCTCAGTTGATTTCTTTAAAACAAAGCTTTATTGAAATATCCAATCATTCTTCAACGTGGTGATGATGGTGAACCTAATTAAGAAAGGAATGTAGATGATTTTGCAAAGTTCTGGGGGCTTGTACTGTTAAAATATTACAGAAGCCTATTTTTTAGAACTGTTATAAGGGTTTTTTTTAATTTATTTTAATTGGAGGCTAATAACTTAATATTGTGGTGGTTTTTGCCATAAATTCACATGAATCAGCCATGGGTGTACATGTGTTCCCCATCCTGACCCTTCCTCCCACCTCCCTCCCCATCCCATCCCTCAGGGTCATCCCAGTGCACCAGCCCTGAGCACCCTGTCTCATGCATCGAACCTGGATTGGCGATCTATTTCACATATGATAAACATGTTTCAATGCTATTCTCTCAAATCATTCCAGCCTCACCTTCTCTCACAGAGTCCAAAATCTGTTCTTTACATCTGTGTCTCTTTTGCTGTCTCATTTATAGGGTCATCATTACCATATTTCTAAATTCCACATATATGTGTTAATATACTGTATTGGAGTTTTTCTTTCTGACATACTTTGCTCTGTATAATGGCTCTGTATAATAGGCTCCAGTTTCATCCACCTCATTAGAACTGAATCAAATGCATTCTTTTTAATGGCTGAGTAATATTCTGTTGTGTATATGTACCATAGCTTTCTTATCCATTTGTCTACTGATGGGCATCTAGGTTGCTTCCGTGTCCTGACTATTATAAACAGTGCTGCGATGAACATTAGGGTGCACGTGTCTCTTTCAGATCTGGTTTCCTCAGTGTGTATGCCCAGAAGTGGGATTGCTGGGTCATATGGCAGTTCTATTTCCAGTTTTTTAAGAAATCTCCACACTGTTCTCCATAGGGGCTGTACTAGTTTGCATTCCCACCAACAGTGTAAGAGGGTTCCCTTTTCTCCACACCCTCTCCAGCATTTGTTGCTTGTAGACTTTTGGATAGCAGCCATCCTGACTGGCATGTAATGGTACCTCATTATGGTTTTGATTTGCATTTCTCTGATAATGAGTGATGTTGAGCATCTTTTCATGTGTTTGTTAGCCATCTTTATGTCTTCTTTGGAGAAATGTCTGTTTAGTTCTTTGGTCCATTTTTTTGATTGGGTCATTTGTTTTTCTGGAATTGAGCTTCAGGTGTTGCTTGTATATTTTTGAGATTAATCCTTTGTCTGTTGCTTCATTTGCTATTATTTTCTCCCAATCTGAGGGCTGTCTTTTCACCTTGCTTATAGTTTCCTTTGTAGTGCAAAAGCTTTTAATTTTCATTAGGTCCCATTTGTTTATTTTTGCTTTTATTTCCAATATTCTGGGAGGTGGGTCATAGAGGATCCTGCTGTGATTCATGTCGGAGAGTGTTTTGCCTATGTTCTCCTCCAGGAGTTTTATAGTTTCTGTTCTCACATTTAGATCTTTAATCCATTTTGAGTTTATTTTTGTGTATGGTGTTAGAAAGTGTTCTAGTTTCATTCTTTTACAAGTAGTTGACCAGTTTTCCCAGCACCACTTGTTAAAGAGGTTGGGTTTATCATTAAAAAGTTAAATTCATATATTCATAGACTTCTTGATAGCAGCCATTCTGACTAGCATGAGATGGTACCCCATTTTGGTTTTGATTTGCATATCTCTGATAATGAGTGATGTTGAGCATCTTTTCATGTGTTTGTTAGCCATCTGTATGTCTTCCTTGGAGAAATGTCTGCTTAGTTCTTTGGCCCTTTTTTTTTTTTTCATTTATTTTTATTAGTTGGAGGCTAATTACTTTACAATATTGTATCAGCCATGGATTTACATGTATTCCCCATCCTGATCCCCCCTCCCACCTCCCACTCTACCCGATCCCTCTGGGTCCTCCCAGTGCACCAGGCCTGAGCACTTGTCTTATGCATCCAACCTGGGCTGGTGACTGGCCCATTTTGTTTATTGGGTCGCTTATTCTTCTCGAATTGAGCTGCTGGAGTTGCTTGTATATTTTTGAGATCAATTCTTTGTCAGTTGCTTCATTTGCTATTATTTTCTCCCATTCTGAAGGCTGTCTTTTCACCTTGCTTATAGTTTCCTTCGTTGTGCAAAAGCTTTAAAGTTTAATTAGGTCCCATTTTTTTTTTATTTTTGCTTTTATTTTCCTTGTTAATTTTCTGTTTAGTTGATCTATCTATAGGTGTGAGTGGGGTATTAAAGTCTCCCACTATTATTGTGTTACTGTTAATTTCCCCTTTCATACTTGTTAGCATTTGCCTTACATATTGTGGTGCTCCTATGTTGGGTGAATATATATTTATAATTGTTATATCTTCTTCTTGGATTGATCCTTTGATCATTATGTAGTGTCCTTCCTTGTCTCTTTTCACAGCCTTTATTTCAAAGTCTATTTTATCTGATATGAGTATTGCGTCTCCTGCTTTCTTTTGGTGTCCATTTGTGTGAAATATCTTTTTCCAGCCTTTCAATTTAAGTCTGTATGTGTTCCTAGGTTTGAGGTGGGTCTCTTGTAGACAGCATATATAGAATTCTTCTTTTGTATCCATTAGCCAGTCTTTGTCTTTTGGTTGGGGCATTCAACCCATTCACCTTTAAGGTAATTATTGATAGGTATGATCCCGTTGTCATTTACTTTGTTGTTTTGGGTTTGGGTTTATAAACTTTTTCTGTGTTTCCTGTCTAGAGAAGATCCTTTAGCATTTGCTGAAGAGCTGGTTTGGTAGTGCTGAATTCTCTCAGCTTTTGCTTGTCTGTAAGGCTTTTGATTTCTCCTTCATATCTGAATGAGATCCTTGCTGGGTACAGTACTCTGGGTTGTAGGTTATTCTCTTTCATTACTTTAAGTATGTCCTGCCGTTCCCTTCTGGCCTGAAGAGTTTCTGTTGATAGATCAGCTCTTATCCTTGTGGGAATCCCCTTATGTGTTATTAGTTGTTTCTCCCTTGCTGCTTTTAATATTTGTTCTTTGTGTTTGATCTTTGTTAATTTGATTAATATGTGTCTTGGGGTGTTTTGCCTTGGATTTATCCTGTTTGGGACTCTCTGGGTTTCTTGGACTTGGGTGGCTATTTCCTTCCCCATTTTAGGGAAGTTTTCAACTTTTATCACCTCAAGTATTTTCTCTTGGCCTTTCTTTTTGTCTTCTTCTTCTGGGATTCCTATGATTCGAATGTTGTGTCATTTAACATTGTCCCAGAGGTCTCTGAGGTTGTCCTCATTTCTTTTATTTTTTTCTTTTTTTCCTCTCTGCTTCATTTATTTCCAACATTCTATCTTTCACCTCACTTATCCTATCTTCTGCCTCAGTTATTCTACTGTTGCTTCCCTCCAGAGTGCTTTTGATCCCAGTTATTGCATTATTCATTATTGATTGACTATTTTATTTCTTTTAGGTCCTTGCTAAACTTTTCTTGCATCTTCTCAATCCTTGTCTCCAGACTATTTATCTGTAACTCCATTTTGTTTTCAATATTTTGGATCATTTTTACTATCATTATTCTGAATTCTTTTTCAGGTAGACTCCCTATCTCCTCCTCTTGTGTTTGGTTTGGAGGGATTTTTTATCATGTTCCCTTACCTGCTGAATACTTCTCTGCCTTTTCATCTTGTTTAGGTTGCTGTGTTTGGGGTGGAAGTTTGTGTATGCTGGGAGTCTGTCGTTCCTCTTTATTGTGGAGGTTCCTCCATGTGGGAGTGGTTGGATGAGTGGATTGTCATGGTTTCCTGGTTAGAGAAGCTTGCTTTGGTGTTTTGGTGTGTGGAGCTGGATCTCTTCTCTCTGGAGTGCAATGAAGTGTCCAGTAGTGAGTTTTAAGGTGTCTATGAGTTTGGTGTGACTTTTGGCCACCTGTATTTTTGTGCTCAGGGTTATATTCCTGCATTGTTGGAAAATTAGCTTGGTATGTCTTGCTCTGAAACTTGGTGGCTCTTGGGTGGCACTTGGTTTCAGTGTAGGTATGGAGGCTTTTGGATGGGCTCTTGTTGATTAATGTTCCCTGGAGTTTGGCGTTTTCTGGGGTTATCAAGTTTTGGATTTAAGCCTCCTGCCTCTGGCTTTCAGTCTTATTCTTACAGAGCCTCAAGACTTCTCCATCTATACAGCACTGATGATTAAACATCTAGGTGAATAGTGAAAAGATTCTTCACAGTGAGGGACACCCAGAGAGGTTCACAGAGTTACATGGAGAAGAGATGAGGGAGGAGGGAGATAGAGGGGACCAGGAGGAGAAAAGTGGGAGTCAAAATGGGAGAGACCAATCTAGCCACTAATCAATTCCCTATTTACTCTCCACAGTTTGGAACACTCAGAGAGGTTCATGGAGTTCCATAGAGAAGAGAAGAAGGAGGAAGGAGATAGAGGATGACAGGAGGGGAAATCAAAAGGATAGGGACCAATCTAGCCTGTGATCAGTTCCCTAGGTGTTCTCCACAGTCTCAGTTCAGTTCAGTTCAGTCACTCAGTCGTGTCCAGCTCTTTGCGACCCCATGAATCGCAGCACACCAGGCCTCCCTGTCCATCACAAACTCCTGGAGTTTGCTCAAACTTATGCCCATTGAGTCGGTGATGCTATCCAGCCATCTCATCCTCTATCGTCCCCTTCTCCTGCCCCCAATCCCTCCCAGCATCAGGGTCTTTTCCAATGAGTCAACTCTTTGCATGAGGTGGCCAAAGTATTGGAGTTTCAGCCTCAGCATCAGTCCTTCCAATGAACACCCAGGACTGATCTTTAGGATGGACTGGTTGGATCTCCTTGCAGTCCAAGGGACTCTCAAGAGTCTTCTCCAACACCACAGTTCAAAAGCATCATTTTTTCACCACTCAGCTTTCTTCACAGTCCAACTCTCACATCCATACATGACCACTGGAAAAACCATAGCCTTGACCAGACAGATCTTTGTTGCCAAAGTAATGTCTCTGCGTTTTAATATCCTTTCTAGGTTGGTCATAACTTTCCTTCCAAAGAATAAGCGTCTTTTAATTTCATGGCTGCAATCACCATCTGCAGTGATTTTGGAGCCCCCCAAAATAAAGTCTGACACTGTTTCCACTGTCTCCCCATCTATTTCCCATGAGGTGATGGGACCAGATGCCATGATCTTAGTTTTCTGAATGTTAAGCTTTAAGCCAACATTTTTCACTCTCCTCTTTCACTTTCATCAAGAGGCTTTTTAATTCCTCTTCACTTTCTGCCATAAGGGTGGTGTCATCTACATATCTGAGGTTATTGATATTTCTCCCAGCAATCTTGATTCCAGCTTGTGCTTCTTCCAGCCCAGCGTTTCTCATGATGTACTCTGCATAGAAGTTAAAAAAGTAGGGTGACAATATACAGCCTTGACGTACTCCTTTTCCTAATTGGAACCAGTCTATTGTTCCATGTCCAGTTCTAACTGTTGCTTCCTGACCTGCATACAGGTTTCTCCAGAAGCAGGTCAGGTGGTCTGGTATTCCCATCTCCTTCAGAATTTTCCACAGTTTATTGTGACCCACACAGTCAAAGGCTTTGGCATAGTCAATAAAGCAGAAATAGATGTTTTTCTGGAACTCTCTTGCTTTTTTGATGATCCAGCTTGGAACACCCTAAAAGATTCACAGAGTTAAGTAGAGAAGAGAAGTGGGAGGGAGGAGATAGAGGTGACCTGGGGAAGACAAAGGAGAGTCAAAAGGGGAGAAAGCAATCAAGCCAGTAATCACATTCCTAAGTAAAAATGGGTACTGAAGATTGGATTCTTAAAGGTACAGAATTGATAACAAATACCAAAAAGCAAATATTAAAAATCTAGAGTAGAGGTTAGACTCTCAAAAATACAATATTTAAAAAAAATTGCAAAAGTTATAAAAAAAAGCATATGAAATTTGCTTTAAAAGTAGGGTCATTTTTTGGGCCAGGTAATAGTAGGTTTTAAAAATGAAAATTAAAGGAGTAATAAAGAACTTAAAAATTTTAAAAAAAATTAAAAAATGATAATAGTAAAATATATCTAGGAATTTCTCTGGAGCTGTTGAGGGCAGAGTGAGGTCACTTCAGTTTCAGATAGTTCCGTGTTCCAGCTTATACTTCTTCTCAAGGTCTATAGGTCCCTTCCAATGTAGCCAGTGCTACCTAAAGGGATTTAGTCTGTTGCACCTGTCACTTCCAATGCAGTTCCTTCTTATTTGTTTATTTTGGCTTCCGCTATTTGCAAGCCTCTTCAGTATCTAACTTCTGCCCTGACACAAGGGGGTGAAGGTGGTCACTTAGTTAGGCTCAGTTGTTCAGTTGTGCTGTGGGGAGGGAGGAAGTCTGCAGACAAATATCACTGGTGTGTGTGGGGAGTGCGTGCAGTGTCTGGGCCACACTGGGTTTGCCCCCGATCACGGCGTGTTGTGTTTGCTTTCCCAGTCTACAGTGCTCAGGCTCCAGGTTGCTCTGCAGGGGAACTGTCCAAAGCCGGCCCTGGGTTTTGTGCACTGCCCAGGTCTAAGCTGCTCAGGTTGGGGTCTCAGGTACTCAACAAAGGCACAGACTCAGTAGGGCCTGCATTTTGTGCCCTTCCCTGGTACAAGCACTCAGGCGATTAGGTGCTTGGTGAGCGCACTCTTCCCAGGTGGGCTCTGCATCTTATCACCTCCCCAGACACAGTCACTCAGTTTCCTGGGTGCGCAGCAGGACTGCCATCTCAAGTGCTACATGTGTCTCCTCTGCGGAGCTGATCTCTGGCTGTGGCCCTCCTGGTGGATGTCAACCGTCTAGGATCCCAGGAAGACTTGGCTAGCAACTGGGAGCCTGCTCGCAGTTTGGTAGAGGATGCTGTATCTGGGCCGAGTTTGCCCCTTGCCTTCTGGCTCTGACTCTCACCAGCCTGCCTCCCTGCCTCCAGCAAGGGGAGGGACTGGTCTGCAGCCGGCTAGCTCTCCTCTGGTATTGGCTCAGTCCTTTATTCTGTGAGCGAGCCTGGCACTGCCTTAGATTAACGCTTGTTGAGGGAAAGTTTTCTCTCTCTCTCTCTCTCTTTTTTTTTTTTCTTCTCTCTCCGGCTATCCTATGGTTTGGGTTGCTATCTCACGTTAGCTCCTTCAGATTGCCCTCAGGGTATTCAGGCCCCGTCGTTACCCTAAGCAATGCAGCCCTCGCCTCCCTGTTCAGTCCCCACTTGCTTGTGGTGGACATGAGCGTCTGGGCTACTTCTCCGCTGGGAGTTGCAGTTAGGCGTGTAATCTGTGGGTTTTATTTATTTATTTATTTATTTATTTTTCCTTCCGGTTATGTTGCCCTCTAAGATTCCAAAACTCCCCACAGACCCACTGGTGAGAGGGTTTCCTGGTGTTTGGAAACTTCTTCAAAACTCCCTCCCTGGGACTGGTGTTCACCCCTAATTCTTTTGTCTCCCTTTTTATCTTTTATATTTTGTCCTACCTCCTTTTGAAGACAATGGACTGCCTTTCTGGGTGCCTGGTGTCCTCCGCCAGCGTTCAGAAGTTGTTTTGTGGTATTTGCTCAGCGTTCAAATTATCTTTTGATGGATTTGTTGGGGAGAAAGTAGTCTCCCCATCCTATTGCTCCGCCATCTTAGGACCGCGTCTTGTTATAAGGTTCTTACATTTATTTGGAAAGTTTTTAAAAGAGTCATTTAAGGTACACTCTAACAGGTAAAGAACTAATATTGTACTACATAGGGAACAACAACATTAAGTTTTACAAATGTATAGCTAAAATGTAGGTAATATGAGTAATAAATATTCCAAAGGAAGGCAAGAAAGGTAAAATAAGGGAACATAAAACATGTGAAGCAATTAGAAAGTAGAAAGATTATAGACTCAAAAATTATATCTGAAAGTTAATGTAATTATTACATTAATTTTAAATGGTTAAAATTTCAAATTAGAAGATAAAGATCATCAGGATCAATATTAAAAAGCAAACATAGCTCAACCATTGCTGTTTAAAAGAGATGCACTTTAGATATTAGGACACAGAAAGATTTAACTTGAAAGGACAAAAAACGATATACACTTGATCCTCACATATTCAAAATTATTCACATATTCAAAATTCACCTACATTACAATTTATTTGTAACCTTGAAATCAATGCTCCTATGCTTTCAAGTCATGTGTAAACTTGAATTCTCTGTACAGCAGTGAAAAATCTGCACCTCCTGACACACAGCTTTCCAGACAAAGTTGAAGAAGGTAACATTCTGCCTTCTTGTTTCAGATCTTGTACTGTAAGTGTGTCCTTTTTGCAGTATACTTAGTGCCACGTATTTTAAATTTTTGTGGTGTATGTGTGTGTGTGTATGTGTGTGTGTGTGTGTGTGAATTTTTGTATTTAAGTGGCCCCTCACGTAGTATTGAAGTGACGTCTCATGCTCCTAATGGTAAAAAGGCTGTAATGTGCCTTCTGAAGAAATTAAGATGAGCATCATTCAGACATGTGTCATAGTGCTATTGCCCACAAGTTCAGTGTTAATGAACCAACAATATATTTTACATAAGGGGTCTTTAGATAGAAACACATAAAAAACAGGGTTATGTAGTTAGCAATTTATGAGAGTTGTGACCAGAGGCTCACAGGTACCTAACTATATCAGTCATTTTACTACTGGAGAAGTTAGATTTTATAATAAGAAATATTCAAGAAATAAAGAAGAAGATTTTATAATGATAAAATAAGAAAAAACTAATATATTTATATTCATTTAATTATATCAAATATATGTAACAAAAGGTATGAGAGAAAAGGAGCAATGGATAAATTCATAATCATGGCTAGAGATTTTAACTCACTCCCTCAATAACAGAAAACCAACCTCAAAGTCAGTAAAAAATACACAAGATTATAACAACACAATTAATGCATTGATCAACAATTTGACCTGCCTGACACACAGAATACCACTTCGTACAAATGTAGTATTCACATTGTTTTAAAATACATTAAGGCACATGGATTCTTTTTTTTTTAATTGCTTTTATTAAGTGTTTAAATTTTTACAATTAATGTTTCTAAGTGCACAAGAACATTTATTATTAGTAAATACCTACATTTATCCTTTTTGAATCTACTTAAATCATTGTGTGTTGAGAAATATTTAGTCTAATATTATAATTGTTACATCTCTAAAATTTTATTTTGCATCTACCAAATATAACTTTAGACATGCCATTATTTTCAAACTTTGTCACTTTTGTTTCTTGCTGTTGTTTTTAAGCAGATTTTTATTGGAACGTAATTGCTTTACAATTGCTGCTTTACACTTGTTGTACATCAAAGTGAATCAGTCACATGTATACATATATCCTCTCTTTTTTCTATTTCCTTTCCATGTAGCTTACCAAGAGCACTGAGTAGAATTCCCTGTCCTATATGGTAGGTTCTTGCTAGTTATCTATTTTATACCTAGTTGTGCATATATGTCAGTCCCGATCTTTCAAGGCACATAGATTCTTCACCCCCCTCAAAAAAAAAAAATTGTTTAAAGCCATTAAGCAAATTCTAACATATTTTGAAGGAATAAGATAATAAAGATTATAATCTTTGATTGCAGTGGAATTAAACTAGAAATTAGCAAAAAAAAAAAAAAAAAAAAAGATAATTAGAAAACCCCCAGAAGGTAGGAAATAAAGCAACAAACTTTTCAATAACCTGTAGTGTACTCAGGGTTTCCCTGGTGGCGCAGTGGGTAAAGAATCTGCCTGCAATGTGGGAGACCTGAGTTTGATCCCTGGGTCAGGAAGTGACCATCAGGATGTTGATACGTAGCAAGAGGAAACATTATGGACAAAGCTGGGTATAGGGCTGAGCAGGTCTTCCCAGGAGAACATCTCTTCACGTGAGGTCTGAGAACCAGTATCATAATTCCTTGGGGACTTGTTTAAACTGTGCTTTTTAATTGAGATTTTACTAAATGTAACTATTAAGATAAAGAGAATTAGTATCTGTATAATATTGAATTGTTTCATCCATTAACATAGAATAACATAATATATCTAAATAACAGAATATTCATATATGCTTTAAACCTTGAAGAGTCTTGACATATATTAAATTACAATAATTGCTAGCTATTGTTCTGTTTCTATTGTATATATTTATTTGTTTTCCTATAATTTCTAGGTTTTTACCCAGGTCTAGAGAAATGCAGGGCTCCCTTGGTAGCTCAGCTGGTAAAGAATCCACCTGAAATGCAGGAGACCCTGGTTTGATTCCTGGGTAGGGAAGTTCCGTTGAAGAAGGTAAAGCTACCCGATCTACTGGGCTACCCACTCTACTTGGGCTTCCCTGGTAGCTCAGATGGTAAAGAATCCACCTGCAATGTGGGAGACCTGGGTTCGATCCCTGGGTTAGGAAGCTCCCCTAATGGAGGGCATCGCAAACCACTCCAGTATTCTTGCCTGGAGAATCATCATGGGCAGAAGAGCCTGGCAGGCTACAGTCCATGGGTCTGCAAAGAGTCAGACACAACTGAGCGACTAAGCACAGCATAGAGAAATACAACTGGTTTACAAAATTAATCAATTATCTACAGTAACATTTCCATAAACTTGTTAATTTTGTGTACAAATGCTAATCTTTTTTATTTAAATCTTATTCTTCTTTCTTGTTTTGTAGAATAGGCCTGGACGTCTGTTACTAAACAGTAGAAATAGGGAATTGCTAGAATAAAATAAATGACTAATTTTTTTTTCTATTAGATATGATTTTTTTAGATGTCATTATATAATCTTTATTGACGATGGTAGGCAGAATTCTAAAATGACCCCCAATGTTCCTGCCCCCTTAATGTATATGTCTGGTGTATTGCTCTCCCTTTATGTGTCAGCAAGACTTAAAAATATGATGGAATTTCATTACCAGAATTAGTCTAGATTATATGGCAAATAAGCTTCCCTGGTAGCTTAGATGGTAAAGCATTTGCCCACAATGTGGGAGACTCAGGTTCAATCCCTGGGTCAGGAAGATTCCCTGGAGAAGGAAATGGCAACCCACTTCAGGATTCTCACCTGGAAAATCCCATGGACAGAGGAGCTTGTCAGGCTACAGTCCATGGGGTTACAAAGAGTCGGACACGACTGAATGACTTCACTTTTACTTTTCACTTTCTTTTCATATGTCAAATATAATCTGAGAATTTATATTTCTCAGGAGAAATATTATAGAAAAATTATATTTCCTGAGAAATCTGTATGCAGGTCAAGAAGCAACAGTTAGAACCAGACATGGAACAACAGACTGGTTCCAAATTGGGAAAGGAGTACACCAAGGCTGTATATTGTCACTCTGCTTATTTAAATTATGTGCAGAGTATATCATTCAAAATGCCGATGAACTGGATGAAGCAAAAGTTGGAATCAAGATTGGCAGGAGAAATATTGATAACTTCAGATATGCAGATGACACCACCCTTATGGCAGAAAGCAAAGAAGAACTGAAGAGCCTCTTGATGAACATGAAAGAGGAGAGTGAAAATGTTGGGTTAAAACTCAATATTCAAACAACTAAGATCATGGCATGCAGTCCCATCACTTCATGTCAAATAGATGGGGAAACAATGGAGGCAGTGAGAGACTTTCTTTTCTTGGGCTTCAAAATCACTGCAGATGGTGACTGCAGCCATGAAATTAAAAGATGCTTGCTCCTTGGAAGAAAAGCTACAACCTACATGACATATTAAAAAGCAGAGATACTACTTTGCCAACAAAGGTCTATCTAGTCAAAGCTATGATTTTTCCAGTAGTCATGTATGGATGTGAGAACTGGACCATAAAGAAAGCTGAACACCAAAGAATTGATGCTTTTGAACTCTAGTGTTGGAGAAGACTCAAGAGTCTCTTGCTTGGACTGCAAGGAGATCCAATCAGTCTACCCTAAAGGAAATCAGTCCTGAATATTCTTTGGAAAAACTGATGCTGAAGCTGAAACTCCAATACTTTGGCCACCTGGTGTGAAGAACTGAGTCACTGGAAAATACCTTGATACTGGGAAAGATTGAATGCAGGAGGAGAAGGGGATGACAAATGATTAAATGGTTGGCTGGCATCTCCGACTCAATGGACAAGAGCTTGAGTAAGCTCTGGGAGTTGGTGATGGACAGGGAAGCCTGGCATGCTTTAGTCCATGGGGTCTCAAAGAGTCAGACACAACTGAGTGACTGAACTGAACTAATATGACTAAAGCAAAGGTGTTCTGCAGAATGTTATTATAGTTCCTAATCAGTTCCTAATCATCAAAAGGGAAGTTATTCTCAGTGGGTCTGATCCATTCAAGTGAGCCATCAACAAGAGGGCCCAGGACTTTTCTAAAGTGAGAGATTTGTACCAAGAAAGATGATGTGGCACACATGAAGAAGGAAATAGCCACATTGGGAACTGCTTTTGCAGCTGCTGCTGCTGCTAGGTCACTTCAGTCGTGTCCGACTCTGTGCGACCTCTTAGACGGCAGCCCACCAGGCTCCCCCGTCCCTGGGATTCTCCAGGCAAGAACACTGGAGTGGGTTGCCATTTCCTGCTTATGGAGAGAGCCAAATGGAAAGACCTCTAGAAGCTGAGAGCAATTCTGGTGGTTAGACTGAAAGGAACAGAAACTTCATTCCTATACCTCTAGGAACTGAATTCTGCAGCAAACTAAAATCTCTTGGAAACAGACTCTTTTTCAGCCAAGCCACCAGATGGACGACAGCTTGGCCAATACATTGATTTGAGCTGGGGAATCCTGTTCCATGGAAACGACACCATAATAAATGTGTGTTTAAGGCACTAAGTTTGTGGTGATGTATTATTCAACAATACAAAACTAATGCATTGCATTACCAAAATGCCTTTACCAAAATTATTAAGAATTTTATTACAAAATCACAGATAATCATTGAAAATTAACTAACACTTTTCTTAATATACATTGGCATATCTCAAGTTTACTGAATTGGTGAATTATCCCTAAAAAGTTTATTTTTAAAGGTTCTATTGAACTCAGTTAATATTTTTTTTTAATTTATGGCCTATGCTCACTAGATAAATGGGCCTAGTTTTTTATTTTATGTTTTCTTATCAGATTTGAAAACATAAAGTTGGACCAGCCACAAAAAATGAATAGAAAAAAAAAAAAAATGAATAGAGAAAATAGAAAAGGCTTTCTCTTTTTTAACTTTACTATATTTACTTGTATAAGATAGAAATCATCTGTTTTATGAAAGTTTGGTGAGTTTATAAAAAGTTTATTAAAAAGTTTTATAAAAGTTTATAGAAGTATGTCCTTTCATAATGTGCATGCATATCAAATGATCATGTTGTACACTTTAAATGCATTACAACTTTGTTTGTTAATTATGCCTCAGTAATGTAAAAGTGATACAACAAACACTCCTCAAATTTGGGAAACATGGATAAGCAAAAATAAAAGAAAATAAAGTCACTTACCATGCCAACACCGAGTTTAGCTGTGATAGCACTTTAGTGTATTTCCCTCGGGTCTTTTATGTAATTTGCCATTGACTTATTTAAAAACTATCCATACACATTTAAGTGATGCTGAGCACAGTGGGAGGAGCAGGGAGACCCTGAAACAAGACAAGCACAGTCCCATTCTGGCAGAGGTCACAGTTTGACGATAGAGGCAAACTCTGACCAGGGTCCACAGGTGCAGCCGTGCTGGGACTGCAGGTCCAGGGAGTACGGTGTGTAGGGATGTGATGTGGCTAAAAGTCCAGGGAAAAGTTGGAATTAAATCTGAGACTGAAGAGGAGATGCTGGTTGGGGGAGAGGGAAAGAACACTCCACACAGAAGTGAGTGTATGAAGGCACTACAGTGGGGGAAAGAATACACTTGTGAAGACAGAACAATATTCAGATATGGCAGACCACATAAAGTAAGGAGGAGAGGGCATGAGATGAGCTTGGAGACCTTGGCAGGACTCTGGGGGCTCTTTAAGCTGGTGCAGTTCCTTCTGCAGCAGTTATCTGGAGACATGGGGATGTTTACTACATCCCTCTGGATCACACACATTAGCGGGTGTGATGCACCTGAAAGGAGGTGATGGTGTTCCACTGAGTGACCATGAGACTTGATCAGACTGGTGTCCATGCTGGGGGTTAGGGGGATGTTTCTTAGAGGGTGAAAGAAATGTTAATTACATGTTCAGTTTCTTCAGGATAATTTTATCTAATCAACTTTCCCTTTTTATTTGTCCTAGTTTGTTGTTGTTCAGTTGCCAATTGTGTCTGACTCTTTGTGACCCCATGGACTGCAGCATGCCAGGCCTCCCTCTCCCCCACCATCTCCAGGAGTTTGCCCAAGTTATATGCATTGCATTGGTGATACATCTAACCATCTCATCCTCTGTCACCCTCTTCTCCTTCTGCCTTCCATCTTTCCCAGCATCAGTGTCTTCCAATAAATCAGTTCTTTGCATCAAGTGGCCAAAGTATTGGAGCTTCAGCATCAATCCTTCCAAAGAGTATTCAGGGCTGATTTCCTTTAAGATAAACTGGTTTGATCTCTCTGCTGTCCAAAGGACTCTAAAGAGGGTTCTCCAGCACCACAGCTCAAAAGCATTAATTCTTCCACACTCTGCTTCTTTATTGTTCAGTGTCCAGCTCTCACATTTGTACATAACTACTGGGAAGACCAAAGCCTTGACTATACGACCTTTGCTGGCAAAGCGATGACTATGCTTTTTAACACACTGTCTAAGTTTGTCATAGCTTTCCTGCCAAGAAACAATCGTCTTCTAATTTCATGGCTGCAGTCACCATCCACAGTTATTTTAGAGCCCAAGAAGAGGAAATATGTCACTGCTTCCACATTTTCCCTTCTATTTGCCATGAAGTGATGGAACCAGATGCCATGATCTTAGTTTTTTTAATACTGAGTTTTAACCCAGCTTTTCCCCCATCCTCCTTCACCCTTATCAAGAGGTTCTTTAATTCCTTTTCACTTTATACCATTAGAGTGGTATCATACGCATATCTGAGGTTGTTGATATTTCTCTGGGCAATCTTAATTCCAGCTTGTGTTTCTAGCCTGGCATTTCTCATGATGAACTCTGTGCATAAATTAAATAAACAGAGTGACAATAGACAGCCTTGTCATACTCCTTTCTTAACCCTGAACCAGTCAGTTGCTTCATACAGTGTTTTAACTGTAGCTTCTTGGTCAGCATACAAGATTCACAGGAGGCAGGTAAGATGGTCTAGTCCCATCTCTGTAAGAGTTTTCCACAGTTTGCTATGATCCACACAGTCAAAGATTTTAGCATATTCAATGAAATAGAGGGAGATATTTTTCTGGAATTCCTTTAATTTCTCTATGATCCAGAAAATGTTGGCAATTTGATCTCTGGTTCTTCTGCCTTTTGTAAACCTAGCTTGGACTGAAGTTCTTAGTTCTCATAACATTGAAGCCTAGTATGCAGGATTTTGAGCATAACCTTACTAGCATGGGAGATGGGTTTTTTACTTTATTGCCATATTTTTCATAATATTCTAATTATTTTAAAAGCAATTTATCTTGTTTTTTTTTTTTTTTTTTAATTCTGTATTTATTTATTTTCTCCCTTTTTTCTTGTGGTCAATATTTCTAGAAACTTTCATATATATATATATGTATATATATATATATATATATATATATATATATATATAATTAAATTTATTTATCTGTAATTAAAGGATAATTGCTTTACAATATTGTGTTGGCTTCTGCCAAACATGAATCAGCTGTAGGTATACATATGTCCTTTCCTTTTTGAACCTCCCTCCCACCTCCCTCGCCATCTCATCCCTCTAAGTTTTTAGAGAGCACAGGTTTGAGTTCCCTAAGTCATACAACAAATTCCCATTGGCTGTCTATTTCACAATTTCACATATAGTAATGTATATGTTTCTATGTTACTCTCTCCATACATCCCACTCTCAGCTTTCATTTCTTGTGTGAGCCTTATGAGATTTTGATATCAAGTTTATGAAAACCATTGAGAAGTTTGCCAGTGTTTTTGGTTTCTGAAATAATTTAATAATTTTGTTTTTATTAGCATTTTAATGCTTAAAAGAATTCATTTGTGAAGCTAAGTGAACCTATCCCTTTATTTTATGAAGGTTTGATTATTAAGATTCTATTTCTTTATCAGGTAATATAACTAGATTGTCTCCTCCACTGTGTCGGCTTTGGCAAGCTCTATTTTTCTAATAATTGGTCCATTTTGTCTAAATTTAAAATTTACTAGCAGAGTGTTGTCATTCTCTGATGACCTTTCTTAATGTCTGTTTGAGCTGGAGATATTCTCAACCTGATATTTAGTTCACTAAGTTTTTCTTAAATAATGTACATTATTTTTCCCAACCTATGTTCTTTCTCTGAATTATTAAATCATAATAATCAGTGTTTCTACATGGCTTCTTTTTATGACTTGTTGCTTCAACATACAAAAATCTTCCCTTGTTTTGCTGGGGTATATATTGTGTTTTTTTGTTTTTTTTTTTTTTTAATTCTTAATCCATTTCTTCTTTCATTTATTCTTCATCATGGGACTTTGAATATTTGGTGTATTTATTTTGCTTTTATCATAGTTTTATTCCTTGGATAAGAACATTCTTCCCTGGGAGATTTAGTAAAGGTGCATGAGGAAGAACAAGTTTTAAGAAGGGGAAAGTGATGTGCACTGAAACCTAAATAAAACCAGAGGCACAATAGTGCTATGACTGTGACTGCCCTTCCCTCCATATCAGCAGGAATATGTGATATTCACTTTAAACTCTAAAGAAAGCACCTGTGGAAAGTGACAGTTTCTTTTCTCATGATCTACCTGTCCTGGAAGTGTGAAGCAGGTGAGTAAATATAGGTGGAGGGGATCCTTGGACCTGGTTGTTGTTGTTTATTCCTTACCCCAACAGGTCATTAGCCCTGCCCAGAATGTCTTCCTAGGTGACTTGCCTCACATGTGTAAGCAACAGCAGCAACAACAAAAGAGCCCCTAAGGCTTCCCTGGTGACCTAGAGGTAAAGAGCCTGCCCGTTATGCAGAAGATTCCTGCTATGCAGGAGACACAGGTTCAGTTCCTGGGTTAAGAAGATCCCCTGGAGAAGGAAATGGCAACCCACTCCAATATTCTTGCCTGGGAAATCTCATGGACAGAGGAGCCGGGTGGGCTACATTCCACGGGGTCACAAAGAGTCAGACACGACTCAGTGACTAAATTACCACCAGGACTACATGGGGCAGAAAGAAATACTACTCCAGCAAAATTCCTGAACATGGGGACTTGTCCATACCTCACCCAAAAGATCTAATTAGAAATGCCTCCTGGATCCCAGACAGTCCCCACAATGCCTAATTTGGTTTTCACACTCATACTGTTCATCTATCCAGAGTTTTAAGTCATTTCTGATCTTTCTCTTCCTCCCTTCCTTCCTTTCTTCTTTTTCTAATCCAAGAATAGAGTATAAATTTATTCAGAACAACAACAAAAATTATATACAAAAGAAATGAGGTTTTTGCATTGCAAGACAATAGAGAAATATTGGCTACCTATTGAATGTAATGTAAACAGTCTACTTACAGCTAAGATAGTCTTCATAAGTAAGTACCACAGAAGGACATTTTTACAATGAAAGAATGCTGCTATCTATATATTTTAGAATATCAGAAATTTTAGAATATCAGAAATGACTGAAAAATGATACATTTAACATTTTGCTTTATATAACTCCGGGTTCAAAGGAAAAAAATATAAACCTAAGAAAAGCAGAAGGAAATAAGCACACAAATATAAGTTTAAAAAACGATACTTTCAAAAACATAAGTACAGGACAATAGATAAACTAATCCAATAACAAGTTTTTTTTAATCCATAAATTAGTTAATCATCTGGCAGTGATCATTAGAAATGAGGAAAAATAAATAAAAATCAATTTTTGAGTCTCAAACAGAGAACAAAAGAAAAAACAAAAAAAAAGAAATTGGCAGCAAGCTATACAGGGTGTCCTGCTTAAAGTCTAGGAATATGTGTGCATATCTTCCAAATTCCCTGGTTAGTGTCTGGCTCCCTCACTTTTCCAGGTTGAACACTTTTACATTCTGATTTTTCCACATCCATTACACAGAGATTCTAGCTGGATATCTTTGTCTTTTAAAATTCTTTGCTGTTACTCATATACAGAGAGTGTTAAATTACTTTATTTTTAATTCTGGGAATAAACCATTTTTGGTAATGGTTTATTTGGTAAATTGTCAAATGGTTTATTTGGTATTATAGCAATCATTTTTTAGATTTCATTTGTTATTGTATTTATGTCTTTCATTTGTATCATAATCTACAATTTTAAAATCTATATTCTCTAGAGTTTTTCCTACTTTTTGTTTGGCTAGCTGGTTTTGGAGCTGAGCAATAATAGTTAAGGTTTTAGGTATATTTTTTACATTTTGTGCCTTAGAACATTTGAAGTAGCACAAGAATTATTGACTATCTAGGCTTTAGAAATATGAAATTGGACCTTAGATCTGTGAGTTGAATTCTTAGGTGATTTTTCAAAACCTACCATGTTTCTCAACTATCTAGTGTCTCAGTTCTTGCTTGGAACAATTCCAGTTCTTATCCCCAAATTCTTGAGCAGAATTGCATTTGATAATTTTGGCTATTTTTTTCCTAAAGTTTTCTTTAAAAAAAAAAAAATCCTTTTGGGAGGAGGAGCTAAGATGGTGGAGGAATAGGACGGGGAGACCACTCTCTCCCCCACAAATTCATCAAAAGAACATTTGAACGCTGAGCAAACTCCACAAAACAACTTCTGATCGCTAGCAAAGTACATCAGGCACCCAGAAAAGCAACCCATTGTCTTTGAAAGGAGGTAGGACAAAATATAAAAGATGAAAAGAGAGACAAAAGAGTTAGGGATGGAGATCCGTCTCAGGAAGGGAGTCTTAATAGAGGAAGTTTCCAAACACCAGGAAACCTTCTTACCAGTGGATCTGGGGAAAGTATTTGAATCTTGGAGGGCAACCTAACCGGGAGAAAAAATCAATAAAACCCACAGATACATGCCTAAAAGCAACTCCCAGCAGAAAAGTACCCCAAACACTCGCATCTGCCGCCAGCAAGTGGGGGCTGAACGGAGAGGAGCGGGCGGCATTGCTTAGGGTAAGGACTGGGCCTGAAAGCCCTGAGGGCAATCTGAGGGAGCTAAGGTGAGATAGCAACCTAAACTGTGGGATAGTGAAAGAGAGAGAAAGAGAATTAACTTGCGAAAAGCCCTAACCTAAGGCACAGCTGGCCCATTCGCAGAACAAAGGACTGAGCAATACCAGAGAAGAGCTATCTGACTGCAGACTGGCCCATCCCCTGCCAGAGGCATGGGGGAGGCGGGCGCCAGCCAGAGGCCAAAAAGGGGCAAACTCGGCCCCAGAGATGGCATCCCCTGCCAAACTGCAAACAGGCTTCCAGTTTCTAACCAAAGACTTCCTGAGATTCTGGATGGTTGACATCCACCTGGAGGGTCACAGCCAGAGATTAGCTCCCCAGAACAGACACAAGGAGCACCCGACCAGTGTGCCCGGAAACTGAGGCTGGGACTGGGGAGGGGAGAAGTCACGCTGCACCTGAAGAGAGTGTGCTCATCAAGCTCTTGATTCTCTGAGCTGCTCTGACCAGGGAAGGCACAAAACGCAGGCCCAAGTGAGTCTGCATCTTTGTGGAGTACCCGAGAACCTGAACCTGAGTGGCTTGGGCCTGGGAAGTGCATGCAACTCAGGGCCCGCTCCCTGTAAAGCAGCCTGGAGCCTGAGCAGTGTAGACGGGGAAAGCACACCGGCTGCGAGCGGGGGCAAACCCAGTGTGGCCGGAACACTGTGAGTGCTCCCCACACAGGCCAGTGACATTTGTCTGCAGCGCCCTCCCTCCCCGCAGCGCGACTGAACAAGCAAACCTAAACAAGAGACCACCTCCGCCCACTTGTGTCAGGGCGGAAATTAGACACTGAAGAGACCTGCAAACAGAAGCCAAATAAACAAAGGGACCCGCTTTAGAAGTAACAGGAGCAGCAGATTAAAATCCCTGCAGTTAACACCGACTACACTGGAAGGGGCTGTAGATATTGAGAAGGGTAAGCTGGAACAAGTTGCTATCTGAAACTGAACTGAACCCACACTGCCCGCAACAGCTCCAGAGAAACTCCTAGATATATCTTTACTATTATTATTTTTTATTTTATTTTTTAATTTAATTAATTGTTTTCTGTTTTTAAAGTCCTCTGTTACTCCTCTATTACTCCTTAATTTTCATTTTTATAACCCACTATAACCTTGCAAAAAAAAAAAAAAAGACCCTATTTTTAAAGCGAACTTCATATAGATTTCTTAATTTTTTTTTAATATTGTATTTTTAAGAGAGTCTAACCTCTACTGGAGATTTTTAATCTTTGTTTTTTAGTATTTGATATCAATTTTGGACATTTAAGAATCCAATCTTCAATACCCATTTTTACTCAGCAGTGTGATTACAGGTCTGATCACTCTCTCCCTCTTTCGACTCTCCTTTTCCTCCCCCAGATCACCTCTATTTCCTCCCTCCCCCTGCTCTTCTCAATCCAATTCTGTGAATCTCTGTGGGTGTTCTGGACTGCGGAGAACACTTAGTATAACTGCCTAGATCTGTCTCTCTCCTCTTGAGTTCTTCTTTTTCTCCTCCTGCTCACCTCTATCTCCTTTCTCCCTCTCCTCTTCTTCATGTAATTCTGTGAACCTTTTTGGGTGTCCCTCACTGCGGAGAATCTTTTCACCATTAAGTGAAGTTTTATTATCAGTGCTATGTGGATGGAGAAGTCTTGAGGCTACAGGAAGACCAAGACTGAAATCCAGAGGCAGGAGGCTTAAGCCCAAAACCTGAGAACACCAGAGGACTCCTGACTACAGGGAACTTTAAGTAATAAGAGATCATCCAAAAGCCTCCATACCTACAGTGAAACCAACCACCACCCAAGAGCCAATAAGTTCCAGAACAAGATATACTACACAAATTCTCCAGCAATGCAGGAATATAGCCCTGTGTGTCAATATACAGGCAGCCCAAAGTCACACCAAATCCATAGACCCATCTCAAAACTCACTTCTGGACACTCCATTGCACTCCAGAGAGAAGAAACCCAGCTCCACCTACCAGAACACCAAAGCAAGCTTCCCTAACCAGGAAACCTTGACAAGCCAATCGTCCAACGCCACCCACTGGGAGAAACCTCCACAATAAAAAGGAACCAGACTACCAGAATACAGAAAGGCCACCCTAAACACACTAATCTAAATAAGATGAAATGGCAGAAAAATACCCAGCAGGTAAAGGAACATGAAAAATGCCCACCAAGCCAAACAAAAGAGGAGGACATAGGGAATTTACCTGAAAAAGAATTTAGAATAATGATAATAAAAATGATCCAGAATCTCAAAAACAAAATGGAGTTACAGATAAATAGCCTGGAGACAAAGACTGAGAAGATGCAAGAAATGTTTAACAGGGACCTAGAAGAAATAAAAAAGAGTCAATTAAAAATGAATAATGCAATAAATGAGATCAAAAACACTCTGGAGGGAACCGACAGTAGAATAACGCAGGCAGAAGATAGGATAAGTCAGGTAGAAGATAAAATGGTGGAAATAAATGAAGCAGAGAAGAAAAAGAAAAAAGAATCAAAAGAAATGAGGACAACCCCAGGGACCTCTGGGACAATGTGAAACACTCCAACATTCGAATCATAGGAATCCCAGAAGAAGAAGAAAAAAAGGACATGAGAAAATGCTCGAGGAGATAATAGCTGAAAACTTCCCTAAAATGGGGAAGGAAATAGTCACCCAAGTCCAAGAAACTCAGAGAATCCCAAACAGGATAAATCCAAGGCAAAACATCCCAAGACATATATTAATCAAATTAACAAAGATCAAACACAAAGAACAAATATTAAAAGCAGCAAGGGAGAAACAACTAATAACACATAAGGGGATTCCCATAAGGATAAGAGCTGATCTATCAATAGAAACTCTTCAGGCCAGAAGGGAATGGCAGGACATACTTAAAGTAATGAAAGAGAATAACCTACAACCCAGATTACTGTACCCAGCAAGGATCTCATTCAGATATGAAGGGGAATTCAAAAGCCTTACAGACAAGCAAAAGCTGAGAGAATTCAGCACTACCAAACCAGCTCTTCAACAAATGCTAAAGGATCTTCTCTAGACAGGAAACACAGAAAGCTTGTATAAACCTGAACCCAAAACAACAAAGTAAATGGCAGCAGGATCATACCTATCAATAATTACCTTAAAAGTAAATGGTTTGAATGCCCCAACCAGAAGACAAAGTCTGGCTGAGTGGATAAAAAAGCAAGACCCCTATATATGCTGTCTACAAGAGACCCACCTCAAAACAAGGGACACATACAGACTGAAAGTGAAGGGCTGGAAAAAATTTTTTTCATGCAAAAGAAGACCAAAAGAAAGCAGGAGACGCAATACTCATATCAGATAAAATAGACTTTGAAATAAAAGATGTGAAAAGAGGCAAAGAAGGACACTACATAATGATCAAAGGATCAATCCAAGAAGAAGATATAACAATTATAAATACATATGCACCCAACATAGGAGCACCATAATATATAAGGCAAATGCTAATGCATATGAAAGGGGAAATAAACAGTAACACAATAATAGTGGGAGACTTTAATACCCCACTCACACCTATGGATAGATCAATAAACAGAAAATTAACAAGGAAACAAAAACTTTAAAAGACACAATGGACCAGCTATACCTAATTGATATATATAGGACATTTCACCTCAAAACAATCAATTTTGCCTTTTTCTCAAGTGCACATGGAACCTTCTCCAGAATAGATCACATCCTGGGCCATAAATCAAGCCTTGGTAAATTAAAAAAAAAAAAAAAACAAAAAACTGAAATCATTCCAGTCATCTTTTCTAACCACAATGGAGTATGATTAGATCTCAATTACAGGAAAAAAAAAAAAAAAAACCTATAAAAATTCAAATATATGGAGGCTAAATAACACGCTTCTGAATAACCAACAAATCATAGAAGAAATCACAAAAGAAATAAAAATATGCATAGAAACGAATGAAAATGAAAACACAACAACCCAAAACCTATGGGACACTGTAAAAGCAGTGCTAAGGGGAAGGTTCATAGCATTACAGGCTTACATCAAGAAACAAGAAAAAAGCCAAATAAATAACCTAACTCTACACCTAAAGCAATTAGAGAAGGAAGAAATGAAGAACCCCAGGGTTAGCAGAAGGAAAGAAATCTTAAAAATCAGGGCAGAAATAAATGCAAAAGAAACTAAAGAGACCATAGCAAAAATCAACAAAGCTAAAAGCTGGTTTTTTGAAAAAATAAACAAAATTGACAAACCATTAGCAAGACTCATTAAGAAACAAAGAGAGAAGAACCAAATTAACAAAATTAGAAATGAAAATGGAGAGATCACAACAGACAACACTGAAATACAAAGGATCATAAGAGACTACTACCAGCAGCTCTATGCCAATAAAATGGACAACTTGGATGAAATGGACAAATTCTTAGAAAAGTATAACCTTCCAAAACTGAACCAGAAAGAAATAGAAGATCTTAACAGACCCATCACAAGCAAGGAAATCGAAACTGTAATCAAAAATCTTCCAGCAAACAAAAGCCCAGGACCAGATGGCTTCACAGCTGAATTCTACCAAAAATTTAGAGAAGAGCTAACACCTATCTTACTCAAACTCTTCCAGAAAATTGCAGAGGAAGGTAAACTTCCAAACTCATTCTATGAGGCCACCATCACCCTAATTCCAAAACCAGACAAAGATGCCACAAAAAAAGAAAACTACAGGCCAATATCACTGATGAACATAGATGCAAAAATCCTTAACAAAATTCTAGCAAACAGAATCCAACAACATGTTAAAAAGATCATACATCATGACCAAGTGGGCTTTATACCAGGAATGCAAGGATTCTTTAATATCTGCAAATTAATCAGTGTAATACACCACATTAACAAATTGAAAGATAAAACCATATGATTATCTCAATAGATGCAGAGAAAGCCTTTGACAAAATTCAACATCCATTTATGATAAAAACTCTCCAGAAAGCAGGAATAGAAGGAACATACCTCAACATAATAAAAGCTATATATGACAAACCCACAGCAAGCATTACCCTCTATGGTGAAAAATTGAAAGCATTTCCCCTAAAGTCATGAACAAGACAAGGGTGCCCACTCTCACTATTCAACATAGTTTTGGAAGTTTTGGTCACAGCAATCAGAGCAGAAAAAGAAGTAAAAGGAATCCAGATAGAAAAAGAAGAAGTGAAACTCTTGCTGTTTACAGATGAAATGATCCTCTACATAGAAAACCTTAAAGACTCTACCAGAAAATTACTAGAGCTAATCAATGAATATAGTAAAGTTGTAGGCTATAAAATTAACACACAGAAATCCCTTGCATTCCTATACACTAACAATGAGAAAACAGAAAGAGAAATTAAGGAAACAATACCATTCGCCACTGCAACAAAAAGAATAAAATACTTAGGAGTGTATCTACCTAAAGAAACAAAAGACCTACATATAGAAAACTATTAAACATTGATGAAAGAAATCAAAGAGGACACAAATAGATGGAGAAACATACTGTGTTCATGGATTGGAAGAATCAATATTGTGAAAATGTGTATACTACCCAAAGCAATCTATAGATTCAATGCAATCCCTATCAAGCTACAAACGGTATTTTTCACAGAACCAGAACAAATAATTTCATAATTTGTATGAAAATACAAAAAAACCTCGAATAGCCAAAGCAATCTTGAGAAAGAAGAATGGAAATGGAGGAATCAACCTGCCTAACTTCAGGCTCTACTACAAAGCCACAGTCATTAAGAAAGTATGGTACTGGCACAATGACAGAAATATAAATCAATGGAACCAAACAGAAAGCCCAGAGATAAATCCACGTACCTATGGACACCTTATCTTCGACAAAGGAGGCAAGAATATACTTTGGAAAAAAGACAACCTCTTTAACAAGTGGTGCTGGGAAAACTGGTCAACCACTTGTAAAAGAATGAAACTAGAACAATTTCTAACACCATACACAAAAATAAACCCAAAATGGATTAAAGATCTAAATGTAAGACCAGAAACTATAAAACTCCTAGAGGAGAACATAGGCAAAACACTCTCCGACATAAATCACAGCAAGATCCTCTTTGACCCACCTCCCAGAATATTGGAAATAAAAGCAAAAATAAACAAATGGGACCTAATTAAACTTAAAAGCTTTTGCACAACAAAAGAAACTATAAGCAAGGTGAAAAGACAGCCTTCAGAATGGGAGAAAATGATAGCAAATGAGGCAACTGACAAAGAATTGATCTCAAAAATATACAAACAACTCCTGCAGCTCAATTCCAGAATAAATGACCCAATCAAAAAGTGGGCCAAAGATCTAAACAGACATTTCTCCAAAGAAGACATACAGATGGCTAACAAACACATGAAAAGATGCTCAACATCACACATTATCAGATAAATGCAAATCAAAACCACAACGAGGTACCATTACACACCAGTCAGGATGGCTGCTATCCAAAAGCCTACAAGCAATAAATGCTGGAGAGGGTGTGGAGAAAAGGGAACCCTCTTACACTGCTGGTGGGAATGCAAACTAGTACAGCCACTATGGAGAACAGTGTGGAGATTCCTTAAAAAACTGGAAATAGAACTGCCATATGACCCAGCAATCCCACTCCTGGGCATACACACTGAGGAAACCAGATCTGAAAGAGACACGTGCACCCCAATGTTCATTGCAGCACTGTTTATAATAGCCAGGACATGGAAGCAACCTAGATGCCCATCAGCAGATGAATGGATAAGGAAGCTATGGTATATATACACAGTGGAATATTATTCAGCCATTAAAAAGAATTCATTTGAATCAGTTCTAATGAGATGGATGAAACTGGAGCCCATTATACAGAGTGAAGTAAGCCAGAAAAATAAAGACCAATACAGTATACTAACGCACATATATGGAATTTAGAAAGATGGTAACGATGACCCTATATGCAAGATAGAAAGAGAGACACAGTTGTATAGAACAGACTTTTGGACTCTATGGGAGAAGGTGAGGGTGGGATGATTTGAGAGAATAGCATTGAAACATGTATATTATCAAGTGTGAAAAAAATCGCCAGTCCAGGTTGGATGCATGAGACAAGTGATCAGGGCTGGTGCACTGGGATGACCCGGAGGGATGGGATGGGTAGGGAGGTGGGATGGGGATTCAGGATGGGGAACACATGTAAATCCATGGCTTATTCATGTCAATGTATGGCAAAAACCACTATAATATTGTAAAGTAAGTAGCCTCCAACTAATAAAAATAAATGAAAAGAAAAAAGCATTAAAAGTAAAATAAAATAAAATAAATTCTTTTGTAATTTGTTTCTAAAATTGCACGAAGTTTATTGAGATATAATTTATGTAAAATAAAATGCACAAGTACGCAGATCAAATTCTGACAGGTATATATGTCTGTGCAACCAGTTCTCAAGTCATTTCATCACCCCCAAGAATTTCCTTGTAACATTTGCAGTTAGTCCCCACTGCTGCCAGGTTGCCACTGTCCTGGTTTATATCACTGTAAATCAGATTCATGTGGAATATGTGTGCATGTTCTCAGTATAATAGTTTTGTGCTTTATTCATGCTATTGCACATAATGATAAAATTAATTGCTTTAATTGCTGAGTACAACACCAGCAATTGGAATTGCTAAGTTCCAGTGTGATGTTGGAAACACATCACAGTTTGTTCATCTGTGCTCTTGTTAAAAGGTAATTGAATTGCTTTGGGGTTTTAGCTATTATGAATAAATCTGCCATGAATATTAATGTGCATGTCCTTTGGTGGACACGTGTGTTTATTTTTCTTGATAAATACATAGGAGTAGAATTGTTAGATCATAGAGTAGATGCATTAAAAAAAAAAAAATCCTACCCACAAAGGGAAACAAAGAAACTTTTGGAGGTGATAGATGTCTGCTACATTGATTGTGATAATAATCTCACAGATGTTTCAGTTCAGTTTCAGTTCAGTCGCTCAGTCGTGTCTGCCCAAACTCATCAGATTGTATATATAAAATATGTGTATTTTTTGCATATAATCTGTAACTCAATAAAGTTATTATTTTAAAAAAAGAAAGTGACAACCAATTTCCTAGAGTGATTTTACCCTTTTACATATGATCAGCCAGTCTTGTCCCAAGAGCCTGGCAAAGAGGTTGGCGGGCTACAGTCCATGGGATCACAGAGTCAGACACGACTGAGTGACTAAGCAGCAGCAGCCCAGTGTAGGAGTTCCAGTTGTCCCATATCTTTTCCAACACCTAGTACTGAGTTATCCATCTTATCAATTTTAGCCATTTTAATCTTTATACAGTAGCATCGAATTGTGAGTTAACTTAATTTCTTAATGTCTAATTACAATAAGTACCATTTAATGTGCCTATTGGATATTTTTCTTCTTTTTTGAAATGCCTGTTCAAGAGATATGCCCACATATTTTTTAATTGGGTTGTTTGTTCTTATCAGCATACATTTTTCAAAACTTCTCCTTAGTGCTTGCAGTTAAAAGTTTATTCTTTCATGCTAATAAGTGTGAATTCTAATAAACAATTCATCATGGTGATTAATAACCATATCTCATTTAATGTCACAAATAGTTGGTGAATTTCAAAACTCCATTTTTTGTGCAAACAAAACATAATTATAAGAAGTAAAGGAGTAAAAAATCAAGAATATTAACCTCAATAAACAGCCAACATCATACTTAAATGTGAAACTCTAGAAAATAAACTTCCCAAATCCTGCTATATTGTGCACTGCTAATGATTGTGAATGGTCAAACTTTTAGAAAAATTTGACCTTTTTTCTCACCTATGATCCTTAAAATGATCATACCATTGCTAACAAAATTTCACTTATAGAAATTTTTAGATACTCATGCAGAGCTCTAAAAAATAATTTTATTATAATATCATTTATAACAGTGACTAAATTAAAGCAACTTAAATGTCCAGTATAGGATAGATGCTAAATGTAACAAACTAAAGCAAAGTGATATTAGGCAAGCTTTCCAAGTCATATTTTAATAACAGGAGAGAATGTATAAATGCTGTGTATAATAAGAAGACTCATTTTTGAAGTGTAAGAAATAAAAAAAATGTTCAAAGAATAAAGAAATCATATCTCATAGTTTTAACCAGAGATGAGATCATAACAATAATTCCCTCCAACTGCATGGGAAAATAGATTTGTGATATTTATGAGATATATCTACTATTTTCAGTATACATTAACATTTAATATACATATATGTGATATATATCATATGCATAATACTGAAATTTATCATATATGAAGTGTGTGGGTTTTAGGTTCAGGTGTCTGTATTTGTGCCTGCTATCTTAAGAACTGATTTTCCCCTTTGACTCTCAATTAAGAACAGCAGCTTCCTAAAGGGTTTAAGTATTGAAAGAATTAAGGTGAAGAAAGCAAAATTCTGGGCAAAAAGTTAGAGGTATCAGTATTAGTGAAAAAAGCTGGCTTTCATTACAGTGTTATTTTTACCATTATTTTAGTCATTATATTATTGTTATTGCTGCTTCATCAGTGTATGTCCTATTGCTGTTTAAAAGTACATTACCATTCTGCATGAAATACAATTACGGATCATGCTCCATATAGTTTCCTCACTTAATACAATACGCTACATCTTTTGAAATTATATGTAAATTTATTGATGATTGCATAACGTTTCAACAAGGATGTGTCACTATTTATTTAACCTCGGTACAAGAAGGATGATTTCATAAGATGAATATATTAAAGGTGAAATTAGTGCGGTTGCCAGTTCGTCTCTTAGCTCCACCCCACTCTTGTCGGCTCTACTCTGCACACCGAAGTTTTTAGCTTCCTGATGCCTGGCACCCTTCGGCCCGCCTGGACGTTAGAGAGATTCTGAAAGGCAAAGGGGCAAGGACTTGATCTACCCTGTGCACTTTCTCATTCTTCTTTGCTTCATTCTCCTGAAAGTTTTTCCAGCAAGGCTCTCTATCCTAGTCAGAGGCTGTCCCGCCTGAAGCCACTGGGGACAGTCTCATTGATACCGCTCCAGACCAAGCATTGCTGTCTCTGCTCGTCCCAGACTACAATCTGCTCCAGGGAGCTCTGGTCCCACCTGCACTCGACCTTCCTGGAGTTCCTGAAGCAGCAACACCGACCTAGCCATGCTAACCTAGCAGCGCCCTCTTTCAGAGACCAGAATCCCAGCTCCTCAGATGTCAGATGGGCTTCCCTGGTAGTTCAGCTGGTAAAGAATCTGCCTGCAATGCAGGAGACTCCATTCTATTCTTGGGTCGGGAAGATCCCCTGGAAAGGGATAGGCTACCCACTCTAAATAGTCTTGGGCTTTCCTGGTAGCTCAGACAGTAAAGAATCCTCCTGCAATGTGGGAGATCTGGGTTTTATACCCAGGTTGGGAAGATCCCCTGGAAGAGGAAATGCAACCCATTCCAGTATTCTTGCCTGGAGAATCCCCATGGACAGAGGAGCCTGGTGGGCTACAGTCCATGGGGTTGCAAAGGGTCAGACATGACTGAGTGACTAAGCACAGAACAATACAGTATGGGGCGGCGGAGGGGGGTGGGGGGAGAATGCAAGGTGCAGAATACAACTCAAATGAAGTCAAAGAGTAATTAGCTTTGTGAAGGACAAGTCCTGATACAAGTGTTTGTAGGTAGTAACAGCTAAAGAATAACCAAGATTGTTTAACTCTTGCTTGTATGTGCCAAAGGCCTTTCACTCATTTCTGGGCTTCCCTGGTGACACAGACAGTAAAAGAATCTGCCTGCAATGCAGTAGACCTGGGTTCCATTCCTGGGTTGGAAAGATTCCCTGGAGAAGGGAAAGGCTGTCCATTCCAATATTCTTGCCTGGTGAATTCCATGGACAGAGGAGCCTGGTAGGCTACAGTCCATGGGGTTTCAAAGAGTCAGACAAGACTGAGTGACTTTCACTTTCATAGGCCAGTCCTGGAAGCTGTACTTTCATAAAACCTTAACATACTATTACTCAGTCCTCAATATTTAATAAAATATTTAATATTTAATTAAAATAATTTATATTAAACTTTGTCTGTTGACATAACTAGCATAGTTTCTTTATCTTGACTAGATCCTAACTGGTGGAGTGGGTAAAAATGTGAGTCCCTTCAGACTCAATCCATGATTGCCTAACAGCTTTGGAACTGCCATGCAGCCAGTCAGCAGTCACCAGCAGTAAGCTCCCCTTTCTGTCTCCTCTCCACCAAACTGGACACATTTGGCATATTAACCATGCATTTCTTTGGCTTCTAGCTGGAAGAGTACATCCTAAAATTATTGTCCATTTATTTGTTTTCTTAATGTATAATATTTTCATGTCCTTTAACTCATCCTTTCTCATATTTTCTTTATTTTATTCTGGTTCTCTTCTATTTCTCAGGTTGAATCCTTGTATTTTAAAGTATATTTTAACAACCTGATTTTAATTTTTCATTACATCAACTTTTGATTTTTTTAATTTTTCAGGCAAATTTACCACTGTCTGATAAAGTCCTAATTGTGAAAATACTGTCTTCTTTGCTTCCATGTTTCTAGTTTTGTTTCTCAGGTTACATCCTGTGCCAGGCTTACCTCTTTCCTCTTTTGCTCTCAGTTCCTTCAATTCTCCTGTGAACCTGATTTTGCCCCATGTGGCTTGCCCTTTCTCTTCGGCACTTGAAGACCCCCAAACACTGGGCATGCCCAGGCTGCATGCTCACCTGGAGGCAGCTGAAGATGAGGGGTGAGCGAGGCTTTGTTCTGATGTCTTCCCTTTGGTCACATATTGTAAAATAGTTCCTCATTTAAAAAAAATATTTATTAAGCAGATATGGCTTTTATACTGGAGACAATAGAGTGAAGAGAGAAACAAGAACAAATACACATGTATGTATCTCATTTTGTCACACAGAGTATTTTATATGTATTTCTGTGAGGTAGAAGTGATGTGATCAAGAATCTATGTAACTGATTACAGAGTGATGAGCATACACGTTCAATAGAAGCACACGGAAAAATCCCAATGCCCACTGAAAGGAAAATGGAAAAAATTACAGTATTTTCAATGAAACATCAGCAACAGTAAATGTAAATGAACTGCAGCTGGGCTCAGTAAAGTAAAGGAAAGTTTCACAATATATAAGTGAGTGGGAGAGTTAAGTTCCAAAATATTACATAGTGCATAATATCATTTTTATGAAGCTAATATATATATATTTGTTACAGACTAAACACAAGATTCAGTATGCTTGTTACCTCTGGTGGAAGTTGCAGAACAGGGGAGAAATGCATATTCAGATATAAATTATTGTCAGTAGTCTCAGTCTATGTTGGGTGGTAACTTCAGGATGCTAAGTAAGGGAAAGAAAAAGTGAGAAGGAGAAGAAGGAAAAGTTCTAAAAATTATTTCACAAGGAAAAAGTTCTTTTCTTCCTGGAAAAAAAAAAATCAGTTCAAAACCCTACAGGTGGGGCTGGGGGAGGTAGGTTTCCCTAGAGGAGTGGAGAGACAGGGCACAATAATGGCCCAGGAGGCGACTCAGAGTCTCCCAAAGGGGGCAGATCCATGTGTGGGCATTATAGATGAAATGTTTGGGTCCCCAAGCCCTAAATTCGTACAATGAAGCCTAACTTCCAGTGTGCCTGCATCTGAAGCTGGGATCTCTTTGAAGGCCATAAGAGTAGGGCCCTGATTCAATAGGATGAGGGTCCTTCCAAGAAGACTTGTGAATGTGTGAAAGTCATAAAGACAAGAAAAGAGAGAAGAGCTGCTCCAGATCAAAGTGGACTAACAAGTCAGTTCTTTGCATCAGGTGGCCAAAGTATTGGAGTTTCAGCTTCAGCATCAGTCCTTCCAATGATTATTCAGGAATGATTTCCTTTAGGATTGACTGGTTTGATCTCCTTGCAGTCCAAAGGACTCTCGAGTCTTCTCCAACTTCACAGTTCAAAAGCATCAATTCTTCACTGCTCAGCCTACTTTGTGGTCCAACTCTCACATCCACATATGACTACCGGAAAAACCATAGCTTTGACTATATGTGCATTTATCAGCAAATTAATGTCACTGCTTTTTAATGTGCTGTCTAGGTTGGTAACAGCTTTTCTTCCAAGGAGCAAGTGTCTTTTAATTTCATGGCTGCAGTCACAATCTGCAGTGATTCTGGAGCCCAAGAAAATAAAATCACATACTGTTTCCATTGTTTTCCCATCTATTTGCCATGAAGTGATGGGACTGGATGCCATCATCTTTGTTTTTGGAATGTTGAGTTTTAAGCCAACTGTTTCACTCTTCTCTTTCACCTTCATCAAGAAGCTCTTTAGTTCCTCTCCACTTTCTGCCATAAGGTAGTGTCATCTGCGTATACAAGGTTATTGATATTTCTCCAGGAAATCTTGATTTCAGCCTGTGCTTCAACCAGCCCAGCATTTCACATGAGGCACTCTGTAGAGAGGTTAAATAAGCAGAATGACAATACACAGCCTTGAAGTACTCCTTTCCCAATTTGGAACCAGTCCATTGTTCCATGTTCAGTTCTAACTGTTGCTTTTTGACCTGCATACAAGTTTCTCAGGTGGCGGGTCAGGTAGTTTGGTATTCTCATCTCTTTAAGAATTTTCCACAGTTTGTTGTGATCCACACAATCAAAGGCTTTAGTGTGGTCAATGAAGCAGAAGTAGATATTTTTCTGGAATTCTCTTGCTTTTTTCCTATGATCCAATGGATGTTGGCAATTTGGTCTCTGGTTCCTCTGACTTTTCTAAATCTGATTTGAACATCTGGAATTTCTTGGCTCATGGAATGTTGAAGCCTAGCTTGGAGAAATTTGAGCATTCCTTTGCTAGCATGTGAAATGAGTACAGTTGTGCAGTGTTTTGAACATTCTTTTGGAATTCCAGCTGAGCCATTTCAAATCCTAAAAGATGACCTTATTAAAGTGCTGCACTCAATATGTCAGCAAATTTGGAAACTCAGCAGTGGCCGCAGGGCTAAAAAAGGTCAGTTTTCATCCCGGTCCCAAAGAAAGGCAGTGCCAAAGAATGTTCAAATGGACATAGTGTATCATTATTTTAGATGGGTGCTTGTGGTCATTCAGGAGAATAATCTTTGCCTGTAGCAAAAACACAGCACAGTGTTCAGGAGTCATAGGCTTCAGGTCAGCAGTGTATTCTCTTATATTGCAGGAAAAAATCTTATGTGTCCTGTTCCTGAAAATTTTTGGCAAATTTCAAGTTCTTTCAAAGTAAACACATTTTTCAAAAGAAAGGAAAAACAAGACTTTCCTGGCTCTCCTGTGGTTAAGACTCTGCACTTCCACTGGTTTGATCCCAGTCAAAAAAATAAAATAAAATAAATAAATTTCAGTGGGAATATATTAAAAAAAGAAAGAGAAATGGGAAATAATGATGGCAAGGATAGACCAAGATATACTTCTATAAAACTGTAGCAAAACAAATAAACAAAAAATAGATGGGGGGAATGTGGGATCAGAGGAAGATTTTCTTAAGATAGGTATCAGGTATATCTAATGTATTTGTAATCTACTCCATGATACTGCAGAGGATGAAAATTTACCATTGAGTAAAGAAGAGTAGACTGGTTCTTGAATAGATGAGAAGGATGGGATTCAAGCATGAGAGCTGGAGTTACTAATATCTAAAATTAATCTACTGAAAGAAAGACAAGGCAAAATTTATCAGTCTAGAGGAAGATAAGTCTGTAGATTTAATCATATTTGTTCTACTTTGTCAGTGACATATAAACTTGTTATGGAAGGGAGAAAGGATAAAAGAAGTTAATTATGATATGGATAAGAGAATATAACCTGGATACAAAGAGAAATAAAGAGGTAATTAGGAAGATGGGCCAATAAAAGGTAATGAGGTTAACAGATTGGAGGTTTTGATGGGGCTAAGTATTAGAGAGGCTGTGCTGGAAAACAGATGCAGGAAATTTAGGGATGAATATTCAAACAGTGGGAAATCTGAAAATAAGACACATCCTACTAAGTTGTGTTTCATAAAAATATCAGAAATAACAGAGTTCAATTATCTTAGAGCTGGAGATATGTCAGTATCAGAGATGCTGTGGATGAATAAGAATGAAAACATTTTGGGGACAGTATTAGGTACAGGATTAAGGAGATGGTGAATCTTAGGAACATCATTCAGGAAGACACTAGGATACAGGAAAATCAAGTCAGTCACATTTTTTGGTATTCATGTGTTAGTTAAATGTATAAGTATGGGATTTAGAAATCATAAAACGAGTAGATTTAAAATCACAGCCAGTAAATTAAAAAAAAAAAACAAAACTATACAATGATAGAAACATATTCTGCCATCTTTCTTCCTTTAATTATTTGTCTTTATTAGGAATAGATTTATCTTACTAAGAAAAATCTATATCTTGCCTAATGATTGCTGAAGACAGGTAAACAAAAATGAAGACGAATATCCATTCCAATAATGCTTATTCTGAGCCATTTAAAAATATGTTTGTTAGTCAAAGTGAAAAAGTGAAAGTGAAAGTCACTCAGTCGTATCCGACTCTTTGCAACCCCATGGACTATATAGTCCATGTAATTCTCCAGGTCAGACTACTGGAGTGTGTAGCCTTTCCCTTCTCCAGGGGATCTTTCCAACCCAGGGATTGAACCAGTGTCTCCTGAATTGCAGTTGGATTCTTTATCAACTGAGCTATCAAGGAAGCCCCTTGTTAGTCAAAATCTAGGGCTATTTTATCATTGCGGAAATAGGTGGAAATCTTTATAACAATGTGAGATCTCAAAGTTAATTTGCATTTTACGAAAAATAGTAATGAGAGAGCATGTTTGATGAAATAGCTTGGGTCTCTTTCTGTCATTGTTTTGCTTTTATTAGAGAATACACATCATCAACTGGGGACCTTTCTGGCCTGTGAAGTAAGTGCAAAGTGAAGGAGAGATAATTATTTTTTCAAAGAGCTGTGACTATATGTAAGTGGCTTAAAACATGAGTATTTCATCTATTGTTTCAAAATAATTAAATCACAAAACATTAATGGTGAAATATGTACATTTTAATGAGTTTCAGAGTGCTTGTTTATTCCAGACTAATCTTTAATGTATTCTAAAACTTTCTTTCTTCTTTTCTCTTAGTCATGGTTCATTAAATGTTGCTCACAGTTTCCATAGAACCTTGCCTATCTCTCTTTTATTTTAGAGCTGAAATAGATTTTTTAAAATTTCCATTTGTTCTATTATGCTTTAGAATGTCAGCAAAAAGAGGTGTAAAAGCTACTTTTATAGGTCATTATTTTTCTAAATTAAATGTGTAACTTTTTAAGTCCTGAATTCACGGATTTATAGGGTATATTCAACAGTTAGAAAGATGAATGAAGTTCTGTGCATTTGTGTGGTGGTTTTCATGTTTAGGACCCATCAAAATCACCCTGGAGACAAAGATTGAAAATAAAAACCTGGCAATCAAAGCAATAGTCTCTAAAATTGATAGATTTAACTTAATAAAAATAAAGAATGGCCCAATCCAAGCAACAAATTCTTAGTTTCATAGAATATAAATATTCATTGCCTTTTAAATATATGATGCATAGCTTACATGCAGGAAAACATGAAATCTTAATTACAATTTATGAATTTTGACAAATATATACACATTTAACCAACACAAGATATAGTGCATTTCCATCATCACAAATGATTTATCAAGCTGTCTCCCATCAAAGCCCCAATCTCACACTAGAGAAAATTATCATTGATTTCTATCTTTTCTCTACTGAATTATATATAAGCAGAATCATTCATTATTAAGCTATTATGTCTAATTTATTTTACTGAACATTATAGTGCTGTGGTTCGTTCATGTTAGTTTGAGTAGCAGAAGTTTGCTCTTTTTAAATGTGCAATATTTAAATGTTTAAATATTTAAATTTAAATATTTAAATGTGCACAACATTAAAACAACTAAGATCATGGCATCCTGTCTCATCACTTCATGGCATCTGGCCTCATCACTTCATGGCAATAAAAGGAGAAACAGTGACAGATTTTATTTTCTTAGGCTCAAAAATCACTGCAGACGGTGACTACAGCCATGCAATTAAAAGATGCTTTCTCCTTGGAAGGAATGCTATGGCAAACCTAGACAGTGTATTAAAAAGCAGAGACATCATTTTGCTGACAAAGGTCTGTATAGTCAAAAGTATGTGTTTTTCCAATTGTCATGTACAGATGTGAGTTGGACCATAAAGAAGGCTGAGTGCCAAAGAATTGATGCTTTAAAATTGTGGTGCTGGAAAAGACTCTTGAGAATCCCTCCCTTGGACTGCAAGGAAACTGAACCAGGCAATCCTAAAGGAAATCTGCCCTGAATATTTATTGGAAGGATTGATGCTGAAGCTGAAGCCCCAATAGTTTGGCCACCTGATATGAAGAGCTGACTCACTAGAAAAGACCCCGATGCTGGGAAAGACTGAAGGCCAAAGAAGAAGGGGTCAGCAGAGGATGGGATGGTTAGATAGGATCACCAACTCAATGTACACGAATGTGAGCAAACTCTGGGAGATAGTGGAGACAGGGAAGTCTGGCATGCTGCAGTCCAAGGAGTCACAAAGGGTAGGACATGACTTCATGACTGAATAACAACAATTCAATTATAAGAATATAGCACAAAATATTTATCCCAAACTCTACATTAAGGACACTTGGGTTGTTTCATATTTGGAGCTCTTAAGAATAAAGCTGCTATGAGCATTCTAATTCAAGCCCTTCTGGGTATATACCAAAGAGTAAGACTGCTGAATCATTTTGTTGTTCAGCCACTCAGTTGTGTTTGACTCTTTGCGACTCTATGGGCTGCAGCACTCCAGGCTTCCCTGTCTTCCACTATCTCCTGGAGTTTGCTCAGATTCATGACCATTGAGTTGGTGATGCTATCTAACCATCTCATCCTCTGCAGCTTCCTTCTCCTTTTGTCTTCAATCTTACCCAGTATCAGGGTCTTTTCCAATGAGTCAGCTCTTCACATCAAGTGGCCAAAGTATCGGGGCTTCAGCCTCAGTGCTTCCAATGAATATTCAGGACTGATTTCCTTTGGGATTGACCTGTTCAAGCTCCTTGCAGTCCAAAGGACTCTCAAGCATTTTCTCCAGAACCAGTTCTTCAGTGCTCAGCCTCATGGTCCAACTGTCATATCTGTATATAATTATTGGAATAACTATAGCTTTTACTATACAGACCTTTGTAACAAAGAGATGTCTCTGCTTTTTAATAAGCTATATAAGTTCATCATAGTATTCCTTCCAAGGAGCAAGCATCTTTTAATTTCATGGCTATGGTCACCATCCACAGAGATTTGGGAACCCAAGAACATTTTCCCCTTCTATTTGCCTTGAAGTGATGGAACCAGATGTCATGATCTTAGTTTTTTGAATGTTGAGTTTCAAACCAGCTTTTTCACTCTGCTCTTTCACCCTCATCAGGAGACTTTCTACTTCCTCTTCACTTTCTGCCATCAGGATGGTATCATCTGCACATCTGAGGTTGTTGATATTTCTCCCAGCAATTTTGATTGCTGCTTGTGATTCATCCAGCCCAGTATTCCGCATGATACACTCTGCTTATGAGTTAAATAAGCAAGGTGATGATATACAGCCTTGTCATAATCCTTTCCCACTTTGGAACCAGTCAGTTATTTCATGTCCGGTTCTAATTGTTGCTTCTGGATCCACATACAAGTTTCTCAGGAGACAAGTAAAGCAGTTTGGTACTCCTATTGCTTTCTTACAATATCTTCTTATAATAGGTTTGTCTGTAACATCTATAAAGATGTCTCTATTTCATTTTTGATATTGATAATTTACATTTTCTTTCCTGTTTTTTATCTACTAGTCTTACTATGTATTTATTAATTTTACTGAATTCTTAAAAAAAAATCTTCAGTTTTTTGAGTTGCTTTATTGTATGTCTCCTTTCTATTTTATTGCCTTTTTTTCTCATGGTTTTATATTTGATTCCAGTTTGATGATTTATTCTGCTGTCTTTTAATAGCTTCTTAGAATGAAAGTATGAAAATTTAGATCATTGATTTTCAACATTTTTTATATTCTTATACATCTATTTAGAGCCATAAATTTCCTCTCAAGCATTGCTTCAGATGTATCCAATAAGTTTTAAATGCCTGGTTTATGTTTAACCTTTCATTTTAAAATATTTCAGAATTATAATTGTGATTATTTAAGTACACTATGAAAGTTGTGAGTACACTATGTTAGTTGTTCAGTCATATCTGACTCTTTGGCACCCCATTGATTGTACCTTGGCAGATTCCACTCTCCATGGAATTCTCCAGGCAAGAATATTGGAGTGGGTAGTCATTCCCTTCTCCACAAGATCTTCTACAGTGTGCTATGGATGCTATAGACACGTGCTAGCTTTTGGATTTCAGGTTCTCTTAGAGAGGAAGAAGGATCAAATGTAATTTCTGTCAAACAAAATGGGGACATAGTCCATGGCCAAAAATACAGTATACCTATGAAGGGTCTTCTCAAATAACAGAGTCTTGTTACTGGGGATTGCAAGACTGGGGATTTGCATGTGGACACCATCATTTTCTTAAGTTTTTTACTAAAATCTTAAAGTACAAATCAGGATACAATTTAATGCAAAATATTTTATATTTAAATGACTAGTTGCTACTTAAAAGCCTCTAGATTTTTTAAAGACTCATATTTTAAATCATTTCAATACTATGTGAGTTACTATTTACTTCAGATATTCTTTTCTCTTGTAAACACTTTGTAAAAGTAGGTTTTGGCTTAAATTACTTTGGTATTTATCCCAGTCAATTTCTCCTATAGTTATGAGGTTTCTTTTTGTTTTTTTCTATGATTACTTCCAAATTGGAAAGAAAAAAAAAAAAATCTTGCTTATTTAACTAGTGTGAGAAGTGCCGCTGCTGCTACTAAGTCGTTTCAGTCGTGTCCGACTCTTAACGACCCCATGGACTGCAGCCTACCAGGCTTCTCCATGCATGGGATTTTCTGGGCAAGAGTACTGGAATGAGTTGCCATTGCCTTCTTCGTGTGTGAGAAGTAAAGCAGTTTATTTTCTTGCCAACTGCTTCAATTTGGTTATAGTTTATGAAATTGCACGTTGTGTTAGCACTTGATTAAATAAGACCAAAATCTCCACATTTCTGAGACTCCATTTTTGTTGAAAATTATTTATAGTTAATGATAACATATATTTCACCAAGACATAAATTTAACAGAAAGGAATCTGTCCAATTTTGCCATAATTCTTGTGGTAGTTAAGAAGATAACCCATTCAGAAGTTTCTTTCTCATGACTGTTTTCTATTTAAACTTTGAAAAACTTGCCCTAAAATTTGTAGAAAAGAAAATTGTCTACAGATGATTTAAGTAGGCTTCACTTTCAAGCTGCTTCAATTCTGTTTAAGTTTATTGGCAGATGGTCTACTTTTTACTGAAGAAAGCTGTAGTGATAATTTGCAATTAGGCCATTAATGCAATTGTGGCACTTTCACCAGTTCACAGAAGAGAAACTTGCATTTGTACAATAAGATGGCCCTTTGTGTGACATACTTATGTTAATTATCGGTGAATCAGGCAATTGTCCAGGTAGAAGGGAAATGAAATATAACTTATTCTACCTCCCTGCCCCCATATATTTTACAAATTCAAAAAACCCAGAAAAATTAGCAAGCGTTTAGGTCATAAACCTTCAACATGGCAGATAAGAGAGTAGAGCTCACCTTTCAATTTTGCTAGTCCTTCAAGCCTAGGTTTTGTTTTCTCCACCTGCCCCACCGCCGCTCCCCTGGCCCCAGTGTCTGGTAAGCACACATCTCCTGACTGTCTTCTTGATGTGTCCTTACATTGTGAAGAAAGAGATCAACTGTCTCATGCCTCTCCCCTATTTTTGTTTTAGTGAAGTATAGATGATGTACAATATTACATGTTTCAACTGTACAACATAGTGATTCACAATATTAAAGATTATACTCCATTTACAGTTATTAAAAAATAATGTCTATATTCACTGTGCTGTACAATATGTCTGTAGCTTTTTTATTTTAGTGTTTGTGCCTCTTAATCCCCTAGCCTTGTCTTGCCCTCTCTTTCCTCTCTCCACTGGCTTGCTCTCTATATCTGTGAGTCTGTTTTTGTTTTATTATATTCATTAGTTTGATGTACTTTTCAGAATCCACAAATAAATGACATCCTGGGTGGCTTGGTGGTAAAGAATGAATCTGCCATTGCAGAAGATGCAGGTTCGATCCCTAAGTCTGGAGAAGGAAATGGCATCCCACTCCGATATTCTTGCCTGGGAAATCCCATGGACAGAGAAACCAGGCAGGCTATAGTCCATGGAGTGGCAAAGAGTCAAACATGATAGCAACTAAACAACAGCATAAGCGACATTATACTGTATTTGTCTTTTTGTTTGACTTATTTCACTTAATTTAATATCCCCCAAGTCTATCCATTTGTTGTAAATGGCAAAGTTTCATTGATTTTATGGCTGGTAGCTTTCTGTTGGATAAATATGTATATATGTCACATCTTTTTAATCCATTCATCCGCTGATAGACATTTAGATTGTTTCCATATCTTGTATTGTAATAATGCTGTTGTAAATGCAATTGTAAAAGTAAGTGCTGTTTAAAAAGGAATGTAATCATAAATCATGCTGCCATGAACATTGAGTTGCATGCATATTTTTTAGCTAGTGTTTTCCATACTGTTTTCCACTGTGGCTGCACCAGTTTACATTCCCACCAACCTTTTTTTCCACATCCTAGCCAAAATTTGTTCTTCATGTTCTTTTTGATGATAGCCATTCTGATAGGTGTGAGGTGATATGTATAATGGTGGTTTTAATTAGCATTGCTCTAATGATTAACAATGTTGAATATCTTTTCATGTGTCTGTTGGCCATCTGTATATCTTCTTTGGAAACTGTCTATTCAAGTCTTTTGCCCATTTTAAAATCTTAGCATTTGTCTTTTTGACGGAAAGTTGTGCGAGCTGTTTTTATGTTTCATATAATCATTTGCATATCTTTTCTCCTATTCAGTAAGTTGTCTTTTTACTTTTGTTGATGGTTTCCTTTGATGTGCAGAAGTTTTTATGTTTAATTAGGTGACTATGTTTATATTTGCTTTTATTTCCTTTGCTTTGGGGGCAGATAAAAAATACTGTTATGATTTATGTGAGAGTGTGTTGGTTATGTTTTCTTCTGTGAGTTTTATGGTTTCTGGTCTTAGATTTAGGTTTTTAATCCATTTTGAGTTTATTGCTGTATGCAGTGTTAGAGAATGTTCTAATTTCACTCTATTATATGTAGCTGTCCAGGTTTCCCAGCACCACTTGTTGAAGAGACTGTCTTTTCTCTTTTGTATATTCTTGCTTTTTATTGTATTAATAAATTAATGATAATAAGTGTGTAGGTTTATTTCTGGGCTATCCATTCTGTTCCATTGATCTATGTCTTCGTTTTTGTGCCAGTACCATGCTGTTTTGATTACTGTGGCTTTGTGTTAAGTTAAAAGGTAGAGAACATGATTCTCCCCACTCAGCTTTTTCTTCTCAAGATTACTTTGGCTATTTGGGATCTTTTGTGCTTCCATACAGATTTTTTTAATTATTTGCCCTAGTTCTGTAAAAATTCCCTTTGTATACTGATAAGCCTTGCATTGAATCTTGGGTTGCTTTGAGTCTCTAAAGTCACCATCTGCAGTGATTTTGGAGACCAAGAAAATCAAGTATATTACTGTTTCCATTGTTTCCCCATCTATTTGCCATTAAGTGATGGGACCAACATCCATTGGATCATAGAAAATTGCCAACATCTGTTGGATCATAGAAGAAGCAAGAGAGTTCCAGAAAAACATCTACTTCTGCTTTATTGACTATGCCAAAGCCTTTGACTGTGTGGATCACAACAGACTGTAGAAAATTCTGAAAGAGATGGGAATACCATACCACCTTACCTGCCTCCTGAGAAATCTGTATGCAGGTCAAGAAGGAACAGCTAGAATTGGACATGAAACAATGGACTGGTTCCAAATTGGGAAAGGGGTACATCAAGGCTGTATATTGTCACCCTGCTTATTTAACTTCTACACAGAATACATCATGCAAAATTCTGGGCTGGATGAAGAACAAGCTTGAATCAAGATTTCTGGGAGAAATATCAATAACCTCAGATATGCAGATAACACCACCCTTATGGCAGAAAGTGAAGAACTTTCAAGAACCTCTTGATGAAAGTGAAAGAGGAGAGTGAAAAAGTTGGCTTAAAACTCAACATTCAGAAAACTAAGATCATGGCATCTGGTCCCATTACTTCATGGCAAATAGATGGGGAAACAAAGGAAACAATGACAGACTTTATTTTGGGGGGTTCCAAAAATCACTGAAGATGGTGACTGCAGCTATTAAATTAAAAGATACTTGCTCCTTGGAAGAAAAACTATGACCAACCTACATAGCATATTAAAAAGCAGAGACATTACTTTGCCAACAAAGTTCTATCTAGTCAAAGGTACAATTTTTCCAGTAGTCATGTATGGATGTAAGAATTGGACCATAAAGAAAGCTGAGCACTGAAGAATTGATGTTTTGAACCACGGTATTGGAGAAGACTCTTGAGAGTCTCTTGGACTGCAAGGAGATCAAACTAGTCCATCCTAAAGGAAATCAGTCCTGAATATTCATTGCAAGGACTGATGCTGAAGCTGAAACTCCAATACTTTGGCCACCTGATGAGAAGAACTGAATCATTGGAAAAGACCCTGATGCTGGGAAAGATTGAAGGCAGGAGAAGGGAGCAGCAGAGGATGAGATGGTTGAATGGCATCACCAACTCAATGGACATGAATTTGAGCAGGGTGCGGGAGTTGGTGATGGACAAGGAAGCCTGGCATGGTGCAGTCCATGGAGTCACAAGGAGTTGGACATGACTGAGTGACTGAACTGAACTGATTGAATCAGATGTCATAATCTTCATTTCCATCAATTGTGTGAACAGGAATAATTTGAGAGCTCTTAGGATCACATCCTGGATGAGGTGACAGTGGGAATATAATAAAGATCACACTTTAGGTTTCTAATTCATTTCCACAAATACTTACTAAAAGTGAGGTCTTATACAGGTACATAACAAGTGCTAGAGAGATAAGCAGAAGAAATAAGATCTAGTATTTTTGTTCAAGGACTTCATAGTCTGGATATAGTACAGATAGTGCAAAAAAAGTGATGTTTTAAAGGAAGCAGAAAAAAGCTGACTCGAGCTGAGTATTAGAAGTCAGGTGAGCATTTTTCTGGAAGAGAACAAGGAACAAGGGGAAGATATTTATGTGACAGGAAGTGAATGCAGAGACAGTACTGATAACATTTTGAATTGCTCAGGGAATTTTTGAAGTTTCAGTTCTGTTAAAAAGTGAAATGTCACAAGTAATGGAAAAGATGATTTTGGAAAATTCATTATGGTCAAAATTACCAATCAAATAAACATTTGTGTGTCACAAAAAGCCACTACTTATTTTTTAAAAGGATATTTGCATCAGGGCCCACTGAGAGAAATGACCAAGATTGTGGTCCGAGGTCTGAATTTAGAGAGACTTATGGGGGCATTAGAGTGGAAAAGACTATGCGAGAGGGAAATATAAGAATGTCTCTCAAATAAAGTGTTTGCCAAGAAAGTATGTCATGGGGATCTAAATGTATATCACAGTGACTATAGTTAATAATACTCTATTGTATAACTGGAAGTTGCTAAGAGAGTAGATTTTAAAAGTTCTCATTACAAGAAAAAACTTTGTAACTATGTATAGATGCATACTAACTAGACCTATTCGGGTGATCATGTATATGTATCAAGTCATAATGTTGTACTCCTGAAACTAATATTGCAATGTCATATGTCAATCATACCTCAATAAGAGAAATGAAAACAAACATTTCAAACAAACAGAACACTGCAAAACAAACAAACAAACCCTTCCCCACTTCCCAATAAAAATCAGTGTTTGCCCAAGAAGGGCAGCCCAGTTTGGTTACAATAGCTCAGTAAAAAGATTCTTGCATAAGATCTGACTCAGACTTCTGTTAGTATCATTAAACTCTTAAACATATTCCTAATCTCATGCAATTGGCACTATATATGCAGTAGACATTCTTTCAGGTTTCTGATATATACTGTAGTCCAAATGGCGTTATATGGTGGCAAAGAGCAACAGATGAACGATAAAAGCAAAGAAGTTTCCTCCCAAGTTGTTGAATTTTGAGAGGAGAGTGGTCACCACTTCGAGTCCACCTTTGCCTTCTGCCCTTGGGATCCTGGTCTTTTCAGTCAGCTAAGGGAAGACTGATTTTTCACCTGCAGGCTCACGTTAAACCAGCTACTAGGATGTGATGTGAACTCATGATGAGAACTGCAGCAGGCTGAGGGAAATAGAGGGCCGAGGTTACCTGACCTACTCTCTGAAGCTGGAATGTTTGCCTGAGACGTGAAGTGAGGAGAGGGCCGCACGTTTATGATCCACGAGAGACATGCCCCAGACACAGGACCCCAGGCCCGGGCCCTGTGCAGACATCGTCCCCTTCTTGGGATGGCGCAGAGCGTCCCGAGTGTATCGGCCCCCTTTCCTGCTCAGCTCTCGGATCCGTGTGCTCCCCGTGTTATACCAAACTGTTGGTGTAGTCAACTGACTGTGTGTTTATTCCTTACACTCCCATCCCAGTCGAGTTTTCTGAGCTTAGGCTTGGGTCCTGTTGATGGGGTTTAGGTGTTTCACGCTAACGGAATCGGGATGCCTTCACAGGGATGACTAATGCTGCCTATTGTGCATGGTCTTCGCTCTCTCTGAGGAAACTGTTTCACTTTTCTGGAAGTTAGGAGGAAGGACCAAGGAGGCTGCCCACACCAACACAAACACAACACTGACATTCTAATTAAACATTCAGTTTCCAGTATTGATATATTATCTGCTATTTTTGCACATTACTAGTGTTTTGCTGGAAACTTTGAAAAGGTGAGCGTTGCCCTCTGGCAAGTGCTGCCATCCTTTTTTGGAAAAACACAACATAGAATCAACTGGGAGAAAGACCAAGGTATCAAAGCAGAAACACAGAGCTGTGGTCTCTGAGACATACAGTCCTTTTCTGACTAGGTTTTTGAAGAGTGAGTAAGGAATACTAAGTTATTGTAGACAAAAGCAAGATTGAGGTATGTGGGTGGGAAGGCAACAAGTCCATGTATTTTATAGAAGGGAACCAAGAAATACTATTCTTAACTTTGATATTAAGCATATGAGAAATATGCTTCGGAATAACTTGTACAATTAAAATAAGAGCTGTGTCTTTCTAATCATGTCAGACTCTAAATAAATAAATAAAACACTATATATATATATACATATATATATATATAGTAAAATATAAAGTGATATAGGCATAAATACAGAAAGTATGAGGAAGTATAGTAATCCTTAAACAGAAGACGATTTCTGTACATCTTGGATAAGAGGGTCAAATACCCCTATTAGTTGGGGATTTCTCAGTGTCAGCACGAGGAGAACATTCCAAACATCTGAGTGCGGAGTCCTTAGACTGTGCTTGACCTTGGCAAGTAACTGGGGGCACCCACTCTGAGTTATGATCACTTGTGTCTCAGATGAAAGATAATTTCTTCCCCTTCCAGATCCAACACTGACAGTTTGAATTCTGCTAAGCCTTTTCTATCATTTCAGCTACTTTATAAAGACAGATTCATTTAAAAAATGCAAGTATCATTATTATTGCAACATTTATGGAACATGAAATAGTGTAAGAGATAAAAAGAGGTTAACAGTGAAATGTGAGTCACTATAAGAACATAGGGTGAAATGACTTCTAAAGAATAATACATCTCTGCATCTCTGAGTTACATCAAATATACTGATTTCAGTTCCTGGTGGAGGAAACATGCATGCAGCCTGTGCTGACTTAGGGGAGTGCATATAACTGGGTGATAGAGAAGTATTATACAATTTGAGACAAAATGGAAAATTTTACTTTAGGTTTGATACTTAAATCTTTTTTTTCTTCTTTCTGTTTTTAGTTTTCAGAGCACCCATTGAGAAGAAGGCACAACAAGTCCCTATCCCATGCCTATTCAGTATTTGATTGGGAGGATATCTTAAACAGGCTTCCTATTTTATTAAGTCATCTCTAGCCTTAGACATTTTGGAAGACTCAGAAATATGATGTAAAAAAAGTATAATATGTACACATCTGAGCTGAAAAACTGCAAATGATGGTGAAATTCTGGGCACACAGTCTTCATTTGAGCCTCTTGGTAAAGATTTGATTTTTTCTTACTTGTCTCTTTGTTACCAACTGTGACACTAATAAGGCTTATTTCTCTCCAGAATTCTTATAGACATATTTCTGGGCCAACTGAAAAAATCTTGTGAGACTGGAGGAGTTAATTAGAGTTGGCAAACTTTTCACTGAAAATTAGTTACTTCAGCTCCTTCATATTTCAAAGTAGGATATAATTTTAATACAGAATTAAGCTGAAGGAAAATCTCCAATGTCTTTTGAAAGGCTTCTCGACACTGTGGCTGCTGCCCACTCCAGTAGGTGGCAACTCACTTGTTGGAGGACTTGGTAGAGATGCCCCTTGGTATGAATAGTGTGTGGAAAGACTCTCTGCGCTCAGAAATGTCACTCACTGTGGAGCCACGAAACTGATATGGTTTGTTTGGACACGATACTCCCTGCTCTAGTTTCTTTTGCCTCTCACCACCTGGTGCACCGTCCCCCAGTACCGGGTCATTTGTCACAGCTGGGTGCTAGGACCTCCTCAGCCAGGGGCTTGGAGACAGTTGTGATTGAGCATGAACACAAGTCCAGGTGCCGAGCACACAGTTTCTAGCAACCCATTCCCTACCGCTCCCCTGTCCAGAAAAAAATGGTCTTGCTAAAGGAGATGGGCAGTGTGAAACAGGTAATAAATCACTGAAGAGACAGATCACACTGGGCTGGCCAGAGAGCCTCAGGCCAGGAAGGGTAGAGGTAAGCACAAAGTTGGCAAAAGTCTTCTGCAAAGTCTGTCTCTACCATTGATTTTATAGATTTCATTTCACTATACTGTATCTGTGGGTAAAAGTTTTTGTGCTAATGTCTGAGATGGCAAAAATTTACCTTTATCCATGTTACATTTTAATTTCATTGCATCCTTTAATTTAGTGCCTGCTTAGTTGGCCATATAAATTACTAATAGATTTCTTAATTTTAATCCATTCTTAAAATATTTTTTGGTCATTGCAGTCTTCTTTTCATATTACTCTTTATTTATTATTTTTACCTTAATATGGTAGGCAATTTACTAGTATTTTCCTTAGGATTTATGCATCAATTTCATAAGTGTTTCTTTCTGTGAAATATCTCTGTCAGTAATATTATGTGTGTTAATTATTTTTTAATGAAAAATGGCAACAAAAGATATTCAAAATTACAAACTTTAAAAAACATACTGGTAGTTATTGATTCAGTCAAGGTTTTTACTTCTTACTATGGCTGAATTTGTTTCTTTACTGTGTTTTCATGTCAGTTCAGTTCAGTCGCTGAGTCATGTCCGTCTTTTTGCGACCCCATGGGCTTAAGTACGCCAGGCTTCTCTGTCCATCACCAACTCCCAGAGCCTGCTCAAACTCATGTCCATCGAGTTGGTGATGCCATCCAACCATCTCATCATCTGCTGCTCCCTTGTCCTTTCACCTTCAATCTTTCCCAGCATCAGGGTCTTTTCCAATAAGTCAGTTCTTTGCATCAGGTGGCCAAAGTACTAGAGCTTCAGCTTCAGCATCAGTCCTTCCATTGAATATTCAGGATAGATTTCCTCTAGGATTGACTAGTTTGATCTCCTTGCAGTCCAAGGAACTCTCAAGAGTCTTCTTCAACACCACAGTTCAAAAGCATCATTCTTCAGTGCTTAGCTTTCTTTATGGCCCAACTTTCACATCAATACATGACTACTGGAAAAACCAAAGCCTTGACTAGATAGACCTTTGTTGGCAAAATAATGTTTCTGCTTTTAAATATGCTGTCTAGGTTTGTCATATCTTTTCCTCCAAGGAGCAAGCGTCCTTTAATTTCATGGCTGCAGTCACCATCTGCAGTGATTTTGGAGCCTCTCAAAATAAAGTCTGTCATTCTTTCCATTGTTTCCCCATCTATTTGCCATGAAGTGATGGGACCAGATGCCATGATCTTAGTTTTCTGAATGTTGACTTTTAAGCCAACTTTTTCACTCTCCTATTTCACATTCATCAAGAAGTTCTTTAGTTCTTCTTCACTTTCTGCCATAAGGATGGTGTCATCTGCATATCTGAGGTCATTGATATTTCTCCCAGCAATCTTGATTTCAGTTTGTGCTTCATCCAGTCCAGCATATCTCATGATGTACTCTGCATATAAGTTAAATAAGCAGGGTGACAATACACAGCCTTGACATACTCCTTTCCTGATTTGGAACCAGTCTGTTGTTCCATATCCAGTTCTAACTGTTGATATTTGACCTGCCTATAGATTTCTCAGAAGGCAGGCAAAGTGGTCTGGTGTTCCCTTCTCTTGAAGAAGTTTCTACAGTTTATTGTGACCCACATAGTCAAAGGCTTTGGCATACTCAATAAAGCAGGGTAGATGTTTTTCTGGGACTTTTTTATTTTTTGACAATCCAATGAATTTTGGCAATTTGATCTCTAGTTCCTCTGCCTTTTCTAAACCCACCTTGAGCATCTGGAAGTTCATGGTTCATGTACTGCTGAAGCCAGGCTTGGAGAATTTTGAGCATTACTTTGTTAGAATGTAAGATGAGTGCAATTGTGCAGTAGTTTGTATATTCTTTGGCATTGCCTTTCTTTTGTATTGGAATGAAAATTAACCTTTCCCAGTCCTGAGGTCACTGTTGACTTTTCCCAATTTGCTGGCATATTGAGTGCAGCAGTTTCATGGAATCAACTTTTAGAATTTGAAATAGCTCAACTGGAATTCTGTCACCTCCACTAGGTTTGTTTGTAGTGATCCTTCCTAAGGCACACTTGACTTCACATTCCAGGATGTCTGGTGCTAAGCAAGTGATCACACCATCGTGATTATCTGGGTCATGAAGATCTTTTTTGTACAGTTCTTCTGTGTATTCTTGCCACCTCTTCTTGATATCTTCTGCTTCTATTAGGTCCATACCTTCTCTGTCCTTTACTGTGCCCATCTTTGCATGAAATGTTCCCTTGGTATCTCTAATTTTCTTGAAAAGATCTCTAGTCTTTCCCCTTCTACTGTTTTCCTCTATTTCTTTGAGAAAGGCTTTCTTACCTCTCCTAGCTATTCTTTTGAATTCTGCATTCAAACAAGTATATCTTTCCTTTTCTCCTCTGCCTTTCACTTCTCTTCTTTTCACAGCTATTTGTAAGGCCTCCTCAGGCAATCATTTTGTCTTTTTGCATTTCTTTTTCTTGGGGATGGCCTTGATCATTGCCTCCTGTACAATGTCATGAACCTCTGTCCATAGCCCTTCAGACACTTTGTCTATCAGATCTAATCCCTTGAATCTATTTGTCACTTCTACTGTGTAATAGTAAGGGGTTTGATTAGGTCATACCTGAATGGTATAGTGGTTTTCCCTACTTTCTTCAATTTAAGTCTGAATTTGGCAATAAGGAATTCATGATCTGAGCCACAATCCGTTCCCAGTCTTGTTTTTGCTGACTGCATAGACCTTTTCCATCTTTGGCTGAAAAGAATATAGTCAGTCTGATTCTGGTATTGACCATCTGGTGATGTCCATGTGTAGAGTCTTCTCTTGTGTTTTTGGAAGAGGGTGTTTGCTATGACTAGTGCATTCTCTTGGCAAAACTCCGTTAGCCTTTGCCTGCTTCATTTTGTACTCCAAGGTCAAATTTGCCTGTTATTCCAGGTATTTCTTGACTTACCACTTTTGCATTTCAGTCCCCTATATTGAAAAGGACATTTTTTGGGGGGGCGGGGTGTTAGTTCTAGAAGGTCTTGTAGGTCTTCATAGAACTGTTCAACTTCTTCAACATTACTGGTCGGGGCATAGACTTGCATTATACTAATACTAAATGCCTTGCCTTGGAAAATGACAGAGATCATTTGGTTGTTTTTGAGATTGCATCCAAGTACTACATTTCAGACTCTTGTTGACTATGATGTCTACTCCATTTCTTCTAAGGGATTCCCCACATTATTATATATAATTTTTTATATAAGCCCAAACAATTCAAATGCTTTGACTAAACATTGTAAAGTATAATTTTATTTATTTCATATAATTTCCAGACTATTAAGAAATTTCTCCAAAAGGTACACTAAAGACTAGTCAGATTTGCCTTAAACAGGTAGGTATGGCCCCTGATGTTTGGCATCAGAATACATTCTATCTAATTTTCTAGTCCTCACAATTAAAGAGACCTATTAGATGATTGAACATTCCATCTGAAAATTATTCCAAAATCCTTTCTCCAGTTCAGTTCAGTTCAATCACTCAGTCGTGGGCGACTCTTTGTGACCTCATGGCAGCAATCCAGGCTGCATTTCTTTTTCTTGGGGATGGTTTTCATTACCACCTCCTGTGCAATATGTAATACAACCTATTAAAACAGAATTACAACTTGAGACATTTTCCTCTAACTTTCTTCAGAACATCATCATAAAATTTATTAGTTCCTTTCACTTAATTCTTTAGAGTGATTCACTTACAGATTGATGGGGCTGCATTTTCACCCATTAACCCTGACTAGGTCAAATATCTTTGATTGGATCTTGCATTTGTAAACTGAACTTCACTCCCTTTGATGGATTCACGCCTCTCTCCCCAGAGGTCTTAACCATCAAGTGAATGATTTTCCTGGAAATAATTTGCATATTATTTATTTTATTTATTTTTAATTTTTAGTATAAACATGATATATGCTTATTATAAAAATAAATGTAGAAATGAACAAAAGAGAGAAATAAGCATCTATACTAAGGGAAAAAATATTCTAAATATATTGCTGCATTTCTGTCCAGGGTTCTTGTCAAGTTGGGATATCAGTGCAACCTGTTCTTTGCACATAATGATACAACAGAAACATTTCCAATATCACTGCGATCTCTCCATACTCTAATACATGATTCACACAGTATAGAAAAAGAAGAAATAGAAATTTGTTTTATAATTCAGTCATTAATAAATATTTATTGAGCTCTTATGAATAGCAAGGAGAGATGAGAAAGCCTTCCTCAATGATCAGTGAAAAGAAATAGAGGAAAACAATAGAAGGGGAAAGACTAGAGATTTTTCAAGAAAATTAGAGATACCAATGGAATATTTCATACAAATATGGGCTCAATAAAGAACAGAAATGGTATGGACCTAACAGAAACAGAAGATATTAAGAAAAGGTGGCAAGAATACACAGAAGAGCTGTACAAAAACGATCTTCACAACCCAGATAATAATGATGGTGTGATCACTTACCTAGAGATCCTGGAATGTGAAGTCAAGTGGGCCTTGGGAAGCATCACTACAAACAAGTCTAGTGGGGGTGACGGAATTCCAGTTGAGCTCTTTCAAATCCCAAAAGATGATGCTGTGCAAGTGCCGCACTCATATTGTCAACAAATTTGGAAAATCAGCAGTGACCATACGACTGGTAAAGGTAAGTTTTGATTCCAATCCCAAAGAAGGGCAACGCCAAAGAATGTTCAAACTACCTCACAATTGCACTCATTTCACATGCTATCAAGGTAAGGCTCAAAATCTTTCAAGCTAGGCTTCAACAGTAGATGAACAGAGAAGTTCCAAATGTACAAGCTGGATTGAGAAAAGACAGAGGAACGAGAGATCAAATTGCCAACATCCATTGGATCATAGAAAAAACAAGAGAATTCAGAGAAACATCTACTTCTGCTTCATTGACTATGCTAAAGCCTTTGACTGTGTGGATCACAGCAAACTACGGAAAATTCTTAAAGAGGTAGGAACACTAGACCACCTTACCTGTCTCTTGAGAAACCCATATGCAGGCCCAGAAGCAACAGTTAGAACTGGATAAGGAACAAAGACTGGTTCAAATTGGGAAAGGAGTACAACAGGCTATATATTCTCACCCTGCTTATTTAACTTAAATGCAGAGTATATCATGTGAAATACTGGGCTGGATGAAGCACAAATTGGAATCAAGATTGCAGGGAGAAATATAAACAACCTCTGATATGCAGATGAATCCACTTAATGGCAGAAAGCAAAGAGGACCTATAAAGCCTCTTGATGAGGGGGAAAGAGGAGAGTGAAAAAGCTGGCTTAAAACTCAACATTAAAAAAACTAAGATCATGGCATCCAGTCCCATCACTTCATGGCAAATAGATGGGGAAACAATGGAAACAGTGGCTGACTTTATTTTTGGGGGCTCCAAAATCACTGCAGATGGTAACTGCAGCCATGACATTAAAAGATGTTTGCCCCTGGAAGAAAAGCTATGAGCAACTTAGATAGCATATTAGAAGGCACAGACATCACTCTGCAGACAAAACTTCATATAGTGAAAACTATGGTTTTTCCAGTAGTCATGTACAGATGTGGGCCATAAAGAAGGCTGAATCCTAAAGAATTGTGATGTCAGTGCTTGCTTCAGTGGCACAGACATTAAAATTCAAATTGTGAGGCTGAAAAAGCCTTTTGAGTCCCTTGGACAGCAAAATCAAACCAGTCAATCTTAAAGGAAATCAATCCTGATTATTCATTTGAAGGACTGATGCTGAAGCTGAAGCTCCAAAATCCTGGCCACATGATGTGAAGAGCTGACTCATTGGAAAAGGCTCTGATACTGGAAAAGATTGAGGGCGAGAGGAGAAGGGGGCAACAGAAGATGAGTTGCTTGGATGGCATCACTGACTCAATGGACATGAGTTTGAACAAACTCTGGGAGATGGTGAAGGACAGGGAAGCCTGGCGTGCTTCAGTTCATGGGTCACAAAGAGTTGGACATGACTTAGCAACTGATCAAAAATATATATATATATACACAACATATATTCAGTTCAGTTCAGTCATTCAGGGCCACCCAAGATGGACGGGTCATGATGGAGAGTTCTGACAAAATGTGGTCCACTGGAGAAGGAAGTGGCAAACCACTTCATTATTCCTGCCTTGAGAATGCCATGAGCAGTTTGAAAGGGCAAAATGATGTGACACAGCATATATTGCTACATATTAATTATATTTAGTAAATTATTATATTTATTATGTAATTAGTAATAAATTAGTAATTATTTATGACTACCCATTCTTAATTCAATGTTTTAAAGTATTTAGTTAAGATAAAGTAAAATTTAATTCCTAACTAGTTTATCCAGGGTCAAATAATCTTACTTATTTGTATACTTGCTTACTGAATATATCCCTAGATTAAGAATGTCTTTATGATGGAGTGATTTATCTGTCTTCTCCCATCATGCCTATTATTACTTCTTCAATATATCATTTAGTGGTAATATTTTATTTGCTCCCCCAAATTTATTCAATTTGGGGTAATATTAATTGTAAAATACTCTTGGTTTTAATGAGGCAATAATTGCTTCTCATATTAAAATTAAATGTAACATGAAAACAAAGATTTTCTTATGAGATCATTATTTTACTCATATTTTGTTCATGACTGGCCTTCCTGGATTCTCAGCTAACCAAAAGCTCAGACATCTAATGCCTCCAAACATGGGCAGAGTGTGGCCCAAGTACACATTTTATGACCTTTTCAATCTTCTCTACCAACAGGCTGTTCTTTGATTGCCAGTTTATCAGGACTGATAATTAGTTCACTAATCATGGGATCAGAAAACAAATCTTAAACAAGGGTAGGGAAAAGTCAAATTAAATTAGTATCCTAATATTGCTGAACCACCTCCCATTTTAAATGCAAAAGGGAAATTGTTGATCAAACACTCTAATTGATACAATCACTTGTTTATTCAAATGTTCATTGAATATGTAGAGCATATGAGCTGAAGTGCTAAATCTAAATCAATTTTTATCACTTTCAAACTATTTTGGCAATATAGTATAGTTGAACCAATCAGGGTATTTTTATTTTGAGGATAATTTTAACCTGAAAATATGCAAGAGTATTTTGACATAAACTTGAATCTACCCTAGAGAAATATGCTACTTATATTGTTCCACTAAGGAACCACTGAATTATTCTTTACACTTCTTTAGCTCTTCTTCTTGGGAAATTCCACCTATATTTAGATAAATATAATCATAATATACCATCTGCAAAAGGGGAAATTAGCATTTTTGTAAGACAGATAAATGAGCAGGTTATAGTTAGAATAATAAAAATGTTACAACTGTGCATATTGAACAATAAATATCTTCTCCATTTCCCTCAAAGGGGTAAACCTCAACAGTTGCAAAATATAAGGCGGTGAATATTTTCAGCATCTTTATTTCATTAAATAACCATATTTCTTCTTGGTTATTTTTAAACTGCTTCCTCATTGTATAGTCCAACTAAAAACTTCAAACTTGAAAATATGAGTGATCACATTTAGGTAATATCTAGAGGGAGACTGAGTCACTGATGGGCAAAATCACAAATTTTATTGATTGGAAATGGTTAAAATTTTAATTTTTAAGGAAGAAGTAGCCTAATTCTTTCTTCTTGTTTTTAGACACATTGGCCAAAGTGTAATTCCTTGTGTGTCTCCTTGACTTTAGTCCTTAAAAGCAGGGAGATTTCAGACAGAGTGTATTTTTGTCACAAGGCTTGTCCAAAAACAATGAGATCTGCTGGCAGGGAACACATTGCAACTCAGAAAATATTTGTTGGTGTTAAAGAAAAAATGTTCATTGAATAAACATGTTCAGTGTTTGGTGAATTGAATTTCACTGCCACAAAATGTTTCTAACTCCACCACAGAGCCACCGAGGAGACGACCCACAAACTTCAGAACAATTATGCCAAACACATTCTCGCACTGTTAAGAAAGTTCTAGGACCCACAACAGATTTCCCAACCTGGGGATCTGGCAAAGGGACTGAGAACCCCCAGAGAATTTGACTTTGGAGGTCAGCGGGATTTTGATTACAGAATTTACACAGGACTGGAAAAACAGACTCTTGGAGGACACAAACAGAATCTTGTGCACACTAGGACCCAGGAGAACAGAGCAGTGACCCCATAAGAGAGTGATCCATGTTTGTTGTGAGGGTCCAGGAGTCTCTGGCAGAGGCATAGGTTGGCGGTGGCCTGCTGCAGAGTTGGCACTGAGTGCGGCAGTGTGTCCATGGAAACTTTTGAAGGAGATTGCCATTATCTTCATTACCTGCACCATAGTTTGGTCTCAGGTCAAACAACAGGAAAGGGACACATCCCGGCCATCAGCAGAAAATTGGATTAAAGATTTACTGAGCATGGCCGCGCCCATCAGAACAAGACCCAGTTTCCCTCACAGTCAGTCTCTCCCATCAGAAAGTTTCTGTAAACCTCTTATCCTATCCTTCAAAAAACCACAATCAGAGGAAACTAATCAAACTGATCTCATGGACCACAACCTTGTCTAACTCAATGAAACTATGAGCCTTGCCATGTAGGACCACTTAAGACGGACGGATCAGAGTGGAGAGTTCTGACAAAACATGATCCACTGGAGAAGGGAATGGCAAACCACTTCAGTATTCTTGCCTTGGGAACCCCATGAATAGTATGAAAAGGCAAAAAGATATGACACTGAAAGATGAACTCCACAGGTCAGTATGTGCCCAATATGCTACTGAAGAACAGTGGAGAAATAACTCCAGAAAGAATGAAGAGACAGAAGCAAAGCGAAAACAACGCCCAGCTGTGGATGTGACTGATGATGGAAGTAAAGTCCGATGTTTTAAAGAGCATTATTGCATAGGAACCTGTAATGCTAGGACCATTAATCAAGGTAAATTATAAGTGGTAAAGCAGGAGATGGCAAGAGTGAGCATTTTAGGAATCAGTGAACTAAAATGGACTGGAATGGGGGAATTTAATTCAGATGACCATTTTATCTACTACTATGGGCAAGAATCCCTTGGAAGAAATGGAATAGCCCTCATAGTCAACAAAACAGTCTGAAATTCAGTACTTGGGTGCAAGCTCAAAAAATAACGGAATGATCTCTGATGGTTTCCAGGCAAACCATTCAATATCATAGTTATCTAAGTCTATGCCCCAATCAGTAATGCTGATGAAGCTGAAGTTGAACGGTTCTGTGAAGACGTACAAGACCTTCCAGAACTAACACCCCAAAATAATGTATTTTTCATCACAGGAGACTGGAATGTAAAAGTAGGAAGTCAGGAGATACCTGGAGTAACAGGCAAATGTTGCCTTGGAGAACAAAATGAAGCAGGGCAAAGGCTAACAGAGTTTTGCCAAGAGAATGCACTGGTCATAGCAAACACCCTCTTCCAACAGCATGAGAGAAGACTCTGTATGTGATATGGTCAATACCAAAATCAGATTGATTATATTCTTTGCAACCAAAGATGGAAAAGCTCTATACAGTCAGAAAAAAACAAGACTGGGAACTGACTGTGGCTCACATCATGAACTCCTTATTGTCAAATTCAGACTTATATTGAAGAAAGTAGGGAAACCACTAGACCATTCAGATATGACCTAAATCAAATTCTTTACAATTATACAGTGGAAGTGACAAATTGATTCAAGGTATTAGATCTGATAAACAGAGTGCCTGATGAACTATGGACAGAGGTTCATGACACTGTACAGGAGGCAGTGATTAATACCATCTCCAAGATATAGAAATGCAAAAAAGCAAAATGATTGCCTGAGGAGGCCTTACAAATAGCTGAGAAAAGAAGTGAAAGGCAAAGGAGAAAGATATACCCATTTCAATTCAGAGTTCGAGAGAATAGCAAAGAGAGATAAGAAAGTCTTCTTCAGTGATCAATGAATACAAATAAATAGAGGAAAACAATAGAATGGTAAAGACTAGAGATCTCTTCAAGAAAATTAGAGATACCAAGGGAATATTTCATGCAAAGATGGGCACAGTAAAAGACAGAAATGGTATGGACCTAACAGAAGCAGAAGATATTAAGAAGAGGTGGCAAGAATACACAGAAGAACTGTACAAAAAAGATCTTCATGACCCAGATAATCATGATGGTGTGATCACTCCACCTAGACCCAGACATCCTGTATTGTGAAGTCAAGTGGGCCTTAGGAAGCATCACTACAAACAAACCTAGTGGAGGTGACAGAATTCCAGTTGAGCTATTTCAAGTCCTCAAAGATGATGCTGTGAAAGTGCTGCACTCAATATGCCAGCAAATCGGGAAAAGTCAACAGTGACCCCAGGACTGGAAAAGGTCAGTTTTAATTCCAATTCCAATGAAGGGTAATGCCAAAGAATGTTCAAACTACTGCACAATTGCACTTATCTCACACAGTAGCAAAGGAATGCTCAAAATTCTCCAAGCCAGGCTTCAACAATATGTGAACCATGAACTTCCAGATGTTCAAGGTAGATTTAGAAAAGGCAGAGGAACCAGAGATCAAATTGCCAACATCATCTGGATCATAGAAAAAGCAAGAGAATTCCAGAAAAAAACAAAAACATCTACTTCTGCTTTATTGATTACACAAAAGCCTTTGACTGTGGGGATCAGAACAAACTGTGGAAACTTCTTCAAGAGATGGGAACACCCAACCACCTTACCTGCCTTCTGAGAAATCTGTATGCAGGTCAAGAAGCAACAGTTAGAACCAGGCATGGAATAATAGACTGGTTCCGAATTGGGAAAAGGCGTCAAGATTTCAGGGAGAAATATTAATAACCTTAGACATGCAGATGTTGTTATGGCAGAAAGTGAAGAGAAACTGAAGAGCCTCAAAAGAGGAGAGTGAAAAAGCTGGCTTAAAACTCAACATTCAGAAATCTAAGATCATGGCATCTGGTTCCATCACTTCATGAAAAATATACTGGGAAGCATTGGAAGCTGTGAGAGGTTTTCTTTTCTTGGACTCCAAAATCACTGCAGATGGTGACTGCAGCCATGAAATTAAAAGACACTTGCTCCTTGGAGGAAAATGTATGACAAACCTAGACAGCATATTAAAAGGCAGAGGCATTACTTTGCCAACAAAAGTCTATCTAGTCAGAGCTATGGTTTTTCCAGTAGTCATGTATGGATGTGAGAGTTGGACTATAAAGAAAGCTGAGAGCCAAATAATTGATGCTTTTAAACTGTGGTGTTGGAGAAGACTCTTGAGAGTCCCTTGGACAGCAAAGAGATCCACCCAGCCCATCTTAGATGAAATCAGTCCTGAATGTTTATTGGAAGGACTGATGCTGAAGTTGAAACTCCAATACTTTGGCCACCTGATGCAAAGAACTGACTAATTGGAAAAGACCCTGATGCTGGGAAATATTGAAGGTGAGAGGAGAAGGGGATGACCGAGGGTGAGATGGTTGTATGGCATCACCGATTTGACGGACATGAGTTTGAGCAAGATCCAGGAGTTGGTGATGGACAGGGAAGCCTGGTGTGCTGCAGTCCATGGGATTGCGAAGAGTTGGACACAACTAAGTGACTAAACTGAAGTGAACTGAAGAGTCTCTATTATTCTATAAAGCAATGGATGCTGAAATGCCCTTAAGGAACAATGTGGGAGCTGGAGATCAGTGTACATGCTCGCCTCAGCTGATATCTGAGAAAGAGATAAAAATGAACAGCGATGACAACAGCAACAAAAAAATCCCTCTTTTCCACGAGGAGAACGATCGTCAAGAGAAATAAGCCTGGATTGGTCAAAAGTTTCTTTCCTGCTCCATCCACAGATACTGAGCATTTGCCCACATCCACTCACAGGTGAACTCTGGGGCTCCTTTCAGGACTGAAGCACCTGGGACCGGAGTGAGAGAAGTGTGAGATACTGATGGAAGATGTTGGCGTGATGTTCATAGTTGCGGACCATGGACTTTGCAGGGAAGCGCGGAGGTGGATGTGCCTGGTGCTCCCAGGCCTGTGATCAAGGCCTTAAAATTCGTAATGTGGGAACAACTGGTGCTCATTTAAGAACTGTTGGCTAGGCAACAACAGAAAAGAAAACTGGATTCTGAGAATGTGTAGGGGGGAATACCACGGTGTGCTCTCAAAGTGAGAGATGAGGCTGGGTTGATTGCAACAACAGGTATTAGGCGGGAGTCTTTATTCTCCAGTTGGGCTAAAGAAGACACCAAACAAAAATAAAAGCAAAAATACTCTGCCTATGTAGGTGGCTGAAATTTCTAGAGGTTGTCTACAGTCTCCTTTTTTCATGGCAATAACACAGAACATTGGCATGGGCACTGGGCATGCCACCATTAACTCAGAGATGGGTGGGATACAAGTGTCCACTTTTGTTTATCTGGCCTTTCAGATAGCTTTGGGACCCAGGCAGGACAGAGGCCCCTCTCTTTATACATCATAGCAGGTCCCACACACAGAATTACAGTCCCCAGTTGAAACATTCTTTGCATGGCACTGTGAGGAGAGTTGTTATCGGGGCCCAGCAGCATCGAGCAGTGGTTCCTATACCTTTATGGACATAGAACCACCTGGAGAGCGTACTGTGCCTGTTTCCTGGTCTTTATCTCAAGATTCTAGTTCAGTGGATGAGGCTGAGGCCCTAGAATTATTTGCATTTCTAAAGATGCTATGAACCTCCACTCTCATGCCCTGGTTCCCATAATTGCATGCAGGGCTTTAAACAGTGCAGTATGTGGTTTACAGTCTGAGACTTTCCCAGGTGCCCAGGTGAATTGATGCTGGTGAATGGGGATCACAGACCACAGTTAGCCAGCAGTCACCCTAGTATGGAAGGGAATTGTGCACCTCTGACTGGGCAGTGCTTCTGAGGGATGCCTGGGGTACAGAGGAATAGAAGTAACAAAACTATTCAGTGCTGAGATTCTCAGTCCCTTGAGGCCAAAGCCAGGTTGTCTGAGGAGGGAGGTGTGTAAATGCAAGGCATCTCCTGTGTGCTGCCCTGTTCTTGAGGGCATGCTGAGACTCCCCCATATTTAGCACATAGAACAGAACAATACAGATATTTGATAGGAGTGAAAAGAGAGGTGCTGGTTACAACCATGCAAGTCATGAGAGAGGAATGAGCAGTGAGTTGGAGCAGTAGGGCTGTATGCCAGCTCCCTGGTCTGAGAGGCCAGGTCTGGTAAGGCTCACAAAGAACCACATATCAAAGGGAAGAACAGAATTTTCTTGGTGGATAAATATCTACACTGAAGAAATGACTCCTGAGTAGGGAAGGTGAGAACTCTATTCCCGGAGGGAGGCAGAACTTAATGCTGCACCAGGGGAGTGCTCGGCACACAGCTTGGTTCTGACGGGCGTGAGGAGGCCTCTACTCTCGGGAACTGCCCTGGGAAGCTTTGGAAATGTCCTAGAAATTGTGTGTGGCCTTCTACCCATCCACTATTCAGAGTGTGTCCATATGTCCCCATATGGATAGGAAATAAAAAATAACAGCAAGAGTCGTGGCTCCTCTGTAACTATCCCTCCTCATATACCATACATGCTGGCCTTTTGTAAAAAGAATTAGGAGCTTGGGATTAACATAAACACACTACTATGAGTAAAACAGATAACCAACAATGGACCTGCTCTATAGCACAGGGAACAACACAATATTTTGTAATAATCTATAAGGATAGAGAATCTTAAAAAGAATAGATACATGTATATGCACAACTGAATCATTTTGCTATACACTGGAAACTAGCACAACATTGTAAATCAACTGTACTTCAATTTTAAAAATAAAAATAAAAAACAAGAAGCCTCCTGGTGCCCACTGTCCTGTTGCTCAAGAGCTGGAGCTGAGAGTGGGCTGGGCAGGAGTGGGGGTCTGTCCAGCCCTGAGGTCAGCTCTCGGACATGCGTCTCGGAGCCTGGCCACAGCTGTTTCCTCCCACTGCAGTGTTCTCCCTCCATCATGTCTGCCAGCTTCTATTCTGTGATTCCCTCATTCCTAGAGGCAATGTTCCCTCCCATTCATATTAAGATTATAAATATAAAATAAATCAATCATAAAATAATAAATTATTTTGTTTATATTGTTATCTGAGAACAAAAGCTGACAGGATCATTTTCCTGAAGGAGCCTTATTAACAGTCTCCACAGTAACCTGAGTTGGAAATGACAAGATAAAACTATTCTTTCACAGAGGTAAGTAATTGAAATTACAGACAAGTGGAGGCTCTAAATGAAGCAACACTTATTAAAGAAGAGGTAATTGAATCCAGGACTCTCAAGGATGCTTATCCAATATGTTGGAACCTCATTAATTCAGTTCCTTCATATGAAAAAAACAAAAAAAACCCTATAGGACTCTTAATTATTAATGTGTTCAAATATTATTTTTCCCAAAATTAGTCATGATTGAAAGGAAATCTACTTAGAGCAAAATCTGTATAAAATACTCAAACTTAAACATTTATAAGAAGACTTAACTTGTAGGAATAGAAATTAAATTTATATATTTAAAGTGCTTGATACTCATCATATGGCATATACAAGGTCTAAACAATGAGGCCTATGTTTTCATATCTCATTGTATTCACTATATACTTCCCACATTTTATTCTAGTAATGCATTTATAAAATATGTACTTGAGTTTTTACAGATGAGTTTCTCTCTTTTTGCCTAAAACTGAACTTCTTTCATCCAGGCTGCTTCTCCCCCTGAATTTCCTGTCTCCACTCATGGCCTTTCCAGTCTTTCAGTTACTTAAAGTGAAAGTCACTCAGTTATGTACAACACTTTGCAACCCCATGAACTATACAGTCCATGGAATTCTCCAGGCCAGAATACTGGAGTAGGTAGCCTTTCCCTTCTCCAGGGGATCTTCCTAACCCAGGCATCAAAGAGGGGTCTCCTGCATTGCAGGCAGATTCTTTACCAACTGAGTTTTCAGGGAAGCCCTTCAGTTAGTTAAGGCAGAAACAGATTTTTCACTGAACCCTTCTTTCACTCTCAAAGTAATTCAGTCCTTAAGTTCAATAAAGTCTTCCAACTAACTGCAAGTCCTGCCTGAATCTGTGCCCTCATCATGTTTAATTGCAGTTGTTCCAAGATCCCTCTGATGTGTCTCTGCTTACAGTTTCAGAGTTATCACTGTCGTCTCTACACACATACTGAATTTACTCACTCAGTAGTCTATGTGTGGAAAGGACAAAGCATGCCTGCTGACATCCCAGGAAGGTCACCCTCTTCCTCCCGTGGTATAAACCACACTCTTCTGTGTGCATAAGTCTCCTTTAGCCTTAGCTCCTATCGTCAGGGTTGCCTTTCTACCCTGGTGTCCTGTCCTGCATTCTTGTCCTTTGGATTCTCTGCCTTTCCTAATTTTTCCTGGCACCATCATCCTTTGCATGTGTTTTCCATTTCTAATGATGTTCTTCTACTTGTAAATTCTTTGTCATCTTTCAGAAAACAAATCAGCATAATCTCCTCTTAGAAGTTCTCATTTCTCACCCTGGGTAGAGCCAGCAGAGCCTATCTGTTAGAGCAAATTTAAGTAACACATTTGCATGTCTAAATCACCTAAATCCCTACTTCTCATTTAGCCCTATTTTGTCATAATACAGCTTCATGCTTCATGTTTAGTTGCTCAGTTGTGTCTGACTCTTGGTGACTCCATGGACTGTAGCCCACTAGTCTTCTCTGTCCATGGGATTCTCCAAGTAAGAATACTGGAGTAGGTTGTCATTCCCTTCTCCAGGGGATCTTCCTTACCCAGGGATTGAACTAAGATCTCCTGCATTACAGGCAGATTCTTTACAGTCTGAGCTACCACTATGTACAGCAGAAGATCCACAAATACCAACTGGCTTGCCAAGTGGTTAATTATGTGAATGAAAGGAGAAGGGAGTGAACATAGGTAATCCTGCTCTTTTTTCACACTATGATGATGTTGCTCACCCTTACTACTATTCTCTAAGAAGGATACAGAGAACTGGAGAACATATAAGGATGACAAAGAGACTTGAAATCTTGCAGTTAAACAAAAGCTGAAGAAGGATGCCAAGACTGGCCCAAGAGAGTGAGCAGAGCACTTAAATGTTTGACAAGGGTGTCAACTGAAAAAAAAAAAAACAAAACCCAAAGTAGCTATTATATGTAGCTTCATGAATTAGAAGAGAACTAATGGGCTAAAGACACAGAAAGAGAAATGTTACTCACTCTCCTCTCTATGTACTTTACTTGGAAATAGTATTAGTCACTGAGTGGAGAATTTAGAAAATGACCTTACATATGTAATATATATTATATATATAATGCCAGTAGAGCATATGTGATAGCTAAAGAAAAAAATGTCAATAAAAATGAAAGTCATTAAATCATGGAAGACTGACAAAGAGGATTACAAAGATAAAAGTTTATCATGGACATGTAAACCCTGTACTTTTTCCCAGAAGGCTGAACTACCCTCCGAGGTTAAATCCTCAGCCAGCCTTGCAGCAAGAGTTATGTTTAGAGAGGTGTACAGAACTATCAGGGCCTAATAATACAACTTCAATCACATAATTTAGCTCTCCATTTTGAGGCTGCTTATAGAACAATCTCATAAAAATTTACTTTTTTTTTTTTTAGAGTGTGAAGCTGAAACTCCAATACTTTGGCCACCTGATGTGAAGAGCTGACTCATTGGAAAAGACCCTGATGCTGGGAAAGATTGAGAGCAAGAGAAAAAGGGGATGACAGAGGATGAGATGGTTGGATGGCATCACCAACTCAGTGGGCATGGGTTTGGGTAGACTCTGGGAGTTGGTGTTGGACAGGGAGGCCTGGTTGCTGTGGTTCATGGGGTCGCAAAGAGTCAGACATGACTGGGTGACTGAACTGAACTGAACTGATACTAGTTAAGTTGACACAAATGTCTACTTGGCCTAACAATTCAAATTTGAATTTTACATTGCAAAATAGGTTTTGGCACTCTGTCTAGGATGCTGATAAAATTAATTTTCTGAGTAAGAAAAGAAAAGAGGAAAATTTATTGAAATTATATGTACAGAATTCAGTGGGAAAAAGGAAAAAAAAAAGGCTCTTAATTTTTCTCAGAGAATCAGGTCAAGCTCTAGAGGGTAGGTGTTATCAGAATTGAGACTTGAGAAATAAACAAGAGTTCATTCATGCAAAAATAGAAGCAGGTCATTTCAATCAAACATTATGGATAATTTTTGTTTGTGTTTCCCTGGTGACTCAGATGGTAAAGAATCTGCCTGGGTTTGATCCCTGGGTCAGGAAGATCCCCTAGAGAAGGGAATGGAAACCCATCCTGGTATTCTTGTCTGGAGAATCCCATGAACAGAGGAGCCTGGTGGGCTATAGTTTATGGGGTCTCAAAGAGTAGGAGATAACTGAACAACTAAACACACACACACACACACACATAGAATTGGAGGCTAAGAGATGATTCTTTTATTTCTAAAATATTTTTTTAATGAATATTCCTAGATAATCTTAGCCTACATTGTTAGTTTCTTATTTTGAAAGTCTAGTTACTTGTTTTTCTTTTTCTTTCTTTCATTTTTTTTAAATTTATTTTTTATTTTTATTTATTTTTTTTTACTAATTTTGGCTATTTTGTTTGTATTGTTTCATTTATCCTGTGCCCTTGCTCTCTGCTAAGGAATCACCACATTCCAAGCAGGGCTTGGATATTCCATGTGGTACTAGAAGAAGAAATGTGGTCGACCTCTCAGAACAAGCCACAGCCTTCATATAACATGAGCAAGAAGTTAATACTTGTGCTAAGGACTGGAATTTGGGGATTGTATGTTACTGAAGCAAAATCTGACTTATTCAGGGACTATATGGCCCTTAGGAGCAGAGGTATGTTTTCTACTCCTAGACATCTTTTTTTGTGGTGTCTTGAAGGGCATAGATAGTTTGGAAGGTAGAGGATTTTTAGTGTCCTCTTTGGAATGCAAACCAAACATCTTGCACTTCTTTTCTTTTTCTAGAAGACTATCTATTAGTATAATTACTTTTCCTATATTACCTTTGAATTTCCATTTAACTACTTTAGAATTTTTTTCCCTTATATTCTATATCATTACAGTCCTCTTCTTAGGGATCTGGACATTTCTAATTCACTATAATTTTGAGAGCATACTTCTGAGTATAAAACTATACAAGATATATAGTATACAAGATATATAGTAGTAATGACATAATGATAAATTATCAGTGCTGTAGGCCATGTACATTATGGAAACAACACAACCACAATCTCTCCCTTCTTCCTTCATTAAGCAATATGGGTTTTGGTGGTGGTAAGAACATTGAAGACCATATTTTAATGTTTTCAAACTAGAAAAAAAATTGTCATAAAACTATGTGAAGTGTCAAATTAGACTGGTCCCTTCTGCTATGATGTGACCTCTAAGGCTTAACTTGGATCCCCTAAAGAAGGAATTGTAGCTTTAATAATAAGAGGACGCTGAATGAGTGAAAGTTGCTCAGTCGGGTGCAACTCTTTGCGACCCCATGGACTGTAGCCCACCAGGGTCTTCTGTCCATGGAATTCTTCAGGCAAGAACACTGGAGTGGGTTGCCATTTCCTTCTCCAGGGGATCTTCCCGACCCAGGGATTGAATCCAAGTCTTATCTCAGCTACCAGGGAAGCCCTAAGAGTACGCTAGATCCATAAAACATCGCTTACACACTTCCTGAAGTAAAATTATATTGATTTCAAGAAAAATACTAGTTTTATTCCTACTAGTAATAGCTGCTGTTTTTTAATATACTAGGCACTGTGGATTTACATACATTGATTCACTCAAGCTTCACAACCTTCTAATAATAAGCACAAACATTTTGATTCTATAGACAAAGAAACTGAAGTTGAAAGAGATTAAGCAATAAATATATTAGTTCTATAACCAGGCTGTGAACCTAGATCTGTCCCTGCTCTTACACAATTACATCCAACTCAGGCTGCAAGGTATAGAAAAGTCTGAATAATAATTCTAGAAAATATTATAACTTGTGGTCTACCCTTATTACATCACTTAATTTTTATACCTAATGTTTTTTCCTCCTTGAGCTAACATCTGGGTCATTAAAAAAAAAAAAAAAAATCTTAGCTTAAGGTGTGCATCTCCTGCGGTGACGGACACCAGCAGTGCATGTAAACTGAAAGTCACTGCTTCACTGGATTTCCAGATTCATTATGTGTGGACTTATCTATGAGGTATTACACTTTTCCAATGAGTTTTTCCCTGTAACTGAGAACATTGTGTGCATGAGAATGAAATCATTCTCATTATTTAATTTGTAAGACATTTTTTATTAAAAGAAGACAGTTAATATAACCACTGAAGCCCAAATTTCATTGATTAAAGAGAACAACCATGTCACAGGACAGAATATGGAGCCAGTGTCAATTTCATGGCCACAAGAAAGAGTATATATTCAGCCATTGAAATGCATACATACAAACTTATACACATAAATAATAACAACTGAAATTCACTTTTCGTTTTACATGCTTCTATCCCACATGTGAAGTAACAAGCATGGAATCTATTTTAAATAATTTTAATATACAATATTTAAATTTTAATTTGTGCATTAAATGCTTAAAAAATTTAATTAGAACTCTTACCTTAATCATTGTCCATCAGTTTTTAAAAGTTATTATTCATTTATTTATTGGCTGGACTGGGTCTTAGTTGTGGCACACAGGGCTTTTTTGATCTTCACTGCAGTGTACAATGTCTTTTAGTTGTGGAATGTGGGATTAAAAAAATTATATTTATGTATTTGTTTTAGGCGGCACTGGGTCTTTGTTGCTGCATGCAGTCTTTTTCTAGTTGCTGGAACAGAGGCTACCCTCTGGCTGCTCTGCACAGAGTTTCTCATTGCGGTGCTTCCTCTTGTCATGGAGCACAGGCCACAGGCTCATGGGCTTCAGTAGTTGTGGAGCAACTACTGCTCCACAGCATGTGGGATCGTCCCAAACCAGGGATTGAACCTGTGTCCCCTGCCTGCATTAGCAGGTGAATTCTTAACCACTGGACTACCAGGGAAGTCCTCATTGTCCATCTTATAATTACTACAGGTTTTGTAATTCCTAAGATGTCACTATTTTTAATAGAAGGAAGTCAAACTACATATTAAGTCAAGTTTTAAGCTCCTTGTCTTCTGTATATTTGTATCAGGATTCCATTTATGTACACAGAAAATTTATGAGGACAGAGACATTTAGTGTAGCCAGAGGATGTGGAGCTAGGCTGCACAATAAAGAAATGAAAAACTTTTTTGTTTGTTTGTTTGTTTTGTTTTTGCATTGCTAAATTTGAAATCTTCTAGTCTCTCATTATGTTGAACGGCATATGTGTAAACAATTTCTCAAGTTTTGTGTAATAATATGGCTACTACGTTTAATTCCCAAAACTATAAAATTTAGGAAAAACTCAGGTGCCCTCTATTTGGGGGATGGTCAATTTCGTTAACATCTCTCTCCTTTCTTGCATTCATGAGTTCCTACAGATTTTGAATAGCATAACTTACAACTGTTCTAAAAGACAAGTTCAGCAACATTCCCCTGAAACTGAAGGCTTGCTGTGTTTTCTGCATTATTGAATTCTCAAAACTACCATTCCATAAAAATACAAAGCAAATTTTAAAAGCCTATGCTACTTTCCTTTCAAGTTACTACTTCTTTGTTATTTTCTTTGAGCTTGTTTTCCTGCAAAATTGAGATAAGAGGGAGATAAGATTTAGAATGAAAAGGAGTAACAAAGAAAAAAAAGGAAGAGAATAGAGAAGGAAGGGAGAAGAGAGTGAGAAGGAGAGGAAGAGGAACAAGAGAAGAAAGGAAATCTATAAGAAAAAAGGAAAGAAAGAAGTTCTATAAGTACTCAGTTTTTAATAGTTTTGCAAGTCTACATAGTTTTGTGTCTTGCTATCGACAGATCTTACAATGCCTGTTTACCACAGCAAGCACAGATCATGTGCACACAGCTTGTTCTTTTTCTTGGCGACATGACATGACTGGAAAAAAAAAAATGGTTTTCAATAAATTTAAAATACAAGTTCTGAGTTATTAAAAAACACTGTGCCACTATTTAATTGGCAGTTTTCTCTTTCTCAATTATACATAAGTTAATGCTACATCTTACTTTTAGAATATTATATGCATTTAATTTTACTGAACCTTAATTTTAAAAAGAATAAGGTAGAGAGGAAAGAGATAGCAGAGGAGTAGGTGGATATGGAGTACATCTCTTTCCACAGATACATCAAGAATACACCTTCAGATACAGAAGTGCATGCAGAACACCAGCTGAGAGTGGACAGGGGTACCTGAGCAGTGGAAAAGAATGTATAAAAGCACACAAAACTCTGTAGGATGAAGGAATTGGGGGTGGGGGGGAATGGGAGTGTTGCTAAGAATAGACCTGTCCTCAGTGGGTGGGAGAACTGAAGCAGGGGTCCAATCTCCACATTGAAGCAATTATCTGAGTCAGAGGAGAAACATTAGAGGCTGAGACTGAAAAAACTGATCTGTGGCAGCCTAAACGGAATGAGATTCAGACAGTCCTTGCCATAGCCAAACATACCCCAGACATGGATGCAGTTCGCCTGGAAGGCACGGCGTCTGGGAGCTGGAGTTTAGGGATTGTGGAGCAATCCCAGGGTGAGGGCTGCTGATGACTGTGGAGAGACAGATTGAGGGTATGTGAAGGAGGAGATTGTGGTGGGAAATGCCTGTGGAGGAAAGTCAGGTGGCCATGGAAGCAAGGTGATACTGCTGAGTCACCTGTAGGGGGTGGAGCCATCACCATAGCCTCTCTCTCCCCACACGCCAACATCAACAGCTGAACAATGGAGAGGCTGGCCCATCAACCACCTGATGCACTGAACTAGAGTAGGATCCCACCTAAGGTGTTCTTTAAGTGCCTGAGGCCCAATCTACACAGGAGGACCCCAGCCAGGGGGGTCCCTCTGTGTGCCTGACATGCCGAACAGCAGAGAAGGACATCAGGCAAGGGAGCCCTCTAAGTGCCTGAATGGGTGGAGCTTCAGAGAAAGACTGGCCAAAAGGCCTTTTGATTGCCAGCTTCAAGAGACTTGAAAAAACCTCTGATAGGGACACAACTCATGTGGTGGAGGCAGTCCATGTCCCTGCACACTTGGTGCCACCAGGGCCCCTGCAAGCCAAGCAGGTGCACCACATTCACGCTTAACTCTCACTGGGACAGAGCTGCCACAGGCAACAACAACAAAAAAAAAGTGTCTGTGTGTGCAGGGTAGCTTCTGTCGTGTCCAACTCTTTGCAACTCTGTAGACTGTGGCCTGCCAGGCTTCTCTGTCAGGGGGTTCTCCAGGCAAGAATACTGGAGTGGGTTGTCATATCCTTCTCCAAGGGCTCTTCCTGACCCAGGGATCAAACCCAGGTCTCCCGCATTGTGGGCAGCTACTTTAACCACTGACCCACCAGGGAAGCCCCATAACTAACCCTAGAGAGTATCAAATAGTGAGAACTCACACAAAGGAAACCACTTGAATACAGGATGCAGATTCACCCAACCACCAGTAGCACCCTGTGAAGGAGGCCTCAACTAAACAACAAACAAAAGAAAAACGCAAACCCAATCATCAACAGACAGGATTACTACCTCACTCAGCCTTGCCCATCAGAGGAAAAACAAGCAAACAAGAGAAGAAAACTCAACACAAATCTCACCCTACACAAAGATTACACAAATTACTGGACCAACCTTAGTAGGGCAGAAACCAAAAGGAAGAAAGAATTCAAAGATGGAAGCTTATAGCAATACAGTCTCACCTCAAAAAAAACAAGAAAAATATCAAATAAACGACATAGCTTTACACCTAAAACAACTAGAGAAAGAAGAACAAAGAAAACCTAAAGTTAGTAGATGGAATGAAATCATAATGATCAGAGCAGAAATAAATGAAATAGAGACAAAACAATCACAAATATCAATGAAACTAAAAGCTGGTTCTTTGAAAAGATAAATAAGATTGATAAACCTTTAGCCACTTTCATCAAGAAAAAAAGGGAGGAGGACTCAAATCAGTAAAATTAGAAATGAAAAAGGAGACGTTACAACTGATTCCACATAAATACCAAGAATCATAAGAGACTACTATGAGCAACTCTATGCCAATAAAATGGACAACCTGGAAGAAATGGACAAATTCTTAGAAATATACAGTCTCTGTAGACTGAACCCAAAGAAATAGAAAATATGAATAGACTAATCTCAATCACTGAAACTGAAACTGTGATTAAAAACATCCCAACCAACTAAAGTCCAGGACCTGATGGCTTCAGAGGTGAATTTTATCAAGTATTTAGAGAAGAGTTAACACCTGTCCATCTGAAACTGTTCCAAAGAGGAAGAAAAACTTCTCAACTCATTTTATGAGGCCACCATCACCCTGGTATCAAAACTAGACAAAGATACATTACAGGCCAATGACACTGATGAACATAGATGCAAAAATCCTCAAGAAAATACTAGCAATCTGTATACAACAATACATTAAAAAGACATAGCCATTATCAAGTGGGATTTATCCCAGAGATGTAAGGATTTTTCAACATCTGAAAATCAGTCAACGTGGTGCACTATATCAACAAATTGAAGAATAAAAACCATATGATCATCTCAATGGATTCAGGAAAGGCTTTTGACAAAGTTCAGCATCCATTTGTGATAAAAACTCTCCAGAAAGTGGGCACAGAGGGTACATACCTCAGCATAATAAAGGCTATATATGAGGAACTTATAGCTTGTATGATACTCAATGGTGAAAAGCTGAAAGCATTCCCTCTAAAATCAGGAACAAAGCAAGGATGTCCACTCTCACCACTTTTATTCAACATAGTTTTGGAAGTCCTAACCTCAACAATCAGAGAAGAAAGAGAAGTAGAAGGAATCTAAATTGGAAAAGAAGTTACACTGTCACTGTTTGCAGATGACATGATACTATACATAGAAGATCCTAAAGATACTACCAGTAAACTACTAGAACTCATCAATGAATTGGTAAAGTTGCAGGTTACAAAATTAAAACACAGAAGAAATATGTTGCAATATGTAAAAGTGAAAGAGCAGAAAGAGAAATTCGAGAAGCAATTCCATTTATTATTGAATCAAAAAGAATAAAATACCTGAGAATAAACCTACCTAAGGAGACAAAAGACCTGTACTTCAAAAACTATATGATGCTGATGAAAGAAAGCATAGAAGACATAACAGATGGAAAGATGTATACCACGTTCATGGATTGGAAGAATTAATATTGTCAAAATAAATATACTACCCAAGGCAATCTATAGATTCTATGCAATCCCTATCAAATTACTGGTCTTCCCAGGTGGTACTAGTGGTAAAGAACCCGTCTGCCAATGCAGGAGATTTAAGATACATGGGTTCAATCCCTGGTTCAGGAAGATTCCCTAAAGGAGGACATGACAACCCATTCCAGTATTCTTGCCTTTAGAGTCCCCCTGGACAGAAGAGCCTGGTGGGTTACAGTCCATATGCTTGCAAAGAGTCAGATATGATTGAAGCAACTTAGCATGCATCAAATTATCAGTGGCATTTTTCACAGAACTAGAACAATAAAACCCTCAAAATTTATATGGAAATACAAAAGACCCTGAATAGTCAAAGCAATCTTGAAAAAGAAAAATGCAGCTGAAGGAATCAGGTTCCCTAACTTCAAACTATACTACAAAGCTACAATCATCAAAACAGTGTGGTCCTGGCACAAAAATAGGAATATAGATCAACGAACAGGATTGAAAACCCAGAAATAAACTCATGTACCTATAGTCAATTAATCTATGACAAAAGAGACAAGACTGCACAATGTTGGAAAGACAGTCTCTTCAAAAACTGGTGCTGGGAAAATTCGACAGCCACATGTAAAAAAATGACATTAGGTCATTACTTAATTTCACACACAAAAATAAGCTCAAAATGGATTAAAGACCTAAATGATAGACTGGACACTATAAAACTCTTAGAGGAAAACATAGGCAGAGCACTCTCCAACATAAATCACAGCAACATCTTTTTCAATCCATCTCCCAGGATAATGGAAATAAAAGCAAAAATAAACAAATGGAACTTACTTAAAATAAAAAAAAGGCAAAACAAAAAACTTCTGCACAGCAAAGAAAACAATAAACAAAACAAAATGGCAACCACAGATTGGGAGAAAATATTTGTAAGTGATGTGCTGATAAGGGGTTAGTCTCTGAAATTTCCAAGCAGCTTATGACACTAGCATCAAAACAAATAACCCACTCAAAGAAAGGGCAGAAGGCCTCAATAGACATTTCTCTAAAGAGGACATACAGATGGTCAAAACACACATGAAACGATGTTCAACACTACTAGTTATCAGAGAAATGCAAATCAAAGCTACAATGAGATATCACCTCATACAGAATGGCTATCATCAAAAAATCCACAAAGAACAAATGCTGGAGAGGGTGTGGAGAGAAGCGAAGCCTCCTGCACTGTTGGTGGGAATGCACTATGGTACATCCGCTATGGAGAGCAGTATGGATGTTCTTTACAAAAACTAAAAATAGAGCTATCATATGACCCTGCAACCCCACTCCTGGGTATGTATACAGAGAAAAACATGGCCTGAAAATATATGCACCCCAATATATATGGGGTGCATATATATGCACCCCAAGACTTTTTCCCAGTTCATTGCAACATTGTTTACAATAGCCAAGACAACTATAGAAATAACCTAAATGTCCATTGACAGAGGAATGGGTAAAGAAGATGTGGTACATGTATATAATACAATATTAATCAACCATCAAAAAGAATGAAATAAGGTCATGGATGCATGTTGCATCAACATGAATGGACCTAGAAAGTTTCATACTGAGTGAAGTAAGTCAGACAGAGAAGGAAAAATATCATATGACATCCCTTACATGTGGAATCTAAAACAAAATGATACAAATGAACTTGCTTTCAAAACAGAAAGAAACCCGCATTCTTAGAAAATGAAATGATGGTTGCTGGGGGAAAGGGATAGTTAAGGACTTTTGGAAGGTCATGTACACACTGCTATATTTAAAATGGATAGCCAACAAATGCCTATCATATATCACATGGAACTCTGCTCAATTTTGCATGCCAGCCTGAATGGGAGGGGGTTTGGGGGAGAATGGATGTGTGTATATATGTGGCTGAGTCCCTCAACTGAAACTATCACAAGATTGTTAATTGACTGCACCCCAACACAAAATGTTTTTGGTGTTTAAAAAAATTAAATTAAAATAAAATTCTGAGGTTCTAATGTACAGCCCAATGAGTATTGTTAATAGCATGGCCTTGTATAATGAAAATGGCTGAGAGTATGTGTTAAGCATTCTCACATCAGGAAAAAAAAAAAAAAACAGGTATGTAACTATGTAAGAGATAAATTACAGATAATGTTGATCATGGTTAATTACTCTACCACGTATGCATATGCTAATTCATCACATTATAAAATTTAAATAAATACAATTACATGTGTTAATTATTCTTCAATAAAGTTAAGAATAAAAACAAACTAAGGAAACCAAGGAACTGCCAAAACTTAAAGGAATGTTTCTTTTTCTAGAGCACTCTATATCTAAAAAGATAGGAGGAAAAAATTTCTTAAAATGAGTTTGGAATCATTAATACTTTAATGTAGAATTCTATTTTGGAATATAGATGTTTAAGGCTTTTGCCCAATGACTCTTTGCTTTTCTAATTTTTCAAGATTAGTAGCACAAAATAATGGTAAAATGTAAAGTGCACTTAACTATTATAAGTAACACATCCTGAATTCCAGTCCCACAAGCCATTAATGTCAAGAGCTTTGTCTAATATCTTTGACCAAGCTTTCTTTCTCTCAATGATATTCATGATTTCTATGCCATGTGACACTCGTTTGACTCTGCATTTCTGATTGGTCTGCTGTCAGGTTGCTGGCTCATGGCCCAGGCCTTAGGAACAAGGCCCTCTAAATGTCTGTAGTCACATACCATCATTGTATCCTCTGGGGGCTTTGTGACTCCCATGCTCATTGACTTTCTTTTCTGTATATTGTAAAGATCTAGACCCTGGCGTTCCAAATTTGGCTATAAAATATTTACATTTTCTAAAAGCACAATAAAGAAGCCTGATTATATCTGTTTCAAGCTCAATGCCTGTCTAGTCAGATTTGAAAGTGAAAGTGAAAGTCACTCAGTCGTGTCCGACTGCTTGCCACCCGGTGGACTATACATAAGTCCATGGAATTCTCCAGGCCAGAATACTGGAGTGGGTAGCCTTTCCCTTCTCCAGGGGAATCTTCCCAACCCAGGGATAGAACCCAGGTCTCCCACATTGCAGGCGGATTCTTTACCAGCTGAGCCACCAGGGAAGCCCCTAGTCAGACTTAGACAAGTACTAAATAGGTAAAATTGATTTTACCTTGCATTTTGAAAATTTCCCAATGTTAACTGTTAGGGACTGGACGTTTGTGTCCTCCAAAATGCATAAATAAAGGCTCTAGCCCCAAATGTGACGTTATTTTGAGATACAGCCTTTAGGAAGAAATATTGGATAAATAAGGTCATAAGGACCTTGATCCAACAGAGTAAGTGTCCTTTTAAGAGGAAAAGCACCAAAGTTCTCTCTCTCTGCTCGCTAGCCCCAAGGATAGACCCGGAGGGCACACAGGAAATGGCTGCTGCCCCACAAACCGTGAAGACAGCCCTCACTATTACCTCGGCATGCTGCATCCTGACCTAGGACTTCCTGTCTCCGGAACTGTGAGACGCAGCATAAACTTCTCTTGGTCTGTGATATTTGTCATGGCAGCAGGAGCAGAATAAGGCAGAGGCTCCATCGGTGATCCCCCCGACACTACTCTTCTAACGTCCTTTTTACCCTATTAAAACCTTCTGTAAATAAACTATGAATAGGTGGGGGGAGGTATAAACTATGAGTTTGAGATTAGCATATGCACATAACTATACGTAAAATAGAAAGCCAACAAGGACCTATAATATAAGGGAACTATACTGAATATTTTGTAATAGCCTGTAAGTGAAGAGAGGGCTTCCCTGGTGGCTCAGTGGTAAAGAGTCCACCTGCCAGTACAGGGTATGTGGGTTTGATTACTAGATTGGGTTTAATCCTCTGGAGAAGGAAATGGCAACCCTCTCCGGTATTCTTGCCTGGGAAATCGCATGGACAAAGGAGCCTGGTGGGCTGCAATCCATGGAATCACAGAGTCAAACATGTCTTAGCGACTATGCAATAACAATTAAGGGAAGAGCCCCGAAGACAAAGCATATATATAACCGGATCACTGTACTTCTGAACTAACAAGATATTGCAAATTAATTATACATCAATTTAAAAAAAAAAGAAAAAACTATATAAAACTAGAAACGTCCGAATAAAACATTGACTTTGCTTAATTAAAAAATAGACTATCCATGGCTTTGAGTGAATTTAAATGAATTTATTACCCCTTTCATGGATATCTCCTTAAGTTTTTATTCTTCTTTCTTTAATTGTGGATTAGAATGTTCTCTTTTGGTAGGTAGATTGTATTTTTGCAAATATGTAATATTATTCATCTATAGTTATCAGTTAGCAACAGCAGCAGCATAGTTATCAGTGTCTTTTTATCTTCAAGACATTGTGGTTACAAAATCTCAGATATCTCATTTAGTCCTCAACAACAATTTGAGACAGACATTATTATTATCTCTGCTAGAGAAGAATAAACTCATGTTCAGGGATTTAAATTATATACTAAACCTACTTAGTTAACAAATAGACAGATAGAGATACACCTAGAAGTTTCTCCATGTTCTTCATTACCGTTGTACAGATGAGTCATCTGTCCTACTTTGGGAAGCAGGTCTCTGGAGAAGTTCTTGCAGCTTTGACACAACTCTGGAGAAATATCAGTATTACTCTAAACACAAGAACTCTATTCCACAAGGAAGTGAATAATTCATCTGTCTAGAAAGGCATCCTTCTGCCCAAGCTTACTCCTAGAAAGGACCAAAGTCGTTTGCTAAAAAGGAGAGAATAGGCAGAAAATGCAAATTTAATAGAGTTGATATTAGAGGGACATATTACTGATCTGTTAATTAAACTTATTTGTATTTACTATTATTATAATTGCTAAATATTTATTAGAAGGTTATTTATGTATAAGATGACTATAATTTACTGCCTAAAATAGAATCCTTTTGAGAAAGAAATGATACTAAAAATAATTAAAATCATAAATTTTTATATTTATTTACTGAGTAATGAATAGTTTTATTATATGGCTGAATTTATAAAATACTTTTTATAATACCATAAAAATAGCATATCTCTCTGTATGTTTCAGCAAAATTACAAACTTATGTCTATATATTGGTTAGCTGAACATTCAAAATAACATATGCAGAATATTTATTCCTGGTATACTTTACCAGCACATACTTTAGTTTCTTAGCCATATTTCTCTAATATCATGTTACTTATATTTTGAAGTATATATGCTTTCTCTATATTTATGCTGAAAGCTCAGCTTTTCTGTACACCAGTGCTGAGTCAAATCTCAGAGACAGAGTTTTGGGTGAAGTAGAAAAGAATAACTTTATTGCTTTCCCAGGCAAAGTGGGATACATTGGGCTCCTGTCCTCAAAAAACTTTATGTCTCCATCCAGGAGGATTTTATGAATTTGATGAGGAATTTTTAGCAATCGTTCAAGGGTGGGGTTACTGACAGATGATGTGTGCAGGTGGTTTTTCTCCTAATCCTGATGAGTTTCTCTGATCCCTTTAATCTTTTCTCAGGTGGATTCTTGGCTGCTTGTCCCTTAACTAGCAATTGTTCAAATCTGCCCTTTGGAACTTAGGGAAGGTCCTGGAGGCTGCAGTCTTGCTTATAAGAAACAGGGACATAAAAGCTTCCATGCCCATGAACCCCACAGGGTCCTTCTCAGTTTCAATATATCTATAATGTTTTCTTTTTACTGCTATTTTTTTTTTTTCTTTTTGTAATTTACTTGAAATCTCCAAGATTGCATTTTAGGGTTAATAAATGTAAACTCATGTAATAGTATTCACATTCAATGTGCCCTATTCCTGTGATTTACCAGGGAGTTGTTGTGTCTTCTGCCCCAGGGGTGCCTTTGAAATACATTCATATCACTGAATATTCACATCAAGAGATTAGCTTGAAAGTATTCAAAATGCTAGGAACTGTCCAGGTGCTTTGAGGTCAGAGCTGTTACATACCAAGCAGACTTTCCAGGAGAGTGCTGTCCCTTTATTTCTTACTAAATTACCAGATGACTCTGACAGCAGCATGAATCAGATGAATTGCACTCCAGATCACCTGTGTTGGAGAAGGACCCTGATCTCTGGTTTGCCAACAAGGAGAGGGTGGTTTATAAAACTTTGCTCTGACCTCTGAGAGACCAGTCCCTTCACATAGCCTCAGAAGGAAGGCTGGCTACTTCTGTTCCAGAAAAAAAGCATTTCTAAAGACATATTTAAGTTGTGTTATAGTTTAGTGATTTGTGTACTATCTCTTTAAATTTCCAAATTAGAATTAAAAATTTTAATGAAATTTAATTTAGGAGAAAGAGTTTTAATTAGATATTTGTTTTAATGATATTTATTTAAAGTATTTCCTTTTCAAATGTGCCTTAACCTTTTCCTGCCAATCTTTCAACCCATCCTCCTTTCTCTTTGGGTGGGATGGTAACAGAGACATTTCAGGGGAGTGTGAAATTTCCTTGGTTCTGTCTCATCACAAACAAAAATTTGAAGTGGTGGACCAGCATTACCGCCCTTAGATGGGCCAGCATTACAGGTCTCGGGCAGACCAGAGTCACAGCTCCGTGTTACAGCTCAGTTTTCTTTAGAAAATAAAGGAAAATACATCCTCGAGGAATGAGGGCATGACGACCCAAAAGACGTGCAGAGAAGAGAGAGAGAGCAAGAGAGAACAAGCAAGAGAGAGAGAGAGTGAGAGAGAGCCCCGGCCCTTTGGGTCCTGTTTTTATGTGTGTGTGTGTTTTTTTTTTTTTTTTTCTTTTCCCTCCTCCCCCTGGACCTGCCCTATGTAAATTGGGCTATCCAGGAGTGCTGTTTGTTCTACCTGAGGTTGGACCTTCATTTGTTCTATTTTTGTGGGCTTTTCCCATCCTTGTCTTTTATCCACCACCATTCTGGACTCCTTTTTCCTATTCTAACTACTAAACATTCCCCCATCAAGAGATGGGAGACCCAGTTCTTTGGGAATAGGGGTGTCAAGGTCTTTCTGGCTACTTCCTGCTGAACTGGGATGGTGAGGGGCACTGGGCCTCCCCCTCTTGCTAGTCTCAGGCTTCAGAGTTCTTATAGCAGTGTGCATCTAAGGGTGAGTGATATTTTCTGTGGTCAGCTGTAGTTTTATATATCCTTGTTGAACTGGCACTGTATGTTGTAGCTTGTTGACCTTGGCAGAGACAAAATGGGTTAGACAATTGATAATACATGGAGCAACCATAAGAAGCATCAATATGGTGATAACAAGGATTAGTAGGGGCATTAGCCAACGCCACAGTCTCATCACCAGCAAGATCTCCCAAAGAAAGATTGTAGCCACCTGGAGAACTCTCCAGCTCATTCTTTGAGATACTGTAGGGTCTGAACGCTTTTCTTGATGACCATGAGACTTTCTTTAACTTAGCTGGAGGTATTTACCCAGAAACAACACATCTCATTCAAGATGGTTCAAGTCCCTCCTTGTTCAGGGATCAGGAAATCTACCTCCTGTCTATTTTGGAGTACAACCCCTGCCAAGCTGTGTTGGCTCTTTACAGCTATCCTGAGAAATCTTATCTCCAGAAACTTGATTTTGGGGGTGATCATTAGAATGACACTCATTCATAGTCCTTAATAGGTATCTGAGATTTCCCAGGGCCTCACAGCTGTATTCAGTGTCCTCTTCTGTTTCCTTCCACGGCTTGACTTGTGAGTAGTGAACCCAGGAGTCATGTCTTGGTATCTTGACTGCTGCGGGGGTAGAAAGTATTGTAGCATAGGAGCCCTTCCATGTGGGCTGGAGTTGAGCCTTTTGGGGACCCATCTTTCCAGACTTCAATTAGGACTTGAGTCCCTGGGGCATATAGTGGTGACTCTAGAATCTTTTGTGTTCTGGTTGACTCCCCACAAGCATATATACTTTTGGAATTGCCCAATGGCCATGGTATAAGATGGGAGTCTGAGTGTCTAGATATAGGAAGAGGTCATTAATGTAAACAAAAGGTCCCCCATATAGCATCCCATATTGCTTCTCATAAGGACTAACACCAACCTGTTCCTTAGGGGCAATATGGGTGTGGAGGAGAGCTATTGGTAAAGCCTCTTTCAAGTCCAGGGAGGTCTCCTGGGTTATCTTTTTTATCGCTGATTTTAAGAATTGGTTGACTCTTCCTACTTTTCCTGAAGACTGAGGCCTCCAGGCACAATGGAGGTGATAAGTAATGTCCAATGCTTTAGAGACCCCTTGGGTGACCTTAAAAGTAAACTATATCCCATTGTCACTTTGTAAGGACCTGGGCAGATGAAATCTCAGAATGATTTCATGGAGCAGCTTTTTTTTTTTTTTTTACCATCTCCTCAGCTTTCTCAGTCTGGATGGGAAAGCCTTCAGTCCATCCTGTGAATGTATATATTACAACTACTAGCTATTTATACCCTTGAGAAACTGGCTTCTGGGTGAAATCCATCTACCAGTCCTCTCCTGGGTAGGTCCCACGTCATTGGACAGGCTGGGCCAGCTCGGGTCTTTGAGCTCCTTGGGGGTTGTTTAATTGGCCACTTATAGCAGTTTGGAGGCCTGTTCCAATGAAGGATCTTTCTAGTAATCTTTGGCGGGCCTTTTCCCCTAAATGAGTGGTGGCATGTAAGGAATTAACCAACTTCCATTGGAGCTTCCCAGGCAGAAAAAGGAATCTCTCCTTTTGGAACCACCCCAAATGATCTTCTTGAAAGCCCTCACTCTTAGCTTTAAGAGTCTCACCTTCAGTGCATGAAGGAGTTTCTGCAAATTAGTCTGTGGAACTAAGGTGACGACCCCTATTAGGTCATTGTTTTATAACGCTGCTCTCTTAGCTGTCTGATCAGCTGCTTGGTTCCCTCGTGCCACTTCCGTGATCCCTTTTTGGTGTCTTTTACAGTGGGAGACTGAAACCTCAGTGGGCAGATGGACTACCTCCAAATGCCTAAGGATTTGATCACCACATTTGATTGGGGATCCTTGGATGGTCAAGTGGCCTCTTTCTTTCCAAATAGCAGCATTTGCATGTAGCACCAGAAAGGCATACTTGGAGTCAGTGTAAATGGCTACTCTTTTTCCTTTTCCCAGTTCTAAAGCTCAAGTCAAGGCCATGAGCTCAGCTAATTGGGCTGAAGTACCTGGTGGCAAAGGTTTAGCCTATATGGTCTCAAAATTGGAGACTACTGCATTTCCAGCTTTTCTTTATCATCCAAGACAAAGCTTCTTCCATCAGTGTACCAGATTTCCTCAGGATTGGTCAGAGGATCTTCCAACAGTCCCTCTTGGGGTTTTGTCTAGTGGTCCAAGGTTTCTAGGCAAGAGTGAAAGGGGATAAAGCCCTCGGGGTTAGGCAGGAGAGTGGCTGGGTTAAGAACCTCACAAGCGGGTACAGTGAGGCCCGGATTTTCCATCAGCACTACTTGATATCTGAGGATTCTTTAATCAGACATCCATAAATGGCCTCTCTCATTTAGGAATTGTTTCACTTGGTGGCTGGTAAAAATAGTTAATTTGCTCCCAAAAGAGATTTTGAAAACATTTTCTATCAGGATATCAATAGCTGCAAGGTTTTGAAGGCAGGAGAGATTTCTTCCCAGTAAGAGAGGACAGTCAGGGACCACTAGAAACTAGTGGGAAAATATTTGTCCTTCCCAGCAACGAAGAAGTGCTCAGGTGGATCTTTTGTAATTTTTTTTTTTTCCTGTAGCACCCAAAATGGTACACGTTTGAGAGGAGAAGACTCTGGAGTAGGAGGTCGGTACACAGTTAGTAGCCCCTGTGTCAACTGAAAAATTCTCAGACCTACCTACCACATCCAGTTGCACCCTTGGCTCCAGCCCAGTGATGGTCAACTGTGACAGGCAGGCTGGCTGGGGCAGGCCACTTCACTCTTGTTGAGCCATCGTGAGGGAGGGCTTGGCGCTTGACCCTGAGGCTATTGGGTCCCAAGGGTAGAGTGCTGCCCAATGTCCCAATTGATGGCATATGTAGCAAGCCATTTTAGGATACTTGTCACAGTTTAGACACTGTTTGGCCCAATGTCCCACCTGTCTACAGATTAAGAATTTTATCCTGTGCCTTGTCCTTCAAGGACTGGACTCGGGGTTTGCCACAGGGCTTCGCTGGAGGGTAGCCAGCATCTGGGCATGCCTGGTCTCTTTCCTTTTCTCCCTCTCCTGGGCCCTGGCTTCCCTCTCCTGTTCTTTGTTAAGAAAGCTATTGGTGGCTGTCTGGACTATCTCATCTAAAGAGGCAGCAGGGTCTTGCTTCTATAACTGTTGTAACTTTATCCTGATATTATATGCGCATTGGGACAGGAATTTGTCCTTTAAAATCACCTGTCCCTTGTAAGAGTCTAAGTCCAAATTGGTAAATTTTCGGATAGCCTCTTTTAGCCTTTCCAGAAAGGCAAATGCGTTCTCACTGGGCTCCTAAGTTATTCCTGAGACTGGGCACAGTCTCATAAGTAATAGGCTTCCTTCTGTTTCCATTGGTGGACTTCCTTAGGGGTGAGTCTTTCTGAAGCTTATCATACCCAAAACGGTTGCAACCTGAGAGCCAGGTGTCCCCAGGTCAGGGTGAGGCATGTTGGCCTTCCGAGAATTGGGTCCCTGGGCAGGTCAAGGCATGTCAATCTCCCGGGACCCCTGGATTGGCAGATCCCAGAGCAGGCTGAGGAGTGACAAGCTTTCGAGTAGCAGATCCCTAGGCAGGTTGAACTCCTGGGACTCCCAGACTGGTGGATCCCTGAGTAGGTTGAGGTGTGAAAACCTCCCAGGGATCAGTGGTTTTCTAGTTATCGCTCCAGAAGATTGTAGAGGCAACAGTGTGGGCTGGATGGGGCTCAGGAAAAGAGCGTGAAACAGGAGGGAAGGGAGCAGGGCCCAACTTTTGAAAGAATGACATAGCACAAGGGCATAACATAAACTGATTAAAATCAATTGGGTCCAAAATACAAGTCAAATTCAACTGAACCTTGATCCCCGATCTGCAAGCTAAATGACACACCCAGGTGGCAGGACAGTTCCAAGGCACTGTAAAAGTCAGAGGAGTGGGTGGTTCCCCAGTGGTTGGGATGATCCTCTCACTCATTAGCATATAAATCCACCCAGCTTTCAAAAACTAGCCACACCACATTCCATGGCCTAAGCACTTGCCCTCTGCAATGGCCCACACCCTGCGGAGAGTGCTTCTCTCTGAATCCTAACAAATTCACCTCTTATCTATCGCTGTGTCTCTAATTGAGTTTTTTCAGTGAGACATCAGAACCTGAGCTTCATTAGGTCCTGAAGCCAGGCTCAAGTCCCAAGAGAGAGGAGCTGGAAGATGGGAGGAAAAAGCAGTAGGAAAAATGTGCCAAGGAATCCCCTTCACAATCTGCTGGAAAATCTGCTAAATACCTGACATGTGCTCACAGTTTTCATTGGCCTGATCCTCAGCACAAAGAAGATTAAGGACAGAAGAACCCCCACTGGCTTGGGTAAGAGCTACTGAGGCCCAGCAGATAATGGAGCCTTTGGGACATGCTGAGGAGTAGACCCTGCCAGAATCCCTCATTTGCACCCACTGCCACTCGCCTGTTCACAGGGGGTTCGAGGAAATGAGAAACAGAGATTGTAAAGGAATTAAGATTTTGCTAGGCATGTGTCCTTCCAGTTATAGGAGCAAGGACCTCCTACCTTAGTTGGAGGTCTTCTGGAATCTGAGACAGCTGTGTGAGCTTTCTACTGAGTTCGTTTTTCACTGTCCTTGTTTTCAGCATGCTGGGCTCTTGTCACATCCCCTGTGCTGGGTTTTCTTTGCGTTCCACTTCCACTGTGGGAGCTTTCGCCAAGTTGGGCTCCTGTTGTGCTTGGCCTCCTCCTTGTGAGAGCCACGCTGAGGTGGTTTCAGCCAGGTTAAATCCGAGCCATGGCACCATAGATGTCAGGGGAGTGTATCATTTTCTCAGTTCTGTCTTGTCACAATAAAAATTTGAAACGATGAGCAGCATTACCACCCTTAGATGGGTCAGCGTTAGAGCTCTCAGACAGAGCAGAGTCACAGCTCCGTGTTACAGCTCAGTTTTATTTATAAAATAAAGGAAAATATATCCTCAAGGCATAATGGTATGATGATCCAAAGGACGTGAAGAGAAGAGAGAGAGAGAGAGAGTGAGAGAGAGAGAGCAAGTGAGAGAGAAAGGGAGAGAGAGAGCCCCAGCCCTTTGGGTCCTGTGTGTGTGTGTGTATATATATATATATATATATATATACTCTCCTCTCCCTGGACCTGCCCTATGTAAATTGGGCTATCCAGGAGGGCTGTTTGTTCTACCTGAGGTCCTCACTCTGGTCTTCATATCTTCCTTTGTTCTATTTTTGTGGGCTTTTCCCTTCCTTGTCTTTTAGCCACCACCATTCTGGACTGTCTTTTCTTATTCTAACTACCTAATAGGCATACAAAGAAGACTTTGGTGCTATTCCTCCACTGGGGAGGGACAGGGAGAGCCACTTGTCAAAGAGGTAGTGAAATCTGACTTTTCTTATCTACAGGTAAGGTTAGGACTCCAGTGACTGGAATGGGCAGTTGGTGTTACGGTGTAAACTCGGAGGCTTGGAACTTAGGAGACTTGGCTCTTTATTCCTCATCAGGGAAGGCCAGCCACTGCCTTAGAAGGTACCCTATTCCTATTCAGAGGCAGCTAGCACTACTGGGAATATCTTTCCTTTTCTCCTTTGCTTTTTGCTTCTCTTCTTTTCACATCTATTTGTAAGGCCTCCTCAAACAGCCATTTTGCTTTTTTGCATTTCTTTTCCATGAGGATGGTCTTAATCCCTGTCTCCTGTACAATGTCACGAACCTCCATCCATAGTTCATCAGACACTCTGTCTATCAGAACTAGTCCCTTAAAATTGATTTCTCACTTCCACTGTATAATCATAAGGGATTTGATTTAGGTCATACCTGAATGGTTTAGTGGTTTTCCCTACTTTCTTCAATTTAAGTCTTAATTTGGCAGTAAGGAGTTCATGATCTGAGCCACAGTCAGCTCCTGGTCTTGTTTTTGCTGACTGTATAGAGCCTCTCCATCCTTGGCTGCAAAGAATATAATCAATCTGATTTCGGTGTTGACCATCTGGTGATGTCCAGATGTAGAGTCTTCTCTTGTGTTGTTGGAAGAGGGTGTTTGCTATGACCAGTGTGTTCTCTTGACAAAACTCTACTGGCTTTTGCCCTGCTTCATTCCGTACTCCAAGGCCAAATTTGCCTGTTACTCCAGGTGTTTCTTGACTTCCTACTTTTGCATTCCAGTCCCCGAGGATGAAAAGGACATCCTTTTTGGGTGTTAGTTCTAAAAGGTCTTGTAGGTCTTCATAGAACCATTCAACTTCAGCTTCTTCAGCGTTACTGGTTGGAGCATAGGCTTGGATTACCATGATATTGAATGGTTTGCCTTCGAAACGAACAGAGACCATTCTGTCGTTTTTGAGATTGCATCCAAGTACTGCATTTCAGACTCTTGTTGACCATGATGGCTGCTCCATTTCCTCTAAGGGATTCCTGCCCACAGTAGTAGATATAATGATCACCTGAGTTAAATTCACCCATTCCAGTCCATTTTAGTTCACTGATTCCTAGAATGTCAATGTTCACTCTTGCCATCTCCTGTTTGACCACTTCCAATTTGCCTTGATTCATGGACCTAACATTCCAGGTTCCTATGCAATATTGCTCTTTACAGCATCAGACCTTGCTTCTATCACCAGTCACATCCACCATTGGGTGTTGTCTTCACTTTGGCTCCACCCCTTCATTCTTTCTGGAGTTATTTCTCCACTGATCTCCATTAGCATATTGGGCACCTACCGACCTGGGGAGTTCCTCTTTCAGTATCCTATCATTTTGACTTTTCATATTGTTCATGGGATTCTCAAGGCAAGAATACTGAAGTGGTTTGGCATTCACTTCTCCAGTGGACCACTTTCTGTCAGACCTCTCCACCACGACCTGTCTGTCTTGGGTGGCCCCACACAGCATGGCATAGTTTCATTGAGTTAGACAAGGCTAAGTTAGGTTAGATCACTTAACTTGTGGTCAGTTTGATCAGATTAGCTACTTTTCTGTGATTATGGTTTCAGTGTGTCTGCCCTCTGATGCCCTCTTACTTGGGTTTCTCTTACCTTGGATGTGGGGTATCTCTTCATGGCTGCTCCAGCAAAGCACAGCCACTGCTCCTTACCTTGGACCAGGGGTGTCTCCTCACAGCTGCCCCTACTGAAAATCAGAGATACCAAGGGAACATTTAATGCAAAGATGGGTTTGATAAAGGACAGAAATGGTATGGACCTATCAGAAGCAGAAATATTAAGATATTAAGAAGAGGTGGCAAGGATACACAGATGAACTATACAAAAATGATCTTCACAACACAGATAATCACAATGGTGTGATCACTCACCTAGAGCCAGACATCCTGGAATGTGAAGTCAAGTCAGGTGGGCCTTAGAAAGCATCACTACAAACAAAGCTAGTGGAAATGATGGAATTCCAGTTGAGCTATTTCAAATCCTGAAAGGTGATGCTGCGAAAGTGCTACACTCAGTATGCCAGCAAATTTGGAAAACTCAGCAGTGGCCACAGGACTGGAAAAGGTCAGTTTTCATTCCAATCCCAAAGAAAGGTAATCCTAAAGAATGTTCAAACTACCGCACAATTGCACTCATCTCACACGCTAGTAAAGTAATGCTCAAAATTCTCCAAGCCAGGCTCCAGCAATACATGAACTATGAACTTCCAGATGTTCAAGCTGGATTTAGAAAAGGCAGAGGAACCAGAGATCAAATTGCCAACATCCACTAGATCATCAAAAAAGCAGGAGAGTTCCAGAAAAGTATCTATGTCTGCTTTATTGACTATGCCAAAGCCTTTGACTGTGTGGATCACAATAAACTGTGGAAAATTCTGAAAGACATGGGAATACCAGACCACCTCACCCACCTCTTGAGAAACCTGTATGCAGGTCAGGAAGCAACAGTTAGAACTGGACATGGAACAACAGATTGGTTCCAAATAGGAAAAGGAGTACATCAAGTCTGTATATTGTCACCCTGCTTATTTAACTTCAATGCAGAGTACATCATGAGAAACGCTGGGCTGGAAGAAGCACAAGCTGGAATCAAGATTGCTGGGAGAAATATCAATAACCTTAGAAATGCAGATGACACCATCCTTATGGCATTAAGTGAAGAGGAACTAAAAAGCCTCATGATGAAAGTAAAAGAGGAGAGTGAAAAAGTTGGCTTAAAGCATTAAAACATTCAGAAAACTAAGATCATGGCATCTGGTCACATCACCTCATGGGAAATAGATGGGGAAACAATGGAAACAGTGGCTGACTTTATTCATTTATTTATTTATTTGGCTCCAAAGTCACTGCAGAAGGTGATTGCAGCCATGAAATTAAAAGACACTTACTCCTTGGAAGGAAAGTTATGACCAACCTGGAGAGCATATTAAAAAGCAGAGACATTACTTTGCCAACAAAACTCTGTCTAGTCAAGGCTATGGTTTTTCAGGTTGTCATGTATGGATGTGAGAGTTGGACTGTGAACAAAGCTGAGCACCAAAGAATTTATGCTTTCGAACTGTTGTGTTGGAGAAGACTCTTGAGAGGCCCTTGGGCTGCAAGGAGATCCAACCGGTGCATCCTAAAGGAGATCAGTCCTAGGTGTTCACTGGAAGGACTGATGCTGAAGCTGAAACTCCAATACTTTGGCCACCTCATGCGAAGAGTTCATTCATTGGAAAAGACCCTGATGCTGGGAGGGATTGGGAGCAGGAGGAGAAGGGGATGAAAGAGGATGAGATGGCTAGATGGCGTCACTGACTCGATGGACATGAATTTTAGTAAACTCCGGGAGTTGGTGATGGCCAAGGAGGCTTGGCGTGCTGCGATTTATGGGGTCGCAAAGAGTCGGACACGACTGAGTGACTGAACTGAACTGAGTACTACTGGATAAACCATATCTTCAACTATACAAGCTTTTGTCAACAAAGTACTTTCTCTGCTTTTTAATATGCTGGCTAGGTTTGTCATAGCTTTCCTTCCAAGGAGCAAGTATCTTTTAATTTCATGATTGCAATTACTTTCTGCAGTGATTTTGGTGCCTAAGAAAATAAAGCCTGTCACTGTTACCATTTTTCCCCCATCTATTTGCCATGAAATGATGGGACCAAGTTCCATGCTCTTAGTTTTCTTAATGCTGAGTTTAAAGCCAGTTTTTTCACTTTACTCTTCCACCTTCATCAAGAGACTCTTTAGTTTCTCTTCGCATTCTGCTTTTAGAATAGTATCATCTGCATATCTGTGATTGTTGATTTTTCTCTTGACAGTCTTGAACCCAGTTTGTGATTCATCCAGCCTAGCATTTCACATGATGTACTCTGCATATAAGTTAAATAAACGGGATGACAATATACAGCTTTGTACTCTTTTCCCAATTTTGGACCCATCAGTTGTTTCAACTTGTATTCTAGACTATGGCTATAACTAAGTTATTTTCATTTTTTTCACATTCTATTTATTTCCATGTTTGTTATCATTATTATTTTTTTAGGGTCAATGTTATTAAACTTTTATTTGAATTGCATAATTTAAGTTTACTTCATAGAAATGAAATTACTGTGTTAGATAATTTCAGATAAAATTTGGGTTTCATGGAGGTGTTTCAGGAAAAAAAAGTGGGACACAAGAGGATAATCACATCCCAAGTCATGCCCCTGGAATGGTGCCAAGTGTATGTTCTTGGCTTTGGCAGGAAAGAATTTAAGAACAAGCTACAGAAAGTGAAAGCGGGTTCACTCAGGGAGACACACATCCCACAGAGTGTGGGCCCCTCTCAGAAGGTGAGATGCCCCATGGTACAGGGCTCTTAGGCCTTATAGGGATGTATAATAGGCCGGTGAATGAGAAGACTATTTCAAGTATTTTGGAGAACGGCTGGGGATTTCCAAGAATTGGGCTACTGCCTCTTTTTGACCTTCTAAGGTCAGCCCCAGAACTGTCATGGCGCCTGTGGGTGTGTCATTTAGCGCGCTGGTACATTACAGTGAGCATGTAATGAGGCTCAAATCTAATATCTAGTGCAAGCCAACTTGTCAGCTATCTTGGATCTAGTCAGTTCTAAACAGTTTACGCTGTGTTCTCTATGGCTGTGTCATTCTTTGAAAAGTTGTGCTCTGCCCCTTTCCTGTCCCAGAGGAATTAAACTTGAGAGAAGTAAAAATACCTGATATTAATTAAAGAAGGGTAGGATTCTGTATATCTTGGGAAAGTTAAAGAGATGAGAAGGAGGGTAGGTAAAAGTACCAAGAGCCATGCTAATGCAGAACAAGGAGAAAGAGAATGAAAAAGAGAGTGAATTGACATCAAACATATAAGCCTATATATTTCTAGCAAAACCTACGAAGAGAAAAAATTATTCATATCTAGGATTTATAAGGAACTCTCAAAACTCAAAAAGTATACAAGCAGACAATCCAATTAGAAAATGAATAAAAGACATTAAGAGACATTTGACAAAAGATGACATATGATTGGGCCTTCCCTGGTGGCTCAATGATAAACAATCTGCCTGCAATGCAGAAAACCAGGGTTCAGTCCCTGAGTTGGGAAGATCCTCTTGAGGAGAGCATGGCAGTCCACTCTAGTACTCCTGCCTAGAGAGTCCCATGGACAGAGGATCCTGGCAGGCTGCATGTAGTCCATAGTGTCACAAAGAGTCGGACACAGCTGAAGCAACTAAGCAGCAGCTGCAGACATGTGACTAGCCAGTGAGCATTGAGATGTTCAACATCTTTAGAGATCAGAGAAATGAAGATTAAGACCTTGATGAACCATCACTTTGCACCTGTCAGAATATCTTTGAATCTATCATCTTTGCACCTAACTTTGCACCTATCAGAATAGCTAAAATAAAATGGAGTGATAGCTCCAAAATCTGGTGAAGATGTGAACATGACTTCAGATGAATATATGCATTGCTTTAATATATTATATATTATATACTGATATATATATTAAAGGAATACATTATATATAATGTATACATATATATACACACATCATATGTATTATAATGTATATATGTATACAGTACATAATAATGTATTTATACATAATGCATATATATACATACATATATATAATGCATTTTTTAATGTGCTATTCTAATATTTTATAGTTATCCCTTCTGAATGGAACATTATTTTTGGAGCTCTGTGATACCAAGTAAGAAGACAGGTTATAAGGAAACTTTCAGTGTATTTTCATTCAGGGAGAAACATTGTTTAGTGTGGAAAAACTATAGGTATTGTATTTGTCACCACTGGGATCCAATCACATCTCCTCTCTTTGGTTCCTGACTCCTGATGCCCAGGTGGGGCTTCCCAGGTGGTGCATTGGTAAAATATTTGCTTTCCAATTCAGGAGGCACAAAAGATGCACATTTGTTTCCTGACTTGGTAAGACCACTTAGAGAAGGATATGGCAACCTGCTCTAGTATCATTGCCTGGAAAATTCCATGGACAGAGCAGCCTGGTGGTCTACAGTCCATGGGGTCACAAAGAGTCCGATGTGACTGAGCGTGCCTATGCACGCGTGCGCGCGTGCACACACACACACACACAAACATATGCACTTTATTTTTTAGAGAAGTTTAGGTTCACAGAAAAATTGAGCAGGATGTACAGAGAGTTTCCACAATCCCATTGCTCTCTCTAACCACGCTATCTACATCCCTGCCAGGGTTATATCTATTACAATTGTTGAACTTACCCCTGCATGCCATTATCACCCAAAGACCATAGTTTATATTACAGTTTGCTCTTGATGTTATACATTACATGGGTTTTGACATATATTCACCATTATAGTCCCACATATGACTTATATTCACCATTATAATCCCACACAGAACAGTTTCACTGCCTTAAAAATAATCTGTGTTCCACCTGTTGTCCGTCTTTCCCAACCTCCAGCAACCATTGATCTTTTTAGTCTCTATAGTTTTGTCTTTTCCAGAATGTCATGGAGTTAAAATCATCCTATTTTACATTTCACTGGGTTCTTTCACTTTGCATTTATGTTTTCTCTACATCTTTTCATAGCATGATAGCGCATTTCTTTCTCTTTTTTTCTCCTACTGAACAATATTCCTTATTGTCTTGATGGACCACAATTTATTTATACATTTACCTAATGAGGTACAGATTGGTTGCCTTTAAGTTTTGGCAATTATGAATAATGCTGCTATAAGCATTTCTATTTAGGTTCTTATGTGGATATAAATTTTCAGCTCATCGGGGTTAATACCGAAGAGTGTGATTGCTGAATCATTTGGTACGAGCATGTTTAATATTTTGAGATGCTTTTAAATTGTCTGTCATAGTGGCTGTATCATTTTGCATTCCTGTCAGCTATTAAAGAGAGTCCTGTTGCTCCACATCCTCCTCAGCACTTGATGTTGTCAGTGTTCTGGATTTTGGCCAACCTGAAAAACAGCAGTGGTATCTCATTGTTGCTTTAATTTGCATTTCCCTGCTGACAAATGGCATGGAGCATCTTTTCCTATGCTTATTTGCTATCTGCTTATCTCCTCTGCTCTTTATGACTCAGCCTCAAAACTCATACAGTGTCACATCTGTGATGAAGCCATCAGAAGCCTGAAAGGAAGAGAATACAGACACAAGCTTAGGTTTGAAGCTGGCAAGTTTGCATTGTAGAAGAACATGTAGGATGGAAGGTCATTGGGTGATACACTGCCATGGTGTCTAATGAGATAGAGCAGAGCATATGAAGAATGCTCGGAGAAACAGGCATCTGTTTAGAGAGGATTAACATATTTGGAAGAATATTCCCTGAAGAAGTGATTGATATGGTCTGGATTGTTTGAGAGATCACTATTTAAAACACTTGCAACAACCAGAGTGTTGTTGCCAATCCCCCCCCCCCCCCCCGCCTCCCTCCAGCATCTGAATAGGTTTTAAATCCATGATATTGAAAGCAGTATATTGAGAAAGTCAGATAGTATCTATGTAGATCTCCCATTATCTCATACTTAAAAAGTGGGCAGTGAACTAGATTCTCTATAACATTTCTTCCAACTTACCTAAAGCTATATATTTTTATACCTAAGTTAAAAGGGGGCAAATTTCTGCTTTATGTAAAGATGAAAAACACCTAAGGATGAAGGTCACAAAGAAGGGGATAATGAAGGTTACCTGGCAAGTGTACTTATTTTGAAGAAAACCGTAGAGAAAGAATCAAATACACCAAACTGCTCAGGACCACCTTTCTGTTTTGTCTTCTTGCCCTGATTCTGTGAGGATCCCCTTCCTCAGAGCACAAACTATGGCAGATAAAGAGAAGAAAGAATTCTTCCAGTCCTAGTTTGTTTAAAGCATTCCTGGGAGGAGCAGTTCCAAAGACAAACATTTCCTGTAAGTTCTTTACCCACAGAAAATTGTATTAGAAAGCTCTGAGAAGTCTTCTTATAATCTTAAAGTCAAAGTTTACAAAGAAGAGAAATAAAATAGTGGCATCATTTCCCTATGAGCCTCTCATTTCTTGCATTACTTTACTTCCCTGTCATTTCAAGTCCAAATGTCAAGTATCAGGGTTTAAAATGAAACACTTTCCCTCCTTATGTGTGTTTCTGTTCCTCAGAGTCTTAGGCCTAAATTTTAGGTTCTATTTTTATAGTCTTCACAGTGGAGAATGATGTGGATGGTATTGATTGTAGCTAGTTAGACATTTAGAAATTTCCTTTACTAAAAGCTTTGTGGGGTTTGAAAGAGGAGAGAGCCAGGCAAGCATTAAGTCTCAGTATTCTGGAAAAGACATTTCTTCTTAGAGCCTGAGGTTCCCCCTGCAAGGATAATTCTAACAGGGGCTGATGCATTCTCCAGTCAGCTCCTCCAGTCCATCTGAACTTCACGACATTTTATGAGTGCTCTAGGCTGATTGTTTTTTATTTTCTTGCAAAAAATAAGACACTTTCATTGAGCACTTAACTAATGGCAAGTAGCCTGTTACTTTCCAGGCTTTCTTCTTTGCTCACAATCTCAGCACAAACATTTCTTGGAAAAATCCTTTCCTGCCCTCATCTCAAAGTTTCCAGCCCCTTCTAGGTCATGTCTCTCTTCTCTGTGGCACTTATAGAATATTTTGAGCTTCTTTAAAGGTTTTATATATGCAGGTCAGGAAGCAACAGTTAGAACTGGACATGGAACAACAGACTGGTTCCAAATAGGAAAAGGAGTACATCAAGGCTGTATATTGTCACGCTGCTTATTTAATTTCTGTGCAGAGTACATCATGAGAAACGCTGGGCTGGAAGAAGCACAAGCTGGAATCAACATTGCTGGGAGAAATATCAATAACCTCAGATATGCAGATGACACCACCCTTATGACAGAAAGTGAAGAGGAACTAAAGAGCCTCTTGATGAAAGTGAAAGAGGAGAGTGAAAAAGTTGGCTTAAAGCTCACCATTCAGAAAACTAACATCATAGCATCTGGTCCCATCACCTCATGGGAAATAGATGGGGAGACAGTGGAAACAGTGTCAGACTTTATTTTTATGGGCTCCAAAATCACTGCAGATGGTGACCACAGCCATGAAATTAAAAGACGCTTACTCCTTGAAGGAAAGTTATGACCAACCTAGATAGTATATTAAAAAGCAGAGACATTACTTTGCCAACAAAGGTCTGTCTGGTCAAGGCTATGGTTTTTCCAGTGGTCAGGTATGGATGTGAGAGTTGGACTGTGAAGAAAGCTGAGCACCGAAAAATTGATGCTTTTGAACTGTAGTGTTGGAGAAGACTGTTGAGAGTCCCTTGGACTGCAAGGAGATCCAACCAGTCTTTCCTGAAGGAGATCAGTCCTGAGTGTTCGTTGGAAGGACTGATGCTGAAGCTGAAACTCCAATACTTTGGCCACCTCATGCGAAGAGTTCATTCATTGGAAAAGACCCTGATGCTGGGAGGGATTGAGGGCAGAAGAAGAAGGGGATGGCAGAGGATGAGATGGCTGGATGGCGTCAGCGACTCGATGGGCATGAGTTTGAGTAAACTCCAGGAGTTTGTGATGGACAGGGAGGCCTGGCATGCTGCGATTCATGGGGTAGCTAAGAGTCAGACAGGACTGAGCGACTGAACTGAAAGGTTTTATATGCTTAGAGATATTAGCTGATTGATATGTTTTCTGAATAGCTGTAGTAAGCTTCAGAGTATTCTTGCTGACCTTTCTAGCCCAGGGCATGTCACAGTAGATACTCAAAAAGTAATTGTCCAATGAGGAATAAATGAAGAATTTCCATTAATTTCTTCTCCTATTCTCCACTTCTTAAATCAGAAAACAAAAAAATTGAGAAGATCATGTGACTTCTTTGGGATTTCAAGGTTAACATATGGTGGAGCTGGCAAATGAATTGAAGTCAACCTGTCAGCCCCCAATCCCATTGTGTGCCAGGTACATTCTGTTCCAACTACCTTTAAACTATTTTCTCTGATTTACTTTTAGTTAAAAAGCAACAAAAATATTGCTGCTTGTAACAGATTAGTCACAGTGAAACAAACTGAGACTATTCTTTGGTTCAAAGTGAAGTAAGGGTTTTTACTTGGGTAGAGAAATTCTTGGTTGCCCTATGGCAGTGCTGTTTTCTTGAATATCCTACAGTGAAAGTATTATGACCTCGCCAATCTCTTAATAACACAAGGAATGCTCCTTGAAGTTAGGTTGTAAACGCATCTTAAACTTTCTTTACTAGAAACTTCTTCTAGATGTCTTTGCAAAGAGAAAGATTAAACATTAAACTGTTATATGTCCTCTTTAGCATATGAAGAACTTACTAAAATAGTTCAAAATTTTCAAGTATTTTGATACACCACTGATGGAGTATGTATTTATCAGTACAGTTATTCCACTTGATCTGTGTGATAGCTAAAGCCTCTGTTTACTTATTGATTTTTCACTGTCACCTGTCCATTGATGTGAATCAGGTGTTAAAACCCCCTTCGATTACTGTCATTTTCTCCCTCTATGTCTATCAACATTTACTAATTTCTCTATTTTAATTTTAATATAAGATCTTTGAATTTAATAAAAAAATACTTCTGGAATTTTGCTTGTGATTGTGTTTACTTTGTGAGACAATTTCAAGTGAATTGACATCTTAACAATATTGACTTTCCTAGGTCATGAATATGTTATATTCTCTCTATATATTTCTTTCATCAAGGCTTTGCACTTTTCAATCTACATACTCTAGATATTTATAATATTTATAGCTAAACTTCATGTTTTGTTGCCTATTTTAAATGGTATTTTTAAAAATTACACTTTCCAACTTTTCATTCAAAATATGTAGAAATACCATATACGTATATGAAGTTGCTCAGTTGTGTCCAGCTCTTTGAGACCCCATGGACTGGAGCCCACCAGGCTCCTCCGTCCATGGGATTTTCCAGGCACGAGTACTGGAGTGGGTTGCCATTTCCTTCTCCAATATATGTATATACATGTATGTATATGTATATGTATGTGTATATGTATGTGTGTGTGTGTGTGTGTGTGTGTGTGCGTGTGTATTCCATGCCCTGCTAAACTCATAGATTAGTTCTAGTAGTTTTTTGTAGGTGGTTTGGAATTTTCTATGTAACAATCATAATGTCTGGGAAAAGAGACTGTTTTATTTTTATCGTTTTCTTTCCACTCTTTATACCTTTAATTTTTACGTTTTGTCTTATTACTCTAAGACTGGCAGTACTATGCTGAATGACAGTGATGAGAGCAGCTGCCTAATTCCTAACCTTGGGAGGAAAGCACTCAATCTTTCACCGTTAATATATTTGATGTAAGTTTTCTATAGAGGACCATTATTAGATGAGAATGGTATTTTCTTCTCCCAGTTTTATATTTTAGAAAATTTTTATCATGAATGGATATTGTATCTTTTTCTAAGACTCTTTCTGTTTCTACTGAGATCATCATGCAGGTATGTATTTGGTGCCTGTCCTATTTAATGGTCTATGAGGTTGCATTTGTTGGTTTGTTATCTGTTAATTTTGCAAATTTCTCAACTATTATTGTTCAAATATATATAATTTTTTGCAACATTCTCTTCTCTTCTTCTCCTGGGATCCTGAGATGGCAGTTATGCCCTTGTTTTCAATTTATATATTTCCCTACATCTCTATTCAGTCTTCATCTTTGTGTTTATTTGGGTTGATTTCTACTGATTCATCTTTAAGTTCATTTATTCTTTCCTCTCCTGTCTTCCTAAAGCTTTGAGTGTGGCCTTCTAGGTCATTCTGCCCAACTCCCGCCATGGATGTAAGCTCTGTGTATATCCTTTCTTGTCACCCAGTAGAAGTTAGTTCTCCAACCCTCACCCATCTTACCTGCAGCAAGCTTTCCCAGTGCATTGTGGGCAAGGGTCCCTTACCCAGCAGTTTAAGATGCTATTTGTTCCCCCATAGGATTGAGGGGATAGAGGTTTAGTTGAAATTGTGTGCCTTTGCAGCAGGGTCTATGTCTCTCTCCCCCAGGCTTACATTGTGAGGAATTCCTTTTCAGGCCTCTTATCAGCCTTTTATATTTTTGTGAGTGCCCTGTGAGATGTGTGGAACAGAGCTTGCAAGTGGAGTTGAATTTTCTTAGTTTTTGTAGTTTCCAGAAGTTCTATACTTCCTTGCTAGCTACAGTTGGTTTTCTGCAATTTATCACATATTTGAGATGAATTGTTCTTGCCAGTGTCCTCCAGAATCTGATCCAGGTAAACCAATGTTTACATATAATCTGTACTCAGAAAACCTTATATTTCTTTAGGGTTCCAGCTAAACTGGTTACCCAATGACCTCAACTTTCTGATGGTTCAAGAAGTTGTGAATTTACAGAGTTTCGAACATTATTTTATTGTTATTATAAGGGTAGGAGTTTTCCTCATTCCATCCATCTTTCTTTCCATAAATGGAAACTATCATGTATTCTTCAATTCTATGTACATTGAATACCCATTATATAAAAAACAAAACATAGAACTAAAATGACAAATATAAATAATACTAAATTCTAATGAATTTATTTCTCAGATATAATGATCATTATTATTGTGATATATTCCTAAAACACATGTTTAGAAAGCAAGTTAGAAAGTCATGATAAATACATATTTTCAAAATGTTTGTACTTTCTGTTTTCTAATTTTTTAATTTCTGGCCTCTTTATCAATTTATTTCTTCTACTGACCATACATTTTGCAGTTATTTTTCAGTCATCATTGTTAACACAGTATTAATTTATGTCTATCTTCCTTACTAAGTTAAAGAAATTGAAATCTTTTTTTTATTTTAGTTCAATTCTAGCAAAATTCAGTGAAGTTTAGTGTTTTCACGAACTTTTCAAGTAAGAGGTTATTGATTTATATGTGACTATCACAATGGTTAATGTCTATATATGAAAATAAATAGTCTTCTATTTGAAATACAAGTTGAATATTTCTGTACATGTTTTCTGGGAAACTATCCACATGCTCTCAAAGAGTTGTTAGGTGCCCCCTTAAGTTCAGCCATGTTCAAATGTCACTCTTGAGTGTTATTTTTGTTCTTTTCTGATACAAATTAAGTTATGGGATCTATGTGCTTTTCTGTCTTTCTTTTAACTTATCTATGAAAGAGAAATGATCTACTTTTATTTGTAAAGTTAACAGAAATAAATGCCAGTTTCTCATACCTGGTACAGATACTGTACATCTGGACACTGTCAGAGTATTTTCCTACTTTTCAGTGTAACTGTCGGAAAGTGTCTGTTTCTGTTATCTGTTTATTTATCCAGACGCTCCAGGAAGACAAGAAAGAACATGAGTCAGTAGCTCTCAAGGAAGGGATCGTGACACTAGGCCTTCTTTACTGAATTTGTTGTGGTCACCTTGATACTGGCTAGCTTTCTACACGCAGGTGCTTCTACTCCCAGTACCCTGTTTCAAGTCTCTCTCTCTCTCTTCTTTTGGGGAAGGGCCTCTCCAGCAGATGGAGAATCACTGCCATGGAGAAGCCTGATTCTGTGCAAGTGTGATCACTGATCCCTTTGGGACTGTTCGGGATGCTCACTGCTGATGTTCTTCAAGTGGTGGACAGAACAGGGGAGGAGACCACACTCTCTCCAGCAGCTCAGGATCACCTCTTCTTTATGTTTTCCCTACTGCTGTGCTGAAGAGGAGTCTAATTAAATCCGCCCTACTTACTCACTGCAGTAACAAAGGCTACCTTTGTTATTTGTACTGGCTGGTCTGCCTCCCAGGGAGCTGGGAAAACTGCTGCCTCCCTTTTAAAATGTAAATTAGATCTCTGCATTTCTGTGTGTCAATAGCCTCAGGTTAAATTCCAGAAGAACCTTGACCTATGCATCAGGCCCTAGACCATCTTTCCAACTTCCTTGTCCTCCAAAGAGCCCTTGTTTCCTCCTCTTCAGTCACACTGGCTCCTCACTCTCTTTATCCAAGGAGATGCTTTTGGTTCTTGCTCTCCCCTCTGCCTACCACCTAAATATCCGTTCAGATAGCTCCCTTAGTTCTCTGCTCAAGTGTTCATGCTCAAACATCCCCTATTCCCTTCTTCCCCTCCCTATTACCTCATCCTACATTATTTCCTTCTTAGAACTTAGTGCCGGTGCTTGTACTATTTATTTGTTTTCTAATTGATTTTCTCTCCCATCTAGAATGTGAGTTTTATGAGAGGAAGGATTTTTATTCACTGTTGAACACCAGGAACCTGTAATAGGTGTAAAAGTACTCATTAAATATTCATTCACTGAAGGTATGAATGAATGGATGAATGAATAGTAGAAAAAATTTTGATGCATTAGGTTAATTACAAGTTAGGGAGAAACTTTCAATTCAGGGTGCTCTGCTTCCCTCTGGTAGCGTGTAAGCCTGGTTACATACTGACCTATAGCAAGAAATGAGATTCCACGTATTGACAGATATTTCCCTCCTCTCCCAGGCTAAAGTCTTGTCATCTCTGCTCTTCAAATTCAGGCTGTGTTAGGGGTATTCTGCCTAGATCTTTCTATTGATTCCTTGAAACAAATCTGTTCTTTTTCTAGAAGATGAAATCTGTTTTGACTCTGAGTCCTCTTCCCAGTCTATTCCTTCCTATTCTATTTGATAGAAAGTACAATTGATACATATTCCTGATTTCTATTGCTGAAGGTTTTTCATTTCAATTAGTTTCTGCAAAGGGAGGTTGGGATGGTTAAGGGAAATATTTCCATTATTCCCAGAAATTTGGCCTTATCACTATGGTGGTCAGAAGAATAGTCCCCCAGCGATGGCCAGGCTTCCCAGGTGGCACATCAGTAAAGACTCTGCCTTCAGTGAAGGAGACACAGAAGACACAGGTTCGATTCCTGGGCTGGGAAGATCCCTTGGAGAAGAAAATGGCAGCCACTCCAGTATTCTTGTCTAGAGAATCCCATGGACAGAGGAGGCTACAGTCCATTGGGTCTCAAAGAGTCGGACATGACTGAGCAACTGAGCACACAGCACAGGGACAGCTGTGTCCTAACACACAGAACTCATGACTCTACCTGATGTGGCAAAGACGAGTGTGCAGGTCAATGAAGGATCTTGAGATGGGGAGATGACCATATATTATCTGGTGGGTCTAACAGTCACAAAGTAAGGGAGGAGGAAAGTAAAGAAGGAGTCAGGAAAATGATAATCAGGGAATGATACATGAAAATAGAAGGGGAGACTAAAATGATTCAAGAAAGAAGCCTAGGAAGCAGGCATCCTCCAGAAACTGCAAAGGTAAGGCAGTGGATTCTGTACTCCCCGCCCCTGCCCCCAGCCTCCAGAAGGAACGCAATATTACCTACACTTTCATTTTTCCAGTTAAATCCATTTTGAACTCCTGGCCTCCAGAACTGTAAGATAAATTGATCTTAAGTCATTAAATTTACAATAATCTGTTGCAGCACTAATAGGAAATTAATGCAGATTTTGTTACCAGAAATAGGGTACTGATGTAAGAAATACCTAAAACTTGGGTGGGGCAACTTTGGAATAAGACTGTGAGTAGAGGCTGAAGTATTTTGAGAAGCGTGATAAAAACAGCCTGGATTGCCTTCAATAAGAGTATTAGTAGTAATATGAATCTTAAAAACTTTTCTGCTTGGGAGGACTCAGATGGAAGCGAAGGGCATTATAGAGAAAACCTATCTTTTCTTAGACAATACTTAAATCATCACAAATAGACTGTTGGTAGAAATTTGGAATTAAAGATGCTGCTGATGAGGGATGTGTTATTGGAAACAAGTAGAAAGCAGACCTTGCTTTATAGGGGCATAAGCTTAGAATTCTATAACTGCATAGAAAGCAAAACTGGTAAATGATGAACTTGGACATTTGGTTTGAAGATTTCCAAGCAAAGTGCTGAATGTATGGCTTGTTTTCTTATCACTTACATGTGTTAGTTGCTCAGTCGTGTCTGACTCTTTGTGACCCTGTTGACTGTAGTCCACCAGGCTCCTCTGTTCATGGAATTCTCCAGGCAAGAATTCTGGAGTGGGTTGCCATTTCCTTCTCCAGTGGATCTTCCCCACCCAGGAACTGAACCCGGGTCTTCCACACTGCAGGCAGATTCTTTACCGTTGGAGCCACCAGGGAAACCCCTTTTCACTTATAATTAAACATAAAAGGAAAAAAGACAATTGAGGAGAAAACTGTCAAGCAAAAAGAAACCAAGTTTGATGACTCTGGAAATTCCCAGCCTACTTAGATTTAAAAAAAAAAAAAAAAATGCTAAGATTGAGAAGTTCTATACCAGGAAATATATTTTCTCATATGAGAGAAAGTCAAAGGTGTGGCTTGTGTTCTTTCTTTTGCTAGTTCCTCAGAAAGAACAAAGGAAATGGTAGTATTTAGTCACACAGAGGGCTCCTTGAAGAGATAGGCATTTATTCACAGGTCCCTTCAGCCATCTCTGCGGAAGCCAAGGCAGAGATGTGATTATTTGAGAAAGACCTGTAGTAGAGTTGCTTATGTAATGAAGGGTAACCCTGTGACACACAAAAGAAATTCACAAGGTTTTGAGAATTTTATACTGCAGAATCACTGACTATTTGGTCTGAAAGGGACAGCAGAGAGGACAAAAAGGAGTGTCAGACTCCCCAAACTCCAAAGGCAGGAAATATGCTGATAAAACTTCTTCACTATAAACACATGAAGCCACAGATTACAGAGAATTATTTCCAGGCTCTAAATACTATTGTGAACCAATGTGGATTTCAAAATTACTTGAGACTGGTCGCTGCCTTTTTTTTTTTTCCCTCTCAGTGTTCTTTTCTGAATGAGAATGTCTGTAACTGCTATCCTATGCCTAGTTCAGAATTTTACTTTGGGGACATGCAACTTATTTGCAGAATTATAGATGATCACAGAGGGCAAGCAATATGTCTCAGGATGAATTTTTACTGAGATCCTCAGCCATCCCAGATTTAAATGACTCAGGTGATGAGACTGGGGATTTTTGAGTTGTTGAGATTTATTAATAGATATTTTGGACTTTAAATTTACTGCTTTATGGCTTTAACTATTTGGGAAGTTGGAATGAGATGAATGCATTTTGATGTGTGGTAGCATGAATTTTAGGGAGCCTAAAGGGAGGACTGTGGTAGGCAGAATAACAGACCCCCAAAGACATGTTTTAATCCCCAGACTTATGAAATTGTGACTTGACATGTGAACTGCTTTTACTCATAATACTTCTGACACCAAATATATGTTGTTGTTTTTCCACAACAATAACCAATTCATTAACTCTCCAGAGACCAACTACAATTCAAACCAACTCTGACACTAACCCTAGAATTACATCAGACCCACAGGTTTCAGGGTTCAGTCTCATAAGACACAAGTCACAAGTATTGGATTTTCTCTGAGTTGGCTGAAAAGTCAGGATTTTCCACAAAAGCTCTCCCCTTTTTAGGTTTTATAATTTGCTCACAGAAATCAGAAATTCTTTTTGCTCATGCTTACTGGCTTGTTATAAAGTCTACAGCTCAGGAGTTGCCAAATGGGAGAGATGAATAGTGCAGGGACCCAGAATCTCCATGCCACTCTGGAGTTCTCTGAACCCCATTGTATAGGAGTTTTTATGGAGGTTCCATTATATATATACATGATTGATTAAATCATTGGCCACTGGCAATTAACCAAACCTCCAGCCCCTCATCTCTTCCTGAAGGTTTGTGGCAGGACCTAAAATTTCAGTTCTCTAATCATGGTACTTGGTTTTTTTATGTCATCTTGACTGATCTAAGGGATCCCAAGATAGTAGGTAAAACTTTCGTCCTGGGTGTGTCTGTTGGGATGTTTCTGGAAGAGATTAGCCCTTGATTCAGCAGACTGAGTAAAGAGATCAACTCTTACCAGATGAGGTGAATGAGTATAATCCAATCTACTGATGGCCAGAATAAAACACAAAGGTGAAAGAACAGTGAATTCCTTCTCTCTCCTCCAGGTGGGATGTCCATCTTCTCCTGACCTGGGAAAGCAGAGTTCCTTGTTCTCATGCCTTCAGACTCAGACTGAATTGTACCACCAGCTTTTCTGATTTTCCAACTTACAGAAGAAGCAAACTAGGAACTTCTTGACATCCATAAGTGTGCCAGACAGTTCCTATAATAAATCAGTCCTATGTATTGATATATCTCTATGTATCCTATTGGTTCTCTTTTCCTGAAGAACTCTGACTAATACAAGTGGTTTGATTTTTCTGATACCCAGCCCCCAACTTGAAGTTCTTTAGGTCCTCCATTCAATAGTCATTTTATTGATATAAGGAGATATTCTTCATTGTAGAGATTCCAAGGGTTTTAGGAGCTATGTGTCAAGAACTGAGGACAAAGACCATTTATTATTATTTTCACGACGTGGCAAAATGGATTTTAAGTTGTGAGCAAGTTAAGGATCTTGAGAAGGAGAAATTATTCTGGGATATGTGGGTGGGCTCAATGCAATCATAAGGGTCCTTACAAGGAAGAGGGAAGCAGGAGAGTTGGAGTCAAAGAAGCAGAAATAGCAGTGACCTGAGGGAGGGGCTGAGACAAGAAAAGTGGCAGCTTCTAGACAATGAGAAAGGCAAGAGAAAGTATGTTCTCCTCAACCTCCAAAGGGAATTCAACCCTTATGATGACATCTTGATTTCAGTTTAGTGGAACCCTTCACAGACTTCTGATTTCCAGACTGTAGGATAATAAATGTGTATTGTTTTGAGTCACAAAATACTCAGTAATTTGTTACAGCAACAATATAAACCGAATACCATATATAGACCATAAATAATATCTAAAGATTAATAAGAACAAATGAACTCCCAATTGCCTCTTTCAGGATGGGAGAGAGATATCTCAAGTCCCAATTTGTGCCTTTGTTCTCTCTCAGGCCAAGACCACTGCCCCAGACCTCAGCCCAAGTCTTCTTCCTCTTGACCAATGTTCTTCCTGTAAGCAAACACGGTAGGGGTCCCCAGAGAGAGACAGAACCAGGAATGGCTTTCTTGACAGAAGAGAAGTCATTTTGGGATCCGAGCCTGGTCACAGTGCTTGCCCTTAAACAGGTCTCAGTAATTAATAATCTTAAGAGAACAAAGGAATTCAGGAACAGAGCAAAGGCAGTCAAACAACAATGCAGTGATAAAGCAGAGTCTCAGTTCCTCCTCAAGGGATATCCATAATAATATGTCCTTGAGTTCTGCAGGAACCACGGCCCTCATCAGGTGAAGGATGGAATAATGATGCGGACCTTCCTGACTTCAATCACTAAAGCTTGTTCTCTGTAGACCTTTGCCCTTCTCTAGGCTGAATTCTCCTCTACTCAAATATCTTTGTGAATATGCAGGTGCCCTTAGTTTAAAACTTCCCCAATTTTGCTGTTCAGGGAGACACTGCTTTGGATCACTAGAGTTCCACTTAGATCACTAGTGATCTCCTTACTTGCTGCAACTGTCTTGAGAGGCACTAAGAGGCACTGTGTCCTACTTGGCCTTTTATTTGCAGTAATTAGTGGAGGACCTTACACCTAGAAGCATTCAATCAATGCAGGTCATAGATAATTTTTTATGTGTCCTGTCTCCGAAACTTTAAGCTGGTATGGGCCCAATCTAAGTTACGAGATTTATTACTAAATACTGTGCCTTAGATTTCTCTCCATCTCAAGGCCTCAGATTCTTCTGTTAATTATTGTATCATGATATCCCATTATGCTAACCACTAAGAAATGATCTTTCTTTATAATTACAACTGAAATGGCAGAAGAAAATTGAAATAGAGGCAAAAAAATCTTTGAAAGTTTCAACAGGAAGGACCCCTGTTCTGCTCACTATGCTTTTTTCCTATAGTATTAATTCTTTTCTTCTCTATGTTTACATAATGACCAAATATACCCTTGTCTTAACATAAGACTATTTTTCACATGAAGCACCCTTTATTTTAGCAACAGATTGAAATGAGCTTATTTATTATTTCTCCCTGTGCAGTTAATTTTGTTGTTATACATTTTTTTTGTTACTGTTGTTTAGTTGCTAAGTCATATCTTTTAGGGCCCCATGGGCTGTAGCCTGCCAGGCTCCTCTGTCCCTTGGATTTCTCAGGAAAGAACACTTGAGTGAGCTGCCGTTTCCTCCTTCAGGGTCTTCCTGACCCAGGGGTCAAATCTGCACCTCCTGTGTCTCTTGCTTTGGCAGGTGGATTCTACCCCTGAGTCACAGGGATGTCCTATTATAGTTTTTGTTCTGGGTTAACAGACAAGAACTCTCACGACCTCTGCTATAATATTTACATGTGTATCATGTTTCTTCTGTACCAAAGGTGTTATTTCACACAGCTATTCATTTTTTCCATATAAACTTTTGGTTTCTAGAGTTATTAGTATGCTAAAAATTGGAAGTAAATTAGAAAAAACCTTGAGATTAGCTAATTTTAATATCAATCATATTTAATAAGATAATGATGTTTTTTGTTATAGTAGAAGGAACACTCAAAGGTTTGATTTCTTTTTTAATAGGAAAATTGGCAAGTTAGTAAACAATGAAATTAAATATTTTTATAAAAGAATCTCTTCAAAGGGCTGAAGACAGCTTTATAGTGATGAAAGTAAATTTTCCTTGCCAGCTGCTTTGCTGATAATTAGCTTTATAATTATAATTAATTCCTATATTTAAACTACCCTTTATCACACAATCAGTTCTTTTTTTGTTTCTGTTATTTAATCTAATAATAATGCTTGCTATCTTTTCTCTGTATTAGACATTAATGGTAGTTTGGGAAAATTTTATGCCACCATTCTCCACCCAGTGAAAATTATTCTAGGTTTCCTTCCAGTATGAGATATGGACATATAGTTTATCTCATTCCATTTCATACATAGCTTGAGAAGACAGATTGCATTTTTAATGGTTTATAAATATTCATATTGCAATTTCCTTGATATACTCAAAATGTAATTTATGGCATCTGATTGAAGGGCACCTTTTACTAGTTATGTCTCAGGTAAAATAATCTTGATGTTTGCTACTTTTCCACTGAATTGGGCCACTTCTGATACTCAAATAGAAAGGTCAAATTCAAATAGCTTACTTTTTTTATAAAATATAATTGTTTAGTTGATTGTACAAAGGATATCAACAAAGTATAACTCATAATTTTGATATATTTTTCTGCCCTATTAGAAAGGTCACTGATACTTAATGCTTTGTTCTCGAGGTTTAGCTTTTTTTTTTTCTGAAAGAGCATTGATACACCCAAATCGAAAGAAACAAACTGAGATTGGAGAGGGAGAAATAAAATATCCACCTCTGATACTTCTGATATTCTTCTTAAATAAGAGAGAATCTCATATGAGTTGTTTTTTTTTTTTTTTTTAAATGCCTACACTTGACAAATTTCTATCAGGCTTAAGGAATTCTTCAACATGGCAGCATGATCAAGTGTTGCAGAATGCAGTGTGGTTTTAAAAACTGACTGTGAAAAACCACAAGTTCCTAGAAAAATGCCTCTGAATTTTAACAGAATCACACCTGGGGAAACTCAATCTTGAAATTTCGTTCATCCCTGTAGGAATTGTTTTGCAGGGTTGTTGATTGGTGGCAGCATGCTTCCTTTAAAATCACTGCTGGTCACACTATTAATGCAGAACCTATCTTCTACTAGGTTATAATCAATTGGTATCAACTCATAGTTAACCACACATATCGATGCATAAACCAATAATTTGTAAATGACATTTGTATACAGATTCTATTCATTTCACCAGGGATTAGAACATGTTTTTCTTTTTCTTCTTTTTGTTCCTGGACATGTACAACTGTGGGTTTACCTCAGGAGTGAAGCTCCAGCAGTGCACAGAAAAAACACTGCTTTTGGAAGACTCAAAAATTCTCTCTCAGTTTTGCTGAGTTAGTTGTCATCTCTCTGTACTTCTGCTGCTCTTGAAACAAAAACGGGGGTGGGGGAGCTGGATCCCGTCCCTTGGGGGTTGCCACCTTGCTTTGTCTCTCCTGTCTCACCAAGCAGCCCCTGTTTCACTGACCATGACTTTGCACTAATCTGTTGGATTTGGTTCAGCTTCAATTTTGTGACAGAACCTGAAGTAAAAGTAGAAGTGACATGTGAATGGATGTAATTTTCATTTCTTTAATTTGAATTTTTATTTTAATATAAAGAGAAAGGTGAATTTCAAAATTTTGAAAGCAAAAATGTTTCTAATTATAGAGTCATATAAAATTGAAATTCATTTTTATACATGACAGTTAAAAAGGAATTTCATTTTCTACTTTCTATCTTACTTGAAATATTTCAGTGCAGGCTGCAGGCCTTCCTGAACTTCCCTTTAATCTGGTTTTGTGTGGAAGAAATGGGGTTTCCCAGATAGCTCAGTGGTAAAAATTCCGCCTGCTAATGCCAAAGCCACAGGAGATGCGTGTTTGATTCCTGGGTTGGGAAGATCCCCTGGAGGAATGTTGAAATGATAACCCTATACATTTACAATCCATGAGGTTGCAGGGTCAGATACAACTGAGCAACTGAGCCTGCATGTAGAAAAGTACTAGAGGGAAGTTGGTGAGGAGAGGCACTTAGCAAGAGACTCTGTATCCATATTTTGGGACACTCTTTGGGACAGATCATATAGTATGCAACATAGATGGCCAAGGGCTGAAGTATTTATTGCATACATGATATTGAACAACATGGAACCTTAGTTCAGTTCAGTTCATTCACTCAGTCGTGTCCAACTCTTTGCAACCACATGCACTGCAGCATGTCAGGCCTCCCTGTCCATCGCCAAATCCCGGAGTTTACTCAAACTCATGTTTGAGCTTTGACGTACTCATTTTCCTATTTGGAACCAGTCTGTTGTTCCATGCCCAGTTCTAACTGTTGCTTCCTGACCTGCATAGGAGTACGTCAAGGCTGTATATTGTCACCCTGCTTATTTAACATATGCAGAATACATCATGAGAAATGCAGGGCTGGATGAAGCACAAGTTGGAATCAAGATTGCCGGGAGAAATATCAATAACCTCAGATATGCAGATGACACCACCCTTCTGGCAGAAAGTGAGGAATAATTAAAGAGCCTCTTGATGAAAGTAAAAGAGGAGAGTGAAAAAGTTGGCTTAAACCTCAGCATTCAGAAAACTAAGATCATGGCATCCAGTCCCATCTCTTCATAGCAAATAGATGGGGAAAAGGTGGAAACATGGCTGACTATTTTCCTGGGCTCCAAAATCACTGCAGATGGTGATTGCAGCCATGAAATTAAATGATGCTTACTCCTTGGAAGGAAAGCTATGACCAATCTAGACAGCATATTGAAAAGCAGAGACATTACTTTGTCAACAAAGGTCCATCTAGTCAAGGCTATGGTTTTTCCAGTGGTCATGTATGGATGTGAGAGTTGGACTATAAAGAAAGCTAAGCACAGAAGAATTGATGCTTTTGAACTGTGGTGTTGGAGAAGACTCTTGAGAGTCCCTTGGATTGCAAGGAGATCCAACCAGTCCATTCTAAAGGAGATCAGTCCTGGGTGTTCATTGGAAGGACTGATGCTGAAGCTGAAACTCCAATACTTTGGCCACCTGATGCAAAGAACTGACTCATTTGAAAAGACCCTGATGCTGGGAAAGATTGAGGGCAGGAGGAGAAGGGGATGACAGAGGATGAGATGGTTGGATGGCATCACCGACTCAATGGATATGGGTTTGGGTGGACTCCAGGAGTTGATGATGGATAGGGAGGCCTGGCGTGCTGCAGTTCATGGGGTTGCAAAGAGTTGGACACAACTGAGCGACTGACTGAACTGAACTGACCTGCATACAGATTTCTCAAGAGGCAGGTCAGATGGTCTGTTATTCCTATCTCTTTCAGAATTTTCCAGAGTTTGTTGTGGTCCACACAGTCAAAGGCTTTGGCATAGTCAATAAAGCAGACATAGATAATTTTCTGGAACTCTCTTGCTTTTTCTATGGTCCAACAGATGTTGGCAATTTAATCTCTGTTTTCTCTGCCTTTTCGAAATCCATCTTGAACATCTGGAAGTTTACTGTTCATGCATTGCTGAAGCCTGGCTTGGAGAATTTTGAGCATTACTTTGCTAGCGTGTGAGATGAATGCAACTGTGCGGTAGCTTGCACATTCTCTGACATTGCCTTTCCTTGTGATCAGAATGAAAACTGACCTTTTCCAGTCCTGTGGACACTGCTACGTCTTCCAAATTTGCTGGCCTATTTAATGAAGCACTTTCACAGCATTAACTTTTAGGATTTTAAATAGCTCAACTGGAGTTCTATCACCTCCACTAGCTTTTTTCATAGTGCTGCATCCTGAGGCCCACTTGACTTTGCATTCCAGGATGTCCGGCTCCAGGTTGATGATCACACCGTCATGATCATATCTTTTTTGTATATTTCTGTGTATCCTTGCCACCTCTTCTTAATATCTTCTGCTTCTATTAGGTCCCTACCATTTCTGTCCTTTGTTGTGCCCATCTTTGCATGAAATATTCCCTTGGTATCTCTAATTTTCTTGAAGAGATCTCTGGACTTTCCCATTCTATTGTGTTCCTCTAATTCTTTGCAGGAGGGTATTTTTTTTTTTTTTCATGTAATAGCTTGCAATCAGCAGCTTTTAATTGATGTCTATCATGTTTTACCCCACCTGCAGTGCAGGAGACCTATGTTTGATCCCTGGGTTGGGAAGATCCCCTGGAGGAGGAAATGGCAACCCTCTCCAGTATCCTTGCCTGGAGAATCCCCATGGGAAGAGGAGCCTGGCAGGCTACAATCCATAGGGTTGCAAAGAGTCAGACACGACTGAGCGACTAAGCACCACGCAACATCTTGCTTCATGGTATTTTTAAAGTTTCAGTACAGAAAAAAGATTTTAAGTATTTTTAGTTGTAAACATGGCAAGTATAGACTTTCTGAAATCAGCAAAGTGTGAAAGTAATAGGGCAATAAATTACTACTAAATAGCTGGATTAAATACACACACACAAAGACTAAGCACTGCATTTCAAAATCCTACTGTGATTTTTTTTTCTTTCTTTCTTTCTCTTTCTTCTTCTTCTTCTTTTTTTTGAATAATATATGTGCAATCATTCTCCCCGAACTATCACGGCTACAGTTGAAATAATTGCTGTAATTTGTATGGCAAAAAAAGTACCCTCATTTGAACTGATAAAATGCAACTCATGGCAACTCCAATCTTGTGATTTAAATGTGGTTCAAAAAACTGTCTGCAATAAAGCAGTATATTAGAGATGCTAAAAGCTGATACCATTTCATTTTTGTTAGGTTTTGGAACATTTAGCTGATGAGGTAAAATTCGTACTAGACTTTCTGATGAGTAGTTTTTCATTCACCTACATTTATTTCCTGATCCAGAAACTTTATTTTGTGATTGGAGTACCCTTGGACTTCTAGTGCTAGTCTTGGGTGTAATTACAATTTGCATGAACCTCTTCCAAACAGCAATGGGGAGTTATCAGAGGATTGGGGGAAGAAGAACTGGTTTGTTTGACTAAGGTAAAATATTTCCAGGGGTTTACTTATCTGGCACTAATATCTACACTAAAAACCTGAAAGAATAGCTTAAACAAAGGGCACTTGAAGTGTCTAGGTTGTTTTATGCTCTGAGAAATCCTATAAGTCAGGGAGGGCACTTAAGACTTTCAGGCTCTTGAAAAGTCAAATGGTTCTAGTCATCTTCTAAGTAAGTTCTATCCTGATATCCCCATTTAAATGATTTCTATTTCAACTTCTCCTCTCACTGACTCATTCCATCCCTCTTATAATAATTTCCTCTCAGACTTCTTATTTCCTCATAACACTGTATAATTTACTTATTTTTATACATATTGTTGATCCTCCGTCTTTCCCACCAGAGTTTAAGCTCTGAAGGGCAAGGTATTTTTATCTTTTTGTTCCCTTGTGTGCAAATCGGCACCTAATGGTGTTCCAAAAATAGTGATCAAGTGGACAGATCTTGAAAGCCCAGCATATTAAAGTGAATTTAGTTCTCAGGCTGCCAAATCCTGAAAGCTGATGTGTCACTGGGAAACCACAGAGCAGTGGATTTGGGGTGGGGACAGAGTCCTGAGTGATGGGGTTTGCTCCCCTCTTCTGTCGAGGGAAGGGATGACACATCAAGTTGAAGACAGTGGGTTTGTGAGGAGCTCGTTCAGTCTTCCATGTCAGCCTCCTAGGTCTCTCTGAGAGCAGCTACATAATCCCAGCAGTTAGCTCTGCCCTCAGTTCTTCCAGGTTCTATCTGGGTGATGAACTGCATGTATTTATACCTGTCAGGGATCATGGTGTCCAGTATGTGTGTCTGGTTTTGCCTTTCCCAGGAGTTCTAGAGGGAAGCAAAGGTGGGCACTATTTCCAGTGCAGAAGCAGAGAATCTGAGTGCATACTAGTGCCTCCCAAAGGGGCCTGCCCCTGGGGCCCATCACATATAACAATCCTGTTGTCTAAAGCCAGCTGGTAACACAAGCTCTTCACTCAGTTGTGTCCAACTCTTTGAGACCCCACAGAATGCAGCCCACCAGGCCCCTCTGTCCGTGGGATTCTCCAAGCAAAAATGTTGGAGTGGATTACCATTTGCTTCTCCAGGAAAATCTTCCCGACCCAGGAATCAAATCTGTGTCTCCTGTGTCTCCTTCATTGGCGGATTCCTTATCTCTGAGCCACCAGTGAAACTCCACTCTTCTGTTAGCTAGAATCCAAAATACTCAAGCTTTTACAAGTAACTTCTTGTTTTATCTGATTTAAAAAGTTATTTGAAAAAACTAGCAAAAAACAAAAAATGATCACTAACCCCTTAACCTTAATTAAGACATTTGAGATAAAACACAATTGACATTTTGGTAACATACACATGATAGTTGAGATTACATAAAATAGAGGAAAACAATAAAAAGAAACACCAGAGATCTCTTCAAGAAAATTGGAGCTACCAAGAGAATATTTCATGTTAAGATGGACACAAAAAAGGACAGAAATAGCAAGGACACAACAGAAGCAGAAGAGATTAAGAAAAGGTGGCAAAAATACAGAAAAGAATTCTACTAAAAAGGTCTTAACTTCCTGGATAACCATGATGGTGTGGTCACTCACCTAGAACCAGAGATCCAAGAGTGTGATGATAAGTGGGCCTTAGGAAACATTACTATAAACAAAGCTAGTGGAGATGATGGAATTCCACCTGAGCTATTTTAAATCCTAAAAGATGATGTTGTTAAAGTGTTTCATTCAATATACCAGCAAAACTGGAAAACTTAGCAGGGGCCACAGGTTGGAAAAAGGTCACTTTTGCTTCCAATCCCAAAGAAGGCAATGCCAAAGAATATTCTTTGGCCTTGCCCAAAATTACCATACAATTGCACCAATTTCACAAGCTAACAAGGTAATGCTGAAAATCCTTCCAGGTAGGTTTCAACTGTACAAGAACAGAGAATTTCCAGATGTACAAGCTAGGTTTAGAAAAGGAAGAAAAGACATGCATTCCCACGTGTTTATTATGAGTAAGTTTTATTATTCACATCAGAGTGCTTTTTAACTTCCCTTTTGACTTCTTATTTTACTCATGGATGAAAGTCCAGTTTTTATTTTCAAGCATGCAAATGTTTTTAGTTAAATTTTACATATTGATTATTAGCTTGATTGTACTGATGTTAGAGAACATACCTTGGATATTTTAAATTCTTTAAATTTGTTGAGAATTACTTGATGGCTCAGTACATGGTGAATTTTTAAATTTCATGTATATATTTAAATGAATACATATGAATTAGTGTAGTTTCTATATACACTACTTAGATTAACTTGTTAGTTATATTTTTCACACATCAACTTTTTTGTTGATTGTTTTTGCTGTTCAATTGATTACAGAAAATACACTAATATTCCCAACTATAATTTTAGATATTGTTTTCTCCTTTAATTTTATCAAATTTTACTTTACTATTTTAAAGCTAAGTTATTAGATGCACAAAAATTTAGAACTGTTTTATCTTCTGACAGAGCTGGGACTAGGACGAGTCAATTGAGGCACTTTGGGTAGGAAATTTAAGGAAGTCCTCAAGCTCAGATTCAGCAAGTGCAGGGCTGGAAGCCAACAGTGAGTCCCTCCTTAAAAGTGACTGGTGACTCACTTGCCTCACCTTACTCCCAGCCCTGTCTTATGACAAACTTCTCTCTATCTAGTGCTTATTCAGCTTTCCCTTAAAGGCCTTTTTGATATATCTTCTTGTGTCCTTTTAATTTCTCCATTCTTTTCGGTGTGTTTTTACAAAGCAAAGATTTGCTTTCTGAAAACTTTGATTTCAGTCTGAATTTCTTTGGCTTTTAATTGGAGTATAGAAATAATTTCCAGTCAATATGTTTACTCATATATTTGGGTTTCAATTTACCATGTTACTATGGTTTGCTGTTTTTATCACTTGTTCTGTCTTCCCATTTCTTTCTTTTCCTATCTTCACTTGTTTTTTTAAGTATTTTTCTCTTATTCTGTTTTCGCTTTTGACTAGCTTAGTAGTTATGTTGTCAGTCTCAGTTGCTCCTTTGAAGTAACATGTCTTTTCTTTTTCTGCATCTGCTTTCACAGTTTTCCTTTTGACTTTGCTTTTCAGCATTAGGTATGCTTTTCTTTTTATTTATCCTACATGTGGTCTGTTGTACTTGTTAAATCCATAATACAATATCCTTAGTTATCTTTACAAATATTGTTTCTGCTCCAGTCTTGTTTTTCAGACATCAGGACTCCAACTTATGTGTATTAGATGTCTTCTGCATTTTTCATCATTTATTTCTCTGTATTTCATTCTGAGACTTAGGTGAGGAAAAATAACCCTAGAAGCCTGGAGCCACACTTTGAAAACTGTTCCCTTTGGTACAGCCCTTCAGAATCTCAGCCAGTTCTCCCTTCTCAGGTCTCTGAGTCTTGACTGTTTTTTGTCTGAGCCCTCTGAGTCTTTGGAACATGTGATTGTCTTCCCAGCTTCTCTGCAGCCTCCTCTGTGATGAGTAGATTCCTCAAGGAACACTCTGAGAATCAAGGTTTATCTCTCCAGATTTGCTTCTTCTTCAGAGTCTCAATTATGTAATTATTTACCATTTTTAACTTTACTTTGTTTTCACTTGCAGCATTTTCCTTTACTTTTCCAGTTATTCTTTTGGTGCTGCTGCTGCTGCTGCTAAGTCACTTCAGTCGTGTCTGACTCTGTGTGACCCCAGAGACAGCAGCCCACCAGGCTCCCCTGTCCCTGGGATTCTCCAGGCAAGTACACTGGAGTGGGTTGCATTTCCTTCTTCAATATTCTTTTAGTGAGACCTGTTCAAATGCCCTGTTATGCTAATACTAGAAGCAGATACTCTTCTATTTCATTTTGAGAAGAGTTTTTGTCATCATTTTTATTGCAAGAGTTAAATGAGAGTATTAGATTTTTTTTTCTTAGACATTTAAAATATGCATAGCTTTAAATTGTAAAGGAATTTTCAGCCTGGATATAGTATAATGAAGGATGTATATCATCATGATTAAACTAGTCAGTCAAGAAAAGCCATCATCTAATGTTTCCTACTGGTGAATTCCTGCCATCTGCCAAAAAATACAGAACAAACAAGTTTAACACTGTTGAATATTAACCTCTTTTAAGATGGCATAGGGTTTGAAGGAATATGGACAGATGCTTGCCTTTTCTGTTTGAATAAAACCGACACTTATTTTCCCAGACCACAGAGAAACTGGACTCTCAAAAAACTCACAAGTTGTTGCTTGGATAGAGCTTTATTTTTAAAATCTCATTGAGAAGTGCTTTCACCTCTTTGTCATAGATGCCACTCAGATTCTGGTGAAAGGTCTGCATCTATTTAAATAAGAAAAAAAAAGAGACACAGATACCCACAAATTCAAGTGTAATTGCAGGGAATTGGAGGATATGGCCTACTCATGGACTCTAGGTTAAAATTCTTGACCAGGTTTGAATTCTCTGGGGAAAATTCCATTTTCATACAAATTCTTCAAGTATTTTTACTTGTTTCTTTGGGAGAATCCAACTGTGAACGTATATATCTACATACTTTTATGAGAAACATTGCTTGAATTTCTTTCACTTCACTTCTGGAAAATGGACAACTGGTCTGAAATCAGGTACTAAAACAAACTTTTGTAAATAAACAAATGAAATCATATATAAGGGCAAAATCAGTTAGTTCAGTTCAGTCATTCAGTCATGTTTGACTCTTTGTGACCCCATGGACTGCAGCATGCCATGCCTCCTTGTCCATCAACAACTCCCAGAGTTTACTCAAACTCATGTCCACTGAGTCGGTGATGCCATCCAGCCATCTCAGCCTCTGTCCTTCCCTTCTCTTCCTGCCTTCAATCTTTCCCAATATCTGTGTCTTTTCAAATGAGTCAATTCTTGGCATCAGGTGGCCAAAGTATTGGAGTTTCAGCTTCAGCATCAGTCCTTCCAATGAATATTCAGGACTCATTTCCTTCAGGATGGACTTGTTGGATTTCCTTGCAGTCCAACGGGCTCTCAAGAGTCTCCTTCAAAGCCACAGTACAAAAGCATCAATTCTTCAGTGCTCAGCTTTCTTGCTTTCTTTTTTTTTTTTTTTCATTTATTTTTATTAGTTGGAAGCTAATTACTTTACAATATTGTAGTGGTTTTTGTCATACATTGACATGAATTAGCCACGGATTTACATGTATTCCCCTTCCCGCTCCCCCCTCCCACCTCCCTCTCGACTCGATCCCTCTGGGCCTTTATAGTCCAACTCTCATATCCATACATGACCACTGGGGGAAAAATATCTGTGACTAGATGGACTTTATTGGCAAAGTAATGTCTCTGCTTTTGAATATGCTGTCTAGGTTGGTCATAGCTTTTCTTCCAAGGAGCAAGGGTCTTTTAATTTCTTGGCTAGTCACCATTTGCTGTGATTTTGGAGCCCCCCCAAAAATTTTGGAGAGTTAGGGTTAGGGTTAAGGTTAGGATTAAGGTTAGGGTTAGGGTTAGGTTTGCCAGTCTTTCCACTGTTTCCCAATCAATTTGCTTGAAGTGATGGGCCCAGATGTCATGATCTTAGTTTTCTTAATGTTGAGTTTTATGCTAGCTTTTTCACTCTCTTCCTTCATTTTCATCAAGAGCCTTTTTAGGTCTTCTTCACTTTCTGCCATAAAGGTGGTGTCATCTGCATATCTGAGGTTATTGATATTTCTCCCAGCAATCTTGATTCCAGCTTGTGCTTCTTCCAGCCCAGCGTTTCTCATGATGTACTCTGCATAGAAGTTAAATAAGCAGGGTGACAATATACACCTTGATGTACTCCTTTCCCTATTTGGAACCAGTCATTGTTTCATGCCCAGTTCTAACTGTCACATCCTGACCTGCATGTAGGTTTCTCAAGAGGCATGTCAGGTGGTCTGTTATTCCCATCTCTTTCAGAATTTTCCACAGTTTGCTGTGATCCACACAGTCAAAGGCTTTGGCATAGTCAGTAAAGCAGAAATAGATGTTTTTTCTGGAACCCTCTTGCTTTTTTTATGATCCAGCAGATGTTGGCAATTTGATGTCTGGTTCCTCTGTCTTTTCTAAATCCAGCTTGAACATCTGGAAGTTCACAGTTCACATACTGTTGAAGCCTGGTTTGGAGAATTTTGAGCATTACTTTACAAGTGTGTGAGATGAATGCAATTGTGCGGTAGTTTGAGGATTCTTTGGGATTGTCTTTCTTTGGGATTGGAATGAAAACTGACATTTCCAGTCCTGTGGCCACTGCTGAGTTTCCCAAGTTTGCTGGCCTATTGAATGCAGCACTTTCACAGCATCACCTTTTAGGATTTGAAATAGCTCAACTGGAATTCCATCACCTCCACAAGCAAAATGATTGTCTGAGGAGACCTCATAAATAGCCGTGAATAGAACAGAAGAGCAAGGCAAAGGAGAAAAGTAAAAATATACCCCTTTGAATGCAGAGTTCCAAAGAATAGCAAGGAGGGATACGAAAGCCTTCCTCAGAGATCAATGCAAAGAAATAGATGAAAATGATAGAATGAGAAAGACTAGAGATCTCTTTAAGAAAATTGGAGAAACCAAGGGCCACATTTCATGCAAAGATGGGCACAATAAATGGCAGAAATGGTATGGACCTAACAGAAGCAGAAGATATTAAGAAGAGGTGGCAGGAATACACAGAATAACTGTAAAAAAGAGATCTTCATGATCCAGATAATCACGATGGTGTGATCACTCACCTAGAGTCAGACATCCTGGAATGTGAAGTCAAGTGGGCCTTAGGAAGCATCACTGCAAACAAAGCTAGTGGAAGTGATGGAATTCCAGTTGAGCTATTTCTAATCCTAAAAGATGATGCTGTGAAAATGCTGCACTCAATATGTCAACAAATTTGAAAATCTCAGCAGTGGCCACAGGACTGGAAAAGGTCAGTTTACATTTCAATCCCAAAGAATGCTCAAACTACCCCACAATTGCATTCATCTCATATGCTAGTAAAGTAATGCTCAAAATTCTCGAAGACAGGCTTTAGCAATACATGAACTGTGAACTTCCAAATGTTCAAGCTAGTTTTAGAAAAGACAGAAGAACCAGAGATCAAATTGCTAATATCTGCTGGATCATCTAAAAAGCAAGAGAGTTCCAGAAAAACATCTATTTCTCCTTTACTGACTATGCCAAAGCCTTTGTGTGGACCACAGCAAACTGTGGAAAATTCTGAAAGAGATGGGAATACCAGACCACCTAACCTGCCACTTGAGAAACCTGTATGCAGGTCAGGAAGTAACAGTTAGAACTAGGCATGGAACAAAGACTGGTCCCAAGTTGGAAAAGGAGTATATCAGAGCTGTATATTGTCACCCTTCTTATTTAACTTACATGCAGAGTACATCATGAGAAATGCTGGGCTGGATGAATCACAAGCTGGAATCAAGTTTGCCAGGAGAAAGATCAGTAACCTCAGATATGCAATGACACCACCCTTATGGCAGAAAGTGAAGAAGAACTAAAGAGCCTCTTGATGAAAGTGAAAGAGGAGAGTGAAAAAGTTAGCCTAAAGCTCAATATTCAGAAAACTAAGATCATGGCATCCGTTCAGGACACTTCTTGGCAAATAGATGGGGAAACAGTGATTGACTTTTTTGGGGGGTGCTCCAAAATCGCTGCACATGGTGATTTCAGTCATGAAATTAAAAGACAGTTACTCCTTGGGAGGAAAGTTATGACCATCCTAGATAGCATGTTGAGAAGCAGAGACACTACTTGCCAACAAAGGTCCATCTAGTCAAGGCTATGGTTTTTTCAGAGGTCGTGTACAGCTCTCTATAAAGAGAGCTGAGCGCTGAAAATTTGATGCTTCTGAACTGTCCTGTGGGAGAAGACTCTTGAGAGTCCCTTGGACTGCAAAGAGATCCAATCAGTCCATCCTAAAGGAAATCAGTTCTGGGTGTTCATTGGAAGGACTGATGTTGAAGCTGAAACTCTGATACTTTGGCTACCTTATGTGAAGAACTGACTCACTGGAAAAGACCCTGAAGCTGGGAGAGATTGAGGGCAGGAGGAGAAGTGGACGACAGAGGATGAGATGGTTGGATGGCATCACCTGCTCAATGGGCATGAGTTTGGGTAAACTCCAGGTGTTGGTAATGGACATGGAGGTTTGGCGTGCTGCGGTTCATGGGGTCGCAAAGAGTCGGACACGACTGAGCGACTGAACTGAACTGAACTGAATACTGTATTTGAGTATTTCAAATTTGAGGTAACTTGAAAAGCAAGAGTGCTATTTATGCAATTTATGGTTAAACAATTTTCACAAGTAAGTTAAGCATAAACAATATTTTATAGGGGGTATTTGTGATTCTAAGAGAAGGAATTTTCGGTACATTAACAGCATCAATTTGCTAAGTTAATTCAGAAAGATTTTTACCTGACAACTAGTGAAGATCCATTAGGTTCTCTGATCTGCCATACTTTATAATTACAGTTCATTATACTTTCTCTATGTATTGAAAGACTCCTCTTTTTAATATTCTAAAATTTATCCTTCTCTTCATGTACAGAGATGATACATCTGTTCATTTAAGTGTATGTGTAATTCAGTCTTCGTATGAATTGCATTATAGAGTCTCACATCAGGTGATATGCCAAGCACAATGATACAGAATTTTAAAAATCAGGTAAATCAGAAAAAAAATAGCCTTTATTTACAATAAATATAAATTTACATTTGTATGTTATCATGGAGAAACTAAAATCAAAATCATTAGCTACTCTAATTGGATGAAATAAATTCTATCTCAACTCTATTTACTTATATGAATGGGGAGAATTAGAGGAATAGTGAAAGGCCTGGCGTGCTGCGATTCATGGGGTCGCAAAGGGTCGGATTCGACTGAGTGACTGAACTGAACTGAACTGAATTGAATAGTGAAAGGAGGGCTGAAGCTTGCAGCGTCCCCCTGGGTTCCCTTTTAAGCTATTATTAATGATTTTAATATCTCATCTATTTCATGTCATTTATGTAATGAACTGACTTTATAAAAATATGTGAGTCATTGAAAGTTTTAGGTAATGGAAAAAGGCCAGGAAAAAATTTAAGCGAAATAAGAATAATAGAGGAAGAAATAGCACAACTATTTATAAAATAATTCCACATAAGGAAAAATTTAATGGAATATAAGCAAAACTATTAAGACTAACCATAGTGTTTTAGCAGTTATAGTGGTAACAAGTGTGTTAAAAGTGTGTTTCTATTAATATATACCATTACTAATAAATGGTGGATTAAAATGCTCAGTAACAAAATAAAATTATAAAATAAGGATAATTAAAAATTGATGAAATTATATTCATCTGTTTGAAGGACACACAAAAATATATTTAAAAAAAAAAATAGAGATGGGCCACTGTATATATAGGAAAACTCTATAATGAAAAGCCAATTTAACCCATATAAATCTTTCAGTTACATGCTAGTTCAATAAAATTGTAATTCTAATATTATTTATTGCTTATGCTTGCACATGTACATTGCTTTTATTCACCAATTTATCCAAGAAATGTTTATTGATCACATTTTGTGTGTCACTCACTTCACTAAGTACAGTGAACACCACAATTGAGAAGACAGGCAATGGCCCTGCATTCATGGGTGTGAGTTCTCTTGCAATAAAACAACAAAATCACAGTTAACAAACAAGCCAGAAGTCTTGGGAAATCTGCTGAAAAGCCCTCAGATGTGCTGTATTAGAGAAATGCTGTGACAGGAGCTACCACTCTGCTGTGTGTTAGAAACTGGGATTGTTTCCAGTGGGCAAGTCAGAGGGATCTGCAGATACACACCCCTAGGGAAAATATTCCAGGATTTGTCTCTCTGACTTTAACACAGACAGTTTCCTCACAGAGTCATGGGGATGGTGAGAATGGATAAGTTGGTAATGTATCTTGAGGTCAATAGCACTTGTTGATTAAGTGGATCACGGGGAGAAGAGAACAGCCAACGATAACTCCCGAGATGTATTTTATGACAATGAGTGGCTGGTGCCTCTCTAGATAGACTTCTCCATTTATAATACAGAAATAGCTGCCTAAATTCTCCTTCAAGTACAGTCCCACTGCTTGTCTCTCTTTTGCAATGAACTTGTAGAAAGAACGGCCTGTATTTGCTTTAAATGATTTTCATACTCTCTCCTAGGAGCCAAGTTGTCTCCATGGGCACTGGTCTGGTTCAGGTCAGGAGAGCACCCCCCAATGCCAAATTGAAAGATCAAATCTCAGTTGTCAGCAGTAGGCATAGTTGACATACCTTCCTCTCTAAAAATTATTATTTTCACTTGACTTTCAAAATATTACTGCTTGGTTTTTCCCTCAGGACATTGATGCTAAAAAAGTAAAGTTTATGAGAAGAATCCAAAAAATGGGAAATAGACTATATGTTGGAGAGAGACAAATTCCTTTAAAAAAAAAGTACACATATACATATAATAGGAGAATGAGTAGATTTGGGAACACGGCACATATATTATTTTTTCCCTTTTAAATTGATAAAGCATGTTTATTGACCAGAATGAATCTGTCTTGCTGAATGACTCATGTGATCTTGAGAAGAATGTGTACTCTGCTATTGTTTGATGATACCAGTTATATCCAGTTGGTGGGTGGAATTGTAGAGTTAAACCTTGCCCTTACTGATTTCTGATATGGGAGTGTTGAAATTTCCAACTGTAATAGTGGATTCATCTATTTCTCCTCGTAGGCTTATTAGGTTTTACCTTACTTAGTAAATTGTTGGGCCAGACATTTTTAAGATTTTAAACACTCTTGGAGAATTGACCAATTTATCATTATGTAATGCTCTACTTTATCCTTGAAATATTTATTGTTTTGAAGTCTACACTATGTGAAATGAGTATAATATAGCTACTCCTGTCTTCTTTTGCTTTTAATCTGCATGTGTTTTATATTTAAAGTGAGTTAGGTTTTGTGTTTTGACCCACTTTGATAATCTCTGGCTTTTGATTTATAAACTGGAATTAAACATGATTATTGATACAGCTGGAATAATGTTAACTATATTTGTTACTGTGTTCTATTTTTTACCTTTATCCATAGTTCCTGTTTTCTCTTCCACTCTTTTTCTGCCTTTCATGGTTTTAGTTGAACTTTTCATTTGATTTTATTTTCTCTCCTTTCTTAACATATTGTGCTACTTTTTAAACTTCTTTAGTGGTTACCCTAGAGTTTGCATTATATATTTACAGCTAATCCAAGATCACTTTCAAATAACACTGTATGGTTTCATGGGTGGTGTGAGTCCCTTTTAATAATAAATACTCCTAACTCCTTTCTTTAGTCCCCCATTTCATTGTTTTTATTTATGTCACATATATATACAAATATATATGTATATATATACATACATAATCAAATATATTATTGATATTACTATTTTGAAGAAACTTTTATTAGAGTAATTAATAAGACAAAAGCATTTTAATTTTATCTTCATTTATCCTTTCTTTGCTTATTATACCTTTATATAGATCCCAGTTTCTGATCTATGTCATTTTCCTGTTGCTAGAGAAATTTTTTTAAACATTTTTTGCAAAGTAAGTGTACTGGAAACAAATTCCCTCAATTTTTGTTTGTTTGAGAAGTCTTCATTTCTTTCTCACTTTTGAAGGATTATTTCACAAGGTGTAGAATTCTTGTTTTGTTGTGTGTGTGTGTGTTTTCTCTCAACATTAAATATGTCACTCTACTCTCTTCTTGCTTATGTAGTTTATGAGAAAAAGTCAGATATAACTCTTATTTATGCTTCTGTATAGATAAGGTGATTATTCCTCCTTGATTTCTTTCAGAATTTTTTTTATCTTTGATTTTCTGTAGCTTGAAGACTGTGCTAGGTGTAGTTTTGGAGACATTTATCCTTCTTGATGTGCTCTGAGCTTTGTGGATCTTTGGTTTGGTATCTGACATTAGTTTGCAATAACTCTCAGTCATTACTATTTTAAATATTTCTTCTGCTTATTCTCTCTTTCTTCTCCTTCTGATATTCCCAATTTGCATATATTATACTGCCTGCAGTTCTTAGATATTATTTTTTCAGCCTTTTTCCTTTTTTGTTTTAGAAATTTCTATTGAGGCTTTGTTGTAAACAATCTACTAAGTCCATCAAAGGTATTTTCATTTCTCTCACAATATATATATATTATCTCTACTATTTCTTTTGGATTATCTCTGAGTTCCATCTCTTTGCTACATTGCCCATCTTTGCTTATATACTGTCTACATCAATCACTGGGCTTCCCTTGTGGCTCAGCTGGTAAAGAATCCACCTGCAATGTGGGAGACCTGGCTCCGATCCCTGGGTTGGGAAGATCCCCTGGAGAAGGGAAAGCTACCCACTCCAGTGTTCTGGCCTGGAGAATCCATGAACTGTAAGGTCCGTGGGGTCACAAAGAGTGACACGACTGAGTGACTTTGACTTCACTTCAATCGCTGGAGCCCTTAGCATATCAATTATAGTTGTTTTAAATTCTCAGTCTGATAATTCTAACACCCCTGTCATGTCTAGCTCTGATGCTTGCTCCATCTCTTCAGACTGTGCTTTGCACCTTGTAACATGCCTGATTTTTTTTTTTTTTTTCAATATCTAGACCTGATGTGCTGTATAGGATGAACTGGTGTAAAAAGACATTAGTAACATGGTGGTGAGGTATGGGGGGAAGGGAAGCTTCTTATAGCTGTTTCTTTCTTTCAGTCCTCAGTCTTTCAGTGAGCCTACATCTCCTGACTGTGAACTTCAGAAGTATTTCTCAGTTTTCTTCTTTGTCCTTAGAAGCCACAGATGGCTTTAAATGGGCTAGAGGTTGATTTCCCCTTCCCCATGTGGAAGCCTGGAAGCTGGTTGGCGTTGGGTATGTCTCTTTCCCCAGATCAGTTAGGTTCTGATAAAACCCCAGCAGGTTTAACAGTTTCTTCTTAGGGCACCTTGGATGAAAAGAGCAAGTGTCTGGCCTATCTTGAAATGGTCCTCTTCCTTGAGCTCTGCTGGCAGCATGAGGGGAGCTCTGTGAAACCCTGGTTCAACTCCTGGAGGTAAAACTCACAAAAGCGTGTCATCTCTCGTGACTGGGTCTCCCTGGAATTTTTCTCTCTCAGGCTTGCCTACTCTGAGCCTCCAGCAATTACTTAATTGCACTTCTGGTTTCCATACCCAGCACTATTTCCAATAGAGGTTTCAGTTCATGAATTTTGGTTCCTCCAAACTAAGGGACCATGAGATTTTATTTCTCTTACAGATCTAAGAAGAGTTGTTGATTATTTTATTTGTTCAGTTTTTTACTTACTGTGGTATATACTGGCAATTTCTAGGTTCCTTACATGTAGAATGAGAAATCAGAAGTTCAGTTTTTCATTAGAGGGCAGAAAGTTTCTTTGCAAAGGGTGGTGGCAGGTTTTCCAGATTTGACACCTATGTAAAATAAAATCATAAGGGCTTTTACAAGTATTATATAAAATATAAAGTGTTTATTTCTGATGTGGTAACATTTAGTATGCATTTTAATATAAAATCTAGTTAAATAGGGAAAAATAAGGATATTTCCACAACATAATGTAGGCATTATATCTAAAACCAAATTCAACATACATGTTATAGGAAGGATGAGAAAAAAGAAAAAAGATATATTTATTTAGGGTATAATAAATTTAAAATTATTATAAAAATTTTCTTAACATTTGGGGAAATTTGGTTTACTATGTGGCATAATATTTCCATGATTCTGAAAGGTAATACTTGCTATATCTTTATAGGATAAATTGATATTTTCATAAGGAGAGACTAAGGAATAAAATGACTGACAGCATTGGAATAAATGGAGAAAAAAACCTTTTGCTTACATCTTTAATATCAAAATAAATATCACTTATGAGCTAAATGTAAATAAGTACTAAATTTAGAAGAAATAAAGTATGTGGAAAAATTATTTAACATTGATGTATTGGATGGATCAGAGAACTGTTACCAAGTCTAAATATATGTATTGAGGAACATTAATAAATTTTTATACTGTAGTCATTGAAAGTGAAAGTTGTGAAAACACTATAGATATATTTTTAGGCAGGTAACCAAATTCAAAATAACATGTAAGTGATTGTTAGGACTATGTAAGAGCTATGTAAGATAAGTTGCACAAAAATGTGAATAGGTCCTCTATGCCATATGTTAGCGTTTGGCAGATAGTTTTCTTTTTAAACATTTTATGTTTATAGCTAGAGCTAAGTCTTCATCTATATACACATCCACTAATATGTTTAGCTAGGTCTATATATGAACTGATATTTATCAAAATGATCCAAACCATAAAAGAAGTAAAGGCAACTCCTTAGGTAAGTTCTTATACATTAAATTTTCATTGTCTTTATTATATGAGTTTATACAAATTACTGACTGTAAAATAGAAAATTTAATATTCAAGAAAAGAGGAATGGACTGCTGAAGGAAGAAGAGAGAGAGAATGGAGAAGAAAAGAATGAGGAAGAAGAGGAAAGAATTCTTTACCTTTTTATGTTTTGTACTCATTGTAGATTTTCTAGTGAGTATTCCTCAAGAATACTTTCAGTCCTTCCACATCTGTAAATGTCTGCCTTTCTATAACTCAGAGCCTTGAATTTAATTCTTTAGTTGCTCCGAGATTTACTTAGACTGTTTTTTCTTTTTTTTTTTCCCTCTGCTGCAGAATTAGATGCACATACATACAAGTGGCTCATGGGTGAACATGTTCACCTGTGTACCTGTATGCCTGTTCCTTTATCTACATCCGTGGAAGAACAACTGCTGGTTAAAAGGACACTGGGTTTTTTTTTTGTTGTTGTTTTTGTTTTTGTTTTTTTTAAAGTCTAAGTTTACTCAGCCTTAATTTAAAGGCTGAAGTTTTTAATGCTAAATTTGTACTATGGAACTGCATGCAGATTTCCCTTAAGTGTATTTGAAGAGTGCAGATCCCATGCATAAAACTTTCTTCTCTCCTGCTAATCATACCTCACCTTTCTTTATATTTTACATCTTTGATTACCTATGGGTTTCCCTCATAGCTCAGTTGGTAAAGAATCTGCCTGCATTGCAGAAGACCCTAGTTCGATTACTGGGTCAGAAAGATCCCCTGGAGAAGGGATAGACTACCCACTCCAACATTCTTGGGCTTCTCTTGCGACTCAGCTGGTAAAGAATATACCTGCAATGCTGGAGACCTGGGTTCAATCCCTGGGTTGGGAAGATACCCTGGAGAAGGGAAAGACTACCTGCTTCAGCATCCTGGCCTGCAGAATTCACAGAGGCAGACACAACAGAATGACTTTCACTTCCACTCTTATCACCTATGGCCACTGTCCCTTTTTCTTCTTTAATGAATTCTGTGTGTGAGAATGAGTTGCTTTGTTAATTCTTTTGCCCATTTTGGAAAGGAGATGCATATTTTTAAGCTATTCATTTAACTTTATATTTTAGAGTTATATATTTTATCTTTCATATATGGGACAAATATTTTTCTTTCAATTGGGCACTTTGTAGGTGATTTTTGAAGTATAGAATTTATTTATCTGAGTTGTTTTTTTTTTTTTACTTATGTCATACTTCATTATAGAGTAGTTCCTTTCTTTATGTTGACATTTTGAAGCATTTGAATTTCATTTTCTTGTTTGTTGTTTGCAGTTTAATATTATTCATATAATTTTGGATATATAAAAGTTTTACACTTTTATATAAAGTTCATTAATCAAATTTCTTGCTTTGGCATAACATTCTACCTGTCATTGGCATTATGAATAAAAGTGAGAGGCGACCTACTCTGTGAGGAGGGGTCTTGTTGGTGTCATGCTTATTGGTTGGGTTATATCTTATGTTCACTCAAATGCAACATCCACAAGCATGTGGACTCAGCATTCCATCCAGGGCCTGACACAGAGGCAGTCAGCACACATTTGAGACAAGATTTCATGAGGAGGACAGGCCTGGCCAGGCAGAACAGAAGCGGAGGCTTAAATTAATGGCAGAGTGTTCTACCTATGTTCTTTCACAGGAGTTTTATGGGTTCTGGTCTGACATTTAGGTCTTTAATCCATTCGGAGTTTATTTTTGTATAAAATGTTAGAGAAAGTTCTAATTTTATTCTTTTGCAAGTAACTTTCCAGTTTTCCTAGCACCACTTACAGAAAAGATTGTCCCTTCTCCATTGCACACTCTTGGCTCCTTTGTCATAGATTGATTGGCCATCAGTACATGGGATTATATCCAGGCTTTCTATCCTATTCCACTGATTTGTGTCTGTTTTTGCGCCAGTACCATGGTATTTTGATTATTGTATCTTTGTCACATAGTGTGAAGTCAGGGACCTCGACATCTCAGGCTCTGTCTGTTCTTTTATTCCCAAGGTTATTTTGACAATCCTGGGTCTTTTGTGGTTTCATACAGATTTGAAGATTATTTGTTCTAGTTCTGTGAAAAATGTCATGGGTGTTTTGACAGATTACAGTAAATCTGTAGATTGATTTGGGTAGTATGGGCATTTTAGCAATATTATTTCTTCCAATCCAAGAGTGTGGGATATCTTTCCACTTCTTTGTAACATTTTTAAGTATCTTCATCAGTGTTTTAAGATTTCAAAGTATAAGTGTTTCACCTCAGTGATTAAGTTTATTCCTGAGTATTTTATTCTTTTTGGTGCAATTTTGGTGATTGTTTTCTTGCTTTCTCTTTATGATAGCTCATTGTGTATAGAAAAGCAATAGATTTCTAAATATTGCATTTTGCAACTTTACTGAATATATTTATTTGTAAAAGAAGCTAAAGTATTTTGGAGGTCTTTAAAAGTGTTGTGGACCCCTAGCATTGTGCTAGCATTGTCTCTTCCTCTCCCTTCCTCCACCCTCTCTTTCCCCTTCTTGCCTTATCTCCTTCTCCACCTCCCAGTTTTCTCCTCTCCTCTCCTGTTCTCTCCTTCTGTTCCTGCTTGTTTTTTCTTTTAAATTTTTACATCTCCCTGTTAAATAGAGTATTCTTTCCTCACTGATAGAGAATAGCTCCATTTTCATATATAAAATTCTTGCAAAATTATAGTCTCTGGATTCACTACCCTGTTTCTTCAATCACATTTTCTGGGCTCTTTCAATGACTATATTTTCTCCCTAATTTTATATTTGGAAATACAAGCCCTCCATTTTTTTCTTTCAATATTTCATTACTATTCCTACAAATGCATTCTTCTGGATATTTCTCAAACATATGTTAACAGATCTTTAAAATATCTTTGGGTTTTTAATTGCTTCAATAAAGTTGTATAAACATATTTGTGAAGAATTGATATGTTCAGTATTGAATATGTGATATAAAGGACAATTATGGTTTTCCACCAAATAATCTTTATATTATTGGCTGTTTATCCTTTAATGTAATTTGTACTATAATAACTCATTTTTAAGGGCCAATCCATTTCTTGACATTGGCCAGATCTTTTCTTTGAAACAGTGGCTGCTTTGTCATTTTTCTGAGCTGCTTTTAGAGTATCTAAAAGAAGACAACTCCTTGAGAAGAATGTTTGCAAGGATGTAATGAAGGGACCCTCAGAAGCCTGACACAGACATGACTTCTCTTTGAAGGACTGATCAGGAAATGGAAGACAGGAGTTGCCATCTTGTGTTTTTCCTCATTGATCAACCAACCACCTTGAATTTTGCTCAAAATTGTGAAGAGAAATAACAATGCAAATTCATAATCTAAAATGAGAACTTGTCATTAAAAAAAAAAAAAAAAAAAAAACTGCACTAAGTGACTCAGTGAAAGAATAAGGGGCAAGTTCACCAGGCAGAGACTGTGGACCACATCTTCAGTCCTTAACACCTCCCAATGACAGTCACTTTTTACATAAAAAAAACCCAAACCACTCCAAGAATAGCTTTGTGCTTAGCAGGGGAAGAAGGGCAGATAGGCAAGAGACACCTTAATGTATTCAAAAAAGAAGGGAGATATATGAGAGGGCAAGATATGTCAAAAGAATTTTGAAAAAGAACAAATTTTGAGGAAATAATACTACTTGTTTCAAAATTGACTATAAAGCTGCAGTAGTCAAAAAGTGTAAAAGAATTGAAGAGAGTAAGAAATCTAGAGATAGACCAATGAAAATATAGGAAACTGATATTCTGATGAAAGTTATAAAGACAATTCAGTATAAAAAGGATAGTTCTGGAGTTAAATAATTTTATATCCTTACACACAAAAAATGAACAAAACTTCACAACATATATTAAAAAATTAAGTAAAAATAAATTATATACCTAAAAGTAAATGCAAAACTGTAGATCTTCTTAAGGATCACAAGAGAAAAATCTTCATGACCTTGAGTGACACAAAGAGATTTTAGATATAACACAAGAAACACAGCCCATAAAAGGAAAAAAAAAAAGTGTTAAATTAGAATTTGTCAAAATTTAAAATATTTCCCCTGCTAAAGACAGTGTTAAGAGAATGAAAAGACAAACTTCAGGTTAGGAGAAAACATTTGTAAGTCAAATTTCTGACAAAATACTTGCCTCCAGAATATTTACAGAAGTATTAAAACTCAAAAATTTTTTTAATTTTTTTTTATAAAAAATCTTTAATTTTTATACTGGAACATGATCTAAACAGATACTTTCCCAAGATCTACAAATTGAAATTTAGTTTATTAAATATATTCAACATCATTATTCCTTAGAAAAACTAAATTAAACCACAAAGAGATATATAACAAAGCTACTAGAATGGTTAAAATTTTGTAAAGTAATGATAATATCTTATCATAAAAATTAATTATAATGATGATTCTGTTAAAGTGCTGCAGTCAATATGCCAGCAAATTTGGAAAACTTAGTGGTTGCCACAGGACTGGAAAAGGTGTTTTCATCCCAATCCCAAAGAAAGGCAATGCCAAAGAATGTTCAAACTACTGCACAATTGCACTCATTTCACACACTAGCAAAGTAATGCTCAAAATTCTCCAAGGTAGGCTTCAACAGTATGTGAACAGAGATGTTCACAGATGTTCAAGTTGGTTTTAGAAAAGGCAGAAGAACCAGAGATCAAATTGTCAACATCCGTTGGATCATAGAAAAAGCAAGAGAATTCCAGAAAAACATTTACTTCTACTTCATTGACTACATTAAAGCCTTTGACTGTGTTGATCACAACAAACTGTGGAAAATTCTTCTAGAGATGGGAGTACCAGATCACCTTACCTGACTCCTGAGAAATCCGTATGCAGGTCAAGAAGCAACAGTTAGAATCTGACATAGAACAATGGACTGGTTCCAAATTGGGAAAGGAGTAGGTCAAGGCTGCATATTGACATCCTGCTTATTTAACTCAGAGAAGGCAATGGCAACCCACTCCAGTACTCTTGCCTGGAAAATGCCATGGGCAGAGGAGACTGGTAGGCTGCGGTCCATGGGGTCGCTAAGAGTCGGACACGACTGAGTGACTGCACTTTCATGCATTGGAGAAGGAAATGGCAACCCACTCCAGTGTTCTTGCCTGGAAAATCCCAGGGACAGTGGAGCCTGGTGGGCTGCCATCTATGGGGCCGCACAGAGTTGGACACGACGGAAGCAACTTAGCAGCAGCAGCAGCTTATTTAACTTACTTGCTGAAATACATCATGCGAAATGCCGAACTGGCTGAAGCACAATTTAGAACCAAGATTTCTGGGAGAAATGTTAATAATCTCAGATATGCAGATGACACCACCCTTATGGCAGGAAGTGAAAAAGAACTAAAGACCCTCTTGATGAAAGCAACAGAGAAGAGTGAAAAAGCTGGCTTCAAAGTCAGCATTAAAAAAAACTAAGATCATGGCATCCGGTTCCATCATTTCAAGCAAATAGATGAGGAAACGGTGGAAGCAGTGAAATACTTGATTTTCTTGGGAGCCAAAATCACTGCAGATGGTGACTGCAGCCATGAAATTAAAAGATGTTTGCTCCTTGGAAGAAAATCTATGACAAACCTGTGTGCTTAGTCACTGAGTTATGTCTGACTCTCTGCAACCCCATGGAATATAGCTTGCCAGGCTCCTCTGTCCATGGTGATTCTCTAGTCAAAAATACTGGAGTGGGTTGCCATGCCCTCTTCCAGGGGATCTTCCCAACTCAGGGATCAAATTCAGGTCGTCCACATTGCAGATGGATTCTTTACCATATGAGCCACCAGGGAATCCTAGACAGCCTAGACAAACCTAGACAGTATATTCAAAAGCAGAGACATTACTTTGCCAACAAAGGTCCATCTAGTCAACCATGTGATTTTTCCGGTAATCATGTATGGAAATGAGAGATGGACAAAAAAGAAGGAAGAATGTTGAAGGACTGATACTTTTGAATTGAGGTATTGGAGAAGATGCTTGAGAGTCCTTTGGAATGCAAAGAGATCTAACCAGTCAATCCTAAAGGAAATCCATCTTGAATATTCACTGGACGGACTGATTCTGAAACTGAAGCTCCAATACTTGGCTACCTGGTGCAAAGAGTCGACTCATTAGAAAAGACCCTGATGCTGGGAAAGATTGAAGGCTGGAGGATTAAAGAAGAGGATGACAGAGGATGAGATGGGTTGGTTGGCATCACTGGCTCAATGGACATGAGTATGAGCAAGCTCCAGGAGATGCTGAAGGACTGGGAAACCTGGTGTGCTACAGTCCACAGGGCAGCAAAGAAGCAGACGCTACTAAGCAACTGAACAACAACAATGATAATATCAGCTGCTAGTGAGGATCCTGAGGAACTGGAAGTACTCGTATGTGTTGCTTGTAGGTATACAAAATGGTGCAAACACTGGAAAAGAGTTTGTAGTTTCCTGACAAATTAAATATATGCTTATGATATGACCCAGCACCCTGGTTGTGCAATGACTGCTGTGAGCTTGTTGAACAATCTTTGATCACATAAGTTATTTTATGGTGAAATCAAAACTAAAACAAAACGCACCTGTGACATAATGAATGTGTACACATTGGGATTGGCATCTGATGGTTGAATATCACCAGGTCTTGCCATCTCTGTTCAATGTTACTTTGGACAAATCATTTAACCTTATTAAGTGTGTGCGTGACTTGTAAATTAAATGGAGACATACCAATCTTGCAATTATACATTAATATGAATAATTTTAACAGTTGTTAAGTGATCTTTACATGATAATGTTTAGGGAATTTTGTGCTATCGTTATCACAATCACCATTGTCATCTATATTTTCTTATTACCAGTCTGAAACTTTTTGGTCACATTGCAAAAGTAAAAATATACAATGAAAATTATCAAAAGATGATGTATAAGGCTGTCACACACCTCTTTCTGCTCACAGAATGGTCCTTTTCCTTTTAGAACATGGATGCTCACTTAAGCCAACAGCAAGAGTCAGAGTAGGGATCCCCATTGATGTCTTTTTCTTTCTTCTATTTAACCAAATCATCTTTTTGTTTTTCCCTCAGAGCTATAACTACCCACTTAATTTCTGAAAGCAGGTATACTATATGGGGCTAATAGTGTATTTTAATCATTATCTTCTTTTATTTCTAAACTGTGTCACAGAAATTAATTATAATGAAATATTAAACATTTGTTAATTAAGCTTTTTATGCCAGTCCATCTTAAAGGAGATAAGTCCTGGGTGTTCATCAGAAGGACTGATGCTGAAGCTGAAACTCCAATACTTTGGCCACCTCATGTGAAGAGTTGACTTACTGGAAAAGACCCTGATGCTGGGAGGGATTGGGGGCAGGAGGAGAAGGGGATGACAGAGGATGAGATGGCTGGAGGGCATCACCGACTCAATGGACATGAGTTTGAGTAAACTCCTGGAGTTTGTGATGGACAGGGAGGCCTGGCGTGCTGTGATTCATGGGGTCACAGAGTCATACACAACTGAGTGACTGAATTGAACTGAACTGAACTGATTGCTCAAAATATCATTTTATACTTAGTGTTTTCAAGTCCATTACCTCCTCCCAGGGAAAAATTTTTGACTGCGAATTCATCCTGATATTTACAACATATTTAAGTATAATATCTCGTTTAATGGAGAAGGCAATGGCAACCCACTCCAGTGTTCTTGCCTGGAGAATCCCGGGGACGGTGGAGCCTGGTGGGCTGCAGTCTCTGGGGTCGCACAGAGTCGGACACGACTGAAGTGACTTAGCAGCAGCAGCAGCAGCGCATTTATTTTGTGTAGCTGGGCAACTTGATACACTGTACTCACTTTTGTATTGCTGCTAGGATTTTTTGACTGATGTATCCTATTATTTAGTTTGAATAGTGGCATTATATAGGACTTGTGTTTGTTCAGCTGTGAAAAATGATTTTATCTTGTTTCAGCATTATTCTTATTAATTATTAAATAATTTAAGTATGTGTTTGAATTCTTTAACATTGATTAGTAGGCTTTTTACTTTCAAAATTTTATGTTATGCTATAGTTTTCAGTATAAGTTCTATGAGGTATTTTAATGATTTAAATGTGAATAGCCATTCAATTTAGTGATTATTTTCCCACCATCTCCATTCTAGTGAGCTCCCTGATACCATAGTTCGGTTTAAAATGTCTACAAAATTTCCAGAAGCACCAATTTAATTTGTGCAAGACTTGGCCATAATTAAAATGTAGATAATTAGAGAAAATAGAAACCTGACAAAGAATTAAAGATTCCATTAGTGCTCTGGCACCTTATAAATCATCAATTAAAGAAAATGCTGAAAATACTAATCTTGGCACAGTATCGATCCTCCCATGCACTTCAGCCTCTCTATAAATAGTTTTTAAAAAACATACAAATTAAGCGGACTAGGAAAGAAAAGCGATCCTTGGTTTACTAAACAGGATTTGAGAGAGTTTTATCATTGCTTTCTTCCTAGGACTTAACAGATGCCAGAAGAATCTATTTAGATAAACCAAGATGGCTATATTATAGTTTCACAATTCATTAACTTAAATAGTTCATTTCCATGAATTAATGAATTAGTCAATTTTATGTCAATTGACAATTGTTCTTTAATTTATAAAACTCTAAGTCAATACATTTACTTGGATGTCTTGGGACTGTTACTTTAATGAAATTAAATTAACTGACAAAATTATTAAAATAAAGAATTCTTTATATAAACCATAAAGTTGACAAATGATAGAATATTTACATAGTTCAGTAGGTATTTCATCCAAAAATATAAAAGAATGAAATAAAAAAGAAATTACAGTAATAACTCTCAACATTTTAAAGTGCTATTTACACTGTATGTGGTAATTTGCAATTCAAATAAATCACTATTTGCCTCCACCAAGTCTTGAAGAGGAAAAATAAAGCACTGCCATATATACATTCTCTTCCACCTCAGCTAATGCTCATATCCTTCCTCTCTTGGGGATGCATGGGAGGGAAAATGGGAGGGTGAAGATAGATAAGTTAAATTTAGAGAAATCAGGGAAAAAAGAGGAGTGAGAGACAAGTTTGAAGGAACCTTATGACTGATTCATATGCAATCAGAAGAAGAAGGATAAATTCACACACAAAAAGAGAAAAGGATAGGATGCTCTTCTATTCTATTGTCCTGACTCCTTCTTCAATCTTCCAATTATAGTTATATATATATATATATATATATATTTATGTACTCTTTATGACTCAAGTCCTCTTTTACATAGTTTTGCATATGAATAGAATTCATGTGAAAATCCATACCTATGTAATATATCATTTTACATCTTATTGAGATTAAGTTTTGCTAAAAGCAGATAAAACAAACAGAATATGTTATATTTGCTTCTCTTCCCAAAGAGCTATAGCAAAATGTTAACCATGATTAGAGATGGAAATAGCAGTGAAATGACACTGAACGATGTCGACTTCGTGATCTCTGAAGAAGATTTAGCTTTGGGACTAGGGACCAGGCTTGACCACTCAAGAGCCTTTGTGTAGCAGAGTTTTATTAAAGTATAAAAAGGCACAGAGAAAGCTTCTGACCTAGACAGCAGAATGGGGACAGAGAGTGCCCCCCTCGCTAGTCTTATCAAGGCCTTATATACCTTTTTCAGATCCACTCCCACAGCATACATCTTAAATAAACGAGATTAGAATGAACAATAGAAATATCTTACCAGACCCACTCCCATAATATACATTTTAATATGACAGGATTAGTTAGGATGTTCTTGTTAAGAAGAAACGTGTCTTTGAGCAAGATACATTGTTATATTGACTAAGGCAAAGCAATGTAGAAAAGAACCCTTGTCCTTTTCTCCTTGAGAGCTCCAGACCCCTTTCTCCTTCTCAAGGGCTCCGGACCCCTTTCCCCTTCTTGGGAACCCTGGACTTCTAATCAACCTACCTAAGAATTGACTCTTTCATTATGTTTATTGAAACTAAGAGTTATTACACATTTATTTATGATACGTAATCATAAAGACTGGAGGTCTTGAGAAAAAGTGCTGCTCCATATTTATCTCTCAGCTAGATTTATGTTTTTGAATTGGTATGTTTCATAGAAAAGGGAGGGAATTGAGTATCTTTGGCTTGAATGCTTGCTTAGCTATTGGTTTAGTAAGTTTGCACAAAAGACCTCTTCAAGCTTGTTTTTTCAGCTGTAGAGTTGAGTATTCTTTTTGTATGATTATTGTATTAAATTAGAAAACATCAAGTTATTCGCACCATGCAAGGATATAATGTGCTTTGCAGAGTGTTTGTTGAATTTGTACTTTGACCAGACTGACAGCAGGGCTCACTGGGAGGGTTTTCTGTGTGGGTGTGTCTCCAATGCCAAGGGGATTCCTGATGTATTTCACTGACAATCATTTTTCTCTATATTTTCTATTTGATTCTTGGTCTCATAGGCCACTGAGGTATAACCAACCCATTGTCACTTCCTGCACAGCCTTGTTCCTTTATATATCTGTGAGTCAGTGTTACTGCCTTGAACCCAGGTAACATTGAGGTCATTACCACATTCCTCCCATGAACCTTGCCACAGCTAAGGAAGCCAGTTCACACTGCCTCACCTTTTCTTTGACTTCAGGGTACCTAATTGTCTCCATTTTTCTAGCTACTCCCAGCAGTCCTCAGCATCTCATAAATCAATGTTTTCTCACATTTTGGCAAGCCACATGTCTTAAATTTCAGCTGGATGTGGGAACCCAGGTCAAGTCTTATATTTGAAATTTCTATTTCATTATATTTTTACAATGAACTAGATATTAGAATCATAGATTGCTATTGTCAATATATCTTGTTTGGCCCAGTCTTGGCTAGCTCAACCTGGTCCAAGTAAAAGAAGTTGCAATCAATAAAACTCAAATGTCAAAGGTAACACCTGAAATTTAGTACCATATTACCAAAGTTATTTTTGGTCCATGCCATGAAACTGAATTCAGGGCCTAACAAATGAATGGGTTCTGGTCAAACACTTTTTATCTGAATTCTATTAATTTATAATAACATGAAAAACATACGTAATTTTGGCTGTCATTGATATTCCTACAGTGCTTATGGAGGGTTGATGATGCCTGTCTTTACCAAGAAAATATACATTATCATGAGGTAACTACAGTATTCTCTCTGGGTAGATAATTGTCTAGGCAGCAAATATTAAGTGCAAAAGGACTAAAACAATTTTCTGAAAGTGTATTTCTATAATATAATAACAAATATTGTTGTAAAGTGGAAAATTCAGTATATTAGCTAGATATTTTCAAACTGTTAATCAATTGCTAGGTACTTGTTGCACATTTTCTGATTTCCTCTGGACTCTTGGCATTATTTAGATATAGAATGTGTTTATGTTACAACATTAACATTATATTTTTGGTCACTTATAACATTTTCGTAATTCATACATCTTTCTGGAATATATTTAGACCTGTTGTTATTGTTTAGTCACTAAGTCACGTCTGACTCTTTGCCATTCCATGGACCGCAACCCGCCAGGCTTCTCTCCATGGGGTTTTCCAGGCAATAATACTAAAGTGGGTTGCCATTTCCCTCTCCAGGGGATCTTCCTGACCCAAGGATTGGACCTACTTCTCCTGCATTGGCAGGCAGATTCTTTACCACTGAACCACCAGGGAAGTCCTATATTTAGACCTAGCATAGCCCAATTATTACTATTAATGTCAATAATTATTAAGACGTGTTGTGACTTAAGGTTGTGTTAGTTGGACACATTCAATTAGATACACAGAACCCTCTTCGTTTTGCATCCATGAAAGTAATATTAAATTAAGTGATTCAAAGTATTTAATGAATTGAATACAAAAGAGTACGCATCAGGACAATTCTTATCTCAAAAACATGTTTTCAACTTCAAACAATCCACTCTAGCATCCTAGGTTGATCAAAAGCCTTATTCCACTGCACATTGCATGCACTTCTAAACTTCAGTCTTGCCTTAGTGTTATTTTGTGTGCTGGGTTATTATGTTGTCTGCTTTAATATTGATGACTAGATACCTGATAAAGTTCTATTTCGCTGCACTGAAACAGTGATGCAATTCTTTCTCCAGTAACAGTTTTTCAAATATGTGAGGAAAGCTAGAATATGAAACTCTACCATGAAACAGTTCCCTTGAAATAGAAAAATGAGGAAGCATCCTGAGTTTTGCTCAAACATAAAGTGTCAATGTAATTAGTACCTCATGAGAAAAAAATGCTCATCTGGAGATGACTTAACTGTCAAGACATTTGAGAATATGATTCATAAATGATGCATCCTAAGAGGTGACAGAGCAAAGGTGAATAGAGAGCATGTGGATGATGTGAAAATATAGCAAGAGACATAAATTGTCAGCCATGAGAGGACAGGAGGCAGGAATCAGCTGTCAAATAGGATTACTTTGTGTGAGACTCAAGAATACCAAAATAAATATTGAAAAGGAGACTGTAGAAAAAAAGTGAAAAAGAGAAAATGCAGTAAATAAAAGTAAGATTAGATCCTCAAATGAAAGATACAACAAAAAAAATCAATTTAAAAATACATAGTCTCATGAAAGGGGAGGGAGTAGAAAAAGGAGGAGGACGAGGTGAAACAGGAAGAGGAGGTGAAGGTAATAAAAAAATATTGAATCCTTTTGTCATCACACTATTTTAAACGTTTCATATGCATTTCCTTTTATAAGCTGTCCAATAATATTGTAGTAGGTAGAATAGAATATTGATCCCCAAGATGTCCACATTCTAATTCTAGGTATGTGAATTTATGTTAGATTACATGACAAAAGAGATTTACAGATATAATTGAGCTAGGGATCCTGAGATAGAAAGATTATGTTGGATTATCTAAATGGACCCAATGGAATCACAAATGTCCTTATAAGTGAATCAGCAAGGAAGAGTCCATGTCAGCATAAGAAGGGCTTGACCAACCATTGCTGCTTGAAGGTGGAAGAAGGTGTCCACAGCCAAGGGTGCAGGCAGCCTCCAGAAGATTTAAAAGACAAGGAAATGGATCCTTTTCCACAGCCTCCAGAAGGGGTTCAGTCCTGCAGACACTCAATGGGTTTTTATTTATTTTAAAAATTAGATTTCTATTTTTTTTTTTTAACTTTCACTGTGCTGGGTCTGTCTTTGCAGTGCATTTCTCTAGCTTTGGTGGGTGGGCTTCTCATTGCAGTGGCTTCACTTGTTGTGGAGCATGGGCTATAGAGTTTGGACTCAGTAGTTGTGGAGCACAGGCTTAGTTGCCCTGAGGCATGTGGAAGCTTACTTACCAGAGCAGGATTGAACCCACATCTCCTGCATTATAGCAGGTAGATTTTAACAGCTAGACCACAAGGGAAGTCCCTCAATGGGTTTTTAGTCCATTGAGATGCATTTTGAACTTCTGACCTCCAAAACTGTAAAGTAATAGATTTGTGTTGTTTTAAGCAATCAAGTTTGTGGGTTCAATCCCTGGTCAGGGAACAAAGTCCCTCAAGCTGTGCAGCTGTTCCAAAGGAAGAAAAGAAGCCAGCAAGCTTGTAGTACCTTTATATAGTAGCCAGAGGAAACTAATAAAAATTCCATCAAGAAGTTGGAATTGTATCCTCATTACAAACAAGAAAATCTGCTCCTATCAGTGTATGATATTTAATCTAAGTAACTCTGCAGAGTCAATGCTGAAATGCTGATGGTTCCTTCCTCTCCAACATAATCTAGCACCACAACTTTAAGCTGCCACTTCACTCTAGACATAGAAACAAAATAATTAACAAATAGAAGGAATATTCTAGCCAAACATCTTGAAAAGACTGAGAGCTTAACTTTTTTTTTTTTTTTGCCAACTATGAGCTTATGTGTATTTATGCACAATTGTGGGCTTCCAAGGTGGTTCAGTGAGTAAAGAATCCACCTGCAATGCAGGAGATGCAAATTTGATTCCTGGGTTGGGAAGATCCCCTGGAAGAGGGTGTGGCAATCCACTCCAATATTTTTTCCTGGAGAATCCTGTGGACAGAGGAGCCTACAGTCACAAAGAATAGGGCATGACTTAAGCAACTGAGTTTGCACACACACACACACAATTGCAATTATTAGATTTGTTAACTTCACTAAACATTAAGGCCCTTGGATGGAAGTACCTCTAATGCTAGGGAACCTAAGGTGGGAAACTAAAATCCAAGTTGGGGGGATGATACCAATCACAAACAACCAAGGAGGCTTTAAACAACAGCCAACCGATAATTTCACCGCTTTGCTCTTGCTTTTTTTCCATAAAAAGTTCCTTCCTGAACTTCTAACCCCTTCTGGTTTGACTCTGCCCAATTTAGTTGATCTTTGCTCAAATAAATTCTTAAAATGTTAAATATGACACAGTTTCTCTTTTAACTGGTCTCAGTGTTTTAGTGAAGCTATGCCCATAGGCTGTGCCCTCTGCAAGTATTGTCAGTATCTGTTCTCATTGTGTGAGCAATAAGGCCAGGGGCCATGTGGCTGTGTACCCTGTTCACATTAAAGGCTACAAGGGATTAGACTTAGGTATTTCCTTCTTCTATAAAAGAAACTGGTAAGACCGTTTCTTATGAAGGCCTCACTTGTTTAGGAGAACAGAGTCCTGTGAATACCTTTCAAATATTTAATTTCAACTTTTCCTACTGGAAGTCACAGTGGGATCCCCTACCGGGGATCTTTTTGCAATTTTTACCCCAAGAACATGGCGGCGGGGTAGGGGGTGGGGGTGGGGGCGGTGCTCCTGGTATTAAAACACACAAAAGTGTGAAGGCCCTGAAGACCAAGCTCTCTGGTGTTTTTAACTCTGAAGCTAGTTTACAGTGAAAGTTAAAGTGTTAGTTGCTCAGTCGTGTCTGACTCCTTGTGACCCCATGAACTATAGTCTGCCAGGCTCCTCTGTCCATTGATTTTTCTGGTAAGAATACTGGAGTGGTCAGTCTTTCCGTTCTCCATGGGATCTTCCCTACCCAGGAAGCAAACTCAGGACTCCTGCATTGCAGGCAGATTCTTAACTGTGAGCCACCAGAGAAGCCCAGTTCACAATGAGCCTCCAGCAAGTCCTCATTATATGCGACAAGTTCCTACCTAAGCGCCTCCAGCAGCAGGTACCTGCCTCCAGTAAGCTGTGCTTCTCAGTCCCCATCTTACTCTGGTTTTCAGAGCAGCAATCTGACTTGTGACCTCAATTCTGACTGTCTAAGAAGAGTTGTTGTTTTTCAGTTTGTAGAGTCTTTTCCTAGTTCTGACAACTTTCAATCTCTTTTCAGTTTGAACCAGAAAGTAGAAGTCTGTTGTAACTCTTCATGTGATCCGATTTGATCATCTCCTTGATTTCCCATGGTCTTGTACACTTCCTTAGTCTTAGAATCAAACATTATCCAAGATTTCTTTTAATTCTTTTTAGGGGAAAAAACTCTGTCTTGGTGTTCTCTATATTTGTTCGTTTCAAAAGACCTACCGTCAAATGTATAGTCAGTCAGTCAGTTCAGTCGCTCAGTTGTATCCGACTCTTCGCAACCCCATGAATCGCAGCATGCCAGGCCTCCCTGTCCATCACAAACTCCCAGAGTTTACTCAAACTCATGCCCATTGAGTCGGTGATGCCATCCAGCCATCTCATCCTCTGTCGCCCCCTTCTCCTCCTGCCCCCAATCCCTCCCAGCATCAGGGTCTTTTCCAATGAGTCAACTCTTCGCATGAGGTGGCCAAAGTACTGGAGTTTCAGCTTTAGCATCAGTCCTTCCAGTGAACACCCAGGACTTATCTCCTTCAGGATGGACTGATTGGATCTTCTTGCAGTCCAAGGGACTCTTAAGAGTCTTCTCCAACACCACAGTTCAAAAGCATCAATCTTTTGGCGCTCAGCTTTCTTCACAGTCCAACTCTCACATCCATACATGACCACTGGAAAAACCATAGCCTTGACCAGACGGACCTTTGTTGGCAAAGTAATGTCTGTGCTTTTTAATATGCTATCTAGGGTGGTCATAACTTTCCTTCCAAGGAGTGTTGGGCTAAATTGGGAAAAATTCAAAGAAAGGTTTTTACTCAGTGCTTCTCTCCCTCTAAGTATTATGAAACTTTATTTTTATTGAATAAATTTGACATATAACATTGTGTAAGTTGTTTACTGTGTTACTTTAACATGCTGTAATAGAGATTCTGATATAACTATACCATATTATACAACTCTAGTACAATATTATTGTCTATATTCATTATACTGTGCATTCCCTCTGCATGGTTTATTTAATAGTCATTACAAGTTTGTACTCTTAAACAACATTACCATAGTTTGCTGTTCAGGTGTTGGGTGCATACATACCTATGGTTGTTATATCTTCTTGATATAGTGATATCTTTCTCACTACATAGCAGCCTGTCTCTTGCTATTCTTTCTAGCTTAAACTCCATACCTGCTCTCTTTTGCTTTCTACTTGCTTGAAATATCATTTTCCATCTCTTTACTTCGAATGTATGTGTGTTTTTACAGTTGAGTCTCCTGTAGGCAGCATAGAGTTGGGTCTTATTTTCTTTTAATCTGTCCAGCCATTGTGTCCCTTTGATTGTTGAGTTCAATCCATTGATATTTAGGGTAATTATTGACAGATGAGGAATTCTGCTGCCATTTTATTTTTTATTTTCTCATTATTTTTTCCTCGTTTCTTTTTTCTTCTGTTTCTGTCTAACTTTGTGAGTTAGTAGTTTTTCCATGATGATTTTGCTCAATCAAACTTTGTTAATTTTTCATATTTCTGCTTTTGATTTTTGCTTTGTTATCACCATTCATTTTACATAAAATCTCTCATAGATAAAATTTGCTGATAGCAATTTACCTTCATTTAACTATAAAAGTTCCCTCATCTTACTCTTCCTTATCTCAAATTATCTTTTTATGCTGTGATTTCATAACTAAGTTGCAGTAGCTATAGTTATAGGTAATGATCTTTTTCCTTTAACCTTTTTGCTGTAGTTAGGAGTTTAATATGCTAGTCTAAAAAAGAGTTACAGTTTTCTAAATCTGACTGTCTACTTATCACCTTGATCAGAGTTGTGTTTCATCTTGGAGTTCCTTTCAACAGTTCTAAAGCAAGGCTAGTGGGGATGAACTTCCTCAGGATTTGTTTGTCTGGGAAATCTTTTATATCTCTGTCATGTCTGAAGGACAAGTTTTCTGAACAGAGTATTTTTGGCTGATGGTTTTTATTTTTTTAATACTTTGAATATGTCCTTCTATTCTCTCCTGACCTCTAGAGTTTTGGCTGGAAATTTGCTGATAGTCTAATGAAGGTTACTTGTACATTATCATCTTTTCTCCCTGAAAGTCAATAAGGGCAGTTTATGTCTTTATCATTGACTTTCTACAGTTTTAACATAATGTGTCTTGAAAAAGGTCTTTTGCATTGAAATAATAAGGTTTTTGATTGGCTTCATGAGTTTATATATACAGTTTCTTCTGGTTTTAGAAATTCTCAGCCATTATGTCTTTAAATATACTCTTTGTTCCCTTGTCACTCTCTTCTCCTTTTGGAATATCCATTATTTTTATTTTGGTTTTTCTAATAGAATTAGATAGTTTAGTAGAATTTATTCACTTTTAAAAAACTTTAGTTCACTCTCCTCTTCCATCTGAAACATCCATAGATTCTATCTTCCAGCTTTCTAACTCTCTCTTCCACCTGATCTGATTGTTTCCAGTGTGATCTAAGGTATTTTTCATCTCATTTATTGAGTTCTTCAGCCTGAAATGTGGGAGACCTGGGTTCAGTCCCTGGGTTTGGAAGACCCCCTCGAGAAGGGAAAGGCTACCCACTCCAGTATTCTGGCCTGGAGAGTTCCATGGGGTTGCAAAGAGTCGGACACAGCTGAGCGACTTTCACTCACACTTTCAGCTCCAGAACCTGTTTGGTTATTTTTTAGAGTTTTCATTGCTTTGGTAAAGTACTCCTTCTCTTTGTTAATTTTATTCCTGAGATCTTTGTATTTATTTTATGAGTTCTGCTGTAGCTCACTGAATTTTATCATAACAATTCTTTAAAAATCTTTATGTTAGATCACACTATTCTATGTCTTTGTGTTTGGTTGCTGGAAAATTGTCATTTGCTTTGTGTGATACCATATTACCATTATTTTCCATGTGTTTGATGAGTTGTTCCTGTGCCTCTTCATTTGATGTTGTGAAAGGCTTTCTTATTTAGGTAAAGCTTTATTTTGATTCTAACAGGCTGGTAGTTGGGTGCCTTCCTTTTGTTTCCCAGAAGACTACATTATATACAAGTTTCTTTTTTATTCCTCTTATAGGGGCTGAGGAAGCTAAGATCAGACATGGTAAAAAGAAAGGTTAATGGCACAGTGAGGGGAGCTTAGCATTTAGAGCTTTGAGGGAGGCATCCGTGACTGATAAGGGATCCTTGGATATGGGGTCCCAGAGGTCTAGGTCAGAATCCAGGGAGACCACAGGAGAATTTCCCTTCAGAGCTCTATGTCAGTCTCTTTCCTTTCCCTCCCCCATCACTGAGTCTGTCCTCAGATAACAGGTCTCTCTAGCTATAGGACACATGGCAGGAATACCCCACTCACCACCTGCATCATCACTTGCTCTGCCAGGAAAGCAGTGCTGTCCCACGTGGTGTCTGACCCAGTACCATTTCTGCTGTCACTACCCTTACTGTGCAGCCTCCAGGGTCCAATCTACCCACTTTTGTGGGTACTGATGGGTGTATCTCTTGGGTGATCTGGGAGGCTGTATCGCGATGCTTTTTTTTTTCAGTTATCAATGTCCAGTTAGTTGTAAGCTGAAGGAGAGAGAAAAAAGGAACAACTACATCATCATAATGCTGATGTAACCTTCAGATTTCTTTTTATTGGGGTTAGTGTTTGAAGATCATATTAGGGTATGAAGGTTGTTTAGTGCCATAAGGTGTCATTTCTTCTAAGACCTTTCAGGGCATAGAGCTAGACAAATGTATTGCTTTAGAAATGAAAATAAATTTGAGTTTGTATCAATATTTTGACTCAAATTTAAGATTACAAGAGATTTACTTAATTGCTTTGAATTTATCTTTTTAGTATGATTTATATTTTAACCACTTTTCTCTTGCCCTTTGTTCCTCATGATGTTAACATATCTCTCGTCAATTCCAAATGCATATTTAATAGCTTAGAAATAACAAATGTTACTACTCACAACTGTAGCCTTGAATACCAGCTCAGATCTCTTTCACTTATTTCTGTTACTGCCCAGCATGAGTAGGTAAACAGTAAATCTGAATATTTGAACCAAGAATAAGCTTTTATGGCAATAATGCCCTGTCATGAGTCTGGGTAATTTTTCATAGATGAACAGTGCAGCTGGGAATACACACTATATTAAAAAGCATACATTCTTCCTGCTAGCACCATCTCAAGACAAAATTACAAAAAGAGACATAAAGAATACAAATGCTGCCTTGTCATTAAAACTCTAATAGAATGTTACATAAGTCTCACAGATTATATGTGCGAACTGAAGTCAGTCAGGAAAATCCCAACATTTTGCGTGTCCATCACTTCACAGACATGGAAGTCCTGAATCCATTTTCCAGGGGCTGGTCCATCTGCCTCTTTCATCATTAGAATATGTGCTCTCAGCTTCTCTCTTTCTCAGTTAGCTAGTATTATATTTCTAATCCTTTCTTTTCTACCTCAGCACACCAACTGTGTGTTCTGATCCTTCATTTATTTTCAAACTGTTGACATTTAGTACACCATTTAAAAGACAATTGGAATTTGAAATGACAAATAAGACAACGAACATAAAGTAAAAACTTTAGCAACTTCCATTTTTCAGCAATACTTCCTATGATTGTTTTCTGTTTCTTTTTTTCCATATTAAGAAATTGATGACTTTCTGAAACTGACTTAGAAGAAGATATATCCATATCCTTTTTTGTAGATGGATGAATCTTTTAAAATTATTTCATTATTCTTGAGCATAGTTCAACTTCCCATGTATAAAAAGGCATAAATGGAAAAGAGCCAAACATCAGGGATCACATTTATGTTCTCCAGAATAAAATACAGTAGTGAAATATTGAGACTAATATGTACAGAAGTCTGAGGGAAGAGATTATATGTCTGTATGGTCTATATGATGATTCATCTATATTAAACATAAAAATATAGGCAATATTTCAAAGAATAATCAAGATCTCTGAAGCAAGTGGCAGTGTGAAGATAGATATTTCACACTGAAAGAATCAACTGCTGATACTAATAGGGCAAAAAGAAAACAAATCCTCTTTATCTCTGGTGACCAGGGAGTCTCACCAACAACTGTGTTGATGAACTTTGGAGAGTTGCAATGTCACCAGCACCAAACAGACGGTGAGTAGGAGAGGTAGGCTGGCAAAGTCTTCCTCTTGAAGAAGTGAGAGTCTATAGTAAAAGAGTAGAGGCATATTTCACAGTGTTCCTTAATTTATAGAATAAGATTCAGATAAGAATACACACAGATCTGATTTTAGATCACCAAAGCCACAGCTCTGGAAGCAGAAGTCTGAGAGAAACTAACATTAAGTTCAGATATTACTGGAGAGGGAATCACTAGAATCCCTTCTGGAGTCATATCTAGGACCTAGTGTGTGTGTGGGGTGTGTGTGTGTGTGTGTGTAAAACATGATGGCACAGTTGTCTATTTAATTTCTGGGAAGAGTAACTGCAGGCCCCTAATGAATCAAATAAAAGTCCAGTTGAGTAATAGACAGCCAACAAGAATAAAGCATGATAAGGACGAGAGATAAATGACAACAGGGAGTCCAAGCACATTAGTGAAAATAACCAAGGGAAAGTGATTAAATTTCCTTATTATAAAGGACCATAATATTATAAGAAAAGACAAGAGAATATAGAGGGACTGCTTATTTTAGATACAACAAAACTCAGAAGTCATAGGAAAATTGGCATTTCAATAGGAAATATATATATATATATATATACAATGAATACATCAAAAAGTTGTTACAGAATAGAAGAAATTGTAGCTTATTTTAGACAAGGTTAACATTGCAGAATGTATTGAGAACTTCTGTGAATTAGTAAGACAAAACAAAATAAGCCAGTATCATTGTTATATAAATAAACCATGATGCATAGAATTAGAAGTACAAGGAGTAATATTTACATGAATAAATAGTCAATCTTGTTGGTAATAACATTTCTAATTTTAGGTTTATACTTTATAGAAATAATATTATGCATAGATATTTTAGTGGAAGTATGAATTAGAGTCTTCCTTTATAGATTTATTGTGACAGAAAAAAAAAATCAGAATAACTTTTATAAATATTAATAGGAAAATTGTTAATAAAGCTTTAATGTGTCTGTATTGTGGGACATTACAACTTAAGAGCAACATATAGTTAGTAGTTATAACATGAAAGGAGCCCTTACATATACTTTTAATTGGAAAAAATTAAAGAAAATATATTTTAAAATATATCTTCATATATAAACCTATATGTGTGTAAATATGTAGCAAAGAAATATATAGTGAAGAAGGAATCTCAAAGCAATACATAAAATCTCTGAATGGTGATCACTTCACAGAAGAGAAATGCTTTTTGGATATTTTAAGAGAATCTTTCTGTTTGTTCTATATATATTTTTTTTTTCTTTTTTTCGCGACCTCCTGGACTGTAGCCCACCAGGCTCCTCTGTCCATGGGATTTTCCAGGCAAGAATACTGGAGTGGGTTGCCATTTCCTTCTCCTGTTCTATATTTTTAAAAAATATTTTTAATCTTCTACAAAATCATTAATGATTTACTTGCATAACATTGCAAAATACATAAGTTTTGATTCATGTCAATGTATGACAAAAACCACTACAATATTGTAAAGTAATTAGCCTCCAACTAATAAAAATAAATGAAAAAAAATGTACAATATACAAAGAACTTCAGGAAAAAATAATGGATATGAAATTCTCAACATTATTTTTATTCCTTGACAAGTTGATCAGGCAATAATAAACAGTAAACTTGAGTGAATAACATAATAATTAGGAGGATGGAGTGAGGAGGGAAACCATAGAGAAACAAGAAAAGTGATTCAGTTTTATATCTACATATATTTCATATTTTTCCATTATGGTTTATTAGAAGATATTGAACATAGTTACCTGTGTTATACAGTAGGACCTTATTGTTTATCTACTTTATATATGGTGGTTTCTGATTGCTAATACAAAACTCCCAATTTATCCCCACTCCTTTTCTCTTTGGTAACCATAAGTTTGTTTCTATGTTTGTGAGTCTGTTTCTGTTTGTAAATAAGTTCATTTGTATCGTATTTTAGGTTCCACATATAGGTAATATCATATGATATTTGTGTTTCTTTGACTTTCTTCATTTAGCATGACAATCTTTAAGCCCATCCATGCATCCATGTTGCTGGAAATGTTATTATTTTGTTCTTTTTTACAGTTGAGTAATTTTCTGCTATATATATATATATATATATATATATATATATATAGTATAAAGCAATTTCTGTATCCATTTATCTGTTGATGGACATTTAAGCTTCTATGTCTTGACTATTGTAAACAATGCTGCAATGAACACAGAGTGCATGTATCCTTTTGGACCTTGTTTTTCTCTGGATATACATCCGGGAGTGAAGTTGCAAGATCATATGGCAACTCTATTTTTGTTTTTTTAAGGAGTCTCCAAACTGTTCTCCATAGTGGCTTCAACCAATTTACATTTCCATCTGCAGTGTAGGAAGGTTTCCTTTTCTCCACACCCTCTCTATCTTTTATTATTCATAGAAAATGTATTTAACTTCTTCTCTCGCTTTTGGTTTACTGCATTCTTCTCTCTCCCTAACTATGAGTTCGCAGTCCCTGCTGCCAGGTGCCAGCCTAACTGTGTCTGTGTCTGTTTGCCCTGTGCAGATCCAGCCCGAGAGCCAGCTGGTCACTCCACTGAATTCCTCTTGAGAAGATTCCTTAGGCACAATTTCTATAATCTTTACCTCCTGGTGTAGATGGGGTATAGAACTTTTTCTCTCTGAGAGTAGGCAGGGAGGAAGCAAGGAGCACACCCCAAGCCTTGGTTTCAGGTCATACCCCTAGTGTTTTCTCCATCCCATGGAGATAGTTTTGGCTCTCTGAACTGAGAGCTCACAGAAGGCTCACAACTTTAGCATGAGGTTTGCATTTCTGTTCTATTTTTGAGCATGCACACTTTTTTTTGTCCTATTACTATTATTTTGTTGTTTGAAGTACAAGATATGTCCAAGGTGTGATCACTCTCAACTGTATTGACTTATCTGTTTTAGTCTGATTTCTACATGCACATCATGTAGTCCTAGCAAGAACTTTGCAAGAATATGATGGGTCACTTAACTGTGGAGTATTTTCAGTCCTCATCTTACATAGCACTATTTGAAATAACTGAAGTCTTCCCTCCTTCTTGAAGTTATTTTCCCTTGGTTTATGTGATATAATATTCTGATTTTCAGCTTGCTTTTCTGGTTAGGAATTTTTAGTTTATTCTTATTTACCTGTCTTCTAAAACCAAATTACTTAGCATTAAGTACTATACCATATTTTCCTGTCTCTCATGGTCTGTCATGAATACAGCATGGTGGTTATGAGTGCAGAGTCTTCAGGAAGAATGCAAAGTTTTGAATTCATTTGCAGGTTTTATGATCTTTGCTTGGCAGTTTCTTAACTTCCTGTGTCCCAGATTCATCACCTGTAAAATGGAGCTAATAATATTTAGGTTAAATTGTGTTTTGACTATTAATTGAGACAACACATCCAAAACATTTAGCATTGTGATTTAGCACTCAATGCATCTTAGAAATTAGTTCTATTATCCTGTGCTATCTACATAGCACATGGGTGAGAGATCAGGGGCTCAATTCTAAACCTCATATGTTTGAGGCACATATTACAGAACCAATTGCATATGTCAAGTTGGAAGTGAGATAGAAGGAATTATAAATCTGGATGTAATATAATCCAAAATTCCTTCTATCTTAACCTATAATTCCTTCTATCTCACTTGCAACTTGACATATACAATTGGTTCTGTAATATGTACCTCAAACATATGGTGAGTAGAATTGAGTCCCTGACCTCTCATTGTGTGCTCCCCATCACCTTTCTACATTTTAGTAAAGGGTAACCAGTGTTAAAATTAAAAGGAGGAACTTTCCTAGTGGTTCATTGTTTAAGAATCTGCCTGACAATGCAGGGGACAGGGGTTCCATTCCTGGGCTGGGAAGATTCCACATGCCTCAGGGCAGCTAAGCTCATGTGCCTACTGAGCTTGCATGCCCCAGAGCTCATGCTCCACAACAAACGAAGCCACAGCAGTGAGAAGCCTGTGCGCACAACTAGAGACTAACCCATGTGGCAGGGAAAAGCCGGTCTGACTCCATGTTGGGACTATTTCTTTGACTTTGTTTCCATTGCTTTTGTTATGTAATCATTCATAGTGTCCTGCCTCAGAAAACCCAGCCCATATGATTGCCTGTTGAGATGCCTTCAAGACCTTGTCCACCTGTGGATGACAGGAAGGAAGAAATTAATAAATCTTCTACCTGAAGCTGCCATTCTAGGAGATATTTGGAAGATTAATGGCCTTTTTGCTTTATTTTCTCACCTCCTCTCATCTCTGTCCTGTAAAACAACGTGACATCCTGATCCTCATAAAATGATAATTTTGAGACATTAGTCTGCCATCTTCTTGGTCAGCCAGCTTTCCAAATAAAGTCATATTCCCTTCCTTAACAGCTTGTCTCTCAGTTAATTGGACTGTCCTATGGCAAGCAAAGAAAGCTTGGATTCAATAACATTCACACTTGCCACACTACAGAAATTGTGTGCACACATAAATTAAATTAAAAAAAAAAAATCCAAGAGAGAGATTCTTCAAACAGTTTTTCCTTCATCTCTAGTATAGACTATCACCAAGGCTTGCTAGTTTTATTTGCATGGTTCTAGTGAAATCATTTTACATCTGCAGCTTCAGTTTGCATTTCCTCCTGCCTTAATGACCCTGACAGTGACAGGATTGCTTCCTACCTCCCATTCATTCTCCACATGCGACTAGACTGACTATTTTACCAGGAAATGAGTAGAAATGAAAGGTGTTATATACATTGGTTTAGCATATACTATGATTCCTTAGTGGCTCAGATGACACAGAATCCTGCAATGCAGGAGATCTGGGTTCAAATCCTGCATCAGGAAGATCCCCTGGAGAAAGGAATAGCTACCCATTCCAGTATTCTTGGAGGATTCCAAGACTGGATAATTCCATGGACAGAGGAGTCTGGTGGGCTACAGTCCATGGGATTGCATGACTAAGTTACTTTCACTCTCACTTCACTTTACAACATGCACTATTCCAAAAGTAATGGTATGGACCTAACAGAAGCAGACAATGCTAAGGACATGGCAAGAATGAACAAGAAGAACTATTCAAAAAAGATCTTAATGACCGAGAAAACTGTGATGGTGTGATCACTCACCTAGAGCCAGACATCCTGGAGTGTGAAGTCAAGTGGATCTTTCCACAGTCTGTTGTGATCAACACAGTCAAAGGCTTTGGTGCTGTCAATAAAGCAGAAATAGATGTTTTCCTGGAATTCTCTTGCTTTTTCTATGATCCAACAGATATTGGCAATTTGATCTCTTGTTCTCTGCCTTTTCTAAATCACTACAAACAAAGCTAATGGAGTATGGCATTCCAGTTGAGCTATTTCAAATCCTGTAAGCTGATGCTGCTAAAGTGTTGCACTCAATATGCCAGCAAATTTGGAAAACCCAGCAGTGGCCATAGGACTGGAAAAGGTCAGTTTTCATTCCAGTGCCAAAGAAAGGCAATGCCAAAGAATGCACCAATTACCACAAATTTGCACTCATTTCATATGCTATCAAAGTAATGCTCAAAATTCTCCAAGACAGACTTCAACAGTATGTGAACTGTGAATTTTCAGATGTTCAAGCTGGATTTAGGAAAGGCAGAGGAACAAGAGATAAAGGAAAAACAAGAGAATTCCAGGAAAAAAAAAATCTTCTTCTGCTTTAATGACTGCACCAAAGCCTTTGACTCTGTGAATCACAACAAACTGCGGAAAATTCTTCAAGAGATAGGAATACCAGACCACCTTATCTGCCTCCTGAGAAGTCTGTTTGCAGATCAAGTAGCAACAGTTAGAATCAGACATGGAAAAATGGACTGGTTCCAAATTGAGAAAGGAGTATGTCAAGGCTGTATATTGTAACCCTGCTTATTTAACTTAGATGCAGAGAACATCATGTGGAATTCCAGGCTGGCTGAAGCACAAGCTGGAATCAAGATTGCCAGGATAAATATCATTAACCTCTGATATGCAGATGACACAACCTTATGGCAGAAAATGAAGAGGAATTAAAGGGCCTCTTGAATGTGAAAGAGGAGAGTGAAAAAGCTGGCTTCAAACTCAACATTCCAAAAATGAAGATCATGACATCCAGTCCCATCACTTCAAGGCAAATAGATGGGTATACAATGAAAACAGTGACAGACTTTCTTTTCTTGGGTTCCAAAATCAATGAGACATTTCTTTGCCAACAAGGGTCTGTCTAGTCAAAGCTATGGTTTTTCCAGTGGTCATGTATGGATGTGAGAGTTGGACCATAAAGAAAGCTGAGCACTGAAGAATTGATGCTTTTAAACTGTGGTGTTGGAGAAGATTCTTGAGAGTCCTTTAGACTGCAAGGAGATCAAATCTGTCAATCCTAAAGGAAATCAGTCCTGAATATTCGTTGGAAGGACTGATGCTGAAGCTGAAGCTGAAACTCCAGTATTTTGGTCACCTGACATGAAAAACTGACTCATTGGAAAAGACCGTAATGCTGGGAAAGAGGGAAGGCAGGAGGAGAAGGGGATGACAGAGGATGAGATGGTTGGATGGCATTACCAACTCAATGGGCACGAGTTTGAACAAGCTCTGGGAGTTGGTGATGGACAGGGAAGCCTGGTGTGCTGAAGTACATGGGGTTGGAAAGAATCAGCCACAACTGTAATGACTGAACTGACTGATTCCAGAAATGATTTTCCTTTAACTGTTTCTGAGACTTCAATGCAAATAAACAGAGTCTTGAGTATACAAAACATTCCTCCAAAATCACATCCAAAATGAATTTTCATTAGTTTAAAGAGAATAACCTGAAATTAGGAAATACTATTTTCAGATGAATAACAAGTGTAATGAAGGCATTTTTAAATATATACTGGGTGCAGTGGAAAACAAATATAATAGATATTAGATTAATAAATTTGTCATAAAAGTAATCTATAAAATTAAAGAACTGAATATGATAAAGAAATAGACAAGTCATTGGCAAAATACAAAATCTCCACAATAGCCATAGTAGATGTTCCAGGGATAGAAAGATAATAATCCAGTTGAAAATAATCAGAAATTGAGGAAATAAGGGAGGAGAACAGCACTAAGAAATTAGCATGATTCCAAAAGTTTAAGGATATTTCCCTTAGTGCATTAAAGAGACAGGGACCTGGATACATATCTTGGTACTTTGCTGAGGGGTTTTAGGGGAAACTGATAAGGAAATTATCTTTCAAAATGTATGCCTTAGCTAAAACAGTAAGAAAGTGATAAATATGAGATACAAACTATGTGAAAATATACTGTAAAAAAAATTTGTGATGTTAAGAATCAGAATTCCCTGAAATAAAGCATCCATGAAAAAATTGTTTCATCTATTCTGAGAACTTAGTGATAAAAACATCAAAGATAAAACTATAAGAAAAAAAAAAATGTTGCAGGCATAATGCAGCATCGCAGGGCTGCTAACAAGTTTTAAAAACCCATACATATTGTTCCAGCATGATAAGCATGAACACATTGTCATGGAGAAAAGGTAATACAATGTAATAGATAAACATTTTTAGAAGGCTAAATTTAAAAATGTGCACTTTAAAAAGACTTAAAAAAGATAGATTTCTATCTATCCTTAATTTTAGATAATAGGATTTTGAACAACATTATTAAATGTGAAACTTTTATGTATGTTTTCACTTTATTTCCAGAATCCTCACAGTTAGTCACTTTTACGGTTGCATCTAAAAGTTGAACATATGTATGCATGTTTATTGAAGTGTGTAAACTTAAAATAACACTTTTCTCTGTGCAAATATGTTCAGCTATGCAATAAATCAAAAGTAGAGCCTAGAACTCATTTCCTTTCTGTGTATAACCTAATGGGAAAATAGGAACTAAAGAGCAAAGGATTACGTTTTCTCCACACTATAACAGATGGATGCTCACTTGCAGAACAATGATGTGTTCCAAATAGACATAAGAAATTTTCAGTAAATGCAAAAAATATTGGTGTGCATTTTAAGTTTTCTCTACTACATATCTAATTAGAAGTACATTTATCTGATGGACAAGAAATTGGTTTCTGGATATAATTATAATTATGGAGCACCCATGAATACTTGATTTAGTCTTCCTGGTAAAGTTTTTAAGCAAAATAAGGGTATAATGTAATTAATTGCATAGACTAGTCCAGTCGTCCTTTCCTGTTTTCAAAAGAATGAAGATGACCTATAATAATGGTGCCCAGAAAATAAAGTGTGAACTGACGCTTGAGAAAAAACATTAAGGGGGGTACAATCTCCTTTTAGCTTTAATCTCCATGGGGACTGAAAATGCCCTACAAAAACAGTAATCATATATTCAGTTTGTATTACTCTTCTTTCTTTGTAAAGCAGAATAAGTTTGAAAATAAAAGGTGAATAACTTCCAGTTCTCTGTCTGGCATGTAAGGAGATAGTCATCACTCTTTCTAATAAGTAGAAAGCTGAACACACAGAAAATCAACATTTTTCTTAGATTTATAAGAGAAGCAATGTTCCAGGGCAAATCATCCCCTGAATTGGAAAGACAGTCAGATATCGAGAATCACAGCTTAACAGAGCAGAAAACCACAAGCAGAAACTTCCACGAGAATCACTGCTAACTTTTTTCTTTCTTTTTTTTTTTTATTTTGACAAATTGCTGGAGGCTCAAGGTGAAATAGTCTGAGCCTTAAAAACTCCAGGAGGATGCACTCTTTTATGAGTTTTCCCTCCAGGAGTTGACCAGGTTCTCAGGGGAATATCAGAGAAAAATCTTAAAGTGCTTCTGGCAGAAGCAGGCTTAGAGCCCTGTTGAAAAGCCCCAAAACTTCCTGTTCTTAACCATCTGCCCTCAGGAGAAACTGTTTAGCCAGAGCCCAACATGATGGGGTTCTGTTTGTGCCTAACTGACCTGGGGAAGAAAGACAGCCACCTCCAGTCAACCTTTGTCATCTTGTTACACCTAAGGGAGGAAAATCTGAGTTAAGAGGTGCAGTCTCTGAAAATATGAGACCTAATTATAGAATATAGAGTGCTTCCCCTACCCCATACCTCACCACCAGATCACTAAAGGCCCTTTTACGTCACTCTTTTTTTTTTGCCTATTACATAATGTCTAACTCTCAAGAAAAAATTACAAGGCACACTAAAAGGTAAAAAACACAGTTTGAAGAGACAGAGCAAAAATCAGATTCACACTCAGAACCAGACTTAGTCATGGCTGGGATGTCAGGATGGTCAGATTAGGCATCTAAAACAACTATGATTAACCTGGTAGGGTTCTGATGAATAGGGTTCTGTTCTGATGCAAGAACAGACAGACAATGAAGAGGAAAGATGGAAATTCTAAAAAAAGAACCAAGAAGAAATGTGGAGGATCAAAAATACTGAAACAGAAATTGAAGAATTCCTTTGGTGGGCCTGCTAGTACAGAGCTATAGCTGAGGAAAGAATGTTGAGCTAGAAGATATCTCAACAGAAACTTGAAAACTAAAAAGAAAAAAGACGAGAAATAGAACAGAATATCCATGAACAGTGAGATAATTGCAAAAGACATAACAGTGTTATGAATAGTATATGGAAAAGATAGAGAAAAAGAAACAGAAGAAGTGTTTGAAATTATGACTGATAATCTCCCTCCAAATTAATGTTAGACATCAAGCCACAGGTCTATGAAGCTCAAAGAAAACCGAGTAGGAAAAGTATCAAAAATATTGTGTGTGTGTGCTTAGTCGCTCAGTCATGTCCGACTCTGTTACCCCATGGACTGGAGCCATCAGGCTTCTCTGTCCATGGAATTTCCCAGGCAGGAATCATGGAGTAGGTTGTCATTTCCTCCTCCAGGGGATCGTCCCAATTTAGGGATAGAACATACATCTTCTGCATCTCCTGCATTGGCAGGCAGATTCTTTACCATTGTGCTACCTGGGAAGCCTATCAAAAATACTACACTTATGTCCACTGACAGATTTATGGATAAATTAGTTGTGATAAACATATACAATTGAATATTACTCAGCCATAAAAGCAATGCATTTAAATCAGTCCTAATGAGGTAAATGAACCTAGAGTCTATTATACAGAGTGAAGTAAGTCAGAAAGGAAAAACAAATAACATATATTAACATATATATATGGAATCTAGAAAGATAGTACTTATGAACCTATTCGCATAGCAGCAGTGGAGATGCATACATAGAGAACACACGTTTGGACACAGTGCGGGAAGGAGAAGGTAGGAAAAATTGAGAGAGTAGAATGGAAGTATATACATTGCCATATGTAAAATAGACAGCCTGTGGGAAATGACTGTATGATGCCTGGAGTTCAAGCCAGTGCTCTGTGACAACCTAGATGGTGGGATGAAGTGAGAGGTGGGAGGGAGGCTCAAGAGAGATGGGACATATGTGTACCTATGGCTGATTCATGTTAATATATGACAGAAACCAACACAATATTATAAAGCAATTATCCTCCAATTAAAAATAAATAAAGTAAAAATATTACACCTAAAGCATATAATCTTCAACCTATGGAAAGTCAAAGATAAAGAAAGAATCTTAAAAGAAGTCAGTTAAGAAAAAAAAAAAAAAAAACTTACCTCTAGAAAACCAAAGATAAGAAATATACCTCACTTCTCATGAAAACCCATGCAAATAAGAAGGGAGTGGAGTGAAGTATTTTAAGTGTTGAGAGAAAAAAATCCATCAACCTGGTTGTGATCCCACCAGACTCCTCTGTCCATGGGGATGCTCCAGGCCAGAATACTGGAGTGGGTTCTTATACCTTCCTCCAGGGGTTCTCCCCAACCCAGGGATTGAACCCAGGTCTCCCTCATTGCAGGCGGATTTTTTACTATCTGAGCCACCAGGAAAGCCCTAGAATTCTGTATACTGTGATATTACCATTAAAAATTGAAGGAGAAATAGAAACTTTCTCAGACAAACAAAAGTTGAAGAAATTTGTTGTCAGTAGATCTGTCTTAGAAAAAATCTTAAAAATCCTTTACAGAGAAGGAAAAAAAATACAGGTCACAAACTCATATTTGTGTAAAGAAGGGAAAATTGTCAGCAAAGGAACAAGTGAAAGCAAGCCTAAAATCTGGGGGCCTGGATTCTAAGTCCCCTGTCTGTGGGAGTTCAGGACACTGGCATTTATTTTTCTTACTCATAATTGATATAACAGGTTATACTTTCTTGAAAGTGTTAATACCAAGAATGTTTTTAATTGCTTATGTATATATGTATATAATTACACATTATATAATATGTATATGTATGCTGATGAGTAAGTGTAATGAAATATAGCAAAAATATAACAGGTAGAGGGAGGAATTAGTATTATTTTGTTACTATAAGAGACTTGCAGTTCCTGTGAAGTGGTACAATATTATTTGAAAGTGAACATTTGAATCAGCTCTAAATGCACATTGCAACTCTAGGGTAACCATTGAAAAAGTTAAAAAGAAAATTCACATGATAAAGTCAATCAGTGAGTGAGTCAGTCAGTTCAGTCGCTCAGTCGTGTCCAACTCTTTGCGACCCCATGAATCGCAGTACTCCAGGCCTCCCTGTCCATCACCAACTCCGGGAGTCTACCTAAACCCATGCCCATTGAGTCGGTGATACCATTCAGCCATCTCATCCTCGGCCGTCCCCTTCTCCTCCTGCCCCCAAGCCCTCCCAGCATCAGGATCTTTTCCAATGAGCCAACTTTTCATATGAGGTGGCCAAAGTACTGGAGTTTCAGCTTCAGCATCAGTCCTTTCAATGAACACCCAGGACTGATCTCCTTTAGGTTGGACTGGTTGGATCTCCTTGCAGTCCAAGGGACTCTCAAGAGTCTTCTCCAACACCATAGTTCAAAAGCATAAATTTTTCAGCATAGTTTTTCTTTTTTTTTTTTTTTTTCCATTTATTTTTATTAGTTGGAGGCTAATTACTTTACAATATTGTACTGGTTTTTGCCATACATTGACATGAATCAGCCATGGATTTACATGTGTTCCCAATCCTGATCCCCCCTCCCACCTCCCTCTCCATCCCATCCCTCTGGGTCTTCCCAGTGCACCAGCCCCGAGCACTTGTCTCATGCATCCAACCTGGACTGGCGATCTGTTTCACACTTGATAATATACATGTTTTGATGCTGTTCTCTCAGATCATCCCACCCTCGCCTTCTCCCATAGAGTCCAAAAGTCTGTTCTACACATCTGTGTCTCTTTTTCTGTCTTGCATATAGGGTTATTGTTACCATCTTTTTAAATTCCATATATATATGTGTGTTAGTATACTGTATTGGTGTTTTTCTTTCTGGCTTACTTCACTCTGTATACTGGGCTCCAGTTTTATCCATTTCATTAGAACTGATTCAAATGTATTATTTTTAATGGCTGAGTAATATTCCATTGTGTATATGTACCACAGCTTCCTTATCCATTCGTCTGCTGATGGGCACCTAGGTTGCTTCCATGTCCTGGCTATTATAAACAGTGCTGCGATGAACACTGGGGTGCACGTGACTCTTTCCGATCTGGCTTCCTTGTTGTGTATGCCCAGGAGTGGTATTGCTGGGTCATATGGCAGTCCTATTTCCAGTTTTTTAAGGAATCTTCACACTGTTCTCCATAGCGGCTGTACTAGTTTGCATATCCACCAACAGTGTAAGAGGGTTCCCTTTTCTCCACAAGCTCTCCAGCATTTATTGCTTGTAGACTTTTGGATAGCAGCCATTCTGACTGGCATGTAATGGTACCTCATTGAGGTTTTGATTTGCATTTCTCTGATAATGAATGATGTTTTTAAAACATCAGCATAGTTTTTAAAAAAGCATTTGGCACAATCCAATATACATTTGTTTAACATGATTCATGTATAGTGCAAAAGGAGAGGAAATGGATTAGGGACATAGCATGGTACTTGAGGTTGAGGATCATGAGTTTAGTGCAAGATTAGTAGTGGTTGTCTCTCCTTCAGCCATTCAGCACATGGGCCCAAGGGCACTGTCATATAGATAGATTAAGCCATGCTGTAGTTTTGCAAAGCAGTTATGACAAAGAATGGTTATAATGATTGACTGTAGAATTAAGACAGATGAGGAAGGTAGTGAGTCCAATAGAAGAGTAATGGCCAGGGAAAAGTGTTGGTTGAATGATTCCAGTGGTGATTCCTTTGAGTTGAAAGATCAGTGGTCTAGAAGAAGGTGTTGGAAAAATAGGAGGTGGAGTTCATACTATAGATGGATAAAATTAAAGCTAAGAATGAGTTGTAGTAATGACATGAAGTAAGATAAGCACAGGGATGATGACTGAAGTCAAGAGAAGAGAAAGCTCATTTGGGGATAGGAATTTGATGAGGAACTGGGAAGCCTGGGTGTTAGTATTAAAATCTCCAAAAATTAAATAGGATCAATGATCCAGATAAAGGATGGGGAGCCACTGGAGTTGCTGTAGCAAAGCCACAGTGGAGGATTGTGAGGGCGTGGTCATATCTGAAGGCATATTCAGTCTTGTTTTTGTTTTATTGTGTCTAATTTTTGGAGCAGGAAAAGAAGTGGTCTAAAATGAAACCAGGCATCAAAGACACCTTCTCCACCTGAAGGCTTAGTGGCATAGAGTTTCTAAGAAGAAACAAAAAAGAGAGCCAATATTAGAAAAATAAACAGGGAAGACACATGGTTCTATTAGGTCAAGGAGGGGAATGGACGATTTTGTATACATACATATTGGATTGACTAAAATTTCCTAATAATTTTTTAAATAAAAATAAAAGATGCATTTTTCATTTTCACCAAGAACTTTACTGAAAAATGTATTGACTGTTTTGTTCTACTACCTTCTGTCATTTTACAGGCAACTTTATAGTCTTCTAGAGAACTGAAGTTTTTTTTTCCATTAAGAAAGTTTCATCATGAGCAAAATCAATGGAAATCTGAAGGTTCAATGTCTGGTGAATATAGTGGGTGAATCAGAACTTCTCAACTAAGCTGTAATAGGTTTTGCCTGGTCACCGAAGCATCAAAGAAGCACATGGTCATACATTATCCTGATGGAAGATTATGAGTTTTCTGTTGACTAATTCTGGACACTTTTCATCAAGTGCTGCTTTCAGGAGGTCTAATTAGGAGCGGTACTTGTTGGAATTAATCTTTTGATTTTCCAGAAGGAGCTCATAATAGAAGACTCCCTTCCAATCCTACCTATACACCATGTCATCTTCTTTGGATGAAGACCGGCTTTTGGTGTGGTTGGTGGTGGTTCATTTCACTTGTTGCATTATCTCTTCCATTCCACATTATTGTGCAGTATCCATTTTTCATCCCTGTCACAGTTTGTTTTAAAAACGGAGTATGTTCATTACATTTAAGTAGAAAATTGCATGCGGAAATAAAGTTTTTTTTCCCTTCATTTATGTGAAACTCAAACATCAAACTGATCCACATAACCAAGCTGGTGCAAATGATTTTCAACCCCTGATTTGGATATTTTGAGTATGACAGCTATCTCCCACAAGGTGTTGCATTGATTACTCTCAGTTAATGACTTGATGCGATTGCTTCAACTTCAACTGTCTACCTAACCATGGAGCATCATCCAGTGAGAGATCTCCAGCACAGATTCTTGCAAGCCACTTTTGACATGTTTAATCAGCCGCAGTATCTTCTCCATACACTGCACAGAGGTGTTTTTTTTTTTTTTTTTGCATTTCAGTTTAATTTTTACCTTTCTTGAAATAGTAAAGCATAATATTCTGATATGCTGAAAATTTTATTTTTTCTTACATCTTCAATATTAAAATGGTTGCACAAAAATTTAACAATTTTGACAATTTTTTAATGTGACAGCTGTCGTAATACAATATAACAAAATTGTTTTGAATGGAGTTAAAAACAACCAAAAATAAATAAATTAATTAATTAAAAAAAAAGACAGCTAAGTGCTGCTAGAGTCATCTTATGCAAAAATACCAAATTAACCTTTTGGCCAGCCCAATATATACTACATATGTGTATATATATATTATATATATATATATAAGAGACATATGTACTTTTGCTGATAATGAACCATAAATCCCATAGGGAATATTGGAAGGATTCAGGAGCTTGGCAGTGTCAGAAGGAAGGAATACAAGTGGGTACATAAGACAAATGGGTGTCTTAAGGGGTTTAGATTAAGTGATGAGAAGGAAAACATGGTATTTAATTTGATTTTTGGAGGTATTGCTCTGAACATCCCAAGCACATATCTTTTTCCATGACTTATGTGTATATTTAAATATATATTATGTGTGTACATGTAAGTATCATATGAATCTGTATACACACACATATATACAGATACATTTGTCTTCATATCCATACTGTGGGTAGTTTTTCAAACTGTTGATTGCCTTTTACTTTTATTTTATCCATGCTATCTTCTTATATTAGTAAGTTTAGCTGCTTTTATTATTTAGGTCTATTTATTCATTTTATGCAAAACATTTTTTCCTCCAGATATATTTTAAATATAATTTTTAAGAGTTACATTCTATTTACAGTTATTACAAAATATTGACTATATTCCCTATGTTGTACAATATATCCTTGCAGAGCCCATTTTACATCCAATCATTTAGTTTTGTAGTTTGGTCTTTGGAATTATGTTTAAGAAAGCTTCCTTCTCAAAGTGATAAGTCCACTGTCCTAACACATTAACATCATTTTCCCCCTTTTTGACTTTAATTCTTAGGAGCTTTTGTTCCATTCAATCAATGCACTTGCCTATATCTGTGCCAGTTTTATTCTGTTTTTATTACTATCCTCTATAACTTTGATACACAATAGGCCAAGCTTCCTTTCCCAGCATTCATGCATGTTTCAAACTATTGTTTTCTAAAACTGCTGTGGTTATTCTTAAGCATTCACTAGTCCAGCTGAATTCTGAGTCATATTGTGAAATATCACCTAAAATAAGAAATATTTTTGGAGTTGTAAAAATATTTCAAATGACTTTAAATGTTTTTAACTAGCAGCAACATTTCGCAAATAATTTTTTCAAGGACAAGACTAAGAAGAATATGTAACAGTTGAAAAGCCAGTAGGGAGACCATTAGAAACCCACAACAATGAAGAATCTTTGAGAACTTGGAAATCAAAACAAAAATTATTGTAAATCCAAAAGAGCTTATTGTATTGTAGATGTGGAACTAACTGATTCAGATTTAATTGTTGGCCAACTTTGAATTTCTGGACTAAACCCAACTTATTCATGATATGTTATCTTGAATTTGACTTCTGACAATTATTAAAATATATATTGTTTTGCCTCTATGTTCGTAACAGAGATTGATTTGTATTTTTTCTTTTATATCCTTGCTAATTTTTGGTGTCAAGATGATTTCATCTTCATAGAATACAGAAGTCTCCCTCATTTTAATTTTCATAAGATTTTGTGCAATTAAAAAAAGAAAAACTATAGTTGAAAACCTATTCATCAAATGAGCTCATCTGGTCTGTAGATTTCTTTATTTGATGGATAGGTTTTAAACTATAGATATACTTATTATTATTTACTTTTTTAAGGGGAAGCCCATATATGTTTCCTATATCTTCTAGTTTCAGTTTTGGTACATTTTTAAGTAAAATTGTTCACAGTAATCTCTTATTAAAAATGTGATGTCTATTAATCTTGAATGATGTTTTTATTTTTGCTATTCATAATTTCTGCCTTTTCTCTTTTTCTTGCTCATGTTTGCTACGAGCTTGTTATTTTTTTAGTCCCATTCAAAGAATAAGTTTAGTTCCATCAATTTTATGTACTCTATTTTTTTAATTAATAAAGTTCCATAAATTCCCTTCCTTGTGTTTTTTTTTCTTTTTTTTTTTTTAATTGGGTTGAGTTTACTGTTCTTTTTCTAATTTCCTGAGATGGATACTTAGATATCTTAGATAATTCATTCTAATACTGCATTAAAGACTATAAACTTTGATCTAAGGAAATGCTTAACTGTATTCTACAAGTTTTATGTCATCATCTCACTTTATAAGTATATGTATATTTACTGACACTGCTAGAACAATATAAGCTTTCTTTTGGTTAGTCTTTACACGATAGCTTTTTCTTTATTATTAAATTTACATGTACTTAAACTTACATCTTTATGAAGTTTGTCTCTTGTTCCCAACATCTTAGTCAAATATATATATATTTTTCTTATATTTGTTTCCTATTCTAACCACTTATATTTCTTTTTTTTCCTTCTTCTTCTTTCTTTTCTTCTATTGGACTAACCAAAAGATTTTCTACACAGCTTTTTTTTTTTTTTTGCCACAGCTTGTTAGCTATATACATTTTTAATGTATTTAAAGCTATTTTCTTTTGTTTTTTAAAATATATTTACACTACTTTTTAAAATCCTTGTTTGAAAACTCCAAAAACTAGACTAGCTCTAAAATTGGTTTTTTTTTTTTTTTTTTTTGTACTTCATTTTTGTTCACTTGATCTAGTTTCTTGGAATGGCTTGTAATTTCTTCCACTAAATGCAATACATTGTGTTAGAAAAATTGTAGGGACTTATGAGGTGTTTTCTTAGAAAGATAGGATGGAGCTAATTACCATAACTCAAATAGAGACTGAATAAACTCAAGATTCCCTATGACCCAGTAATCCTAAATATACCCCTCCCCACCCAGTTCCTAGAGTTTACCTCCCCACCCCCCATCCAGGTGTTCAGGGAGATTAAGATGACGCCTATGTTTTCTCATAGACAGGAAACTGGAGCCTGAATACTGATCCTTGTTTTCTTAAATCTTAAAAATGTCTGACTTTTAGGTATCTTGAGAATTTGTTATATGACTTGGGAAGAATATTGCGAGATTCCAGTAATGAGTTTAGAGTTCTCTGACTTTTGGTCAATAAGACTTTTGGGCTTATTCTCCCCCCTCTCTCTCTAGAGTTACATAAGATTACAAAAAACACAAAACAAAATTTCAGGTTTCTTTGATTCTTGTACTTGTTTTCAGTTTGGTCTCGGTTTTTTGCTGTTTGCCTATAGCTGGAAAATGATCTGAGGGAACATCTGCTCACCTCTCAGAAGGTCACATTCTCTGGGGTTTTGTACCTTTAGCTAGTTGCTTGGGAAACTCTTCAATGTCTTCAAACAGGCTTTCTCTGTGTATTTTCTTTGGATTTTTAAGTTGCTTTTAACAGGATTGTCAGGCTAACGCATCTAAAAATAAATTTTGGTGTTCTGATCCTGGAGGTTCTCAGATGGATTGCTGGCCTGTGAGAAATGGTATAATTTCTAAAACTCACTTGCATAGACTAGTTATTAAGACAGCCATCTGTGGACATGAACACACAGTGTGCTTATGGTCATCATGCTTTTAGACAAGTCTGTCCCTTAAAATTGTGATGAAACAAGCCTCTCTGGGATCTCTGCAACACAGAGATTCTGAGAACACAGGGCAGGCGGGGGAATGAGGCAGTATACATCCCTGGGTAGTTCTGAATACTCTTTATTTGACTATGAAAATGATCTGGAAACCAAATTGGACCATTAATTTCACAGCTGAGTTTCTGTAACTAGCTTGATGAATGACTACTAATGAATCTGTGGATGGTTTCTACTGCATTTTAAAAACATACATTGAAAGTTGCCCTTTTTTATTTTTGCAGGACTTGGTACAGTTCACCAGCAACATGTAACCACTGAAATTAAAAGAAAGAACAAGGCAGGAATCCTCACCGTTTGCATAATCAGTTGGTGAGCTAGTTCTTGACAGTGCTTTTACTAGTAGAGTCAGCTATAGAAACACCAGAATGGGTTCTGCAAGAGGAACTGTAGCAAAGTTAATAAATCTATAAGTAGGTGATAATATTGATGTATATATTTGTTCACAAATTTTAGCTTTCTGGATTATTTGTGTTAAGATGTATGGAGAATCTATAATGATTTATGTGACTAATGAAAATAGCTGAAGGACATAATATTATAAGCATTCTCTCATTTCACACATAAATATACATGGGCATAAAACAAAGAAATGCCTTACATTTATGGTAACTTGATGGGCTTCCCTGGCTCAGAGGGTAAAGTGTCTGCCTGCATGCGGGAGACCCAGGTTCAATCCCTGGATCGGGTCCTCTGGAGATGAAACTGGCAACCCACTCTAGTACTCTTGCCTGGAAAATCCCATGGACGGAGGAGCGTAGTAGGCTAGAGTCCGTGGGGTTGCAAAGAGGTGGACATGACTGAGAGACTTCAGTTAACATGGTAACTTGATAGCATGAAAGAAAAATACTAAATTCAGCCATTGGATGAGACAAACAAAAACAGACTTAGTGCAGTGACAAAATTGAATATAATCTGAGTCCCTTGTTCTCGGAAAATAGCAGATTGAGAAGCCCCCCTACCCTTTTGGGTCCTGAGAAATGGCTAACCTCAAAGGACAACCTTATATTCTGAAAGAAGATGGGACTCCATCCTGCCTTAGGAGTCAATTGTTTACCAGTCTTTATAAAACCCCTAGATCTTCTTCCTCTTCTCTGGGACAGTCCCTATTAATGAACATTCTTCTTACATTAATGAACGTTAATGAAAGTGAAAGAAAGTGAAGTCACTCAGTCCTGTCTGACTCTTTGTGACTGTAGCCTACCAGGCTCCTCCTCCATGGGATTTTCCAAGCAAGAGTACTGAAGTGGGTTGCCATTTCCTTCTCCAGGGGATCTTCCCGATCCAGGGATCGAACCCAGGTCTCCCGCATTGTAGGCAGACGCTTACTGTTTGAGCCACCAGGGAAATCTGAACATTAATGAACATAGCCTGAAGAAAGTCACCTCATTAATTGTCTGGTACATTTTATCTTTGACAACAGGAAACAGAAGACTTTAATGAAACTATAATTTGTGTCCTTGAAGTATGTTATTCTATATGACAGATGAGCATGCTGATATGCAAAGAAAAAAATCTGTTATTTAGAAAATTACAAATGCCCAAAAGACACATTTCAAAGGCAGCATTTTACACTAATAAAGAACTAGTGATTTGGATGATTTAGCTGAATAACTTTTAAGACTATAGTTTAAAAAGAAAAAGGATAGAAACGAAAATTGAGATAAATGACATGGAACGTTGATCATGAAGTTTCAGTTTCTACATAGTAACAGCTTGGTAGGCAGAGCCATGGAAGTCGAAGTGTTAGTCGTTCAGGAGTGTCCAGCTCTTGGCGACCCCATGGACTGTAGCCTGCCAAGCTTCTCTGTCCATGGAATTCTCCAGGCAAGAATACTGGAGTGGGTAACCATTCCCTTCTCCAGGGGATCTTCCTAACCCAGAGATTGAACTCAGGTCTCCCACATTGCAGGCAGATTCTTTACCCAGGAAGGCCCAGGAAGAGCCATAGAATGGAAAAAAATACAAAAATCAAACAATTGACTGTTGAGGTATTTTGAGAACTGAGGAGACATATGCTTTCTTTCTTTCTTTTTTTTTTTTTTTGAGACATATGCTTTTTAGTCAATGGATAAACAAGAACTGAGGGAGAAAGAAGATTCACATCTGGAGTTTCCTAGTGAAGTTTCCAGGCTCCAAGTAAAGATCCCAAAACTCTTCAGAGTGGAAACTCTTGGGAGGGTTACAAAATAACAAGATGCAGAATAGTATCAGCTATTCTAAGGCATAATGTTATCAAATAATGATAGTTATATTTAGCACAGGTTTTGGTATAAGTTCTTTGTGCATGCTTTCTGTTTGAATCTTCTTAACCTGATGAAATGAAAGTGAAAGTGAAATTGCAGTCACTCAGTCATCTCGGACTTTTGGCGACCCCTGGACTGTACCTGCCAGGTTCCTCCATCCATGGGATTTTCCAGGCAAAATTACTGGTGTGGGTTGCCATTTCCTTCTCCAGGGAACCTGATGAAATGGATACTCATTATTAGCCTCACTTTTCAGAGGGGGAAGTTCAGACACAAAAAAGTCAGTTGCCTAAGGTCACACAGCTGGTAAGAGGTAAAACGGGATTTAAACACAGACAGCCTATCTCTAGACTCCATATGATAGCTTATGGTGAAGATATCGGATCCGTGATCTCCAAAGAAGAAAATTTAGCTTAGGGACCAGTGACCAGGCTTGATCACTCAAGAGCTTTTGTGTAGCAGAGTTTTATTAAAGTATAAAAAGGGACAAAGAGAGCTTCTGACACAGACAGCAGAAGGGGATGGAGAGAGCCCTCCTTGCTAGTGTTAGCAAGGGAGTGATATACTTTTTAAATTAGTTGTTACAATAAGTCAAAAGAATGTTTCAAGTTTGTGAAAATTTTACCAGACCCACTCCCACAATTTACATTTTAGGATAACAGGATTAGAATTTAACAATAGAAAGATCCTACTAATATAATATACATTTTAAGATATCAGGATTAGTCAGAAGGATAAATTGTCCTTAAGAAGGATACATTGTTGTTATGTAATCCCTAGTACAGAGTTTAAACCCAGCTGCTTTTTGTGTAAAAATCAGTTTAGGGCTTAAAGAAAAAAATGTTTTATGTGACTAAGACTAACGAATGCAGAGGGGGGACAAAAAGTGTTTGTGCTTTCATCCTCCTTGAGAATTCCAGACCCTGATCTCCTCCTCGAGAACCCCAGACCTCTTTCTCTTCTGCAGGGACCCTGGACTTCTTATCAATCTGCCTAGGAATTGACTCTCGCATACTGTGGTCTGATTTCGGAGAAAAGGATTTATGAAGAGAAAAAGTCATCTAAATGTGAGGGCAAAATAAGTATATATTTTAGACAGGCCAAGACTGAGACAGCTTGCTTGATAAAATTGCATAGGAAGAGAATAACTGCACAGAGAAAAAATCCAAGCATCAGCTCTGAGAATTCAAACATATAGATGTTGTTGGAACACTAAGAGAATCAGGTGAGTGGAGATTATTAAAGTGGAGTTCCACACCCTAAGTGAAGGTGTTCCAAGAAAAAGGAGTGGACTGCAATATCCACTCAAATGCAGCTATCAGATTGAATGTGGAGAAGCTAAACATGTGTGTGTGCTAAGTCACTTTAGTCCTGTCTGACTATTTGTGAGCCTATGTACTATAGCCCATCAGGCTCCTCTGTCCATGGGATTCTCCAGACAAGAATACTGGAGTAGGTTACTATGCTCTCTTCCAGGGTATCTTCCAGACACAGGGATCAAACCCCCATCTCTTAATGTCTCCTGCATTGGCAGGCGGGTTCTTCACACTACCACCACCTGGGAAGCCCCTGAAGCTAAGCATAGCCACTGGATTTGATAATGTGGAGATCACCAGAGAAGCTGGTGGAGAGTAGAAATCTACTGGTGCAGATTCATGAAGTAATGGGACAGGGAGTAGAAACCTTACCTGATTACATGTCCATCAGTTCAGTTCAGTTCAGTCACTCAGTCATGTCCGACTCTTTGCGACCCCATGAACCTCAGCACGCCAGGTCTCCCTGTCCATCACAAACTCCCGGAGTTTACTCAAACTCATGTTCATCGAGTCAGTGATGCCATCCAGCAATCTCATCCTCTGTCGATCCCTTCTCCTCCTGCCTTCAATCTTTCCAGCATCAGGGTCTTTTCCAATGAGTCAACTTTTTGCATGAGGTGGCCAAAGTATTGGAGTTTCAGCTTCAGCATCTGTCCTTCCAATGAACACCCAGGACTGATCTCCTTTAGGATGGACTGGTTGGATCTCCTTGCAGTCCAAGGGACTCTCAAGAGTCTTCTCCAACACAACAGTTCAAAAGCATCAATTCTTTGTTGCTCAGCTTTCTTCACAGCCCAACTCTCACATCCATACATGACCACTGGAAAAACCATAGCCTTGACTAGACGGACCTTTGTGGGCAAAGTAATGTCTCTGCTTTATTTTTTTTTTTTTTTCATTCATGAGATATTTATTAAAATAACACATTTAGGGAAAAAAATCAATACAATGTATACATCATTACTGAAAACTGTATACCATCATACAAAAAAGGATTTTATTTTGGGAAGCCGATTCCTAATTTATGGCAAGTTTTACTTTAGAAATAAAACCACAAAACAACACAATCTAATTCAATCTTAAAGGCTGGCATGCTGAGCAAGGAATGTTCTTATTCTTTGTAGGAGTTCCTTCTTTACACTGTCAGGTACCAGGGCTCTGCCTTTTGGTGTGATTTCAGCCACCAAGTCATCAACAGTAACGTGTTCTAGTCCCTTTTCTTTAATTACCTCTTTACAGTGTGCCTTCAACTGATCCTTCCAGCCACATTCAATTAATTTAGCTCTCAGCAACTCTTTGAGGCGTTCTCTTTCTCCAGTTTCTATCAACTTTTGGTTAATCGCTGCTCTCATCTGCGCATCTTTGTTCATCTTGCTAACCACACTCTTCGGCTGCCCGGACCTAGACCCTCAGTAGCTTGGGCACCTAAGCACTAACATGCTGTCTAGGTTGGTCATAACTTTCCTTCCAAAGAGTAAGTGTCTTTTAATTTCATGGCTACAGTCACCATCTGCAGTGATTTTGGAGCCCAAAGAAATAAAGCCTGACACTGCTTCCACTGTTTCCCCGCCTATTTCCCATGAAGTGCTGGGACCAAATACCATGATCTTAGTTTTCTGAATGTTGGACTTTAAGCCAACTTTTTCACTCTCCTCTTTCACCTTCATCAAGAGGCTCTTTAGTTCCTCTTCACTTTCTGCCATAAGGGTGGTGTCATCTGCTTATCTGAGGTTATTGATATTTCTCCCAGCAATCTTGATTCCAGTTTGTGCTTCCTCCAGCCCAGCATTTCTCATGATGTACTCTGCATATAAGTTAACTAAGCAGGGTGACAATATACAGCCTTTTCCTATTTGGAGCAAGTCTGTTGGTCCATGTCCAGTTCTAACTGTTGCTTCCTGACCTGCATACAGGTTTCTCAAGAGGTGGGTCAGGTGGTCTGGCATTCCCATGTCTTTCAGAATTTTCCACAGTTTATTGTGATCCACACAGTCAAAGGCTTTGGCCTAGTCAATAAAGCAGACATAGATGTTTTTATGGAACTCTCTTGCTTTTTTGATGATCCAGCAGATGTTGGCAATTTGATCTCTGGTTCCTCTGCCTTTTCTAAAACCAGCTTGAACTGGTTCAGGTATTGCTGAAGCCTGGCTTGGAGAATTTTGAGCATTGCTTTACTAGCATGTGAGATGAGTGCAATTGTGCAGTAGTTTGAACATTATTTGGGATTGCCTTTCTTTGGGATTGGAATGAAAACTGACCTTTTTGAGTCCTGTGGCCACTGCTGAGTTTTCCAAATTTGCTGGCATACTGAGTGCAGCACTTTCACAGCATCATCTTTCAGGATTTGAAATAGCTCAACTGGAATTCCATCACCTTTACTAGCTTTGTTCATAGTGATGCTTTCTAAGGCCCACCTGACTTCACATTCCAGGATATCTGGCTCTAGGTGAATGATCACACCATCGTGATTATCTGGGTCATGAAGGTCTTTTTTTGTACAGTTCTGTGTATTCTTGCCACCTCTTCTTAATATCTTCTCCTTCTGTTAGGTCCATACCATTTCTGTCCTTTATTGAACCCATCTTTGCATGAAATGTTCCCTTGGTATCTCTAATTTTGTTGAAGTCTTTCCCATTCTGTTGTTTTCCTCTATTTCTTTGCAATGATCTCTGAGGAAGGCTTTCTTATCTCTCCTTGCTATTCTTTGGAACTTTGCATTCAAATGGAAATATCTTTCCTTTTCTCCTTTGCTTTTCACTTCTCTTCATTTCACAGCTATTTGTAAAGCGTCCTCAGACAATCATTTTGCCTTTTTGCATTTCTTTTCCATGGGGATGGCCTTGATCCCTGTCTCCTGTACAATGTCATGAACCTCCATCCTTAGTTCATCAGGCACTCTGTCTATCAGATCTAGTCCCTTAAATCTATTTCTCACTTCCTCTTTATAGTCATAAGGGATTTGATTTAGATCATACCTGAATGGTCTAGCGGTTTTCCCTACTTTCTTCAATTTAAGTCTGAATTTGGCAATAAGGAGTTCAGGATCTGAGCCACAGTCAGCTCCCAGTCTTGTTTTTGCTGACTGTATAGAGCTTCTCCATTTTTGGCTGCCAAGAATATAATCAATCTGATTTCGGTGTTGACCATCTGGTGATGTCCATTTGTAGAGTCTTCTCTTGTGTTATTGGAAGAGGGTGTTTGCTATGACCAGTTCATTCTCTTGGCAAAACTCTATTACCTTTGCCCTGCTTCATTCCGTACTCCAAGGCCAAATTTGCCTGTTACTCCAGGCGTTTCCTAACTTCCTACTTTTGTATTCCAGTCCCCTATAATGAAAAGGACATCTTATTTGAGTGTTAGTTCTAAAAGGTCTTGTAGGTCTTCATAGAACCATTCAACTTCAGCTTCTTCAGCATTACTGGTTGGGTCATAGGCTTGGATTACCATGATATTGAATGGTTTGCCTTGGAAAGGAACAGAGATCATTCTGTCATTTTTGAGATTGCATCCAAGTACTGCATTTCAGACTCTTTTGTTGACCATGATAGCTGTTCCATTTCTTCTAAGGGATTCCTGCCCACAGTAGTAGATATAATGGTCACCTGAGTTAAATTCACCCATTCCAGTTCATTTTAGTTCACTGATTCCTAGATGTCGACATTCTGGGAATACAAATTATTAAAATAAAATGCCATTCTTTTCCATTAAGTTACTAAAAATTAAGACAATTTAAAATTTGCTACTTTCTGCATGATGTGAGAAAAAAATTTTCTCTCACATATCATTTCTAGAAATGCAGATTGATAAAAATTTTTCTAATATTGGTTTGGAAGTCTTTGTAAAATTTGATTTTTAAATTTTATGATTTATTTCTGCATATATAACTCATGTAAAATAAGGTATGCACAGAAATGTTTGTTGTAACATTACTTGCAATAGAATAAAAAACTGGAAATATTAAATATTAATGTTTGGCCGTGCTGTTAAATGCATTTGGAGCAGTCATACTCTCAAATATTATGCAATTTTAAGGAAAAAATATTAAATTACTTTAGTAACATGAAATGACCCTCAAGTGTTAAGTGTGATAAAGCAAGTTCTGGTATAATTTATTAACCCAATCTGATAACAAAGAATTACATATTACACATTCACATGTAATGACACTTTTAAACATATCTGGACATCTACATTAAAAAAATGTGAACCTGGTAATATCTGAGTTATGGAATTTGGGTGTGGGGGAGAAGTAATAATGGATCAATATCACAGTTACTCACAGTGTAACCAAGCAGGGCCCTATGAGACCTTCCCAGACAGAATTTCCCCCATATCTTCTGCCTGCCTCTTGTCTGTAAAAAACTTAAGCCTCCTAGGCATTTCCTGATTTCTAAAGAATAAATTTAAATCAAAGGCAAACAGAAAAGCAAACAGTCAGGCAAGGCAAAATAATATTTTACCCATTAAATAAAGTCAAAGCCATTTAGTTCCTTCTCAAGGGCTATCCATAATATCCTGAGTTATGCCCTTTGAGCTGTTTTGCAGACACTGAAATCCCCACCAGGTGGAAGAATTTAACTGTATTGTGCCCATAAGCATGAAGATCCCAGACCAGTTGGAACCAGTGGGTCAATAATATTGACTCTCAGTTACTGCACCACCAATCAATCAGAAGAATGCCCATGAGATGAGCACAGAAACCAAAACCTCTATCTCTCACCCTGTCTTTAAAGACCTTTCCCTTAAAGCCAATAGGGAGTTCAAGCTTTTTGAACACTAACTGTCTGGACTTCTAGCTTGATGCCTGCAATAAACACTGCACTTTTCTTCATCACAATCTGGTGCAGTAGATTGGCTTTACTATGTATGGGTGACAGGACCCCAAGTTTGGTTGGTTAAAGAAAGGTTCATTGCATCACATAAACTTTTTAATAAGTAATGCTTTTTTTCTTTCTAAATTTTAAAAGAAGAGAAACATTTTTATACCAAAAGCAATTCCACATAATTAAAAGACATATATGAAGTGAAACTTAAAATATCTAAGTGAAAGTGAAAGTGAAATTCGCTCAGTCGTGTCTGACTCTTTGTGACCCAATGGACAGTCCATGGAATTCTCCAGGCCAGAATACTGGAGTGGGTAGCCATTCCCTTCTCCAGGGACTCTTCCCAACCCAGGGATCACACCTAGGTTTCCTGCATAGCATGTGGGTTCTTTACCAGCTGAGCCACAAGGGAAGCCTAAGAATGCTGCACTGGGTGGCTATTCCCTTCTCCAGGAGATCTTCCTGACCCAGGAATCAAACCAGGGTCTACTGAATTGCAGGTAGCTTCTTTACCAACTGAGCTATGAGGGAAGCCTTAAAAGATCTAAAGACTATCTCAAAATTAGAAGGTTCACAATAAAGTTAAAACACTGGAAAACATCATTAAGAAGAGTGTTTTCATTTAATATGTACATTTGCATAAAATATGCTTGCATATTTTAACATATGCAAAGAAAATTAGATAATGGAAAAATGCAGTAATGGTGACTGTTTCTTAAATGACATTTTCTACTTTTACATATTTCTGTAATCTTTCTGGTTTTTTTTTTTCTAAAGAATAGTGATTGTGTTTTATAATAAAGTGGAATATTGTATCAAATCTACTTTATATAGCTGCTTTGTAAGGATCAGGAATCTGTCATAGCCAACAGCAGAGCAAATGTTCAGCCAAACACCCAAACAGAAAGTAGACTGGCATTGAGTTTTGTACCCATGTTTACTTTGTCATTATTAGATTCAATAAGGAGAACGTGAACTAGGAGACTGGATATTGGTTATTTTCATTCTTTGTTCTTAGTGGCTTGAACAAGGGAGTAAACTGTAGCTGGGTTATCAGCCTCACAGAAACTAAGTGGGCTTTTAGATTCTGAACTCTTCCCATTCTGAATCCTTTGAATCTTCTTCCTTGGAAGTGCATTTTCCCGATGGAGGGGAGGGTGCTGCCTTTGTGTTGACTGGGCCCCAGTTCATGGGGAGAGCCCAGGTCACCACAAAATCATGTGGCTCTGAGGCATTTTGTTTGGTGAGTCTGTGTTTGGGAACCTCCAGTCAAGTGCAGGGAAAGCTGCTCCAAGTTCATTGTATTCCTGTTTCTACTGATCATAACCCTTCATTCAATAGGAAATAGGATAACTTGACACTTCTGTGGAGCGGTTGTTGAGCAGGTCTTCAGATTTCATATGAGTACCATCATGGGGAAGGCATTAAGTGGATAACTTGATTACAAGTCTAATAAGAGGTGCAAGGTTACCGACTGATTGTGTTCATTCAAAATTAATTTGTTGAAGCTCTAACTCTGCCAGTACCTCAAACTGAGACTGTATTTGTAGACAGACCCTTTTTTGTTGTTCAGGAACTCAGTCATGTCTGACTCTTTGAGACCCCATGGACTGTAGCACAACAGGCTTACTTGTCCTTTACTATCTCCCGGAGTTTGCTCAAAATCATGTCCATTGAGTTGATGATGCCACACAACTGTCTCATTCTCTGTCACCCCCTTCTCTTCTAGCCTCAATCTTTTCCAGCATCAGGGTCATTTCCAATGAGTTGGCTCTTTGCATTAGGAAGCCAAAGTTTTGGACCTTCAGCTTCAGTATCAGTCCTTCTAGTGATTATTTATGGTTGATTTCCTTTAGGATTGACTGATATGATCTCCTTGCTGTCCAAGGGAATCGCAAAAGGCTTCTCCAGCACCACACTTTGAAAGCATCAATTCTTTGGTGTTCAGCCTCCTTAATGGTCCAACTCTCACATCCATACATGACTCCTGGAAAAATTATAACTTTGACTATACAGACCTTTGTCAACAAAGCTTTTTGTCAGAAAAGCTTTTTAATACTTTTTCTAGGTTCATTATAGCTTTTTTCCTAAGGAACAAGTGACTTTTAATTTCATGGCCACAGCACCATCCACAGTGATTCTGGAGCCCAAGAAAATAAAATCTGTCACTGTTTCCATTTATTCCTCATCTATTTGCCATGAAGTGATGGTACCAGATGGCATGATTTTAGTTTTTTGAATGTTGAGTTTTAAGCCAGCTTATTTACTCTCCTCTTTCACCTTCAACAAGAGATGTTTTAATTCTTCTTTACTTTCTGCCTAATATTAGGGTGGTGTCATCTGCATATCTGAGGTTATTGATGTATCTCCCAGCAATCTTGATTCCAGCTTGTGCTTCCTCCAGCCCAGAGTTTCTCATGATGTACTCTGCATATAAGTTAACTAAGCAGGGTGACAGTATACAGCCTTGACATACTCCTTTCCCAATTTGAAACCAGTCTGTTGTTCCATGTCCAGTTCTAACTGTTGTTTCTTGACCCACATACAGATTTCTCAGGAGACAGAATTTTCCACAGATGATGGCAATTTTATCTCTTGTTCTTCTGCCTTTTCTAAATCCAGCTTATACTTATTGACATTCTCAGTTCACCTACTGTTGAAGCCTAACTTGAAACATGAACTTGAAACTTGAACATTACCTTGCTAACATGTGAAATGAGTGCAACTGTGTGGTAGTTTGAACATTCTTTGTCATTGACCTTCTTTGGGATTGGAATGAAAACTGACCTTTTCCAGTCCTGTGGCCACTGCTGAGTTTTCCAAATTTGTTGGCATATTGATGCAGCTCTTTACTCTTTTAGGATTTGAAATAGCTCAGCTGAAATTCTGTCACCTCCACTAACTTTGTTCATAGTAATGCTTCCAAAGACCCATTTGACTTCACACTCAAGGATGTCTGGCTCTAGGTGAGTGATCACACCATTGTGATTATCTAGGTCATGAAAATCTTTTTTGTATAATTCTTCCGTGTATTCTTGCCACCTTTTCTTAATATCTTCTGCTTCTCTTAGGTCCATACCATTTCTGTCCTTTATTGTGCCCATCTTGACCTTTTAAAGAGGTAATTATTTTAAAATGATACTTTTATGGTTGGTCCTATTCTAATCTGATCTTTGTAAAAGAGATCAGAACACATAGATAGGTACCTGGGATGTACTCACACATAAGGAAGACCACAGATGAGGAGAAAGGCCTTGGAAGGAATTAAACCTGTGGATGCATTGAACTTGGACTCCAGCCTCCAGAGTTGTGAGAAAATAAACATCTGATGGTTAAGCCCCCTTAGTCTGTGGCCATATGTCCGGCCTAGTGTATGTGCATGCTAAGTTGTCTCAGTCGTGTCTGACTCTTTGTGGCACTATAGACTCCAGCCCGCCAGGCTCCTCTGCCCTTGGGACTCTCCAGGCAAGAATAATGGGGTGACTTGCCATGCCCTCCTCCAGAGGATCTGCTCGACCCAGGGATGGAACCTCTTGTCCTACGGCTCCTGCATAGAAGGCAGATTCTTCACTGCTGAGCCACCGGGGAAGCCCCTCAGCCCTAGCAAACTAACCTAAGTTCAAGATTCTCTTACAAACTCTGATGCATGAGGATTGCTTTTCACAGGGAGAGACACTTGAACTTCTTCTGCTAGGAGAAAGACTAGTGAGTAGCCCTGAGTATCCAGTAGAGAAGAAACCCTAGGGGGAGTGAGAAGAGAATTAAGGAATTTAAACAGGGAACTCATAGGACTTTTTTGACTTTCTGGTAGATAAACCTTGCTACAGTGTGGACAAAAATGAGGAGCTTGGATTCACAAAGTAGGCAGAGAACAAGTGCTTCCATGTCTGAGGGCAAAATACAGGAGGTAAGCTATTGCTAACAGCTAGATCTTAGTGTGGTCCACAGGTGCCTGGAGTAAGCCAGGTCTGCTGAGAGGCTGGGAAGTGGAAGTAGGGTGGGGGCTGAAAGCCTTAACTGGAAGCTTCTGAAGTGAGCCTGAATGGACAGCAAATTGAAGGGGTCTGGGGAGGGTTGGGAGGTGAGGAGCTGGATACAGTGTTTTTAGAAAGCTTCTCTGAGAAATTTGGCAGAGAAAGTCTGGAAGGAATTTGACTGGGAGACAGTGGCCATTTGAAGAGGTGGATTTGTAGATTCCTTCAACTTAGATTCTTTTAACTGTCCACAGTGCTTCTCATTGTGAGAAAATAGCAGCAGCACCTGGGAACTTTGGAAAAAGAAAATTCTCAGCCCCTCCCCCAAGCTACTGAATCAGAAACTGTGGTTGGGAGGCAGAGAACCACCTACTGGGATATGATCTAAGAGGTGGGGACATATGCACTGCATTCTGTAACAGGGGACTCATGAATAAATCTCAGAAATGTCCAGCCAGGACATCATGGCCAAGTTTCATGAGGTTGTTTCTTAAGTTACATGTTCAAAGATGTTTGATTTTTGGTGTGCTTATTCCTCTCCATCTATTCCCAACATGTGCTCGGCCCCATGTTGACTTTTTAACATTTATTTGTGCACTAGTTTATTTGAGAATTAAAAAAAAAAAAAATTAGTAACTTCTTTCTATAGTATCCTCCCTGTTACATGATTATTCAAATCTTTGCAGCTTTACACTCTGAAATCAATTTGTCTCCTTTAGATTAACATCCATATACCCATCATCATTTACAAAGTATTTATTAATTAATACTTTTGAAAATTTTGGCATAATTATGATTTCACCAATTATAGAGCTTTGGTTTTCACTTAGCTGTGTTTCTCATGCCTCTGAATTCAACAATGATGTCTTTTTTATATTACCCTTCATCATTACTTGCAAATGTGGATGGTAATAAAAATTGAAGACCACATTCTCCCGAATGTTACATACAGGGCTTAGCACTTAATAGGAGTTAATAATTGGACTACCATTATCAGAATGACTACAGTTATGACAGTGTTAATCAGGATTAGCCCACAAGATCTGGGCTATGCTAGATCTATTTATTTGATAGGTTCAGGCACTCCTTCAACACTAGCCAGCCTCTGACTGTGTGAACTTGATCTTGTTCAGCTTTATAAGTCTCATGTGCAAAGACTCTTTTGTTATTTTCTTAGTAAGAACTATAAAATAGCCATAATCTTTTCCTCATGTATTCAAAATAGTCTGCCTGAAAATGTACTTAAATTCTAGAAAGCTTTATACTGATTTAAATCACAATGGCGCCATAGTTTGTACTTGTCATTATCTTTCCTAGGCTTTGTCACTTCCATGGCAACACACACTGTATTTTACTTTGTTTATAAATTATTTATGCGGAGCAATAAACTAGTTTTTATGAATATTCAACAATGCCTTCTAAGTGGTGAAATATTCTGAGCCTTCTCTTAAATCCTTCCCACATACAAGTTCTGAATTAATCTTTTTAAGTACAACTCTGATCCTGTCACGTCCCCTGCTCAATGACTTCTGGCTGTTTACCAAGTAAAGTTCACTCCTTGGTCTGATTTCTGCCTCTTTGATTATCTTATCTTGACCTGCTTTTACAGCCTTATTATGTTATATCTAACTTCCTGATGTTAACAAGACCAAGCTTGTACTACGCCCTGTGGGACAGGTCAGTAAACTGAGAAACAAGTTGCTGGGGCAAGGAATAATAACTTTATTAAAAAAAAAAAAAAAACAGCAGACTGAGAAGATGGTGAACTAGTGACCTGAAGAACTATCTTGCTTAAATTATAATTATGGCTTCTTTTATAGTTAAAAATGAAGGAGTAAAGTCAAACATTTCCTGATTCTGGTCAGCCTTGGAGAGGTTGTTAATTTTTTCCTTCTTGTAGCCATTTACAGGCGGGCCTGGTCTAAATGTTTCCTATGAGCTAAAGAAAGTTATTTTAACTTAATTCTTATTACCTGGAAGGCAGGATTCACAGAGATGGACCATTATGCATAATTTAAGCTTATAGACAACCCTTTAGTGATTAATTTGTAGTGGAATACAAAAGTTCTCCCTTATTACACTAACATGGTCTGAGAATGCTTTGCCTACCAACAACAGAATGATACATTAAAATGGTATACACAACAAAAAATATTCTATCATAAAAAAATAAGAAAGTGAGGGACAGTGGTGGTTTAATTGAAAGTCTTATCATGATGGGCTGGCTCACCTTCTCTGCAGCGATCTCCATATTCCCCTGGTACCACCAGCATGAGTATTTCCAGTCAAATTGTCACATTGCACAAAGAGAAGAGAGAAAAAATCCCCATCTGTCATCAAGAATGAGAAAAACCTCCCCAGAGCCTTCCAGCAAACTTCCCTTCACCTCTGCTGGGCTGGGTTTCTTTCACATCCCACTGAAACCACACACCTAGTGAGGGGACTGAGGCCCTCACACTGTCTGGATGGTGAATACGCTACTCCTGGCTCAGGAAAGAATCCATCTTCCCACAAAAGAAGGGCATGATTGTTGAGAAGAGGGTGCAGGAGATCAGGGTTAAGCTGCTAAGGAAAGGAAGCAATGGCTGTGATGTAGACAACCAACTGTCTTGCTCATTAAGCTGTTCATTTTAAAATGGAGACTAACTATAAAATCCTGTTTGTCACAACAATTACACTGAATGGCATGCAGCAGCACTCGCTCCTGAAAAGCCTTTATAATACATGCAGTATAGTGTATACTGTATATTACATTCTGTGTGATATGTACTGTATACCGTATAGTGTATACTATGTGATATATATTGTATAGCACATACTGTATACCATAGTATGTATACTGTATAGTGTATACTACGTAATATATATTGTATAGCACATACTGCATTCTATACAATCCATACTGTATACTGTAGCTCTTAAGTCAGGTTCATAGACTAGACCTTGAGTTATGAGTCCATTTATCTCTGCTTGGGACTTTTTGACCTCCTTCATAGACCCCAACTTCTGTGCCAATTTTACAAGGTAAAAACTTACTTATGAACTCACTTATGGCTGATCCTGGAAATGGTCCTTTTCTGGGTACTTTCCAGTGAGACAAGAGCACACATTGAGTCATGAGGGGGAGTAAGTTTGGCCCTTCCTATACTATTGGACCTCTAGAGTCAATGGACAAAGTCCATAATAATTCAGTTCAGTTCAGTCGCTCAGTCGTGTCCGACTCTTTGCGACCCCATCAATCACAGCACGCCAGACCTCCCTGTCCATCACAAACTCCTAGAGTTTACTCAAACCCATGTCCATCGAGTCGGTGATGCCATCCAGCCATCTCATCCTCTGTCATCCCCTTCTCCTCCTGCCCCCAATCCCTCCCGGCATCAGGGTCTTTTCCAATGAGTCAACTCTTTGCATGAGGTGGCCAAAGTATTGGAGTTTCAGCTTCAGCGTCAGTCCTTCCAATGAACACCCAGGACTGATCTCCTTCAGGATGGACTGGTTGGGTCTCCTTGCAGTCCAAGGGACTCTCAAGAGTCTTCTCCAACACCACAGTTCAAAAGCATCAATTTTCGGTGCTCAGCTTTCTTCACAGTCCAACTCTCACATCCATACATGACCACTGGAAAAACCATACCCTTGACCAGACGGACCTTTGTTGGCAAAGTAATGCCTCTGCTTTTCAATATGCTGTCTAGGTTGGTCATAACTTTCCTTCCAAGGGGTAAGCCTCTTTTAATTTCATGGCTGCCATCACCATCTGCAGTGATTTTGGAGCCCCCAAAAATAAAGTCTGACACTGTTTCCACTGTCTCCCCATCTATTTCCCATAATACTTAGCACTTAATAATTCCTGAATGTGTCCAACCTTTGTTCCTCTCCTATGTCATTGTTTATACTGTTTCTCTCCCTGACTATAGCTGTTTACATTCCCCCTTCCTAAAACCAAATATATATCTGATTTACATAGTTTGTCAAATAATATTTTAGAGTTTTAATATGATGAAATTAATATGTAAAAGAGTTGATGGGAGGATATATGAGGTTAGATTACTTCGGTCATAAATAAAAACATATATATAACCAACTTCTATAGAATTATTTACTATTTTCTTGAAATAATTACAATTATATTTCTAAAGATAGGCATTTATCTTTAGATTTGTTCATACATATGTGTATGTGCCTGTATGTGTAATTAATTTTATTAATGCATTGATGATAGAAATATAAAACATAAACATATTTGACAAAATAACTTTGGTATTAGTTTTAAAGGTACATCTTTGGCAGTGTTTTCTTGTTTTAAGATGCAAAGTAATAGGTTACATGTCCAATATAGAGAATCATTCACATAAAGAAAATGTGAAATTAGCTAAATAAGCTTCTTTCAATTATTTACAGGATGCATTAATTATTTATCCACTAGTTTAGTTCATTTGAACTATACACAGGGCTTTTTGCAGTAGGTTTAGGCCATGAAGAATTTAATCTCATGAGTATTGTAAGAAATGATTTTCCCCCTATTACTCTATCTCTAGTAAACATAGCTTAATAAATACATGCATTAGCTCTGTCAATGTTTATATTATTTGAAATGTTATGCAAAGCACATACAATTAAACTGTTATTTCATGATATCATTTAATTTCTTAATACTGAAATATCTCTTCAGTAATCTAAGCAAAACAAAATACAATACCTAGTTATTCTTTCTTATGGCCCCTGTGTTGTTTGTTGTTTTAATCTGATTCTTTAGGTCATGCCTAATAAGTGATATATTTCTTACATGCCTAAAAAATTTAATGTTCTCTTTAAAAATTTATATTTCCAGGTAAGAAACAAAAAGTTTTGGCATTTTACATTAATAACTTGTCTGTTTTAATTAGTGTCAAATATATGTTTTTCAAATTTGGTTTGATCAGGTATTCAATAATTAACATAAATATTATAATATTTTTGAAAACTTTGTTTTAGTAACAATCTGAAGAAGGATAAAATATATTTTAATCTTCCTCCCAAGGTGTGTCTTCCTAATTAATATGTCACACATAAACATTAAAGATCCAATGGCCATTCCTAATAAATTACATTATATCAAATTGGTTCAGGGAATTTATGATCTGTGATGAATTTTAATCCAGAGGAGCTTCTGAAAATGGACTTATTCAGAAACTCCTTGTCAGTCTAGGACGCTCCTTACTTGAGTTTGCATTACAGAAGTGGCCTTTTAATCTCCAACTAGTAGGTAGCCATGAACTGGCCTCCCACCTGCTCATAAACCACAACACAGGGAATCTTCTGGGTCAGGAATGCAGTTTGCTGTTCTGAGTCTGTAAATGTTTGGAACTCACATGCGTTGAGAGCAAAATTTCTGACTGACAAGGTATGCTGACACCACACAAACATACACTCATAAACAGGTACACATACACACAATCTGATAAATGGTTTTATATATATATATGTGTGTGTATATATATATGTATAGGTGGTAAATAAACTAATAGTCTAACTCACTAGGAGAAGAGTTCAACAATTCATAAGAGTTTCAGGAGGAGCGTCTTACTTGCTGTTTCTGTGTATCACTGGGTGAAACTTTCTTTCTCTAATACTTTTTAGAATGTAAACCCTGACAAGGTCCACTTTCGGCAGATGTCTTCCATAAAGAAAAACGATTGTGGGTGGCATGGTAGAACAGAATAGCATTTTCTGGTAGGGGCACTTGATAAGGATGCTCATGTAGAATCTCAATGAGTTTTACTGGAAACCACTAAGGACCCCTAGTCCAGAGTTTCTTTCTGAAGTCACCTTGGTGGCCATCAGCTCTTCTCTTTTTCTTGGGGATGGGCCTTCATAACAGTCACTGTGTCTCTCTCTCAAAGATACTATGAGTCCTCTTTTCTCTTAAATCACTTAGTAGTATCCATTTCACAGAATTTTATAGTCTCAGCAGGGACTCTTCAAATTTGTTACTCTTGTTGCATTCAGGGTGATTTAGGTCAGTCATATTTCAGATTCATCTGGAGGCTTTCCCAATATTAATGGATAAATGGTTCAATTCATAAATCCTTAGAGCCCAGGTAATCATGGCCAGACCTGTGGCTGGAAACTCCAATTACAATTAACTCTCAGTTGACAGTCAAGGTTCCTGACTTGTTGCATTTCTCCTGGCAATACTCCTGTTCCCTGCAATGGACTGTTACAGTGTGGCTTGACCTGGGAGTATTAGTGGCAAATATTGCAATGGATCTATGTTTTTCAATGTGGAACATATAGATTGACTCCTGGAGCTAAGTTTGTGGTGTCTGAAAACCTCATTTCCCTGAGTAGGAAGTTATCTATACAGTTCTGCAACACCATGTACTTTTCCCTTGCAGCATCACTGTTTAAAGTACATTATTTTTCATTACTGTCTCTATTATAAATCTGAGACTTCTCTGCTGTGTTTATCACAGCTTTTTTAGTGCCTAGTAAATAACAAATTACTTAGTAGTCAAATGTCTTCTTATAGATTTTAGAGACTGCAGTATTCATTTACATGTCTTTTCAAAAATATCTTGTCTTTAAATATTTCCCACTTATCCAGAAATATTTGAATTATTTGACTATTATTATTCTGAATAGATTTATTTTTGTAATTACTCAATTGCAGGTATCCCCAGATGCTAATAATTGTATTAAATCTTCTTGAATATCAGAATTTGTCCACTCCTTAGTAAGTAGGCAATATTCCATTCCAATTCCAGGAGTTATTGGATTTTCTTCAGGCTACTTCATTTGCATTAACTATATTATGTAGATTGTTTTGTTTGACCCCTTCCTTGCACTAACATAGACATTAACATATCTTTAAATTTTAAGTTCTGTTTGGCCTCTTACATAACAAACTAAGAAATGTTGGTACGTTCCACTAGGTTTTTCAAAGTTTTGTGGACACATTTGCCATGACTTTTAATGAAGATGTATAGTACTTTGTATGCCCTAAGGTGGTACATCAGTGGATACATGGGTACTCTGTCTAGGACCGCTGACACATAGCCATTTATATTTTCAGTTGTTTATTTTCATGTAACTGTCTCATGTTTTTCTGGTTATATGAAAAATTACATGTTGCTTACTGAGTAGATCAATTATATGTTACTAATCTTTCCCCCCCCTTCAAGGATCACTACCTTCTTGTGGTAAAGGGGCTTGTATAACTCAATGAAGCTATGAACAAAGCCATGCAGGGCCACCAAAGATGGATGGATGATAGCAGAGAGTTCTGACAAAATGTGATCCACTGGAGGAGAGAACGGCAAATCACCCCAGTATACTTGCTGTGAGAACCACATGAACTGTATAAAAGGCCAAAAAGATATGACACCAAATGATGAGTCCCCCAGGTCTGAAGGTGTCCAACATGCTACTGGGGAAGAGCAGAGGAGAATTAACACTAGCCCCAGAATGAATAAAGCAACTGGGCCAAAACAGATGTGATGCTCAGTTGTGGATATGTCTGGTGATTAGAGTAAAATCCAATGCCTCAAAGAACAGTATTATACAGGAAACTGGAATGTTAGGTCCATGAATCAAGGAAAATTAGATATGGTCAAGTGGGAGATGGTAAGAATAAACATTGACATCCTGGGAATCAGCGAACTGAAATGGATGGGAATGGGTGAATTTAATTCAGATAACTCTGTCTACTACTGTAGGCAAGACTCCCAAAGAAGAAATGGAGTAGCCCTCATAATCAACAATAACAAAAAAATCCGAAATGTAGTACTTGGGTGCAACATCAAAAATGACAGAAAGATCTCAGTTCATTTTCAAGGCAAGTCATTCAACATCACAATAATCCAAGTCTATGTCCCTGCCACCAATGCCAAAGAAGATGAAGTTGATTAGTTCTGTGAAGACCTAGGATATCTCCTAGAACTAATACCTTAAAAAGGTGGTCCATTCATCATTAGGGATTGGAATGCAAAAGTAGGAAGTCAAGATATACCTGGAGTAACAGGCAAGTTTGGCCCTGGAGAACAAAATGAAACAGGGCAAAGACTAATTGAATTCCACCAAGAGAAAGCACTAGTCATAGCAAATACCCTTTTCCAACAATATGAGAGGCAACTTTACACATGGACATCATCAAATGGTCAATACCAAAATCAAATTGATTCCATCCCTTGTAGTTTAAGATGTAGAAACTGTATAAAGTTAGCAAAAATAAGACCTGGAGCTGACTGTGGCTCAGATCATCAGCTTCTCATAGCAAAATGCAGGCTTAAACTAAAGAAAACTGGGAAAAATACTAGGCCAGCCAGGAATGACTTAAATCAAATCCTGTATGAATTCACGGTAGAGATAATGAATAGATTTAAGGGACTAGATAAAGTTAACAGTGCGCCTGAAGAACTATGGACAGAGGTCCATAATAGTGTACAGGTGGTGGTGAACAAAATTATCCTAAAGAAAAAGAAAAGCAAGAAGGAAAAGTGGTTATCTGAGAGAGCTTTACAAATAGCAGAAGAACAGAGAGATGCAAAAAGCAGGGTAGAGAGGGAAAGATACATCCAATTAAATGCAGAATCCTAAAGAATAGCTTGACAAGACAAGAAGGGCTTCTTCAATGATGAATGCTTAATAATAGAAGAAAGCAACAAAAAGGGAAAGACTAGAGATCGCTTCAGTAAAATTGGAAACATCAAGGGAGCATTCCACCCAAAGATGGGCTGCTGCTGCTGCTGCTGCTAAGTCGCTTCCGTTGTGTCCGACTCTGCGCGACCCCATAGACGGCAGCCCACCAGGTTCCACCGTCCCTGGGATTCTCCAGGCAAGAACATTGGAGTGGGTTGCCATTTCCTTCTCCAAGGCATGAAAGTGAAGTTGCTCAGTCTTGTCCGACTCTTCGCGACCCCATGGACTGCAGCCTACCAGGCTCCTCCACCCATGGCATTTTCCAGGCAAGAGTACTGGAGTGGGTTGCCATTGCCTTCTCTGCAAAGATGGTCATAGTAAATGTTAAAATGGTAGAGACCTAGTAGACAATGAAGAGATCAAGATGAGATGGAAAGAATACACAGAACTGTGTAAGAAAGATCTTAATGAAACAGATTACTATGATGGTGTGGTTAATCACCCAGAGTCAGATATTCTGGAGTGTGAAGTCAAGTGGGCCTTAAGAAACAGTGCTGTTAATAAAGCTAATTATTATGGATGAGATGAAATTCCAGCAGAACTATTCAAATCCCCAAAGGATAATGCCATCAAGGTTTTGCATTCATTATGTCTGCAAATCTGGAAGACCCAGCAGTGGCCACAGGACTGGAAAAGTTCAATCCTTATCCCAATTCCCAAGAAGGAGAGTACCAAAGAATGTGCTAACCACTAGACAATCACATTCATCTCCCATGGTAGTAAGGTCATGCTTAAAATCTTGCATCCAAGGCTTCAGCATTATGTGAACCAAGAACTTCTAGATGTCCAAACTGAGTTTAGAAAAGGAAGAGGAGCTAGAGGTCAAATTGCTAACATTCCCTGGATTGTTGAGAAAGTAAGGGAATTCCAGAAAAACATCTACCTCTGTTTCATTGACTATGCTAAAGCCTTTGACTGTGTGGATCATGACAAACTGTGGAAAGCTCTTAGAGAGATGGGAATACCAGGACATCTTACTGGTCTCCTAAAAAACCTATATGCAGGTCAAGAAGCAACAGTTAGAACCCTGTGTGGAATAACTGATTGGTTCAAGATCGAGAAAGGAGTAAGACAGGGCTGTCTGCTGTTCACCTTGTTTGTTTAACCTGTACGCTGGCCACCTCATGAGAAGTGCCAGGCTAGATGAGTTTCAAGCTGGAATCAAGATAGGCAGGAGAAACATCAACAGCCTCAGATGTGTGGGTGATACCACTGTAATGGCAGAAAGTGAAGAGAAACTAAAAAGCCTCTTGATGCGGATAAAGGAAGAAAGTGAAGGAGTTGGCTTAAGACAAAATGTTAAAAAAAAAAAAAAACTAAGATCATGGCATCTGGCCCCATTGCTTCTGCTGCTGCTGTTGCTAAGTCGCTTCAGTCGTGTCCAACTCTGTGCAACCCCATAGACGGCAGCCCACCAGGCTCCTGTCCCATTACTGCATGGCAAATAGAAAGGGAAAATGTGGAAGTAGTGACAGATTTCCTCTTGTTGGGCTCCAAAATCACTGTAGATGGTGACTGCAGCCAGACAGTTGCTTCCTGGCAGGAAAGTGAATGACAAACCTAGACAGTTTGTTGAAAACCAGAGACATTACTCTGCCAAAAAATATCCATATAGTCTTCCCAGTGGTCATGTACAGTTGTGAGAGCTAGACCATAGAGAAGCAGAATGCCAAAGAATGGATGCCTTCTAACTGTGGTACTGGAGAAGACTCCTGAAAGTCCTTTGGACAGCAAGGAGATCAAACCAGTCAATCTTAAGGGAGATCAACCCTTAAGTGAATATTCACTGGAAGGACTGATGCTGAAGCTGAAACTACAGTATTTTGGTCATCTTATGTGAACATACTTCTCACTGGAAAAGTCCCTGATGTTGGAAAAGATTGAGGGCAGAAGGAGAAGAGGACGCCAGAGGTTGAGATGGCTGGACGGCATCACCGATGACAAATATTAACTTGAGCAAACTCCAGAAGATGGTGAGGAAGGCCTGGCATGCTCTAGTCCATGGGTTTGCAAAGAGTTGGACATGACTGGGTGACTTAACAATAGCAACAATCTTTTTCCAATGCAAGGAATAGTGTAAAGCTATCGGTCTTTCACAAACAGCAATTGCAAATGGTGAAGTGAGATAAATGTGGTACTGAACACAGAATAGATAAAAACATGTCATTACCTTTCCTCATAATCAAATGGCCCTGAAAAAAATCTCTCTCCACTGATTCATATGATTAAACTGAGATCAAACTATGACATGGTCATCCACAACCTTCATTTCCTCTGAACTGACAACTAATAAAACTCATAACACTTACACTGGTACTTTATTAAGGGTAAAAGAGGCAGAAAAAGAGAGAGAGGAAAAAAGAAGAGGAAGAGGAAAGACTGAAAGGGAGGTGAGGCAGTGTCCTGAATTAAGAGAGCATCCAAACAGGTACATGCAGCAGAGGACACAGGTGGGGTGGTGCATATGAACCACCTGGGCAAATGGAGAATGAATGGCAGTAATGTAGTTATTGCCCCAAGTATCTATAATACATAATAAATGAGTCATTCAAATAAAATTCCATCTCATTCTAAAATGTTAATCTTTTTGTAGGTTTATTAAAAATAAGCCTGGTCAATTCCTTTTGTAAAAAATTAATGAGGGTTTGAACACCTGGTTTAAAATGATACATTAGAGGAGTTTGTTTATTTTTCCTTGAATCTCTGTTGGTGCTTTTGGACTTCCTAGGTGTTCCAGTGGTTAAGAATCTACCTTCCAATGCAGGGGACACAGGTTTGATCCCTGATTGTGGAACTGTGATCTCACATGACATGGAACAGCTGAGTGTGCACATCACAACTAGAGAGTCCAGCGTGCCACAGTGAAAAATCCCACTTGACACAAGGAAGATCCCAGGTGCTGCAACTCAGACCTGACACAGTCAAAGAAAGAAAGAAAGAAACTCTGTTGGCTCTTGAATGTCTCAAGAGACAAATAACTTGACACTCTCTCTAACTTATTCAGTATTTAACTGGAAGGGGCAGGAAGAGACTGTAATTCTATCTGTAGAAGCCAAGTCCCTCTTTCTAGTCCCCTTTGTTTCACATTCCCCTTTGCCCTCTTTTCAGGATTTTCCCAAGAAGACTGGCTTTCACGAGAACTTGAGTGATGAAGGAAAACTGAAAGTAGGATTCGAAGGGAGGAAATGGGACTTTCAACATGGAAGTTCAACACAATTTTCTATTAGTATTTAAATGAAGTATTATCAAAGTTATAAATGTGTATATTGTTAAACATGTAACCAAGATAAAATTCATTGAAATACTTTGCATTCATATTTTTAAAAAAAGTCTTCAAAATTTGGTGTCATTTAAACATTTCTTTTTTCCTTTAGCTTTATTGAGAAATAACTGCCAAGTAACACTGTGTAATTTAAAGTGTACAACCTGATGACTTGATATATGTATATATTGTAAAGCGATCAGCCCATTGAGTTAACATAGCCATCACTTTGTATAGTTAACCATTTTTTGTTTGTTTGTTTGTTTGTTTGTTTGGTGTGTGTGTGGCGAGAACATTCAAGATACCCATATCAAGCTACTCTTGGCTACTTTCTAGTGTATAATAATACACTACTGTAACTATAGTCACTATGCTGTACATTATATCACTAGAATGTGCTCATTGTATAATGGAAAGTTTGTTCCCTTTGACCAACATCACTTCTTCTTTCTACTCTCCCCACTCCTGACCCCAATTATATTACAATATTATTATTAATATTATATTAAAGTAGTATTAGTCACAAGACATAGACTTAGTGTTTGTCAATGGATGAATAGATTAAAAAATGCTGCAGTGAGTATTGTTATTGTGCTAGGTGCTCAGTTGTGTCTGATTCTTTGTGACTTTATGGACTGTAGCCTGCCGAGTTCCTCTACCCTTGGAATTCTCCAGATAAGAATAGTGGAGTGGGTTGCTGTTCCCTTCTCCAGGGGATCTTCCTGACCCAGGGGTTGAACCCAGGTCTCCTGCATTGTGGGAAGGCTCTTTACCATCTCTTTATATATTTATTGTACATAATGAATAATGCAGTGAACATGGGGATTCGGAGATCTCTTCAAAACAGTGAATTCATTTCCTTCAGCTATTTACCTAGAAGTGGGATTGTTGGATCATATGGCAGTTGTATTTTTAATTTTTTGAGGAACCTCCATACTGGTTTCCATAGTGGCTGCAACAATTTACATTCCTGTCTACATGAGTGAAGCCTTCCTTTTCTCCACATCCTCATCAACACTTATTTCTTTTTTCCTGGTTATAGTAATTCTAGCAGGTATGAGATGATATCTCTTTGTGGTGTTCCCCCAACCCTGTACCCCACAGCCTACAGGATCTTAGTTTCTGATCAGGGGTCAAACTCATGCCCCCTGCATTAGAAGTGCAGAGTTTTAACCAATGGACCACAAGGGAAGTCCTCACTATAGTTTTTGATTGACATTTCCCTGATCATCCCTATATCACTCTAAAGTTTTCTATATTTATATTTTAAAAACTCTTTTGAATATCAATGAACTCAAAAGCTCTCAAAGTGTTCCTCTTTCCCTTCCCTTTCTCTTCCTTTTTCTTATCCTCCTACTCCTCTTTCTTCTCTTTATTTCTTTGTGTAATCGATGCAGAACCTTTTCTGTTTTTCTGAGCATGTAGATTATTGATGTTCTTTGAGTTCTTGTCTGCTTTCTGCATCCAGTTTTCAATGCAAGCCATAACCTAACAGGTAGAGTTATATTTTAAAAAAATATTTAAAAACATAATCTCTCAACATAATTTATTCCTCATCTTATCATTATGTGTCTCTGAAATTGTTTCTTCATGACCTTTGCTTCTATCTAAAATTATGTTGCTTGTTTTTTTATGAACTTCTTGCCCCTTGAGGCTTCCCTGGTGGTTCAGATGGTAAAGAATCTGCCTGCAATGAGGGAGACCTGGGTTCAATCTGTTGGTTGGAAGATACTCTGGAGAAGGGAATGGCAACTTACCCCAGTAGCCTTGCCTGGAAAATCCCATGGGAAGAGGAGCCTGGTGAGTTATAGTCCCTGGGGTCACAAGAGTCAAACATGACTCAGCGACTAAACCACCACTTGTGATTACTTCCCTAGTGGCTCAGATGGTAAGAAGTCTGCCTTCAGTGCGGAAGACCAGGATTCGATCCCTGGGTTGGGAAGATCCACTGGAAAAGGTAATGACAACCCACTCCAGTAACCTTGCCTGGAAAATCCCATGGGTGGAGGAGCCTGGCAGGCTACAGTCCACAGTATTGTAAAGAGCGATGAATGAGCAACATTACTAATTCCTTGGAATAAAAGCATGGCAAACCTAAAAGCAGAAATATTGCTTTGCTGACAAAGGTCCATCCAGTGAAAGCTATGGTTTTTCCATTAGTCATGTATGGATGTGAGAAATGGACCATAAAGAAAGCTGGGCGCTGAAGAATTGATGCTTTCAAACTGTGATGTTGAAGATTCTTGAGAGTCCCTTGGACAGAAAAGAGAACAAACCAGTCAATCCTAATGGAGATGTCTTGAATATTCATTAGGACTGATGCTGAAGCAGAAGCTCCAATGCTTTGGCTCCCTGATGCAAAGAGCAAACTCCTTGGAAAAGACTCTGATGGAAAGACTGAGGGCAAGAGGAGAATGGGGTGACAGAAGATGGGATGGCTGGACGACATCATCGACTGAATGGGCATAAGTTTGAGCAAACTCTGGGAGATAGTGAAGGATAGGGAAGCCTGGCGTGCTGCAGTCCGTGGGGATGCAGAGAGTTGGACGGGACTGAGCAGCTGTACAACAACAATCTGGCAGTCTGTGCTGCCCACCCTCTTCAAAATAAACCCCCTGAGGAAGGGACGTCCCCTGTCTTATGAACCCTAATGTCCCTGCATCAAGAACAGCACTCACAAATAGATACAACTGGATCAATAGGACATTAACTAAAAATATACTGACTTTTTGTGGAAAGTCATGAAAAGATAAATTTCCTTGGAAAGGTTGCTAGAATCTTTTTATTGTCTTCTCCTCTCGCTTTACTGACCCACTAACCCACTGATTCAAAATGCATGTTGTTGTTGCTCAGTAGCCAGTTCTTGTCTGACTCTTTGTGACCCCATGAACTGCAGCCTATCAGGCTCCTTTGTTCTCCAGTGTCTCTCAGAGTTTTGTCTTCATGTCCAGTGCATTAGTGATGCTATCTATCTCATCCTCTGCCACCCTCTTCTCCTCTTGCCCTCAATCTTTCCCATGATTTTCTAATGGTTCAGCTCTTTGCATCAGGTGGCCAAAGTATTGGAACTTCAGCTTCATCAACAGTCCTTTCAATGAAGGACTGAATATTCAATATTCAGTATCAGTGAATATTCAGGGTTGGTTTCATTTAGGATTGACTGGTTTGATTTCTTTGCATCCGAGGGACTCTCAGGTTCAAAATGCATAGGTGAGTCTAACAAATAACCTCCCAAAAGAAATAAGGAGAAATACTGGTAAGAATTCAAGTATCCAGCTTTTGATTCAGTCATAAAACCTACATAGAATCAAGTAAGTCTAGTATGAAATCTAAGCATGAAACAAACACGGAGCCTGTGGGAAGAACTTGAACTCCAACAGTAGTGACTGGTATAGTTAACAGGCTTCTACAGGATGAGAACAACACATAAGTAGAGGAAGGACAGGGTGGAGACTTCCCATACTTGCCCTGCGGGGTGTGGGGAAGATGCTGTACCCAGGCACTGAAACTTTGGTCAATTTATGGGAGAAACAGACGAACAGATTCGCAAAGAGTCTCGGGACTGAGATTCACTTCTAGTAAAAGAGAATCCTGTTGGCTGGCCATGTGATTTAAAGGATCATGTTGCAAAATAGTACCAGCTCCTCCTGGCTCAGCACTAAAGAGGTAGGGGGAAAATACAAACAGCTGGGGAGCAAATGAAGGGAAACATTACACCGCTTATTCACTGAGAGAAGAATGCATGAGGAGCAGGTGAAGTGTGGCAGCCTGGATTGCCAGTGAAGAAAATGGTAGCACTTTTCTTGCTAAAGCCAAGTACCACAGAAAACAAGGAAATGCAGTTTGCTTATATATTTTTTCATTTATTTTTATTAGTTAGAGGCTAATTACTTTACAATATTGTAGTGGTTTTTGCCATACCTGGACATGAATCAGCCATGGATTTACATGTATTCCCCATCCCAAACCCCCCTCCCACCTCCCTCTCCATCCCATCCCTCTGGGTCTTCCCAGTGCACCAGCCCTGAGCACTTGTCTCATGCATCCAACCCGGGCTGGTGATCTGTTTCACCCTTGATAGTATACTTGTTTCAATGCTGTTCTCTCTGAACATCCCACCCTTGCCTTCTCCCACAGAGTCCAAAAGTCTGTTCTGTACATCTGTGTCTCTTTTTCTGTTTTGTATATAGGGTTATCATTACCATCTTTTTAAATTCCATATATATGCGTTAGTATACTGCATTGGTCTTTATCTTTCTGGCTTACTTCACTCTGTATAATGGGCTCCAGTTTCATCCATCTCATTAGAACTAATTCAAATTAATTATTTTTAATGGCTGAGTAATATTCCATGGTGTATATGTACCACAGCTTCCTTATCCATTCGTCTGCTGATGGGCATCTAGGTTGCTTCCATGTCCTGGCTATTATAAACAGCGCTGTGATGAACATTGGGGTGCACGTGTCTCTTTCCGGTCTGGTTTCCTCGGTGTGTATGCCCAGAAGTGGGATTGTTGGGCCATATGGCAGTTCTATTTCCAGTTTTTTAAGAAATATCCACACTGTTCTCCATAATGGCTGTATAGTTTGCATTCCCACCAACAGTGTAAGAGGGTTCCCTTTTCTCCACACACTCTCCAGCATTTATTGCTTGTAGACTTTTGGATAGCAGCCATTCTGACTGGTGTGTAAATGGTACCTCATTGAGGTTTTTATTTGCATTTCTCTGATAATGAGTGATGTTGAACATCTTTTCATATGTTTGTTAGCCATCTGTATGTCTTCTTTGGAGAAATGTCTGTTTAGTTCTTTGGCCCATTTTTTGATTGGGTCATTTATTTTTCTGGAATTGAGCTGCAGGAGTTGCTTGTATATTTTTTGAGATTATCCTTTGTCTGTTTCTTCATTTGCTATTATTTTCTCCCATTCTGAAGGCTGTATTTTCACCTTTCTTATAGTTTCCTTTGTTGTGCAAAAGCTTTTAAGCTTAATTAGGTCCCATTTGTTTATTTTTGCCTTTATTTCCAATATTCTGGGAGGTGGGTCATAGAGGATCCTGCTGTGATTTATGTTGGAGAGTGTTCTGCCTATGTTCTCCTGTAGGAGTTTTATAGTTTCTGGTGTTACATTTAGATCTTTAATCCATTTTGAGTTTATTTTCGTGTATGGTGTTAGAAAGTGTTCTCGTTTCATTCTTTTACAAGTGGTTGACCAGTTTTCCCAGCACCACTTGTTAAAGAGGTTGTCTTTTTTCCGTTGTATATTCTTGCCTCCTTTGTCGAAGATAAGGTGTCCATATGTTTGTGGATTTATCTCTGGGATTTCTATTCTGTTCCATTGATCTATATTTCTGTCTTTGTGCCAGTACCATACTGACTTGATGACTGTGGCTTTGTAGTAGAGCCTGAAATCAGGCTGATTGACTCCTCCAATTCCATTCTTCTTTCTCAAGATTGCTTTGGCTATTCGAGGTTTTTTGTATTTCCACACAAATTGTCAAATTATTTGTTCTAGTTCTGTGAAGAATACCGTTTGTAGCTTGATAGGGATTGCATTGAATCTATAGATTTCTTTGGGTAGTATACACATTTTCACAATATTGATTCTTCCAATCCATGAACACAGTATGTTTCTCCATCTATTTGTGTCCTCTTTGATTTCTTTCATCAGTGTTTTATAGTTTCCTATGTATAAGTCTTTTGATTCTTAGGTAGATATACTACTAAGTATTTTATTCTTTTTGTTGCAATGGTGAATGTTATTGTTTCCTTAATTTCTCTTTCTGTTTTCTCATTGTTAGTGTATAGGAATGCAAGGGATTTATGTGTGTTAATTTTATATCCTGAAACTTTACTATATTCATTGATTAGTTCTAGTAATTTTCTGGTAGAGTCTTTAGGGTTTTGTATGTAGAGAATCATGTCATCTGCAAACAGTGAGAGTTTCACTTCTTCTTTTCATATCTGGATCTTTTTATTTCTTTTTCTGCTCTGATTGCTGTGGCCAACACTTCCAAACCTATGTTGAATAGTAGTGGTGAGAGTGGGCACCCTTGTCAAGTTCCTGACTTTAGGGGAAATGCTTTCAATTTTTCACCATTGAGGATAATGTTTGCTGTGGGTTTGTCATAAACAGCTTTTATTATGTTGAGGTATGCTCCTCCTATTCCTGCTTTCTGGAGAGTTTTTATCATAAATGGATGTTCAATTTTTTCAAAGGCTTTTTTTGCATCTATTGAGATAATCATATTTTTATCTTTCAATTTGTTAATGTGGTGTATTACATTGATTGATTTGTGGATATTAAAGAATCCTTGCATTCCTGGGATAAAGCCCACTTAGTCATGATGTATGATCTTTTTTACATGTTGTTGGATTCTGTTTGCTAGAATTTTGTTAAGGATTTTTGCTTCTATGTTCATCAGTGATATTGGCCTGTAGTTTTCTTTTTTTGTGGCATCTTTGTATGCTTTTGGAATTAGGGTGATGATGGCCTCATAGAATGAGTTTGGAAGTTTACCTTCTTCTGCAATTTTCTGGAAGAGTTTGAGTAAGATGAGTGTTTTAGCTCTTCTCTAAATTTTTGGTAGAATTCAGCTGTGAAGCCATCTGGTCCTGGGCTTTTGTTTGCTGGAAGATTTCTGATTACAGTTTCGATTGCCTTGCTTGTGATGCATCTGTTAAGGTCTTCTATTTCTTCATGGTTCAGTTTTGGAAAGTTATACTTTTCTAGGAATTTGTCCATTTCTTCCAAGATGTCCATTTTATTGGCATAGAGCTGCTGGTAGTAATCTCTTATGATCCTTTGTATTTCAGTGTTGTCTGTTGTGATCTCTCCATTTTCATTTCTAATTTTGTTGATTTGGTTCTTCTCCCTTTGTTTCTTAATGAGTCTGGCTAATGGTTTGTCAATTTTGTTTATCTTTTCAAAAAACCAGCTTTTAGCTTGTTGATTTTTGCTATGGTCTCTTTTGTTTCTTTTGCATGTATTTCTGCCCAATTTTTAAGATTACTTTCCTTCTACTAACCCTGGGGTTCCTCATTTCTTCCTCCTCTAGTTGCTTTAGGTGTAGAGCTAGGTTATTTATTTGACTTTTTTCTTGTTTCTTGAGGTAAGCCTGTAATGCTATGAACCTTCCCCTTAGCAGTGCTTTTACAGTGTCCCATAGGTTTTGGGTTGTTGTGTTTTCATTTTCATTTGTTTCTATGCATATTTTGATTTCTTTTTTTATTTCTTCTGTGATTTGTTGGTTATTCAGAAGCGTGTTATTTAGCCTCCATATGTTGCAATTTGTAATAGTTTTTTTCCTGTAATTGAGATCTAATCTTACTGCACTGTGGTCAGAAAAGATGACTGGAATGACTTCAGTTTTTTTTTAATTTCTCAAGGCTAGATCTATGGCCCAGGATGTGATCTATCCTGAAGAAGGTTCCATGTGCACTTGAGAAAAAGGTGAAATTGATTGTTTTGGGGTGAGATGTCCTATAGATATCAATTAGGTCTAGCTGGTCCATTGTGTCATTTAAAGTTTGTGTTTCCTTGCTAATTTTCTGTTTAGTTGATCTATCCATAGGTGTGAGTGGGGTATTAAAGTCTCCCACTATTATTGTGTTACTGTTTATTTCCCCCTTTATACTCGTTAACATTTGCCTTACATATTGCGGTGCTCCTATGTTGGGTGCATATATATATATAACTGTTATATCTTCTTGGATTGATCCTTTGATCATTATGTGGTGTCCTTCTTTGTCTCTTTTCACAGCCTTTATTTCAAAGTCTATTTTATCTGATATGAGTATTGTGACTCCTGCTTTCTTTTGGTCTCCCTTTGCGTGAAATAATTTTTTCCAGCCCTTCACTTTCAGTCTGTATGTGTCCCTTTTTTTGAAGTGGGTCTCTTGTAGACAGCATACATAGGGATCTTGTTTTTGTATCCATTCAGCCAGTCTTTGTCTTTTGGTTGGGGCATTCAACCCATTTACATTTAAGGTAATTATTGATAGGAATGGTCCCCTTGCCATTTACTTTGTTGTTTTGGGTTTGCGTTTATACAACCTTTCTGTGTTTCCTGTCTAGAGGAAGATCCTTTAGCATTTGTTGAAGAGCTGGTTTGGTGGTGCTGAATTCTCTCAGCTTTTGATTGTCTGTAAAGCTTTTGAATTCTCCTTCATATATGAATGAAATCCTTGCTGGGTACAGTAATCTGGGTTGTAGATTATTCTTTTTCATTGCTTTAAGTATATTCTGCCATTTCCTTCTGGCCTGAAGGGTTTCTATTGACAGATCAGCTGTTATTCTTATGGGAATTCCTTTGTGTGTTATTTGTTGTTTCTCCCTTGTTGCTCTTAATATTTGTTCTTTGTGTTTGATCTTTGTTAATTTGATTAATATGTGTCTTGGGGTGTTTCAACTTGAGTTTATCCTGTTTGGGACTCTCTGGGTTTCTTGGACCTGTGTAACTATTTCCTTCCCCATTTTAGGGAAGTTTTCAGCTATTATCTCCTCGAGTATTTTCTCATGGCCTTTCTTTTTATCTTCTTCTTCTGGGACTCCTATGATTCGAATGTTGGGGCGTTTCACATTGTCCCAGAGGTCCCTGGGGTTGTCCTCATTTCTTTTGATTCTTTTTTCTTTTTTCCTCTCTGCTTCATTTATTTCCACCATTTTATCTTCTAACTGACTTATCCTATTTTCTTCCTCCGTTATTCTACTGTTGTTTCCCTCCAGAGTGTTTTTGATCTCATTTATTGCATTATTCATTTTTAATTAACTCTTTTTTATTTCTTCTAGGTCTTTATTAAACATTTCTTGCATCTTCTCAATCCTTGTCTCCAGGCTATTTATCTGTAACTCCATTTTATTTTCAACATTTTGTATCATTTTATTATCATTATTCTAAGTTATCTTTCAGGTAGATTCCCTATCTCCTCCTCTTTTGTTTGGCTTGGTGGGCATTTTTCATGTTCCTTTACCTGTTGGGTATTTCTCTGCCTTTTCATCTTGTTTAGATTGCTGTGTTTGGAGTGGCCTTTCTGTATTCTGGTGGTATGTGGTTCCTTTTTATTGTGGAGTTTTCTCCCAGTGGGTGGGGTTGGACAATTGGCTTGTCAAGGTTTCTTGGTTAGGTAAGCTTGTGTTGGTGTTCTGGTGGGTGTAGCTGGATTTCTTCTCTCTGGAGTGCAATGGAGTGTCCAGTAGCGAGTTTTGAGATGGGTCTATGTGTTTGGTGTGATTTTGGGCAGCCTGTATGTTGACGCTCAGGGCTATGTTCCTGTGTTGCTGGAGAATTTGCGTGGTATGTCTTGCTCTGGAACTTATTGGCTCTTGGGTGGAGGTTGGTTTCAGTGTAGGTATGGAGGCTTTTGGATGATCTCTTATTACTCAATGTTGACTTTAGTCAGGAGTTTTCTGGTGTTCTCAGGTTTGGGGCTTAAGTCTCTTGCCTCTGGCTTTTGGTCTTATTCTTCCTGTAGCCTCAAGACTTCTCCAACTATACGGTACAGATAATAAAATTTCTAGGTTAATGGTGACAAGATTCTGTACAGTGAGGGACACCCAGAGAGGTTCACAGAGTTACATGAAGAAGAGGAGAGGGAGGAAGGAGATAGAGATGAGCAGGAGGAGAAAAAGGGGGACTCAAGAGGAGAGAGACAATCTACGCAGTACTCTGTCCCCTAAGTGTTCTCTGTAGCCTAGAACACCCACAGAGATTCACAGAATTGGACTGAGAAGAGAAGGGGGAGCGAGGAAACAGGTGATCTGGGGGAGAAAACAGCGAGTCAAAAGGGGGAGAGAGTGATCATCACACTCCTGAGTAAAAATGGGTACTAAATATTGGATTCTTAAATGTCCAAAATTGATATCAAATACTGAAAAACAAAGATTAAAAATCTAGAGTAGAGGTTAGGCTCTTAAAAATACAATATTAAAAACAAAACAGAAAAACATTTAAGAAATATATATAAAGTTCACTTTAAAAATAGGGTCTTTTTTTTTTTGCAAGGTTATAGTGAAATGAAAATGAAAATTAAGGAATAGTAGAGGAGTAATAGAGGACTTTAAAATAAAAGAAAAAAGAAAAAAATTAATTAAAAAAATAGTAAAAATATATGAGAATGAAAATGAAAATTAGGGAGTAATAGAGGAGCAATAGAGGAATTTAAATTAAAATAAAAGAAAAAAATTAATTAAAAATAGTAAAAATATATGAAAAATAAAATTAAGGAGTAATAGAGGAGTAATAGGGAATTTTAAAATAAAATAAAATAAATTTTAAAAAAGGAAAAAAACAGAGAATTTTTTTTAATTAAAAAAATAGTAAAAATATATCTAGGAATTTCTCTGGAGCTGTTGAGGGCAGTGTGGGTTCTGTTCAGTTTCAGATAGCAACTTGTTCCAGCTTATCCTTCTCGATATCTATAGGCCCCTTCTGGTGTAGTCGGTGTTACCTACAGGGATTTTAATCTGTTGCACTGGTCACTTCTGAAGCGGTTCCCTTTGTTTATTTGGCTCTGTTTGCTGGTCTCTTCAGTGTCTAATTTCCGCCCTGACACAAGCGGGTGAAGGTGGTCTCTTGTTTAGCTTCCCTTGTTCAGTCGAGCTGTGGGGAGGGAGGGCGCTGCAGACAAATGTCACTGGCGTGTGTGGGGAGCACTCGCAGTGTTCCGGCCACATTGGGTTTGCCCCCGCTCACGGCGGGTGTGCGACACTGCTTAGGCTCCAGGCTGCTCTATAGGGAGTGGGCCCTGAGTTACATGCGGTTCCAGTTTTTGGGTACTCCACAAAATCGCAGACTTGATTTGGCCTGCGTTTTGTGCCTTCCCCAGGCTGAGCAGCTTAAGCAGCCAGGAGCTAGACCAGCTCACGCTCCCCGGGTGCAGCGCACCTTATCCCCTCTGCAGTTCCAGCCTCAGTTTCCGCGCATGCCGGTTGGGTGCACCTTGTGTCTTCTGGGGAGCTGGTCTCTAGCCGCGACCTCCTGGCAGATGTCAACCATCCAGAATCTCAGGAAGTCTTTGGTTAGAAACTGGGAACCTGTTTGCCATTTGGTAGGGGATGCCATCTCTGGGGCCGAGTTTGCCCCTTTCCCCTCCCCCCGCCTCCTGCCTCCGGTGGGGGATGCGCCAGTCCGCCGCTGGCTAGCTCTCCTCTGGAATTGCTCAGTCCTTCCTTTGTTCCTAAGCAATGCCGCCCGCTCCTCTCCATTCAGCCCCCACTTGCTGGTGGCAGATGCGAGCGTTTGGGGTACTTTTCTACTGGGAGTTGCTTTTAGGCATGTAATCTGTGGGTTTTATTTATTTTTCCTCCCAGTTAGGTTGCCCTCTGAGATTAGAAAACTTCCCCCAGACCCGCCAGTGAGAGAGTTTCCTGGTGTTTGGAAACTTCCTCTATTACAACTTCCCTCCCGGGACGGCTGTCCATCCCTAGCTCTTTTGTCTCTCTTTTCATCTTTTATATTTTGTCCTACCTCCTTTCTAAGACAATGGGCTGCTTTTCTGGGCGCCTGATGTCCTCTGCTAGCAATCAGAAGTTGTTTTGTGCGGTTTGCTCAGCGTTCAAATGTTCTTTCATTGAATTTGTAGGGGAGAAAGTGGTCTCCCAGTCCTATTCCTCTGCCATCTTAGCTCCTCCTCTCCAGTTTGCTTCTAAATATGGCACTCATTTTGGCGAGTCCCTTTGGTTTTAACTCTCTCCTCTCTGACAATCTCATTCATATGGAGCCATGTATATATGGAAATGTCCCCCTTTTTCTTTTGATCTGCAAATAATTTAACAGGTGTTTACTTCTGAAAGCACATTTTGATTCAATGAAAGAATGTTCCTGAAAAAAAAAAAAAAAAAACCTATGTGAAGAAGTAACACAGTTTGTTGAGAATAAAATTAAACTTAAATAATTAATTTAATATGAAGTAAGACATGCACTATTAAAATTGTGGTACATAAACATGCATTTACCATTCTGATCTGAACTCAGTAAATTATGTGCCACATATGCTGCAGACAAATGCCTCCACAATTTTAAAAATTCGTCAAGAATTAGTAACAAATTACCCATTGCTTTCTCTAGTGAAATGGCAAGTTAGATATTTGTGCTCTGTAACAATTAAAGAAAATTTAATTGAAAAATGAATGTTCTCCTGAATTCTCACTTTACCTGCAAAATAAACCACCATTTAGGCAAATAAGGAAAGAGTCCTGGCCAGACTGAGAGGTAGTCATTGGGTTGTAGTGAATGTATAAAATGGGCAGAAACATTTTACAGAAACATTTGGGAAGACACATATACCAGTCTTAAAATTTTGCATAGGCTTTGATGAAATGATTCCCCTTCCAGTAATTTCCCATCATTTTTGTACAGATATATAATCTTGTTTAGCATTAGTTAAAAGAGCAAAAAGTTAACAACCTAATATGGCTAGCATATAAAATAATGTATATTTATGCATCTCTGAGAGACAGGCAGTTCAGTTCAGTCACCCAGTTGTGTCCGACCTTTCACTACCCGAGAAGAATATACCATTTTAAGTGTTTATCATCTCCTTTTTTCCTATATTTCCATGAATTTTCACGGCTAGTGCAAAGTGCTACTATCCATCCTGGGATGAAGATACACCCCAGCCAACACAGTCTCAATACTTGGTCCAATTGTATACATGCGGCCCATCTAGAACCCAGAATATCACACAATGAAGTCATGAAAATGTACATAATAGAGTGATAGTCACTGGCTTGAGAAAATGTTTACGGAATTTTATGATATGAAACAGATTTATGTTATAATATTTTTCAAAAGCACATGCAGGTACATATAATATGTGCTGTTTGTGTATATGCTGACTGTGATGAGATTAAAAATTAATCTAAAGAGATGAAAATTTAGAGATTACATTCTTGTGTTTTTCTTATTTATGCATTGAACATAGAGCATTGTGTGATGTGAAAACTATGCAAAATTCTGATCTATTTTGGCTTTACTAAATTTTTAAAAAATATATTTTTAGCCCAACACTGTGTTTTGGCAATTGGGAGACCCAGCCTGTCACCCTACCACTCCTTCCCATCCTTTTTCCCTCCTGGAATTAAAACTCATAGAGAGAAAGACAAGTCAAACTATAATTCTACACCTCATTTCTTGTGCTGCAGGTTTAGCATTACTTTTATTGGAAACAACACAGTAGGGGCAGGAACCAGTAATTTTCCCCATACAGAGGACCTGTGAAGTGATCACAGGGAGTGACATTTCAGTTGTTCTTTAAAGATAAGCATCTTTCTGACAAGTGAAAATGTAAACAAAAGCGCATCTCAAGTACTGAGAGCTGCATGGCAAAAAGCGAGGAAGCTTACCAATGCAACAGGGATAAAAGCAAGGATGCTAAATGCTTGTAGCATCTTTAGTAATCACAGAGTAATAGTATTACTGTAATTGTGGCAGAAATTCCTACGTGCCAAGCCTCTCATGGCCGACTTACTCTGTGTTTTGCATTTAACTCTCACAGGCGTGGGTCTTACTTATTCTTCTCCCTCTCTTTCTTTCCCTCCCCTCCCCAATTCTGCTTCTGGAAAAAGTGAAATTAGACATTTGAAGAATTTTGCAGAAGAATTAAATGAAAAGAAAACGGAGGAGACAACTGGATATGGTGATTATTTGATTCCTTTTGCCTTTCCAATTCTGTGAAATTTAGGCCAGTAGTGAAGGGCACATGGATAGGAGAAAGCTCATGTCTGCAGGCTTAATAATAATTGTTTTTCTTACTTGTAACAAATTTTAAGACACATTTATGAACAGTCATATAAGGCAAAAAGCATTTATTGAATGCATACGAGGTCCAGAGAGTACAAAACAAGTTAAACATGATCCCATTCTCAGAAATCTCATGGTGGGACTGCTTTTTTGTACGTGGGTTAATTGTCTGCTTACATGTGGGCAGAATGAATGGATGAATGAATAGGTGAATGGATAGTAAGTTTGGCTAGCAAAAGATGCAGAATCACTCACTGTGCAGCAGGCACTGGAGTCAAGATCAGTTAGAACCTCTACTTGCTATGAAGCCAACAGATAACATTCTTACCTATCAGACCAGAGGAAAAGAAAGAAACAAAAACAAACTTAAATAGCCTCTCTTCAGGTTGTAAATTTATCTCTGAACCTTACTGAAGTATTGCTGGTGCCCTATGCTTGCCCCTCAAATAAGCCTGTGTAAGGATCTGTGCTCACCCAGAGCCCAGATAAGGCAGAGGACTCAGAAGGAAGAGAGGGCGACAGTCATCACTTGCTGTGGCCGCAGGGAGGCATGAGGAAGGGGACACTGAAAGGCAACATAAAAGAAGAACAAAAATGCTTGTTTTTACCTGTTGACTGAAATTGAATCTGCCTGCGAGTTTTAGTTTCCTTACACAAATATCTGTTAAGGAAAAAAAAAAAGCCTAACAAGTCACATTACATCATCCTGGCAAGTGATACATTTTATTAAATGTATTAGTTTTGCTTTAATGAAAAACATGGTTATGTTAAACATTTTGTGAGAATGAAAAAAAAAAAAAAAAGCTCACCATAAATGAAGATTTCTTCCAATGCTTACAGATCAGAAACATTTTAAAATATGTTAATTAAAATTACAGGCTTCATTCCCATTTCATGATTTCCTATGCTGAGTGCTGTTCACATGTAATAAAGGATATAGCATTAAACGAAAAGATTGAAACATAAAATTAAGTTAAAACATCAGTAGTGCAGTAGTCAGAATGGAGCTATGTAGTTGATTCTATTTTTACTACTTGGCTGCTATTATGTAGTTCCTTCTGCCCTTCCCTAAATCAGTCTCATTGACTCTGTCCTCCTTTTCTTTGTTCTCTAATTCCAGCCAGTTCACTTCATCATTCTTATATCTGAGTCATCAGCGCAGAACAGAGTATTCCAGGTCCAGGTCAGCAGAACATCTCAGTGTCCGAAAATGGACTGCAATTTTCCTGTTCCATGACATAATATCCATATTGAATCTCAAACATTGCTATTAGTTTTCCTTGGCTTAAAGGATCAGACAAACTATTATGTTTATAATTTTGCCTCTAAAATAAATCATAAAAATGTTTTAATTGGAAATATGCTTTAATATATTGAAATCAAAGACCTTAGGTCATTATTTATTGCTCCAGGCATTTAAAACCATGTAGCTCAGCAAAGAAATTGTATATCTATGTATCGGTGTCTCTGTTCACCTGACCCAGAGCATATACAGCCTTCTAGAGAAGCTTACCCCCAGAGCTGAAAGGCACTACCACCAAGGTACTACCACTCTGGCTTCAAGAGATGGTCCCACCATGATGTCAAACCAGGATGGTGCGAAACACAGCAAAATCAACCAATTCCAAAAGCATGGGACCACTGCTGCCTTTACTTTGCTGTGAGGTTTGTTCACGGATCAGAAGCAATGTTATGTGTAATATTAAGGCATTCAGTAAGTCCACAGATGATAGTTTAAAGTATTATGGACAGGGAAGGCAAATTCATATCCAAACTCTGTGTATTCCTGTAAGAATAAAATGCTGCCCTGTCCAGTGTGAAAGAGACCCAGTGCAATCAAGCTGCAATCAGGTAACTCACTGATCACACTGGGGTATGATGTCCTACCAGAAACTCAGTGTTTGCTGCAGCAGACCAGGTGCTCAGTGGTGGCTTTTGTGAGTGAAAACCTGTGTTGCTGAGAACACATCTCCGTCCCTGTCAACTGAACCCAGTGGTTGATGACAGGACTGCCCTAGGCAAAGAGGCTGAGTGATGCCCACAGAAGTGAAAGTGAAGCTGCCCAGTCATGTCTGACCCTTTGTGACCCCGTGAACTGTAGCCTACCAGGCTCCTCCATCCATGAGATTTTTCAGGCAAGAAAATCGGAGTGGGTTGCCAATTCCTTCTCCACAGAATGGATCATCTATCCATCTGATTATTAGATCCTCTGCTTAGATCACCCTGTGAAACATATTGAAGTGGGACATAAATATCTTCATACTTTTTACTCATGCAGAGAACTCTACATACATGCTTCTTTAGACCTCCTTTTCACTGACTTCCCAATTATATTCTTTCCAAGTTCCTGACAGTCCTGTCAAATCATAGGCCACAGTCTATGAATCAGTAAATAGTCACAAGTCTTGTTAACTTCTCCTGCTAAGCACAGTGCGCAGCCTGGCGCGCTGCTCAGAGTCCAGGCCACGGGGAGGATTTCCCTTGACAGTGTTCGGCAGGGGTATCCCAGGGAGGGGCTGCAGGGCTCCAACCGTGCTTTAAGGTGACGTCTGCATATTGTGCAGGACCACCTGTAAACCAGGCATGGGTTTTCTCTTTCCTCAGTCAACTGATTATAAGAAATTCCTCTTGAGGGTGTAGCTGGGAACTGGAAGGGAGAAAGAAAGGTGAGATCAGTGTGGGCCTTGGGTATCTGGACCACCTCCTCATGGAACTTGCTTGTGTCCTCAAGGCTTACTTGGATCCAGTTTCCTTCACGCTCTTTCTATTATAAGATGGAATGTTGCCAAGCACACTCAACTTTATATTTTGGGTAAGACCACATCCAGTTCACAAAAAGTGGTTCACTTTGCATGGTATCTTGATGATTCATGCTAAAGGTTCAGTCTTTACTAACACCCAGTAGCTGCTCAAAAACTGTCTTCCAAAAGCAGTTATTTGCATTGAATGTCAGGGCTTTGCTCCAAAATCCTAAGGGTCTGCACTGTGATTTACCTACAGGAGCTCACACAAGGCTCCAAAGAGCACCCCTACCTGCCACTGTGGAATTGTGTGGCCTAGGAGATTGTGAGCCAGCTGCCCAGCCCACCCCTGTTCTGGGCTTCACCCAAAACTAGCAGCTCTTCAGGTCACAGGGAAAATGAGCTACAGCAGCACACTCAAGTGAAAAATGTTGTTTCCAAAACCCTAAGAGGACTACTTGGCATTGTGCCTCCATTTTATTACACAGGTGGCCCAGTGCAATGATTTTCCTTTGCCTTAGAGAGGTTATCGCAACATGTCCACACTACTGACCCATAGAAATTTCACTGAGGTGGAAGGCCTCTGAGTTTTCATTGGATTTGTTTCTCATCTTGTGACACACAAATGTCTTATAGTAAGCCTGGAGCAATTGATACATCTTGCTTATCAGTGTAATTCCATCAGTGTAATGGACCAGTGTGATACCTTGTGGAGGGAAAGGTGTTGGAGAGCCCTGCATCCTAGGCAGTGATGTAGGGATGGAGAGTGGGCATAGCCCTGAGATAGCACAGGAAACTTAATCGCTGGCCTTCACAGTTTTCTGCAAACTTCTTCTTGGTATCAAGAAGAAAGCATTTGCTAGAATAATAATTGCATACCATGTATGAGTGGACGTGGTCATTTGTTTAAGCAACCTAACCGTATCTAGAGCAGTAGCTGTAGTTGGAGCTACACCTAGTTAACTTTACAATAATAACCCCTAGTCATTCTCCAAGATCTATGTCTTCTGCGCAGGCCAGGTAGGTGAGTTGCCTGGAGATGTGGTCACTGCCACTCCTGAATCCTTCAGGTTCTTGATGGTGACACTGAAGTCTGCAAGTCCTCTAAGAGCACAGCATTGCCTTCCGTTTGCTGTGTTCTTAGACAGAGCAGTTCTAGTGGCTTCCGGTTGGCTTTTTCTACCATAATAGCCCTCACTCCACTATTCAGGGAATCAGTGTGAAGATTCCGCCAGTTGCTGATTTAATCTATTCCAATTACACATTTTTGAACTGGGAAAATAACCAAAGAATGGGATGGGGGGGGGCAGTCTTTGGTCACACTGTAAGATGAATCTGAACTAAAATTCCATTGATCTCCTGACCTTCATAAGCCCCAATCCAATGGGTAGACCAGAATAACATTTTCAGTTCCCTGGAGTTAGTATGAATTCTGAGCTAGTATCCAGCAATCCTTCAAAAGTCTGATTATTTCCTTTTCTGTGGTGCACAGTAATCCTGGTGAAAGGTCATGTCTCTCTTTGAAGGCTGGGATAAAGATTAATAGTGTCAGTTTTGGCAGTATATCAGGATTCTTCCTCAAGGTGACATGGCCTCCATTTCATTCAAGGCATTCTGGATTTGATGTTTGGAAGTTGAATGAGGCGTTGGGCCTCTTTAGAAGTGACCTAAAAGTCTTCCTCTTGTATAGATCAAGAAAGACTGATCAACCAGTTCTCTACTAGAAACATTGTGATCAAGTAGCCGACACCGTAAGTCTCTACAAGTCACAGTCTTATTACAGCTTTGCCTCCACTGTGTGTTATGGTAACCACATCCACCTCGTCTTTCACAATTAATTACTGCCCATTGGCCTTTGCCACTGTGGGTCTAATTATCCTCATTTCATTTAAGATCATTGGCAGCAGTTCCCACTATAATTTTTCACCTACAGAATTCTTCAGAAACCCAGGTAGTTCCCTCAAATATGTATTTCTCACAGTTTCATGAAAGGTGTGTCCACTGGACCCTCCTGGGGTCAGACATGATAAATCCACTCTAACATCCAGATCTTTGCACACTTCCTCTTACTGAAAGCCAAGGCAGCTCTGGCATTTCAACTATACCTAGTTTAGGAGGGACCATTTTGTCCATGTTCTAACCAACCAATCAATCAATCAATCAAATGAACTGTTAGAGCTCTTTTTTTTTTTTTTTTTTCATTTATTTTTATTAGTTGGAGGCTAATGACTTTATAATATTGTAGTGGTTTTTGCCATACATTGACATGAATCAGCCATGGATTTATGTGTGTTCTCCATCCCGATCCCCCCTCTCACCTCCCTCTCCATCCCATCCCTCTGGGTCTTCCCAGTGTACCAGCTCTTTTTAACCCTACTGATTTTACATTAAATTCATAATCTCTGGTTAGTGGACTCATATCCAGTTTTCTGTTCTTTTTACCATTTTCTTACACCCTTGTTATTTATTCACATACCTACTTCTTGGATTTACTCTGTATAAGTTGGAAAATTTATTCAGTTCTCTTGGAGTGTAGTGCATTTACTCATGATTCTGTATCTCAATATTTTGGGAACTTCCAGGACTTGAGTCTGCTTATAAGTCTACAGGCAAAGAGGAGTGAGTCCTGGGGAGAATCAGCACTGCCTTGCAAGATAAGTGCCACAGGAAGAGGATAATTACCCTTTTCAGGCAGGGGTATGTGGGCAGTCTCTACTGTCAAAGAAGATTCAGCAATATTTAGAAAAAAATAATCCAATGTCCTCAGTTTCATCTGAATTTGCCCATAGGTCTCCATGCTGATTCCTAAGATCCCATTCTTTCCCAAGTAATGCCCTCACTTCACCAATAGACACTCTGCACTTTGTGTATAGTTCAGCCACTGATAGGATGAAATTCATATATATGAATATATGTAGCAGTCTCACTTCTGTCTCTGGAAGAGATAAGGGTTTTCTTCAGGGCAGACAAAGAAAATTTAAACTCACTTACAAAGTATTTGAACTGAGAATCTGAAGTCCTGAGGCTCTGAGTGCCTCCATTTCTTTCCCCATTTGTCTACCGCAATTAGGAGCAAACTGCCAATGAATGTGGTCCACTGGAGAAGGGAACGGCAAACCACTTCAGTATTCTTGCCTTGAGAACTCCATGAACAGTATGAGAAGGCAAAATGATAGGATACTGAAAGAGGAACTCTCCAGTCAGTAGGTGCCCAATATACTACTGGAGATCAGTGGAGAAATAACTCCAGAAAGAATGAAGAGACGGAGCCGAAGCAAAAACAATACCCAGTTGTGGTTGTGACTGGTGATAGAAGCAAGGTCTGATGCTGTAAAGAGCACTATTGCATAGGAACCTGGAATGTTAGGTCCATGAATCAAGGTAAACTGGAAGTGGTCAAACAAGTGATGGCAAGAGTGAAAGTCGACATTCTAGGAATCAGCGAACTAAAATGGACTAGAATGGATGAATTTAACTCAGATGACCATTATATCTACTACTGTGGGCAGGAATCCCTTAGAGGAAATGGAGTAGCCATCACAGTCAACAAAAGAGTATGAAATGCAGTACTTGGATGCAATCTCAAAAATGACAGAATGATCTGTGATTGTTTCCAAGGCAAACCATTCAGTATAAAGGTAATCCAAGCCTATGACCCAACCAGTGATGCTGAAGAAGCTGAAGTTGAATGGCTCTATGAAGGCCTACAAGACCTATTAGAATTAACACCCAAAAAAGATGTTCTTCTCATTATAGGGGACTGGAATGCAAAAGTAGGAAGTCAAGAAACACCTGGAGTAACAGGCAAATTTGGCCTTGGAGTACGGAATGAAGCAGGACAGGTTTATAGAGTTTTGCAAAGAGAATGAACTGGTCATAGCAAACACCCTCTTCCAACAACACAAGAGAAGACTCTACACATGGACATCACCACATGGTCAACACTGAAATTAGATTGATTATATTCTTTGCAGCCAAAGATAGAGAGGCTCTATACAGTCAGCAAAAACAAGACCAAGCGCTGACTGTGGCTCAGATCCTGACCTCCTTATTGCCAAATTCAGACTTAAATTGAAGAAAGTCGGGAAAACTACTAGACCATTCAGGTATGACCTAAATCAAATCCCTTATGACTATACAGTGGAAGTGAGAAATAGATTTAAGGGACTAGATCTGATAACAGAGTGCCTGATGAACTATGGATGGAGGTTCGTGACATTTTACAGGAGACAGGGATCAAGGCCACCCCCATGGAAAAGAAATGCAAAAAGGCAAAATGGTTGTCTGAGGAGGCCTTACAAACAGCTGTGAAAAGAAGAGAAGTGAAAAGCAAAGGAGAAAATGATATTCCCATTTGAATGCAGAGTTCCAAAGAATAGCCAGGAGAGATAAGAAAGCCTTCCTCAGAGATCATTGCAAAGAAATAGAGGAAAACAACAGAATGGGGAAGACTATTCAACAAAATTAGAGATACCAAGGGAATATTTCATGCAAAGATGGGTTCAATAAAGGACAGGAATGGTATGGACCTAACAGAAGGAGAAGATATTAAGAAGAGGTGGCAAGAATACACAGAAGGACTGTACAAAAAAGACCTTCACGACCCAGATAATCATGATGGTGTGATCACTCACCTAGAGCCAGACATCCTGGAATGTGAAGTCAAGTGGGCCTTAGAAAGCATCACTACAAACAAAGCTAGGGGAGGTGATGGAATTCCAGTTGAGCTATTTCAAATCCTGAAAGATGATGCTGTGAACGTGCTGCACTCAATATGCAACCAAATTTGGAAAACTCAGCAGTGGCCGCAGGACTGGAAAAGGTCAGTTTTCATTCCAATCCCAAAGAAAGGCATTCCCAAATAATGTTCAAACTGCCACACAATTGCATTCATCTCACACGCTAGTAAAGCAATGCTCAAAATTATCCAAGCCAGGCTTAAGCAATACCTGAACTGACAACTTCCAGATGTTCAAGTTGGTTTTAGAAAAGCAGAGGAACCAGAGATCAAATTGCCAACATCCGCTGGATCAGCGAAAAAGCAAGAGAGTTCCAGAAAAACACCTATGTCTGCTCTATTGACTAGGCCAAAGCCTTCGACTGTGTGGATCACAATAAACTGTGGAAAATTCTGAAAGACATGGGAATACCAGACCATCTAACCCACCTCTTGAGAAACCTATATGCAGGTCAGGAAGCAACAGTTAGAACTGGACATGGAACAACAGACTTGTTAACAAAGAGGAAAAGGAGTATGCCAAGGCTGTATATTGTCACCCAGCTTATTTAACTTCAATGCAGAGAACATCATGAGAAACACTGGGCTGGAAGAAGCACAAGCTGGAATCAAGATTGCTGGGAGAAATATCAATAACCTCAGATATGCAGATGACACAACCCTTATGGCAGAAATTGAAGAGGAACTAAAAAGCCTCTTGATGAAAGTGAAAGAGGAGAGTGAAAAAGTTGTTTAAAGCTCAACATTCAGAAAACTAAGATCAGGGCATTTGGTCCCATCAGTTCATGGGGCATAGAGAGGGAAGCAGTGGAAGCAGTGTCAGACTTTATTTTTTTGGGCTCCAGAATCACTGCAGATGGTGATTATAGCGATGAAATTAAAAGACGCTTACTCCTTTGAAGGAAACTTATAACCAAATTAGACAGCATGTTAGAAAGCAGAGACATTACTTTGCCAACAAAGGTCAGTCTAGTCAAGGCTATGGTTTTTCCAGTGGTCATGTATGGATGTGAGAGTTGGACTATAAAGAAAGCTGAGTGCTGAAAAATCGATGCTTTTGAATTGTTGTGTTGGAGAAGACTCTTGAGAGTCCCTTGGACTGTAAGAAGTTCCAACCAGTCCATCCTAAAGGAGATCAGGCCTGGTTGTCATTGGAAAGACTGATGCTGAGGCTGAAACTCCAATACTTTGGTCACCTGTTGCAAGGAGTTGACTCATTGGAAAAGACCCTGATGCTGGGAAAGATTGAAGGCAGGAGGAGAAGGGGACGACAGAGGACGAGATGGCTGGATGGCATCACCGACTCGATGGACATGAGTTTGAGTAAACTCCGGGAGTTGGTGATGGACAGGGAGGCCTGGTGTGCTGCGATTCGTGGGGTCACAAAGAGTCAGACACGACTAAGCGACTGAACTGAACTGAACTGCTAGTCTCCTTAGTTGGATAAAAACATAGAAAAATATCCAATATATGGTTAGCCAGAAATTTGCTTCTTGTTAAGTACTTAATTAAAAGTATCCAGTGTACTAAAAATATTCTACTCAGCCCTCCCGGTGCTCCAACTCAAGGAATGCTAACTCTCTTCCACGAATCTCTTTCTTATTGTGGAGGCCCATGATGATCTGTCTGGAACCACTTGATGGTATACCTGCGATAATAATTTCTTCTCAAACTGTGATCAAAAAATTAAAACTAAGTGAGAACTAATTTGCTATAGTTTATTGACACTAGAGATTTTTAAAGGTTTTTTTTTTTGTTTTTGTTTTTGTTTTTTTTTAATTGTACTAAGCCATTCTTCCAAACAATTAGGCTCAGGATTTTGGGTCCCTACCAGATTAATTTCAAACTTAATTTGAATTGAAGTCACCTGAAATTCATTAATAAACTAGGATATTTGAAAATTTGTATCAAAATGTCACCTGAGTTCATTAATTATTAATTAAAACTTAAGCCATAAGAAGATGCTGTTGTGTCTGTGTGTCTGTGTATATTGTTTGCATTACAAAGATATCCATTTTATGGTAAAAAAAATATCCAAAAAATATCCCCCCAAAATATCCAATATGTTATTTTGCATATGTCTATTACTATATCAAGGGCTCCCCTGGTAGCTCAGCTGGTCAAGAATCTGCCTGCAATGCAGGAGCCCCTGGTTCAACTTGTGGGTCAGGAAGATCCTCTGGAGAAGGGATAGGGTACCCATCCAGTATTCTTGGGCTTCCCTGGTGGCTCAGTTGGTAAAGAATCTGCCTGCAATGTGGGAGACCCCTGGGTTTGAAAGATATCCTGGAGGATGGCATTGGAACCCACTCCAGTATTCTTGCCTAGAGAATCCCCATGGGCAGAGGAGCCTGAGAGGCTCCAGTCATCGACCATCAGTGCTCTTTTTAATAGTGGAAATGTCTTATGTTTTATGAAATAAAAGTAGAGAACCAACTCCAGAAGCCAAAAACCAATTCAGAAAAGTCATCATTAAGATTTTGTTCCTCTAGAAGCCATGCTCAGTACTATAATATGTTTCAGTCAGTGCTGTCCAGAGACACAGAAGCAATAGTACATATAATGTTTTAGATATAGATATAAACTTTTACACTCTAGTCCCCCATAATGAAAAGGACATCTTTTTGGGGGGGTGTTATTTCTAGAAGGTCTTGTAGGTCTTCATAGAACCATTCAACTTCAGCTTCTTCAGTGTCAGGAAGCATTTAACAAGAGGCTTCCTGTGTGCTGGTTTGGATCTGTCAGGAACCCTCTGGCCCTTATTAATTCCTGAATATTCAGGAATTAAGAGGAGAGGCACGCCTTTCCCGGGGCTGAGGAATCCAGGCATTTCTCATTATGGTGATAAGTACCCTCTTCCTTCTTATGAATCATAATGTAAAAGGTGATTGTTTGCAACTCTCTCTTTGATAGGGATCATCTTATGTTTTGTAAGTCTGAAATTTTGATCTTTATCTTTGCTGAGAATAACCACTTTGTAAGACAGTATATATGCACACACCATGTTGATTAAAACACCTTTGCTCCATCAGAGCTTGGGTCCCCGTGTCTGTCTTTCTGTCTTTCTGTCTTTCCCTCTCTCTCTCTCTCTCTTTCTTTCTATCTCTCTATTTCTGGCTAATTCCTTGGAGCATGGAGGCCCGCTGAGCTCACTTTCTTGCCCAGGCTTCTAAGACCCTCTCGAGAAGGCGCACTGAGCCTTCACCCACTCGAGAGGGTGCCCGGTGCCTACGAGCAGCAGAGCGAGCCCTAAGAACAGGGCTCTATTGGCTTTCCGTGTAAACCAGGGGATGTCAGCCTCTTTCTCTCTCTTACTCTCCAGACCACCAGGTTCTGGCCCATTAAAGGACCAACAAGCGCTATCAGCCTCTTTCTCTCTCTTACTTTCTTATCATCGACTCCAGACTACCAGGTTCCGGTCCATTAAAGGACCAACACTTCAGCATTACTGTTTGGGGCATAGACTTGTATTACTGTGATACTGAATGGTTTGCCTTGCAAAAGGACAGAGATCATTCAGCCATTTTTGAGATTGCATCCAAGTACTGCATTTCAGGCTCTTTTGTTGACTATGAGGGGTACTCCATTTCTTCTAAGTGGTTCTTGCCTGCAATAGTAGATATAATGGTCATCTGAGTTAAATTCACCCATTCTGGTCCATTTTACTTCATTGATTCCTAAAATGTAGATGTTCATTTTTGGCATATCCTGTTTGACCACTTCCAATTTACCCTGATTCATGTATCTAACATTCCAGGTACCTATGCAATATTGTTCTTTACAGCATCAAACTTTACTACCATCACCAGTCACATCTACAACTGGGTGTTGTTTTTGCTTTGGCTCCATCTCTTCATTCTTTCTGGAGTTATTTCTCCACCAATTTCCAGTAACATATTGGGCACCTGATGACCTGGACAATTCACCTTTGAGTATCTTGTCTTTTTGCCTTTTCATACTGTTCATGAGATTCTCAAGGAAAGAATACTGAAGTGGTTTGCCATTCCCTTCTCCATTGGGCCACGTTTTTTCAGAACTCTCCACCATGACCCATCCATCTTGGGTGGCCCAACATGGCATGGGTCAAAGCTTCTGAAGCACAAGCTGGAATTAAGATTGCTGGGGGAAATATCAACAATCTCAGATATGCAGATGATACCACCCTTATAGTGAAGAAGAAATAAGGAGGCTCTTGATGAAAGTGAGAGGAGAGTGAAAAAGTTGGCTTAAAACTCATCATTCAGAAAACTAAGACCATGGCATCTGGTCCCATCACTTCATGGCAAATAATGGGGAAACAATAGAAACAGTGAGAGACTTTATTTTTTTGGACTCCAAAATCACTGCAGATAGTGACTGTGGCCATAAAATTAAAAGACCCTTGCTCCTTGGAAGGGAAGTTATGATCAACCCAGACAGCATATTAAAAAGTAGAGACATTACTTTGCAAACAAAGGTCCTCCTGGTCAAAGTTATGAATTTTCGAGTAGTCATGTCTGGATGTGAGATCATTTGACCAGAAAGAAAGCTGAGCACCAAAAATTGATGGTTTTGAACTGTGGTATTGGAGAAGACTCTTGAGAATCCCTTGGACTGCAAGGAGATCCAACCAGTCTGTCCTAAAGGAAAGGAATCCTGAATATTCATTGGAAGGACTGAAGCTGAAACTCCAATACTTTGGCCACCTGCTGCAAAGAACTGACTCACTAGAAAAGACCATGATGCTGGGAAAGATTGAAGGTGTCCCTTCTCCTCCAGAAGGAGACAACAGAGGATGAGATGGTTGGATGGCATCACTGACTCAATGGACATGAGTTTGAGTAAGCTCTGGGAGTTGGTGATGGACAGGGAGGCCTGGTGTCTGGCAGTCTGTGGGATCACAAAGAGTCAGACATGACTGAGCAATTGAACTGAACTGATAGATATGAACATGGATACTTATGATGTATATACAGGGATTTATTTTAACAATATGGCTCAAATGATTATAGGACCTGACAAGTTCAAAATTCCTAGGGCAGAATAGGCTCAAAGTCAATTCAGTTCAGTTCAGTTCAGTCACTCAATCATGTCCAAATCTTTGTGACCCCATGGACAGCAGCACGCCAGGCTTCCCTGTCCATCACCAGCTCCTGGGGTTTACTCAAATTCATGTCCATTGAGTCAGTGATGCCATCCAACCATCTCATCCTCTGTCGTCCCATTCTCCTCTTGCCTTCAGTATTTCCCAGCATCAGGGTCTCTTCAAATGAGTCAGTTATTCACATTAGGTGGCCAAAGTATTGGAGTTTCAGCTTAAGCATCAGTCCTTCCAATGAATATTCAGGACTGATTTTCTTTAGGATGGACTGGTTAGATTTCCTTGCAGTCCAAGGGACTCTCAAGAGTCTCCAACCCCACAGTTCAAAAGCATCAATTCTTCAGTGCTCAGCTTTCTTTATACTCCAACTCTCATATCCATAGATACCTACTGGAAAAACCATAGCTTTGACTAGACAGACATTTGTTGGCAAAGTAATGTCTTTGCTTTTGAATATGCTGTCTAGATTGGTCATAACTTTTCTTCCAAGGAGCAAGTGTCTTTTATTTTCATGGCTGCAGTCACCATCTGTGGTGATTTTGGAGACCAAAAAAATAAGCTCTGTCACTGTTTCCCCATCTATTTGCCATGAAGTGATGGGACCAGATGCCATGATCTTAGTTTTCTGAATGCTGAGTTTTAAGCCAACTTTTTTACTCTCCTCTTTCACTTTCATCAAGAGGCTCTTCTTTGCTTTCTGCCATAGGAGTGGTGTCATCTACATATCTGAGGTTATTGATTCCAGCTTGTGCTTCCTCCAGTCCAGCATTTCTCATGATGTTCTCTGCGTATAAGTTAAGTAAGCAGGGTAACAATATACAGAATTGACATACTCCTTTCCCTATTTGGATCCAGTCTGTTGTTGCATGTCTGGTTCTAACTGTTGCTTCTTGACCTGCATACAGATTTCTCAGGAGGCAGGTCAGATAGTCTGGTATTCCCATCTTTTGAAGAAGTTTCCGCATTTTGTTGTGAGCCACATAGTCAAAGGCTTTGGCATGGTCAATAAAGCAGAAGTAGATGTCTTTCTGAGGCTCTCTTGCTTTTTCAATGATCCAACAGATGTTGGATCTCTAGTTCCTCTGCTTTTTCTAAATCCAGCTTGGATATCTGGAAGTTCATAGTTCACGTACTGTTGAAGTCTTGATTGGAAAATTTTGAGCATCCCTTTGCTAGCATGTGAGATGAGTGCAATTGTGTGGTATTTTGAGCATTCTTTGGCATTGCCTTTTTTGGTATTGGAGTGAGAACTTAACTTTTCCAGTCCTGTGGCCACTGCTGAATTTTCCAAATTTGCTGGCATATTGAGAGCAGCACTTTCACAGCATTATCTTTAAGATTTGAAATAACTCAATAGTATTGCTTCTTAAATCTATAGATGAACCAGTAGGTCATGAACTCAGGAAGGATTTCTGTGCTATAATTTTGAGACAGAATTCCTTATTATCTGGGGAATCTATTTTTGGTTTTAAGGTCTTCAACTGATTGAATTAAGCCCCTTATACACCACCCCCTACCCTTTCAACATTGAGGATAATATCTTGTAGTTAAAGTCTTATTTAAAATTTGTCAACATTAATCTCTCTTAAAAAAAAAAAATGTCTTTGCAGTAACATTTAGATTAGCCTTTGACCAAACAACTGGACACCACCGCTTGGCCAAGGTGATGCATGCAATTAACTGCCTTATCCCTCACAGTCCTGCTGAGCGCCATGGCCGTCTTTAGTACCCTGTGACCCCCGATGTAGGAGTGGGGACCTGAGCCTGGGAGAATTCAAGTAGACATAAATTCAATTTATGTCTTATTATCTACAATTAAAAAGTATAATGTACCCAGATTTTTTATTCTAGGAATACAGTTGGAAGTGTCAAAATTTAAGAAACAACCAGAAAGGCAAATGGCAAAATTTTATATAACTTTAAGCAGTCAAGGCAATGAAAATTACCTATAAACTAAAATCATGAAGAAAAAGCAAATAAGATGTGTTTAAGTGTTGAGAAACTTTTGTTTCTGAGAACACAAAAAGTGGCATAAAATAAAAATGGAAACAGTAAGAAGGAGATGGTGAAGATGCCTTCATTCTAATTTCAATTTTCATGAAATCTATCATAGTCGAAGTTCTTATTTTTTAAGTAACCTAATGTATCTTGAAAAGTCACTGCTCCTACCCAACTTGAGTTAATTTGAGTCTTTTGTAAAATGAGAAGCCCTATACAAGAGATTTCAATAAAATTTTTTTAGGGGAATTTTTGTTTACTCTGAAGTTTGAGGAATGAATAAGAGCAGAAAACCAGGGGCACAAGTTCAAACGCATCTGCCTGTTTTTTCCATCACAGTCTGTGCTCCAACATGTGAGGAACAGGAGAAGGAAGACACAAAAAGGAGTTCTAAGCAGAGTAAAATCCATTCTGGCAGCACTGGGAAGCCACTGGAGAAGTTTAATTCCTGGGAAAGATACAATACCCTGTCAACACTGATTACTCTTTTTTCAGTTTTACATTTAAGAATAGGTAGTGTTTGAATTTTTAAAGCAAGCATCTATTTGTTTTCAGTAAATGAGGTGAAAGTAAAAATTATTTACATATTTCTGCAGTATAAGATACAATATTGAAAAGTCAAAAAATAGTTAAAGTTATAAATATGTAAAAAGTATCCTTAGATTCATAAAGGTCTGAATGTATATCCAAACATAGCACCAGATTTTATTTACTTAAGATCTCTGGAATCACAGGGATAAACTGGGCAGACTAGAGACGCACAGAGGGCAGGAGCAGCAGGTGGTCCATGGCATCCCTGGATGGGGGGATGGGGAACGCTGTGCAAACGGCAATGTATCCAAACCTTCTGGGGTGATCTGACAACACTTAGTACCCAGTGGAGTTGGGAAATAATGAAAATGGAAAGCAAGATGATTTCCAAATTCCTACTTTAAGAAATAGAACCATATCAGTGTTCTCTGTGGGAATGTAAATCAAAACGCATTATGCATTTTGTATAGTTTAAAGGAAAATGCACCAGGAATATTTTGAACTGAAGAAATACAATTCATTTTTCAAATATTTGTAAATAAGAGCTAAGGACACTTTTGAAAGGGAAAGATCATGAGTTACACTTGTTTAGGAAATATTTGCAAAGTTTGTTTATGTGAGAACGTAGGGGGTCTCTACTGTTGTCACAGAAATGGGGGAAAGAGAGAGACAGCAAACTGAACTCCACTTACTATCTTTTCTTTTGGACATTTCTGGGCCCCTGGACACAGCCACAGAAAACAAAGGCTGCCGTGACCCCCTGTAGGAAGTGGAAGTGGGAGGGCTGCACCACTTAAGTTGGCTGAACCTCGAATTACACGGCTTTACACCAAGACCCTGAAACTGATGAGGCTGTGTATCCAGTTTGCTAGAGACTTGATTGGAAAACACTTTACTTTAAGTCATTTACATTTACCATAAATATTTAATCAAAGTTGCCAAGTGTATGTTGAAATATCAAGCAGTATTCATTTCTTAACTCAGGTGTCTAGACTAATCAAACCTTAAGAAAAAGTGCCACATTTATAATGATACCATCATTTTATTGAATCATTTCAGTTAAATTTGATTTTAGTGCAGAAATCACAACATTTGCTTTTCTCTGATAGAAATGCTGCTCAGGGCTATAATTTTCATTTGATTGAAGGACAGCCAACTTGTGGGATTTGGGGCAACATGTGAAGTTCAAAACCATGTGACTCTCATTCAGTCCCACCTTTGCGACTCTGCTTTAAAGGGAAGAAAACAAATGGAAAATGTTTTCTACACCTATCCCTTATCTTTCTTCTTTTTTTCAAGCTACACTTCTACTCTCCTGAAACAGGCAATCTTTTGCTAAAGTTTTTAAACTGCGCCAGTAATATATATTATTCCTGAAGCATCAAGAAAATGTTATTATTGGAGTTTTTATTCATATTTTGCTGACTCCTAGATTGAGAAAAACCAAGATGATATACATGGAGGCTACAGATGTTATCATTCTTAGAAAAATAGATCATGAAACTCTGTAATCTCTTATTACAACATTGTTGAAACATTATTTCTTTGGGTTCCATTAACTTTCCTAAAATGCTTTAGATACATGTATCCCAATGCCCATTGCAACAGTATTTACAATAGCCAGGACTTGAAAGCAACCTAAATGTCCAACAACAGAGGAATGGGTAAAGAAGATGTGGCACAATGGACTATCACTCAGCCATAAAAAAGAACAAAACAATTCCTTTTGCAGCAACATGAACGAACATAGAGATTGTCATACTGAGATAAGTCAGATAGAGAAAGGCCTAATAATATATCATTTATATGTGCAATCTAGAAAAAACTGGTACAAATGAACTTATTTACAAAGCAGAAATAATGTCACAGATGTAGAACACAAACTTATGCTTACCAAGAAGGAAACAGGGGTGGGAAGGGATAAACTGGGAGATAGGGATTGACAAATACAGACTACTATATATAAAATATTAATAAATAACCAATAAGGACCTACTATATAGCTCCGGGAACTCTACCCTGTAATGACCATATGGGAAAAGAATAAAAGAGAGTGTATATTGGTTCAGATGGTAAAGAATCTGTGTGCAGTGCAGGAGACCGGATTCCATCCCTGGGTCAGGAAGATCCCTTGGAGAAGGGAATGGCTACCCACTCTAGTATTTTTGCCTTGAGAATTCCATGGACAGAGGAACCTGGTGGGCTACATATAGTTCACAGGGTTGAAAAGAGTTAGAAATGTCTGAGCAACTAACACTTTTCACTTTCACATTTTCATACGTATATTATAACTGCTTTACTTTACTATATAGCAGAAACTAATACAACATTGTAAATCAACTATATTCCAATAAAATTTTTAATGTTTTAAAGAGCATATTTGATTATATTGATTATATATACTTTAGTGTATTGCCTAGCACAAAAAAATGCTATATTTGGACATTATAAAAATATACCAATCTTCAGTGCTTAACACATTGTTCTTTAATTTTTAATAAGTTGCCCTTGATAATTCTATGTTTAACTTATTGAGGAAATGCCAAAGTGTTTGGGGCAACACTTATACCATGTAAATATTTCTTCAGGGAATCATCAATGTAATGTATATGAGAGGCTTCCTATTTCAATAGAAATGTAGATTTGGGCATTCTAGGACCGACCGTAATAGTAATTATAATTATTACTATTATAATCATGTTTATGGGTAGTAAAATACATTATGATTATTCATATGCTTTGACAATCATTTATCTGAGCTTTATGACAATGCAACTTGGATATTTGATATTATGCATTTTGGGCTTACCTAGTAGCTCAGTGGTAAAGAATACACCTGCAATTCAGGAGACCTGGGTTCAATACCTGGGTTGGGAAGATCCCCTGGAGAAGAGAGTAGCTACTCACTCCGTTATTCTTGACTGGAGAATTCCATGGACAGACTAGCCTGGCAGGCTACAGTTCCATGGAGTCCCAAACTTATGTATTTTATGCAAACTTAATTAACATACATTCTTCTAAAGTGTGATCTATTTTTCCTTAATTTTAGATCACTGAAGATTAGATTTTATTTTCTTATTCATACAGTAAATCTTTTATCTATAACTTTGAAATAAAATATTAACCACAAGCCCTAGAGAGGTTTTGGAATCAAAAAGTAATTTCAGAAGAGCATAGCTGAATTTTGTCAAGAATAAATTTCTAAGATTGAAAGCATTTCATAAGATTAGATATATGCATCTCTAAATGATTTTATTAGTGACTTACTTACTAAATGGTTTGTTCCCATTAATTTTGAGGACTAAAATTTTAAGGGAATTAGGAAAAAGGCAGCAAAATCCTATTGATTCATGTCAACCAATGATATATTTAATTTCTTCTACTCCTGTTGCCTACCACCTAAGATAAGTACTTTGTCAATCTTAAGAAAGGATATTTTTCAGGAAAGAGAAAATTAGCAGATAGAGAACATTCAAGCAATAAGAAGATTATAGATAAGTTCTTTTACAACAATCTTATCTGTTTCCTAACAGGAATGAAAGACAAAATGTAAATTAAAAAAGGTAACTTTAAATGATAAAGTTTTATTCATTGAAACATTGATTTATATGGTAGATTAAATCGGGTAAGTATTATGTACAAGTTGCTAGGGATACAAAAATGACTTAAGAATGGTTCTTTGAAGAGACAGATATGTCAAAAAAACAAACAAAAAATGCATAACTGCCTTGGATTGGGGCAGGGAGGTGAGAAATACTTCTCAGCTTCTTCTCTGGGCTTCTTACTCTGTCTCCATGTCAGTTTGCTTTAGGATTCTATCCCTTGCTCTTTTCCCCTCCGGGACTATTCTGTCTCAGAAGATATTCCAACTTTAAGCTGAGAGTCTCCAAATCTACATCTCTGGCCCAGACTCTTCTGAGGACCAGACTGTTCATATCTACTACTGCAAAGTGAATGTTCTAGGACATTTTATGAGCATTATGTGGAAAATGGAACTCGTCATCCCTAATCCTTCCTCTCAGATCTATGTCATCTGTGATTTCAATGATTCATTCATTCTTTATATTTATATAGTGAACTCTATTTTAAGTCAAATTCAGAATAAGCTGTTAGAAATAAAAGCTTAACATGACAGACTGCATGTATGGAGCTTATAAATTTATTACACTCATTAACACACATATCAAGATTGCCAGTCACTATTCTAAGTGATTTGAATTAAAGAGAGCTTTAATAAAGCCTTAGCCAAGCCAAAAAATAATAGTCCAGGTTCTTAAGCAAGTATATTACTGGGGAGTAGCTTTAACAGAAAGTGAGAGAAGCACTCTTTATGAAGCCACAGTCAGCTTGAGTCCTAAAGGATAAAGAGGGTTTGGGTGGTGGAGAACGAGTCACAGAACATTATGGGGAGAAAAGGTGGTTGAAGAGGTCAGCAAAACATCTTAGAAACTTGCAATCATAAAACGTTTACAAAAATCCACCGTTTTCCAATTCATTAAGAAATTTCAAAGAATCAATGTAATAGAACTCGCAGACTCTGACCATTGCATTTAATTTGGAAATCTGTAGTGACAAATAAAAACACAATCATAAAGATGACAGATGAACCTAGACCACATAGATGCTTATCTCTTTCTCTTTTTGGTAGCTCAACAGAGAACTGACTTGAATATCTAGATTAACTCAATAGAACCAGCTATTTCCAGTCCTGAGAACCAATGGCTTCATTTTTCCACCAAGGTCACACTGAACAGAAAGGTTTACTGTTTCAGCTGTGTGGATATCCCAGCCAGTCCTTCATTCCCATACAGATGTGGAATCACAGGGCCAAGTTCTACCCCAGAACTCCTTTCCATGTGTGCTCAGGCCCTCTCCCCTGTCCTGACCTTACCCTCAAGGTACTTTATTCAGGTTGGTGAGGGGAAGGGGTGATGTTTCCCACTGTCTCCTCTGCCTGTACATTGGACAGGGAATCTTACTTTACATTTATTCTGCATGACTTTAATGATGTGTGCCTGGACCCATTTGGCACAGAATCATAGTAACAAAAGTTCAAATTTAAGGTCTTATATGTAGTGTTTTATTTTATTTCTTAATTTATTAATTTTTACTGAAGGATAATTGCTTTACAGAATTTTGTTTTCTGTCAAACCTCAACAGGAATCAGCCATAGGTATACATATATTCCCTCCCTTTTGAAACTTCCTCCCATCTCCCTCCCCATCCCACCCCTCTAGATTGATACAGAGCTCCTGTTAGAGTTTCCTGAGCCATACAGCAAATTCCCATTGGCTACATATTTTACGTATGCTAATGTAAGTTTCCATGTTACTCTTTCCATATATCTCAACCTCTTCTCCCCTCTCCCCATGTCTATAAATCTATTCTCTGTGTCTGTTTCTCCAATGTTGCCCTGTAAATAAATTCTTCAGTACCATTTTTCTACATTCTGTATATATGCGTTAGGATATGGTATTTATCTTTCTTTTTCTGATTTACTCCACTCTGTATAATAGGTTCTAGGTTCATCCACCTCATTAGAACTGACTCAAATATGTTCTTTTTTATGGATGAGTAATATTTCATAGTGTATACATACCACAGATTCTTTATCCAGTCATCTGGACATCTAGGTTGCTCCAAAGTTCTAGCTATGGTAAATAGTGCTGCAATGAACAATGGAATACATGTGTGTTTTTCAATTTTGGTTTCCTCCGGGTATATGCCTAGGAGTAGGATTGCTGGGTCATATGGTGATTTCATTCCTAGTTTTTTTAAGGAATCTCCATACCATCTTCCATAGTGGCTGTATCAATTTACTTTCCCATCAACAGTGCAAGAGTGTTCCCTTTTCTCCACACCGTCTACAGTACTTATTGTTTGTAGACTTTTTGATGATAGCCATTGTGACCATGTGAAGTGATATCTCATTGCAGTTTTTATTTGTATTTTTCTAATAATGACCTATGTTGAGCAATTTTTCATGTGTTTGTTAGTCATCTGTATGTCTTCTTTGGAGAAATGTCTGTTTAGGTCTTTTGCCCACTTTTTGATTGTGTTGTCTGTTTTTCTGATATTGAGTTGTATGAGCTGCTTGTATATTTTGGAAATTAATGCTTTGTCAGTTGTTTCATTTGCTATTATTCTTTCTCATTCTGAGGGTTACCTTTTCACCTTGCTTAGTTTTCTTTGTTGTGCAAAAGCTTTTAAGTTTAATCAGGTCCCACTTGTTTACTTTTGTTTTTATTTGTGTTACTCTAGGAGATGGGTCATAGAGTATCTTGCTTTGATTTATGTCATGGACTCTTCTGCCTATGTTTTCCTCTAATAGTTTTACACTTTCTGGTCTTACATTTAGGTCTTTAATCCATTTTGAGTTTATCTTTGTGTATGGTGTTAGGAAGTGTTCTAATTTCATTCTTTTACATGTAGCTGTCCAGTTTTCCAAGCACCATTTATTGAAGAGGCTGTCTTTGCCCCATTGTATATTCTTGCCTCCTTAGTCAAAAATAAGTTACCCATAGGTGCATGGGTTTATTTCTGGGCTTTCTATCTGGTTCCATTGGTCTATATTTCTGTTTTTTGTGTGTGTGTGTGTGTGCCAGTACCATATTGTATTGATGACTGTTGCTTTGTAGTATGATCTGAAGTCAGGAGGTTGATTCCTTGAGCTCCATTCTTCTTCCTCAAGACTGCTTTGGCTATTCGGGGTCTTTTGTGTTTCAATATGAATTGTAAAATTTTTTGTCCTAGGTCTTTGAAAAATGTCATTGGTATTTTGATAGGAATCACATTGAATCTGTAGATTGCATTCAGTAGTATAATCATTTTCACAATATTGATTCTTTCTACCCAGGAACATGGAATATCTCTCCATCTGTTTTTGTCATCTTTGATTTCTTTCAATAGTGTTTTATAATTTTCTGTGCACACAGTTCTTTTGTCTCCTTAGGTAAGTTTACTCCTAGATATTTAATTCTTTTTGCTGCAATGGTGAATGGGATCGATCCTTTAATTTCTCTTTCTGATTTTTCATTGTTAACATATAGAAATGCAAATGATTTTTATGTATTGGTTTTGTATGCTGCAACTTTGCTAAATTCACTGATTAGTTCTAGTAATTTTCTGCTACTATCTTTAGAGTTTTCTATGTACAGTAGTATCATGTCATCTGCAAACAGAGAGAGTTTTGTTGCTTCTTTTTTGATCTAGATTCCTTTTATTTCCTTTTCTTCTCTGATTGTTATAGCTAGGACTTCCAGAGCTATGTTGAATAATAGTGGTGAAAGTGAACACCCTTGCCTTGTTCCTGACCTTAGGGGGAATGCTTTCAGTTTTTCACTATTGAGAACAATGTTTTCTGTAGGTTTATCATATATGGCCTTTACTATGTTGAGGTCGGTTCCTTCTATGCCCATTTTTTGAAGAGTTTTAATTATAAATGACTGCTGAAATTTGTCAAAGGTTTTTACTGCATCTATTGGGATTATCATATGGTTTTTACATTTTCATTTGTTAATATGGTGTATCACATTGATTGGCTTGCATATATTGAAGAATCCTTGTATCCCTGGAATAAATCCAACTTGATCATGGTGTATGAACTTTTTGATGTATTGCTGAATTCTGTTTGCTAAATTTTTGTTGAGGATTTTTGCATCTATGTTCATCATTGATACTGGCCTGTAGTTTTCCTTTTTTGTGTGTTGTCTTTCTCTGGTTTTGATATCAGAGTGATGGTGCCCTCGTAGAATGTTTTTGGAAGTGTTCCATCCTCTGCAAGTTTTTGAAAGAATTTTAGAAGGATAGGCATTAGCTCTTCTCTAAATGTTTGATAGAATTCTTCTGTGAAGCCATCTGGTACTGGGCTTTTGCTTTTTGGGAGATTTTTGATCACAGCTTCAATTTCAGTGCTTGTAATTGGGTTGTTCATAATTTCTAATTCTTCCTGGTTCAGTCTTGGAAGATTGAACTTTTCTAAGAATTGGTCCATTTCTTCCATGTTATCCATTTCCTTGCCATACCATTGTTCATAATAGTCTCTTATAATCCTTTATATTTCTGCATTGTCTGTTGTAACCTCTCCTTTTACATTTCTGATTTTGTTAATATGACTCTTCTCACTTTTTTTCTTGATGAGTATGGCTAAAAGTTTGTCAATTTTGTTTATCTTCTCAATGAACCATGAACCAGTTTTTAGTTTTATTAAACTTTACTATTGTTTCTTTCATTTTCATTTCTTTCTGCTCAGATCTTTATGATTTCTTTCCTTCTACTATTTTCTTCTTCTTTTTCTTTAACCAGTTGTTTTAGGTGTAAAGTTAGCTTGTCTATTCAATGCTTTCTTTATTTCTTGAGGTACAATTGTATTATTATAAACTTCCCTCTTAGAACTGCTTTTGCTGCATCCCATAGGTTTTGATTTGTCATGTTTGCATTGTCATTTGTTTCTAGAAATATTTTGATTGCCCTTTTGATTTCTTCAGTAACCTGTTGTTATTTACAAACATGTTTAATCTCCATGTGTTTCTGTTTCTTAAAGTTATTTCTTATAATTGATATCTAGTCTCATAGTGTTGTGGTCAGAGAAGATGCTTGATACTATTTCAATTTCCTTAAATTTACTGAGGTTTGATTTACTTGGTTTAAAACTGACAGATTTACTTGGGTTTGTGACCCAAAATGTGGTCTATCCTGGAGAATGTTCCATGTGCACTTGAAAGGAAGCTGTATTCTTCTGCAGTTGGATGGAATGTCCTGAAAATATCAATGAGATCTACCTCATCTAATGTATCATTTAAGAGTTGCATTTCCAGTGTTAGCTAAGATGATGGAGGAATCGAACGGGGAGACCACTTTCTCCCCTACAAATTCATTGAAAGAACATTTGAATGCTGAGCAAACTTCACAAAACAACTTCTGACAGTTAGCAGAAGACATCAGACACCCAGAAAAGCAGCCCATCATCTTTGAAAGGAAGTAGAACAAAATATAAAAGATAAAAAGAGAGACAAAAGAGCTAGGGATGGAGACCCATCCTGGGAAGGGAGTCATAATAGAGGAAGTTTCCAAACACCAGGAAACTCTCTCACTGGCGGGTCTGGGGGAAGTTTTCTAATCTCAGAGGGCAACCTAACTGGGAGGAAAAATAAATAAAACCCACAGATACATGCCTAAAAGCAACTCCCAGCAGAAAAGTACCCCAGACACCCGCATCTGCTAACAGCAAGTGGGGGTGGAACGGAGAGGAGTGGGCAGCATTGCTTCGGCAAGGACTGGGCCTGAATGCCCTGAGGGCAATCAGAGGGAGCTAACTTAACTAAACTTAAACTGTAGGAAAGCAAGAGAGAGAGAGAAAATTAACCGACCTGAACACACTGTGGGCCTGTTCGCAGAACAAAGGAAGAACTGAGCGATCCAAGAGAAGAGCTAGCTGGCTGCGGACCGGCCCATCCCCTGCCAGAGGCAGGAGGCAGTGAGGAGGGGAAAGGGGTAAACTCGGCCCTACAGATGGCAGCCCTACCAAACTGCAAAGAGGCTTCCAGTTTGTAACCAAAGACTTCCTGAGATTCTGGATGGTTGACATCCCCTGGGAGGGTCGCGGCTAGAGACCAGCTCCCCAGAACAGACACAAGGCGCACCCGACTGGCATGAGCGGAAACTGAGGCTGGGACCTCAGAGGGGATAAGGTGCGCCGCACCCGGGGAGAGTGCACCCGTCAAGCTCCTGGCTGCCTGAGCTGCGCGGGCCTGGGAAGGCACAAAATGCAGGTCCAACTGAGTCCGCGCTTTTGTGGAGTACCCGAAAACTGGAACCGCACGCAACACAGGGCCCGCTCCATATAGAGCAGCCTGGAGCCTGAACAGTGTAGACGGGGAAAGCACACACCGTGAGCGGGGGCAAACCCAGTGCGTCTGGAGGAGTGCGAGTGCTCCCCACACAGGTTAGTGGTGTTTGTCTGCAGCGCCCCTCCCTCCCCACAACACGACTGAAAAAGCGACCTAAATAAGAGACCACCTCCTCCTGCATGTCTCAGGGCGGAAATTAGACACTGAAGAGACCAGCAAAGAGAAGCCAAATAAACAAAGGGAACCACTTCAGAAGTGACCGGTGCAACAGATTAAATTTAAATTTAATTAAAATTAAAATAACACCGACTACACTGTAAGGGGCCTATAAATATCGAGAAGTGTAAGCTGGAACAAAGAGCTATCTGAAATTGAACAAAACCCACACTGACCACAACAGCTCCAGAGAAATTCCTAGATATATTTTCACTATTTTTGTTGTTCTTGTTTGTTTGTTTTTTAATTAAAAAACTTTTCTTTCTTTTCCTTTTTTAATTTTTTCTCTTTTATTTTCTTTTAAAATTCCCTATTACTCCTCAACTCTCATTTTCATATATTTGTACTATTTTTTAATTAAATTTTTTTTATTTTTTATTTTTTCCCTTATTTTATTTTACAGTCCTCTATTACTCCTTAATTTTCATTCACATTTCACTATAATCTTGCAAAAAAAAAAAAAGGGGGTGGGGGGGCCCTGTTTTTAAACTGAACTTCATATATATTTCTTAAAATTTTTTGTGTTTTTGTTTTTAATATTGTATTTTTAAGAGTCTAACCTCTACTCTAGATTTTTAATCTTTGTTTTTCAGTATTTGATATCAATTTTGGACATTTAAGAATCCAATATTCAGTACCCATTTTTACTCAGGACTGTGTTGATCACTCTCTCCCCCTTTGACTCCCCGTTTTCTCCCTCAGATCACCTCTATTTCCTCCCTCCCCCTTCTCTTCCCAATCCAATTCTGTGAATCTCTGTGGGTGTCTGGGCTACGGAGAACACTTAGGGAACAGAGTACAGCCTAGATCTGTCTCTCTCCTCTTGAGTCCCCCTTTTTCTCCTCCTGCTCATCTCTATCTCCCTCCTCCCTCTCCTTCTTCATGTAACTCTGTGAACCTCTCTGGGTATCCCTCACTGTGGAGAATCCTTTCACCATTAACCTAGAAGTTTTATTATCAGTGTTGTATAGTTGGAGAAGTCTTGAGACTACTGGAAGAATAAGACTGAAATCCAGAGGCAGGAGACTTAAGCCCAAAACCTGAGAACACCAGAAAACTCCTGACTAAAGGGAACATTAAGTAATAAGAGATCATCCAAAAGCCTCCATACCTACACTGAAACCAACCTCCACCCAAGAGCCAATAAGTTCCAGAGCAAGACATACCACATAAATTCTCCAGCAACGCAGGAAAATAGCCCTGAGCATCAACATACAGGCTGACCAAAGTCATACCTAACACATAGACCCATCTCAAAACTCACTACTGGACACTCCATTGCACTCCAGAGAGAAGAAATCCAGCTCCACCCACCAGAACACTGACGCAAGCTTCCCTAACCAAGAAACCTTGACAAGCCAATCGTCCAACCCCACCCACTGGGAGAAACCTCCACAATAAAAAGGAACCACAGAACACCAGAATACAGAAAGGCCACTCCAAACACAGCAATCTAAACAAGATGAAAAGGCAGAAAAATACCCAACAGGTAAAGGAACATGAAAAATGCCAACAAAGTCAAACAAAAGAGGAGAAGATAGGGAATCTACCTGAAAAAGAATTTAGAATAATGATAATAAAAATGATCCAAAATCTTGAAAACAAAATGTAGTTACAGATAAATAGCCTGGAGACGAAGATTGAAAAAGATGCAAGAAATGTTTAATAAGGACCTAGAAGAAATTAAAAAAGAGTCAATTAAAAAGGAATAATGCAATAAATGAGATCAAAAACACTCTGGAGGGAAACAACAGTAGAATAATGGAGGAAGAAAATAGGATAAGTCAGTTAGAAGATAAAATGGTGGAAATAAATGAAGCAGAGAGGAAAAAAGAAAAAAGAATCAAAAGAAATGAGGACAACCTCAGGGACCTCTGGGACAATGTGAAATAGCCCAACATTTGAATCATAGGAGTCCCAGAAGAAGAAGATAAAAAGAAAGGCCATGAGAAAATACTCGAGGAGATAATAGCTGAAAACTTCCCTAAAATGGGGAAGGAAATAGTTACACAGGTCCAAGAAACCCAGAGAGTCCCAAACAGGATAAACTCAAGTGGAAACACCCCAAGACACATATTAATCAAATTAACAAAGATCAAACACAAAGAACAAGTCTTAAAAGCAGCAAGGGAGAAACAACAAATAACACACAAAGGGATTCTCACAAGGATAACAGCTGATCTATCAATAGAAACCCTTCAGGCCAGAAGGGAATGGCAGGACATACTGAAAGTAATGAAAGAGGATAACGTACAACCTAGATAACTGTACCCAAAAAGGATCTCTTTCACATATGAAGGAGAATTCAAAAGCTTTACAGATAAGCAAAAGCTGAGAGAATTCAGCACCACCAAACCAGCTCTTCAACAAATGCTAAAGGATCTTCCTCTAGACAGGAAACACAGAAAAGTTGTATAAACGTGAACCCAAAACAACAAAGTAAATGGCAACGGGTCCATACCTATCAATAATTACCTTAAAGGTGAATGGGTTGAATGCCCCAACCAAAAGACAAAGACTGGCTGAATGGATATAAAAACAAGACCTCTATATATGCTGTCTACAAGAGACCCACCTCAAAACAAGGGACACATACAGGCTGAAAGTGAAGGGCTGGAAAAAAATATTTCACGCAAATGGAGACCAAAAGAAAGCAGGAGTCGCAATACTCATATCAGATAAAATAGACTTTGAAACAAAGGCTTGAAAAGAGACAAAGAAGGACATTACATAATGATCAAAGGATCAATCCAAGAAGAAGATATAACAATTATAAATATATATGCTCCCAACATAGGAGCACTGCAATATGTAAGACAAATGCTGAGTATAAAAGGGGAAATTAACAGTAACACAATAATAGTGGGAGACTTTAATACCGCACTCACACCTATGGATAGCTCAACTAGACAGAAAATTAACGAGGAATGACAAACTTTAAATGACACAATGAACCAGCTAGACCTAATTGATATCTATGGGACATCTCACCCCAAAACAATCAATTTCACCTTTTTCTCAAGTGCACACGGAACCTTCTCCAGAATAGATCACATCCTGGGCCATAAATCTAGCTGTGGAAAATTCAAAAAAATTGAAATCATTCCAGTCATCTTTTCTGACCACAGTGCAGTAAGATTAGATCTCAATTACAGGGAAAAAAAATATTAAAAATTCAAACATATGTAGGCTAAAAAACATGCTTCTGAATAACCAACAAATCATAGAAGAAATCAAAAAAGACATCAAAATATGCATAGAAATGAATGAAAATGAATACACAACAACCAAAACTTATGGGACACTGTAAAAGCAGTGCTAAGGGGAAGGTTCATAGCAATACAGCTTACCTCAAGAAACAAGAAAAAAGTCAAATAAATAACCTAACTCTACACCTCAAGCAACAAGAGAAGGAAGAAATGAAGAACCCCAGAGTTAGCAGAAGGAAAGAAATCTTAAAAATTGGGCAGAAATACGTGCAAAAGAAACAAAAGAGACCATAGCAAAAATCAACAAGCTAAAAGCTGGTTTTTTGAAAAAAATAAAAAAATTGACAAACCATTAGCCAGACTCATTAAGAAACAAAGGGAGAAGAACCAAATCAACAAAATTAGAAATGAAAATGGAGAGATCACAACAGACAATGGTGAAATACAAAGGATCATAAGAGACTACTACTAGCAGCTCTATGCCAATGAAATGGACAACTTGGAAGAAATGGATGCATTCTTAGAAAAGTATAACTTTCCAAAACTGAACCAGGAAGAAATAGAAGATCTTAACAGAGGCATCACAAGCAAGGAAATCAAAACTGTAATCAGAAATCTTCCAGTAAACAAAAGCCCAGGAGCAGATGGCTTCACAGCTGAATTCTACCAAAAATTTAGAGAAGAGCTAACACCCATCTTACTCAAACTCTTCCAGAAAATTGCAGAAGAAGGTAAACTTCCAAACTCATTCTATGAGGCCACCATCACCCTAATTCCAAAACTGGACAAAGATGCCACACAAAAAGAAAACTACAGGCCAATATCACTGATGCACATAGATGCAAACATCCTTAACAAAATTCTAGCAAACAGAATCCAACAACATCAAAAAGATCATACATTATGACCAAGTGGGATTTATCCCAGGAATGCAAGGATTCTTTAATCAATCAATGTAATACACCACAAATCAATCAATGTAATACACCACATTAACAAATTGAAAGATAAAAACCATATGATTATCTCAATAGATGCAGAAAAAGCCATTGACAAAATTCAACAACCATTTATGATTAAAACTCTCCAGAAAGCAGGAATAGGAGGGACATACCTCAACATAATAAAAGCTGTATATGACAAACCCACAGCAAACATTATCCTCAATGGTGAAAAATTGGAAGCATTTCCCCTAAAGTCAGGAACTTGACAAGGGTGCCCACTCTCACCACTACTATTCAACATAGGTTTGGAAGTGTTGGCCACAGCAATCAGAATAGAAAAATAAATAAAAGGAATCCAGATATGAAAAGAAGAAGTGAAACTCTCACTGTTTGCAGATGACATGATCCTCTACATAGAAAACCCTAAAGACTCGACCAGAAAATTACTAGAGCTAATCAATGAAAATAGTAAAGTTGCAGGATAAAATTAACACACAGAAATCCCTTGCATTCTTATACACTAACAATGAGAAAACAGAAAGAGAAATTAAGGAAACAATACCATTCACCATTGCAACAAAAAGAATAAAATTCCTAGGAGTATATCTACCTAACGAAACAAAATACCTATACATAGAAAACTATAACACTGATGAAAGAAATCAAAGAGGACACAAACAGATGGAGAAATATACCCTGTTCATGGATTGGAAGAATCAATATTGTCAAAATGACTGTATTACCCAGAGGAATTTATAGATTCAATTCAATCCCTATCATGCTACGAATGGTATTTTTCACAGAACTAGAACAAATAATTTCATAATTTGTATGGAAATACCAAAAAAAAAAAAACCTCAAATAGCCAAAGCAATCTTGAGAAAGAAGAATGGAACTGGAGGAATCAACCTGCCTGACTTCAGACTATACTACAAAGCCACAGTCATGAAGACAGTTTGGTACTGGCACAAAGACAGAAATATAGATCAATGGAACAAAATAGAAAGCCCAGAGATAAATTCACATACCTATGGACACCTTATCTTCAACAAAAGAGGCAAGAATATACAATGGAAAAAAGACAACCTCTTTAACAAGTGGTGCTGGGAAAACTGGTCAACCACTTGTAAAAGAATGAAACTAGAACACTTTCTAACACCATACACAAAAATAAACTCAAAATGGATTAAAGATCTAAATGTAAGACCAGAAACTATAAAACTCCTAGAGGAGAACATAGACAAAACACTCTCCGACATAAATCACAGCAGGATCCTCTATGACCCACCTCCCAGAATATTGGAAATAAAAGCAAAAATAAACAAATGGGACCTAATTAAACTTAAATGTTTTGCACAACAAAGGAAACAATAAGGTGAAAATGCAGCCTTCAGAATGGGAGAAAATAATAGCAAATGAAGAAAGAGACAAAGGATTAATCTCAAAGATACACAAGCAACTCTTGCAGCTCAATTCCAGAAAAATAAATGACCCAATCAAAAAATGGGCCAAAGAACTAAACATACATTTCTCCAAAGAAGACATACAGATGGCTAACAAACACATGAAAAGATGCTCAACATCACTCATTATCAGAGAAATGCAAATCAAAACCACCATGAGGTACCATTACACGTCAGTCAGGATGGCTGCTATCCAAAAGTCTACAAGCAATAAATGCTGGAGAGCTTGTGGAGAAAAGGGAACCCTCTTACACTCTTGGTAGGAATGCAAACTATACAGCCGCTATGGAGAACAGTGTGGAGATTTCTTAAAAAACTGGAAATAGAACTGCCATATGACCCAGAAATCCCACTTCTGGGCATACACACCGAGGAAACCAGATCAGAAAGAGACACATGCACCCCAGTGTTCATCACAGCACTGTTTATAATAGCCAGGACATGGAAGCAACCTAGATGCCCATCAGCAGACGAATGGATAAGGAAGCTGTGGTACATATACACCATGGAATATTACTCAACCATTAAAAAGAATTCATTTGAATCAGTCCAAATGAGATGGATGAAACTGGAGCCCATTATACAGAGTGATAAACACCATTACAGTATAGTAACATATATATATGGAATTTAGAAAGATGGTAACGATAACCCTATATGCAAAACAAAAAAAGAGACACAGATGTACAGAACTTGTCTATGGCCATACCACCCTGAACGTGCCCGATCTCGTCTGATCTTGGAAGCTAAGCAGGGTTGGGCCTGGTTAATACTTTGATGGGAGAACAGACTTTTGGACTCTATGGGAGAAGGCGAGGGTGGGATGTTTTGAGAGAACAACATCAAAACATGTATATTATCAAGGGTGAAACAGATCACCAGCCCAGGTTGGATGCATGAGACAAGTGCTCAGGTTTGGTTCAGTGGGAAGACCCAGAGGGATGGGATGGGGAGAGAGTTGGGAGGGGGAATGGGATGGGGAACGCATGTAAATCCATGGCTGATTCATGTCAATGTATGGCAAAAAAACAGTACAATATTGTAAACTAATTAGCCTCCAACTAATAAAAATAAATGGAAAAAAATAAAAAAATAAATAAAAAATAAAAAGCTGAGAACCAAACAAACAAACAAAAAAAGAGTTGCATTTCCTTATTAATTTTCTGTTTTGATGATCTGTCCATTGGTGTGAGTGGGGTGTTAAAGTCTCCTCCTATTATTGTGCTACTGTCAATTTCTCCTCTTATTTCTGTTACTTTTCGTCTTATGAATTGATGTGCTCCTATGTTGGGTGCATAGATATTTACAATTGTTATGTCTTCCTCTTGGATTGATCCCTTGATCATTTTGTAGTGTCCTTACTTATCTCTTGTAATCTTCTTTATGTTAAAGTCTATTTTGTCTGATATGAGGATTACTACTCCAACTTTCTTTTGCTTCCATTTTAATGGAATATATTCTTCCATCCCTTCACTTTCAGTCTATATATATCTTTAGGTCTTAAATGGATTTCTTGTAGACAGCATATATATGGGTCTTGTTTTTTATACCTATTCAGCCAGTCTCTGTCTTTTGGTTGGAGCATTAAACCATTCACATATAAAGTAACTATTGATATATACATTCCTATTGCCATCTTCTTAATTTTGGGGGGTTGATTTGGTTGGTCTTTCCTCTTCTCTTGTAATTCTTGACCATATAAGCTCCTCCAACATTTGTTGTAAAGCTGGTTTGGTGGTCCTGAACTCTCTTCCTTTTGCTTGTCTGAAAAGCTTTTTATTTCTCCATCAATTTTGAATGAGTTTGTTGCAGGTCACAGTAATCTTGGTTGCAGATTTTTCCCTTTGAGTACTTTAAATATATTCTGCCATTCCCCTCTGGCCTGCAGAGCTTCTGCTGAAAGATCAGCTGTTAAACGTATGGGATTTCCCTTGTAATGCTACTTGTTGCTTTTCCCTTGCTGCTTTTAATATTCTTTCTTTTGTATTTAGTTTTTGTTAGTTTGATTAGTATGTGTCCTGGCATGTTTCTCCTTGGGTTTATCCTGTATGGGACTCTGTGCCCTTTGGACTTGATTGACTATTTCCTTTTCCATGTTGGGGAAATTTTCAACTATAATCTCTTAAAATTTTTTCTCATACCCTTTTTTTTTTCACTTCTTCTTCTGGGACCCCTGTAATTTGAATATTGGTGCATTTGATATTGTCTCAAAGGTCTCTGAGGCTATCTCCAGTTCTTTTCATTCTTTTTACTTTATTCTGCTCTTCAGAATCTATTTCTGCCATTTATCCTCCTGCTTACTGATTCATTCTTCTGCTTCAGATATTCTGTTATTGATTCCTTCTAATGTATTTTTGATTTCAGTAATTGTGTTGTTTCTCTCTGTATGTTAATTATTTAATTCTTCTTGGTCTTTTTAAACTTACTCTTGCATTTTCTCCATTTTGTTTTCAAGGTTTTTGATCATCTTTACTATCATTATTCTGAATTCTTTTTCAGGTAGTTTGCCTATTTCCTCTTCATTTATTTGGACTTCCATGTTTCTAGTTTGTTCCTTGTTTGTGTAGTATTTCTCTGCCTTTTCTTTTTTTTTTTTTTTAACTTATTGTGTTTGAAGTCTCCTTTTCCCAGGCTTCAAGATTGAATTATTTCTTCCTTTTGGTTTCTGCCCTCCTAACATTGGTCCAGTGGTTTGTGTCAGCTTCATAAAGGGTGAGTTTTGTGCTGAAGTTTCTTGTTTGTTTGTTTTTCCTCTGATGGGCAAGGCTAAGTGAGGTGGTAATCCTATCTGATGATGATTGGATTTATATTTGTTTTGTTTGTTGTTTAGATTAGGCGTCCTGCACATGGTGCTACTAGTGGTTGAGTGACGCTGTGTCCTGTATTCAAGTGATTTCCTTTGTGTGAGTTCTCAGTATTTGATACTCCCTGGGGTTAGTTCTCTGGGAGTCTAGGGTCTTGGAGTCAGTGCTCCCACTCCAAAGGCTCAGGGCTTGACCGCTAAATTCTCAGTTTATGTGGAGTCAAAATCCCTGAATACATCCTAAAGTATCTGAGAATCCTTCAGCAGCAATACTGTTTTCTCCAGGTTGATCCAGGAACTTGCAGCTAAGCATCTAAGGATCCAGGAACCCAGTCCAGATGTTAGCCTGCAGCAGCTCGCGAGGGATGCATTTACTCTCTCATTGCAGAGCATCTGACTCAGAGTGCAGCCAGCATTCCCCAGTGCAACTAGCTACCACGATGCTCCCGCAGCCACCCCATCGATGCTGCTGCTGGCTCCAGGCACGAAGCAAGTATTTTTAATTTTGGAAAAGTTTTAGTCATCATTCTCAGATTTATTTGTTTTGGTATCTTGGTATCATTTACACTTTTCTCTGTTTTTGGCTTTCTTATTAAAGTGCTGTTGACATTATACTTCTATATTCTTTAAATTTTCTCTCCTTTCCAACTTTTTATTGTGTCCTAATATCTTGAAGTAAATCTTTAATATGCCTGTCAAGATTCAAGCATTTACTAATGGCCTAATACTTTCTGTCTCATTAAATTTTGTTATATATTTCTTTTGTTTCATTAATTGTAGACTAATAATAATTGTAATAAAAACTGAGAAGAGCATTTTAACTTGTACTACCTTACAGATATGGGATTTTTTTAAATATTAAAAATTAATAAGTTTCAGAATGCTATATAAAGACTGATATGAGATTTTCAAAATAAAATTACATTTCATGAAAATAAAATTTTATGAAGAAAATAAAAGAGAAATATGGGTTCAAGTAGAAGTGTCATTTGTTGTGTGTTTAGCCACTCAGTCATGTCCAACTCTTTGTGAGCCTTTGGACTGTAGCCCACCAGGCTCTTCTGTCACTAGGATTTTTCAGGCAAGAACACTGGAGTGGGTTGCTGTTTTCCTGCTCCAGGGGATCTTCCCAATCCAGGGATTGAACCTTTGACTCTTGAGTCTCCTGACTGCAGGCAGATTATTTACCCACCAAGCCAACAGGGAAGCCCAACTAGAAGGAATGATGTGATTTCTATTGATGACTGAAGAGCAAATTTTTAATAAAAGATGCAAGGTATCAGTGTTATAATATTTAGGTAACACAATACATTTAAAAGACAAGTGAAAAAAAATTTATTCTAAATGAGAATATGCTGGGAATTACATCTTTTGTAGCTAAACTTATTAAACTTATGATGATAAGTCTAGATGCCAATTTAGTGTGGAAATATAAAAATGCATATATATATATATATTTAGAATTTTAAAATAATTATTGATTTATTTGGTGGCACTAGGTCTTCATTGCTGCCTTCAGGCTTTCTCTAGTTGTAGCAATTGGAGCCCTACTCTCTAGCTGTGGTGCATGATCTTCTCTTGTTGCAGAGTACAGGCTCTAGGCACACAGGCTTCTATAGCTGTAACATGCAAGCTCAGAAGTTGCAGCTCAAAAGCTCTTGAGTACAGGCTCAGTAGTTGTGGCACATGAGGTTAGTTGTTTCACAAATGTGGAATCCTCCTGGACCAGGGATCAAACCGGAGTCCCCTGCATTGGCAGGTGGATTCTTATCCTCTGTACCACCAGGGAAGTCCTTAGCTTGTTTTTGTTTTCTTTCTTTTTTTTTTTTAATAAGTGATTGCAGCAAGCAGATAAAGTGCTAGATTCCTAACTATCGCAATGAAACAAAACATTTAAGGATTGGAAAGGAAGAAATATAAAAGTCATATTTCACAGATGAAATAATTGTATAAATAGAAAACAAACAAACAAAAAACTTATTGACTGGATTGAGTCTTAATAAATGAGTTTAACAAACTTATAGAGTTAAAGGTCAACATACACAAAGTAACTTATTTATATACCCTGAAACAAATGGAAAATCAAATTTAAAATGATACTGTTTGCTATAACATTATGAAATCAAATACCTAAGGATAATTTAATGACAGATTTATAAGACCTCTAAGCATAAAGCTCTAAAATACTATTAAGAGAATTTTTATAAGTGTTAAGTTAGTGGAGGGATATATCATGTTAACATTTGGAGTACTCAGCAGTACAAATATGTCATTTTCCTCACAAGTATGTGTATGCTTATGCTATGGATGGCAGCGTGGATCAGTGTGGAAAGGGCACTTTTGTCAGTAAGTAATTCTGGATCAACAGGATATCTAGACTGCAAAAAATGACTCACAAAACATAAAGATTCATTGAAGTGTTGCCAGGCTCAGGGCTGAGTCCTGGGTCTTCTCCTCCTCCTAATGTGCACACATCTCTCCCCAGTCTCTCCTTCCAGCCCATGACTTTAAATACCACCTGAATGCCAGCTCTACACACTCGGACATCTCTCCAATTTCTGATCTCTCTCCTCAAATATCCAGCTGCAGCTGACAGCTCTACTGCAAAGTCCATTATGTGCTTGGTTTTCCTCATGTGTCCTCCCACAACTTTGCCAACACCCACCAAACCTCTTTCTCTTCCGTTTTTCCAAATTTTAATCAATAGCACCAAATCCCATGAATTTCCTAGGACCCAGCCTTTCTTTTGCTCTCACGTCCCAGGTTCAAACTCTGTATCCCAGAAGCATGAGGCACAACTGTGTGTACTTCCTTGCATCCAAACTCCTGCCATGCTGGAGTTCTCATCTTTTATGCTTCAGCTGGCCTCATCATTTTTACTTATGCCCCCTACGGTCTGTACTTAAAAAATTATACTTTTGATTATCTTCTTCTCTTTTCAAAATTCTCTAATAGCACCTGTGACAGTAAGATATAATTCAAATTGGTTATCAGAGCTTATGAATCCCTGCTCTCCCTCATCTCTGACTACCCCTCCAGCTGCACCTTTCTCCTCTCCTCTTACTAAGTTCCAGTCACACTGACTTCTTTCTTTTCTTGGAACAAATAATGTCATTGCTGACTTATGCACTCAGCACTGCTCTGATAGATTTTGTATTGCTGGGTTAGGTCTCAAATGTACAGAAAGTAAAAGGCACTGTCGTTGTTGTTCTGTTGCTAAGTTGTGTCCAACTCCTTGCGACCCTATGGACTGTAGCACTCCAGGCTTCCCTGTCCTTCACTATCTCCCAGGGTTTGCTCAAGTTCATGTCCATTGAGCCAGTGATGCTAGTATATAAAACTAATAGAGACCAATCATCAATCATCCCCATCATATATTTTCATGGTAATCCTTATATATCTGTAAGGTAAATTATTTGTTTAGTTCAGGGGTCCTCAAAGGGTAGTCCATGCCACTACTGTGACCCAATCAGCCATTTAAAGAGTTAAAACATATTTTTTATAATACTAAGACATTATTGAAAATGCAAATGTATTATATTTGTTCTGATGGTGCAAAAGCAATTATAAGTAAAACTATTGATGACTTGGCATAAATTAAGACAGTGATGACAAATTGTATCATTAATTCTTCATTGTCACACACTTGCAGTAAAAAAAAAAAAAAAGAAAGCCAGTTTCACTCAAAATGTCTCTTGATGAAGCAGAAAAAAATTCATAAGTTGAAACCCTAACCCCCAAGATGATAGCATTAGAAGGTGGGAACTTTGGGAGGGTTAGAGGTCTCTGAAAGAGACCCAGAGAGCTAGCTTATCCTTTCTATCTGTAAGGACACCCCAGGAAAATGTATCTACAAACCAAAAAGTCTAACAACTTCAGACAGGAATCTGCCGTCGCCTTGATCTTGTTTGTTGCTTATGGGACTTCTGTTACAGTAGCTGGATGAACTAAGACAGTAGCTGACCAGAGGATGATGGAATTCTTGAGGAAAAGCCTCTGTTAATTTATTTGTGTTGTAAACTGCATGTTTTCATATAGAACCATTTTTATTTTAAAAAAATGACATAAGGCAATAGTTTCTTGAAAATGAGCATAGCCTGTCACACAACTGACTGTATTTTGTTGCCAATAATAAAATGAAAGCTTTGAGGTAAAAAAAATAGAATTTTAGGATATTATTTTTGTTGCCATTGATAGCCTTCCAACACTTAGTCTTTCCAAGTGTACGGAGGGTGGCATTAACAAAAGTGAATGCATATATATGGGAGAGAGAGAGGGCAATGTGCCAACATTTGGAAGACCTGTGTAAATCCATAAATGATTTTCTGAATGATCTATGCACTATTTTGCAGAATCATGAATGTGTAAAATATTCATGCAAAGAGCTAGATAGACAAAAGATGTTAGTCTATGGCTATTTCATTAACATGATTTCAGACTCCACGTTTAGATCAATCTTTATGAAGCTCCCTTTTGTAGAGTTTTAGTGAAATATTAAAAAAGAATATCTATAAAGCAGTCTTGTTTTCTTTTTTTTCTTCCACCAAGGGAGAGTTTCTTCATGTGCTTCATACAAAACAACATATTCTCAACATTTACTGCAGACATAGACTTGAGAATCTAGCTATGTTCCATCAAAGCAAATGTTCCAGACATTTGTAAACTTGTAAAACAATTTTTTGTTTTAATTTACAATTTGTAAAATTGTAAAACAACTTTCCTCACTTTTTTCCTTTGGTCTTGAATAACAGTTGTTTTTCACCAGAAGATATATTTTCTAAGTTCACATGCAATAATTTTATCACTGTTATTCATCAGTAAGTATTCAAAATCATTTTAGTGTCAATTTTGACTATAGTGAATATCACTGAATGTAACTGATATAAACAAAAGCTTTGGGGTTCTCGATTTTTAAGTTTATGTGGGTGCTCAGATAAAGAGTACTACCCATGTGCCCATTTGTTCTCTGTCTCACTCTGTCTCTGCCTTAGAATGTGAGGATCATGAGAATGGAGGCCTGACTTTGCCTCCACTTCGGTTCCCACTGCCTGGACCAGTGCTTGGCAGATGTCGCAGGAAACGTGTTCTCTGCTTTCATGCTTGCAAATCAAGTTTCACTTTCCCAAATCCTGTTAAGTGCTTGCCCATAGACCCAGGGGTTTCTCTCCACCTGTTGGTTCTGCCATTTTCCTGTGCCAAGTTCAAGCTCCCCAGATATTCGTTCTGTCTTCTCTGGGTTGCTAGTTTCTACAGACCTTACCAGAACCAGGAGAGATGAGAAGATGGTATTTTAGCATTCTAAAAATATTATTTCTTAACTTATTTAGGAAACTTATTTAGTGAAATCCATACTATGTTGGAATACTTTAAATTACTCTGCAGTTAAGTCTTGTGTCTTAGCAGAATTTTTAAAAGTTACATAAATCTGCCACTTTATTTGTTCAATTATTTTGGAGACCATATTCTATTTTCTACTATTGTAGATTGTGAATTTGAAAGCACTGCTGTTTTAAGGACTGACACTTTTCCTCAGCCAAAACTGCACTTCAGAAATGGTACTGGCTATCTTCATGTACTGCTTTTCAAAAGTACTTTGCAGAAATGTTATAAGAACAATTAATTGTTTGCAATTTGATTTGAGATCTCCAGGCAGAAAAGGTGAAATGTAATTTCCAAGTTGTTATGCTTACCTTTATGGCTTAATGACATATATTAGCCAAACAAACCCAAAGGGGACATAGCCTGGGGACAAGATTCTAGTACTTTATGCACGGAGGCAGCCAAGCAATTCTCATTAATGTTAATGGGAGTCAAACCCATTGTAAACCTTAAGGCAATGATCACAACACACTGCCTGGTGCTGTTACAAGTAAACATCATCTGTGAGAGAATAGTTTTGCACATGCGTTTCAAAAACTATTTCACTATATTAATCACATGAGTATAAACCAGTAATGAAAGTGTATCTAGGCACAAATGAAACATACTCCATTTTCGTTAGTAGTGCTTTGAAAGATGCAGCTCAGTACAGAATTTTCAAGCAGAAATAATCACCATAAAAGTAGTAGCATATTTTCTGCTAGAGAGACTAACTAGATTCAAAATCCATTTTTTCCATTACATTTGAAATACTAATATTTCCTCCTATGTACTCAGAACTGAGATTGATATTAGGAATAAGTTACTGAGTCATAGTTTCCATATTTTCAAGTTTCATAAGAAATTAATAACGAACAAGACTACACAAAGATCTGTGTGCATCAAAGGTTGTATGGTCCTGGGCTTTGGTGAAGCATGTCATGAGCTTGAAAGTTGTTACTCCATTTTAATAACAGGTGAAAACCTAGGTGAGCTGAAAATAAAGAGGTCTTAAAATACAGAGAAGTGAGGTCACAGGACAGAGTACAGTCCCCTAGTCTCCTAAATTAGAGACAGACAGGCAGGTATTAAAAAAATCACAATTTACAGAAGCAGAAATTCATGAGTAGAAACTTTCACAGAATACAGTACCAAGTATCTATATCTAGTTTTCAACAAAAATTTACAAGGCACACTAAAAGACAGAAAAGTGCAGTTTGAAGAGAGAGCAAACCTCAAAACCAGCCAGGCTGAGATATGGCAGGAATGCTCTGATTATAAAACTGATAATATTAAGCAACTATTATCAATATGATAAAGGCTCTCATGGATAAAGTAGACACTACACAAAAATAGATGCTTAAATTGGTAAGCAGAGAGATGGAAATCCTTAAAGAAATCCATACAGAAATGCTAGAGATGAAAAACACTGTAACATAATTTGAAGAATGCTTTTGATGGGCCCATTACTAGACTGGATGTGGCTGAGGAAGGAATCTCAGGTAAAGGATATGTCAATATCTTCTAAAATTTGAAAAGTTAAGAGGAAAAAAGATTGAAAAACAATAGAATATTTAAGAACTATGCAGCAACTAAAAAAGTTGTAGCATAAGTGTAACGTGAAGACAGGAGGAGAAAAAGTGAGAGGAAAAGAAAAAATATTTAAAACAGTGAAGTGAAGTCGCACAGTCGTGTCCGACTCTTTGCAACCCCGTGGACTGTAGCCTACCAGGCTCTTCTGTCCATGGGATTCTCCAGGCAAGAATACTGGACTGGGTTGCCATTTCCTTTGGGCTTTTCTTATAGCTCAGTTGGTAAAGACTTTGCCTGCAGTGCAGGAGACCCAGGTTGGATTCCTGGGTTGGGAAGATCCCCTGGAGAAGGAAATGGCAACCCACTCCAATAATCTTGCCTGGAGAGTCCCATGGACAGAAGAGCCTGGCAGGCTACAGTCCATGGGGTTGCAAGAGTCAACCCCCGCCCCGAGCTACTTTACAACAGTAGTGACCCAGAATTTCCCAAATTAGTATCAGACATCAGACCATGAATTCATAAAGATCAGAGAGTACAGAACAGGGTAATATCAAAAAGTCTACTCAAATTGCAGAAATTCCAAGATAAAGAAGTCTTGAAAGAAGACAGAGGAAACAATATCTCACTATGGGAGACCAAAGGTAAAAATTACATCTGACTTCTCAGAAACTATACAAGCCAAAAATGAGTAGAGTGAAAATTAAAAACATTGGAGAAAAAAGACCAGAAACCTAGTCCTGTGCCTTGCAAATATATTCTTCAAAACTGAAGAAAATTTGCTTTCTCAGAAAAATGAAAATTGAGAAAATGTGTTACTAGTAGACCTGGCTTATAAGAAATGTTAGAAGTTCTCCAGAGGAAAGGAAAATGAAATAGTTCAGAAACTTGGATCCATATAAAGGAATAGAGTTAGAGAATAAGTTAATGAAGGCAAAATAGAATAACTTATATTTTTTTATTTCTAATTGATAGATAATGGATTATTCCAAATAATTCAGCACCATTGTATTCAATGATCACAGTTTATTATAAGTAAAATGAGTAATATCAGAGATACATGGGACAGGAAAAAGTGCCTAGAAATATTTCATTATTATAAAAATGTGAAGGGTGTTATAAGAGTAAAATAGGAAATAATAATTTAAATTGGATAGTTGGGGAAGGCCTCATATATAGGATTGATTGCCTGCAAAAATCAAGATGGGAAACACAAATACTCTATTGTTCTGGGAGAAGTGGTGGCTATTGGTCTAGATAGCTAGAAATGAAATGGTAAATGTGAGTAAATATTACACACACACACACACACATATACTGGATAGAAAATCAGCAAAACTTCTATTTATAAGATTAGGCTTTTATAGCTATCTTAATCTGCCTATAAAATTGGCATAAAAGAATCACATAACAAAGATCGAATTTGAGAATCCCAGGATATCCAGTTTTATCATAAATAATGTTTGTTTCTATTGCAAAATTACTAAAACTGTTGGTTTGGTAGTAATTTCAGTAGTAAAGATTCTAACTGGAGTCACCTGTACTTTTACCAAGAATATCTCTTCTTTTCTGCTCTATATCAAGTCTCTCCCATTTTCTCCAACAATGACACAGTTTATTTTCTGCCAAAGGTTCAATCATTCTAAAGTATTGAAGCCCTGGGATTATCTATGAATCCCCTTCATTTATTATCTCCTAAATTTGACTATACATTTTTGTCTTTACATTTATCTGTTATCACATTTATTCAGTGTATTTGTAATGATACAGTATCAAGCTTATATCCACCCTGCCTTAGACATTCTAGCAGGCGTTTCCTGATGCACTTGTGCAAAGCGCCTTGGGGAATTTTGCTGAACAAGGGCCAGTGCTCCAGGAATTTGGAAAATATTGTTCCCTTGTCTGTGGTTTCCATTGATTTTTTGATAAGCCTGCTGTTGGTCTAATTGCCATTCTCTTGTAGGAAATCTCTCTGTTCTCTTGACTGTTTAATATTCTTTTTTTTTTTTCTTTTTTTGGCCTTTCCTGTTTTATAACTTTATTTTTTTTACATGTCAAATTTGAGTTTCATTAGTATTCCTGAGTCTAAGTGATTCAGTCCACTAATTCTAGGAAATTTTCATCTATTATCCCTCAGAATATTACCCAGTCCTACTGACTGTCTCACTATTTTCTTTTGAATCTGATCAGAAGTATGTTTGAACTCTTCATTTTCTCACTTATATCTTTTAACCTCTAGTTTATAACCTCTAGTTTATGTTTCCACTTTGTCTTTGGGCAGCTGTCTAAGTGGTTTCTTCAAATATATCTTCCAATTCAGCAATGCTTTCTCCAAGCTTGTCTTACGTGTTATTTCCCCACTTACTATATTTCTAGACATTCTGTTAGGCTCAATTCCCAATCCACCTTTTCAGTTTAGTCAAAGTCTCTTTTCTTTTTAAAGCTATGTGAAGGCACCCTGTGCTCTATAACCGGTCCATTCAAAGACCACTGAAAAATTAATCCTGAAATGTATTGATTCTTCTGTCTCACTCATGGTGTTTCATCTTCTTCTGTGTTAATTTTGGATTCTAAGATTACATCTCTTTAATTCTACCAGGATAAATCCTTTAAGGTCTAGATTTGAAATTCTTTCTCTTTAAGGTGAACCCAAGTTGGTTTTATGTCCATACTGTGTTAATTCTACTTCCCAGACAAGGGCAGTTTACACTTCAGAATTTATAGGGATGCTAGGTTTTGTTTGCTTCCTTGTTTTCTTGTTTTCTTCTACAATCTACATGCAGAGTGCAGGAACTCCTTTATCTGCCAATGCCCCACAATTCTCCTCCATAGCACACAATTGCTTCAATACTTTTTCAATTTTTAAAATTTGTGGGTTTTTGTCAGTTTTGGCTTCAAAAGGTTTCCTTCATTACTATACAAGTAAAATTATGTGTTAAAATATTTTATCTGGGATTTTTAAGTATTCTTAATTGGAAGAATTTGCCCATATATCTTGCCTACTACATCTTTGGAATTTGTATTATAAACTCTACTCTTGTTTAAAGACTTCTTAAGAATTTAGTTTCTATTCTCTGCAAAATTCTCTGCTCTTTTCTTACTGACTTTTGAAGTTAGTAGTAGTCTGTATACAGTAGTGTTAATATAGGACAGTATTAATAAACTAATTAATAAAGGATAAAATAAACTAATAAAATAACAATGATTATGATAATATAAACAAATTAATAAAGGATTGTTTTAATATAGGATAGTATCAATAAAGAATCCAAGGAGGAAGAACATAATACCTAAAGTTATATCCGTGTCCAAAATAGCTAAACAAAATGATAAGGCAAGGTAAAATTCTGAAAAGGGGCATGATGCTTTATTTTATTTGAAAGGAATTGATTTCTAATTGTAGATTTTTAATGGATTTTAGACTTGTATTCAAGTAAAAATGTTGTGCTAAGGCCAAATTACCCTTTTGATGATAACAGGTAGGTAGAAACATAGTCCTAGTGCTGATCCTGACAGAAGGAAGCGTATACTGGCATTTTCAGAATTTTAATGGTTGATCCTGAGATCTAAAAGATAAAGAATGTCAAGAGCATGCATGTATGGAAGGGAAGAAAAACAGATACCACAAGTAAAATGTCATAATTTTTATAACTTTCTATTTCATGTTTCATTCATTTTCACTCAAATACAAGCAAAAAAGGGGGAAATGCTTACTGTGTCTTTTAATACAAAGTGGAAAGGTCCATATTCTCATGGATCTTGAATTCTATAGAGTAGAGAGAGGAAGCAGACAAAAACATAGGTACACAGGTTGGAAGGTAGATAACAGTTTCATTGTTAAGTATCAATATTACAAAGAAAGTAAAGTAAGGGGCCAAGGTTGATGGTAAATGGACACTGTCAAATAGCTTAATCTGAGAGAGAGCCTATGAAGGGAAACGTTTGAGGATGAAGGAAGAGTAAACATAAAGATCCAAAGGTAGCAACAAGCTTGGGGTGCTCAGAGAGTGATGAAAATGGGACAATGTGCAGCGAGGAGGAACATCTGGGGATTGTTACGATAATGGTTCTACTTTTTTCCAAAATATTGTAGGATTCCTAACCCAACCACTGGGGCTTCTTGTGGCTACATTAATTCCAAGATCTATTAGAGAAGACATTTGACATATCTCTAATTGTTCTGTGGTTTCACTTACAATTAAGATGGGGAAAGACACAGGGTTTGGGGGAGAAAGGTGTGGGTGAAATGTGGTGGTTTGAATATACATATCTATTCCTGCTTTTCCATAAGGCACAATTGGCAATTTAGAAAAATCAGTACCAAATAAAAAGGCAAAAACATGAAGGTCAGAGAGCAATAAGAAAAGATATGTCAGGCAAACTCTTGGAATTTATAGAGTGAATAAGTGAGTGAAAACTAAATCATAATAAAACATTGTGGACCCACCTTATGTTTGAGGGTGTCTGTGTGTTCAGTTGCTCAGTCAAGTCTGACTCTGTGATCCCATGGGTTGTAGCCTATCAGGTTACTCTGTCCATGAGATTATCCTGGCAGGAATAGAGGAGTGGGTTTCTATTCCCTCCTCCAGGGGATCTTCCTGGCCCAGTGGTTAAGCCCATGTCTCCTTCAGTTCCTGCATTGGCAGGCAGACTCTGTACCACTGAGCTACCTAGGAAGCCCATGTCTGAATGTGAGGGAGAGTGAAATATAGGTGGTTCACACTGCAGAGCTCTAGAAACTAAGGAATTGGCAGAGGAGGGTATCTTTGCATGTGGGGGTGAAAAAGCAGAGAGGGCAGGGGCCAGTCCCAAGGCCTTGGGGAGACTTGACTCAGAGCAAAGACAGGGAGACCTGCATTCCTCTTCTTCTACTTGACAGTCAGCTTATGAGCTGCTCAGCCCCAAAGCAAGGCCTCCGGATACACTGAAATAAGGCTGTGCCTCGGTTTGGCCTTGGAGGAAGGGCTGTTCCTAAGCTCTGGCCACATGAAAATTTCTAGTTAGCCTTGTTAAATTCTCTCTCTTAACATACAGAATAGTCCAGTAGCACCAGGCACGAAAGCCACAGGCCAAAGCAAGGAAACCCATAGACAATGAAACATACCAGGAAGCAGAAAAACTGTAGGGGGCAATGGATGCATGTCTCTAAATTCTGAGAAAAATGTTATTTTCAAACTCGCATTTATGGCTAGGCAGTGGCAGGGGGCGGGCGGCCAACTCAGTCATTCAGTCATGTCTGACTCTTTGAAACCCCGTGGACTGTAGCCTGCCAGACTCTTCTCTCCTTAAGATTCTCCAGGCAAGAATACTGGAGCGGATCGCCCTTTCCTTCTCCAGGGGGTCTTCCCCACTCAGGGATTGAAACACATCTCCTGCATTGACAGGCAGATTCTTTACCACTGTGCCACCTGGAAAGCCCATTCATGGCCAGACTGTAGATCAAATGTTAAATTAGCATAAGGACATATTTAGCAATGTAAGATCTCAAACCATTTATATACAATACCCTTCTTCTCAATAATTCCTTAAAGTTTGATTTTGGAGTCATGGATCACAGTGATTTGAAACTGGGGAGAGGCAGTGGGAACTCAGGGTGCAATGAAGTATAACTTTTAACAGCTCTGCATCAGAAATAAGGGCCAACCAACCCAACTGGGCCTGAAGGATGGAAAGCAAGAATGTGCTGGGGAAAAATTGAAGTATATATATATACAATTGAAGTGACAGCACAGACACAGACACACAGACACACACACACACACACACACACACACACATGTGCTGTACTTAGTCACTCAGTGGTGTCCAACTCTTTGCAACCCCATGGACTGTAGCCCACCAGGCTCCTCTGTCCATGGGATTCTCCAGGCAAGAATACCGGAGTGGGTTGCCATTTCCTCCTCCCAGGGATCTTCATGACCCAGGGATCAAACCCAGGTCTCCTGCAGTACAGGCAGATACTTTACCACTGAGCTACCTGGAAAACCTTGGTAGAATTTTGATTTTCACATGCAGAGGAAAGGATTTTGCTTCTAATGGAAAGTTGGGGAATAAACTGGTGAAGGGAGCACTCAGAGGACAAAAATAAATTTAAATGCTGTACATTTAATGAATGAAAAAAAAAAAAACACACACATTTGGGAAGGAATGTCTAGACCACATCCCACTGAACCATTACATTATGGCTAATGGGAGAGCTAGCATCCAGATTCAGCAGTCTTGCTCTTGACTTCTGACTCCAGCATACTGACAAGGAAATTTAGAACTTCTCTTTGAACCATCTGAATCCTAGTTTTATATTCTATAAGAGGTGATTTTAATACCTGTCTCAAAAGAATGCTGTGAAGATTAATTTAGCAGACATATATTCACTATTTAGAATGAAACACGGAAAATAGAAAATATATTTGATGGAATGAGTTATATGGAAAGTGGATCAATAACTGATGGAAAGGTCATTCCCTCAAAAGAGCAATCTCATTTAGAAACCGCAGATTTCCCCAAGAATGGTTCAGTTGGCTGTTAACCTTTAGAAAAGATAATTAAGTAAGTAAATTACTAATAGAGTGTGTGCTAGGTCGCTTCAGTCATGTCTGACTCTTTGTGACCCTATGGACCATAACCTTCCGGGCTCCTCTATCCATGGGAATTCTCTAGGCAAGAATACTGGAGTGGGTTGCCATGCCCTCCTCCAGGGGATCTTCCCCACCCAGGAACTGAACCCACATTTCTGACATCTCCTCCTTTGGCAGGTGGGTTCTTTACCACTAGTACCATCCAGGAAGCCAATTAACAGAGTAGAATGTAATTAAATTGGGAATTACTCATCTGAATACTGGGGAAAATCAAGTTGTACTTGCAATTGGCCTCTGAAGTGAGGCAAGGGGACAGCTTTGTGGAACTAATGGCTAAGGACCCTAATCAGACTGTGGGGTCTGATGCTGCTTCCTGACGGGCAGTGTCGGAGTGATGAATTCTGGGAGCCCCATTTGGTATCAGAGAACTGCTTGGTGGGATGGGGGGTTGGTGAGAGTCTGCAATCTGGGACAGAATTGTACATACTCTTTTGTATATTTGATATATCTTTTTCAGCATTACTGAAGTGTAATTTATAAGATTATAACATATTTAAAGTGCAAAACATGATGATTTGATATATTTATACACTGTGAAATTATCACAACAAATTAACACATCCATGACCTCACATAATTACCATTTTTATTTTTGGTGACAACACATAAGATTTGCTCTCTTAGTCTAATTTCAAGTATACAGTCAGCATTGTTAAATATGGTAACCATGCTATACATTAGACTGCCAGAATTTATTCATCTTTTTAGTGAAATTTCATATACTTTGGCCAACATTCCCCAGTTCTTCCAACCCCAGCTGCTGGTAATCACAATTCTATTCTGTGTTTCTATGAATTTGACGTTTTTTTTTATAGATTCCACATATAAGTGACACCATGCAGTATCTGCATGTATCTGTGTACATTTCACTTACTAGAATGCCATCCAGTTTCATTCACATTGTTACAAATGAAGAATTCCTTCATTTTTACGGCTACAGAATGTTCCATTGTATACCTGTACCACATTTTCTTATCCATTCATCCTCTGATGGGCACTTAGTCTGTTTCCACACCTTGACTATTGTAAGTAATGCTGCAATGAACATCAGAATGTAGATGTATCTTAGAAATAGTCATTTCATTTCATTTGGATATATACCCAGAAGTAGAATTTCTGGATCAAATGGTATTTCCAGAACCTTCAAACTGTTTTCCATAGAGACTGAACCAATTTACATTCCCACCAGAAGTGCAAAAGCATTTCCTTTACTCCATATCCTCATAAACACTTCTCTCTTGCCCATTTTTAAAAATTTGTTTTTTAAGTATAATTACTTTACAACATTATGTTAGTCTTTGTTGTACAACAAAATGAATCAGCTATAATACACATATATCCCCTCCCTCTTGTCCCTCCCTCTCACCACCGCATCCTCCCTGTCGAGGTCATCACAGAGCACTGAGCTGAGATCTCTGTATATACAGCAGCTTCCCACTTCACTTCACTTCACTTCAGTCGCTCAGTCGTGTCCGACTCTTTGTGACCCCATGAACCACAGCACGCCAGGCCTCCCTGTCCATCACCAACTCCTGGAGTCCACCCAAACCCATGCTAATGTGCTAAGTATTATCATTACACATGACCGTATTGCCTTTTTGGTTATAGCCATTCTAACAAGTATGAAGTAATTGTGGTTTTTATTTGCATTTCCCTGATGATTAGTGATATTGAGCACTTTCTCATGCTCAACAATCATTGTGAAATGATTACAACAATCAAATTAACACAACCATGACCTCACATAATTGCTTTTTTTTATTTCTTGGTGAAAACACATAAGATCTGCTCTCCTAGTCTAATTTCAAATATATAGTCAGTATTATTAAATATAGCATGGGCACAAGTTTGAACAAACTCAGGGAGATAGTAAAGGACAGGGAAGCCTGCCATGCTGCAGTTCATGCGGATGCAAACAGTTGGACACGACTGAGTGACTGAACAACAGCAGTAATTAAATATAGTAACCATGCTGCATGTTAGATCCCCAGGATTTAATCATCTTTTTACTGCAAGTTCATACACCTTGACCAACATTCCCCATTTCTTCCAACCCCAGCCTCTCGTAGTCACTGTTCTTCTCTGTGTTTCTATGAGTTTGACTCTTTTTTTCTTGGCTATTCATATATGTTTTTTGGGGAAAAAAAATTAAATGTCTATTCAGGTCCTTTGCCCATTTTAAGTTGTGTTATTTGGTTTATTGCTATTGGTTTGTATGAGTTCCTGATATATTTTGAATATTAAATCCTTATTGGATATATGGTTTGTGAATATTTTCTCCCATTCTATAAGTTAACTTTTTATTTGGTTGACTTTTTCTTTTGTTGTGCAGAAGATTTTCAGTGTGAAGTAGTCCTACTTGTTTATTTTTGCTTTAGTTGTCTGTGCTTTTGGTGTAAGAGCCAAAAAAAATCATTTATAAACTAAATTAAAAAAATAAAACTAGAAGTCATTTGAAGGAGTATATTTAGTCATTCCATAATATCATTACTGTATTATGATGACTTATTCATATTCTGAAAATCAAATGCAGGTTTTATTTTTTAATATGAAAATAAATAAAGAAGGTTTTACTTATAGAATTTGGTTTGCAGAGTAGTTTAAATTCAAATTCAGTAGATTGACTTTGTCCTGTCACCAAAGATAAATGTCTTCTTTCTGTTTCCTCCACCTGGTATTCTAAGTATTTAAAATCTTTGCTTTTAGAAAGCTAATATCTTTCTTGATAGACAATTTCCATATATTTTGGTCATATTCATAGATTTAAGTAGGCCCAATGACACACACATTGTTCTGTGTTGTCCAAGATAATCACAGAATCTTGCTTTAGTCTCTGACACTACACAGAATCCACTGGGCATCAGCCCTGGAAACGCAGTCATTTAACACAGAGAGAAAATAGACCCTTTCTTTGAAAGTAATTTTCAGAAACAGTGCTCTCTGAAGCAGAACATTCTGGAATATTATGTCCCTCAAAGCATTTGGGTCCTTCAGCTTAAATGTATATCTCTTATCATAAACCATTATCTACCTTAAAATTCCAGAGTGGAAAAGTCTGTTGCTTATAAATAGTGTATTTATATGTTAAATATCTGTAGCTCATAGACCTTCATTCCTTTTTTATTCTTATTGCCCTGAAGACAATTTCTAAAGTGATTTTAGAGATATGGAGTAGTAAATGACATAGTACTGAGAAAGAGCAGTTTAATTCAAAGTGTCCCAACTAATCATTTGGCTTTATACATGTGCTTCAAGGTAGGTTAAGGTGGAACAGGGACTGAGTGTATGCTCTCTCACCTGTAATTAAGGTACAGGAGCTCAAGATTTTATTAAACAGTATCATAAGGCTGTTTAATTGCTAAGCGAGATACAGTAGATTGTGCTACCAAAACATTTGCTGACTATATGATACAAATTTTGACCTAACATTTTATCTATTTCTCTATGATATCCTTATAAAATCACAAAGTATAATTTAAGTTACTAACTCAAATTTGGGTTGGCAAAAAAAAATTCATTTGGATTTTTCCATAAAATCATACATAAAAATCTGAACACTTTTGCCAACCCAATAGTAGTTCTATAATTTCTACATTTTTGTATATATTATCAGTGACCTGTATTTAGCTCTTTTTTCTGCTTTGTTGTTGTTGTTGTGGTTCAGTTGCTCAGTCGTGTCTGACTCTTTGCAACCCCATGGACTGCAGCACACCAGGCTTCCCTGTCCATCACCAACTCCTAGAACGTGCTCCAACTCATGTCCATCGAGTCAGTGGTACCATCCAACCATCTCATCCTCTGTCATCCCCTTCTCCTCCTGCCTTCAATCTTTCCCAGTGTCAGGGTCTTTTCTAATGAGTCAGCTCCTCACATCAGGTGGCCAAAGTATTGGAGTTTCAGTCTTTCTAATGAATATTCAGAACTGACTTCCTTTAAGGTTGACTGGTTTGATATCCTTGCAGTCCAAGAGACTCTTCTCCAATACCACAGTTCAAGAACATCAATTCTTCAGCACTCAGCCTTCTTTATGGTTCAGTTTTCACATCCATACATGACTACTGGAAAAACCATAGCTTTGACTATACAGACCTTCTTTACAACTTACTAAACTAGAAATAAAACTTAATGAAAACTGTGTTCTTAACACAAATATTTGAGATATGCAATTTTTTCCTGATGAAAACAAGGTAAGGGAACCCTTATGTCAATAATCTATGGCCTGAGACATTTACTATGGTTTTATCTTAAAATAATTTAATGGTTTACTGTGTCTACTTAGTAGCTGCCTTGAGACTTTGTTTGATCAAATAGCTATCATCAGTCAAAAACGACAATGTACTCAGGCTCATTAGAGCTTTAGCTGATTTTTTAAAGTAACATCTAATTCTGTTCAAAATTACAAACAAGCTTTCAAAATACTTAGCAGCAATTTTTCTTAGCAAGATTTAGAGAAAATTGAAGAAAGCTTTTTAAGCAGGAAAATGACAACCTTTTGTGGAAGAAATTATTTTTATGTATTCCTAACTGTTAAACTCTAATGCTTAGAATATTGTAATTAAGAAAGATTTTTGAAATGTAGGTAGATTTGTGTGCATGCCTTTCTGCATGTGAATATATATGTGTATATATATCTCCATAAATAACTAAAAGTAATATTATTTTACAGATAAAGATAACTATACATAAGTGTAAATGTTATAATACAAATATTTTAACATAAATATAATATAAACATATTTTTACATATATAAAATACCTTAAAAAGACTTTCTTTCAGTCTATATATGTATATATACATATATGTATCTTTTATTCAAAGATTTCATTGGAATCTTTCATAGAAGATATTTCTAAACCAAAGAATTAAATGAAACTTGATTCTTTCTAAACCACATTTTGGGAACATATGCCAACTATAAAGACCAAGCTTCCTACTCCACTCTCTTGCTAATACCATACTATATAACTTCAATGAGGTTTTGCATTGGCAAAGACCCTGATGCTGGGAAAGACTGAGTGCAGAAGGAGAAGAGGATGACAGAGGATAAGATGGTTAGAAGGCATCACTGATTCAATGGATATGACTTTGAGCAAACTCCAGGAGATGGTGAAGGTCAGGGAAGCCTGGCATGCTGCAGTGCATGGAGTTGCAGGGTCAGACACATCTCAGTGACTGAACTGGACAGAACTGAACTGAACTAACCTAATATTAGTTATGACTTAGGACATGACTTAGTGACTGGACAACAATTTTTATTGTACTGCCATTTTTGGTTATTTCTTTGGAGAATACTTAAAAATATAAATTGAAGAAAATACTTATTTTCAAAATGTTTTGGATTTATGTGTCTATTTTACCCATTTGTTTTTACTGGAAACATATTGTGTTTTTTGCTTCTTGTTCTCAGTCATAAAAGGCTCTAGTATAGGTTGTGGTATATTGTATCATTTTACTATCCACATATTCTTTTGTGCAGCATCCTGTTTGTTGAGAGAAGGCATTTTTCAGACTGAAATACATGAACAAAGCTCAGTAACCCAGAGGGAGTATGGCTTCAAGCAAGTAAAATAAAGTCTATCAAAACTGCTGAATCGGGTGGAGAGGGAGGTGGGAGCAGGGATCAGGATGGGGAATACGTGTAAATCCATGGCTGATTCATATCAATGTATGACAAAACCCACTGAAATGCTGTGAAGTAATTAGCCTCCAACTAATAAAAAAAATAAAATAAAATTAAATTAAAAAAAATTTAAAAAAAAAAACCTGCTTCATACCTGCTTACGTCAAAAGAAATAAATCTACGTGCAGGAACTCACCTTTCTGTAGTTGAGCAATACAAAGGTAAGAAATTCTTATTCTTACTATCTTTTACTGAAACCATACATGTCAGTTTTTAATCTCCCATCCCCCAAAGATAACATTTTAACTTAATTTGCTCTGCCCTATCAGTTGTCCAAATGGTAATGTTGGAATCTTATGTCTTTTTTTCTTGTTAATTTTCCTAATTATGATTGATTTTATATTTTGAATTTGTACAGTTCCCAGGAAGTGCTTTAATAAGTGATCATTTTGTAAAGTACTGTATACTCAAAATTCATAAATAGTGTCTTCTGTAATGATGTAATCATTTGATGCATGAGACAATTGTCAAATGTTTTGTTTTTATTCTTTTACTGTTTACTGACAGGAAGGAAAATTGCAAATAAAACCAAAAAAATCCAATTTACTTATAGGTCTTCCATATAATATTTTTCTTTGGCTTTGAAAAATGATCATTTTATAATAATACACTACTTTTTTCCAGTTATAATAGATAATCTTAATCTTTTAGGTAAATATTTTAGAAAATCTAGAAAATGAGGAAATAGATAATAAGTCAGCAATATTTTCTAAAATACTTTTACTCAGAGAACTTCTGAGAGCATTTTGGTATAGGTATTTGCAGTTTTTCTTTCCTTTAAAATATACATGGTTCTCATAAAATTGAAACCATAAGGCATTATAATTTTATATCTACATTCTGCTTTGTTCATTCAACATCATAGCATTAGAACTTTTCCTTCTCCTTAAACTTATTATGATAGCATGTTTCATACTATTAGTATTAGCACATAATTTAATTAACAAGTATCCTATTATTAGATTCTGATATTATTTCATAAATGTTAACTTCTTTAAATAATGCATAGTAAATCATGGCTCATAAATCATCATGTGTATGTTTGATTATGCCCTTAGCTATATTCTCAGACATCAAATTACAAAGTCAAAGTGTATGTATCTAAGAATATTGCTACAAGTACTGCACATATACATGTAATGAAATATTTTATCAAGAAATTAGTCACACCCTCTACTAGATACTAAAAATTACAAGGCATAGTGAATTTAGAAATGAGGCCTAAATGGGTTAAAATGTGTAACACATTGACCTGCAAAACTAGGTAAATACAGGGAGTTAATTAGCTTCTAAACTTTTTAGCAAGCAAAGGGTAAAAGGTGACTTTAGTGGTGACGTTATTTCTATTGTGAGTGATAGAAATTCAACAGTACTTCTTTAGATGACAGTCCTCCTAAAGGGGGGGGGATTAATACTTTATAACATATAAAATAATTTACAATTATTAATATATGCACTATTTGCTTAAGCATGTATTTATTGCATAGTTTCTTTTAAAAATCATGAATATAAGTTGCTGGCAACAAATCATATAAAGTTAATTATATGGAGGGTCAGCCTGATTTGTTCAAACTGTTCACTTGCTTCTGGTCTCTAAAGAAAAATATGTGTAAAATTAAATTTCAGGATATTAGCCCAGATGGTAAAGGGTCTGCCTACAATGTGGGAGACCCAGGTTCAATACCTGGGTCGGGAAGATCCTCTGGAGAAGGAAATGGCAACCCACTCCAGTATTCATGCCCGGAAAATCCCATGGACCGAGGAGCCTGGGGAGCTACAGTCCACGGGGTCACAAAGAGTCGGACACGACTGAGCGACTTCAGCAGCAACACAAATGCAGATGGGGTGGCTATATTCTTTAAAATACTTAGCTTTGAGAAGTGTATGTCAACTGACATTTTGTTAAATAATGAGGCACGGTGTATTGGAGGTCATGTACTGTATATCCAAAAGAATCACACAGCGAACTTGCTTATAGGAGTTTTAATTTTTTTGTGTGCAAGCTTAGGGAGAAGAGTGATATTAAGAGAGTATCTACACCTCCAGAACCCTTGAGTTTTATCCTTTTCATATTCACAAAGAAATTATATGTATACAAAGACCAGAAATGAACATTTTTAAAGCATAAATGGGCTTTGACCTTAGACTGAAATGCAGTTAACACAGAGGTGTCCTAGGGGTCTAGAAACCAGAGAACTAGTTTGTCATTTGTTTTTCCTCATATTCAGTGGACTTGAGTCTTCTTTTTAAACAATACTGTTAAATAAAAAGTGCCAAACATAGGGAAAAAGCTTGTGAACAACAGAGCAAGTATGTAAGATTCTTAGACTCACCTGTCCTGGGCCTTCTCTATTGTTTGCATATAAAGTTGTATACACTGTCTACCTTTTAACATTGTGGTGGCCATCAGTTCTTTCAAAAGATTTGTAGGTGGTTAAAGAGCAAAAGTGTTTACCTGGCTTGTCCAGTGACTGGCTTGTCCCATGAAATATAGACTCCATAAGTACTAGCAGTTACGGTTACTTTCTATGTAATCAAAGGCCAATAAGAAGCCAGCAATATCACAGCACACTTAATATTATTTCAGACACATGCAATGTTCCAAGTGAATAGTTATGTGTGAAGCTGTTCATTCCCTGTCACAGAGGATGTGAAAATAATCATGCAAACCTATTATTTTAAAACAAGATGGCATCAATATATTTCTCTTTTCACACAAAGGAAGATAAAAAAATATAAAATCATTTAAATAAAAAGGAATGGATATTTTTATATGTTACAAAATTATGTGCATAAATTAACAGATTTAAATATCACTTATGATGATTAATTAGAGGAAAAATTCCTTGAGATTAAAGGTTACCTTTCAGAGGAAATTCAAGGACAAGTATTTTATGGTTACTACATGCAGAAAAAAAAAAAAAGATCATAGTCCTGTGTATAACATTTCATTTTCTAAGTCTATTAAATTATTTCCTGCAGCATGCTTTCATTATTTAAAATTCTATTTCATCCATCAGAATCAACCACTGTTTCCTCTCCTCTCTGTTCTGAGTTTCTCTCACAAGCAGTTACTAATTAGGAGAGCCTCTGGCCTCAGGGCTCTGTGCAAAATCCTGTTTGTTAGCACTGGGTGAATCAGTGGAATCTGAAAATAAAAAGAAAATAAAAACTAGATCATAGGGGGAATGTAATATTTTGCTTCTACATAAGCTTGGTAAATAATTTACAGTTTGTTTACCTTTCTTTTTTTGTTGTTAATAAAAGTAAGGTAAAAGAGAAATGATGTACAGATTACTGACATAAACACAAACAGCCATGTGGAACCAAAATTTCAGATGATCTCAAAAAAACCATACACCACAGGGAAGAAAATAGTTCTGTACTTCCCTATCTGTAGCCACTGAATAATTCTTAAGATTGTTAGAAAAACATAAATTGATAACCATTTGTAAAATATGAAGAGTATCCATTAGGAAAATAATATGATATGCAAAATGCAAAAAATAACTTAAAAATAAATTGCAGTCTAGCCAAAACTGAGATGCGGGAAAGATAAAGTACAAAATATACACAAGATTTAAAATAAGAGCAAAATTAAGATGTGTATAGCTATTTTGTTTAAAGACAAAGAATTTCTGTTTAAAATAAGAATTTTTTAAAAAGCCAGTCACACGCTTTATATGATGGCTATATTTAAATCATAGAAAGAATGATATGGGAGAGTTAAAAGACATATTCAATACATAAGGACCCAGAAAACACACTCCCTGTATTTTTTCTCCACAAAGTGAAACAAACGAACAAAAAAGATTGCATTTTAGCTTCAAAGTTTTAAGAGAAGTTATCTCTGTTTGTCAGAATACAGACATGTGTTTTTTCTTTCCACTTATGATATTTATTCTCCAAAAGCTTAAAATATACCTGCATTAGTAGCTATTTTTATTTTCAAAATGAAGAAACTAAGAAAGAAAGGGAAAGAAAACAGGAGGGAGGGCAGGTGGGATTTTTCAACAGCACTGGCAAGTGTGGGGGAAATATTCCCAAGAATTGAGTTTTCAAAATTGAGCATTAATCTGGTGACAGGGGCTTCCCTGGTTGCTCAGCTGGTACAGAATCCACCAGGAGACCCCGGTTTGGTTCCTGAGTTGGGAAGATCCCTTGGAGAGGGGATCCCCAAGGACAGAGGAGCCTGGCAGGCTGAAGTGCATGAGGCTGCCAAGAGTCGGACAGGACCCAGGGCACATGCTGGTGATGGGGCGAGGGAACGAGAGAAATGGGGCAAGTGTTCCAATTTGACACAATGTTTAGTCACATAACTTGGGCTAGATTTTCTTAAATTCCTATGCTTTAGTAAAAGATGAGTTTAAGATGAGCCCACAGATGACAAGTGAAGTGAAAGTCATTTAGCCGTGTCAGACTCTTTGCGACCATGGAATTCTCCAGGCCAGAATACTGGAGTAGGTAGCCTTTCCCTTCTCCGGGGGATCTTCCCAACCCAGGGATTGAACCCGGGTATCCCACATTGCAAGAGGGTTCTTAACCAGCTGAGACCAGGGAAGCCCAAGAATACTTGAGTGGGTAGCCTATCCCTTCTCCAGGAGATCTTCTAGACCCAGGAATCTAACGGGCTTCTCCCACATTGTAGGAGGATTCTTTACCAACTGAGCTATGAGGGAAGCCACAGATGAGAAACACATGGGTAAATCAGAAACAGCATTGCAAGCCATTTATTTACATAGCAGAACTTAGTTCTGATAAAATTAAATTATGTTAAGGTTTATAAAATGCATTAAGCTTGTTTTATGCCCTAGCTTTGTTATTACATAATTCTGTGTAGCTTCTTTTCTGTTCCACATTCTCAGTTAAATCTTTCAACATCTGACTCTAACTCTGTTTTACTTTTTTTATGTTAAATGAATTAGATAATCCATTAAACAAATGGGAGGAAATAGCATTAATGATATGTTGCACTTGCATTATGAAGTTAATTGGATCAACTAAATTAGTTCTTTTACATTCATGCCTGCATATGTTTTAAGATTAAAAGCAGGAAATCATCAAGAGAACTCAGATTTCTGTGATCTCCTCTCTTCATTATAAAGCAGAGGTCTGTAATGTATTTATTCCCTGAACCACCAATGAGACCACATACCAGTAAAAAGCTTGAAGTTTAAAGAAAAAAAGAGAATGAGGAAAAAAAAAAAAGGGGGAGAGAGAAGAAAAACAAGAGAAGAATCACAGAAATTTCAGTAAGTCATAGAATCCTACAAATCTATCTAACTGTATTTATAGAGTGACAACCACATATCACTGTGGTCTGGCTTCAAGATACCATTATATTCCAGGAAAGAACTCACTGAGATGGTGGGAAAATCCAAGGTTCAGAGTGCTCTGTAGTAGAAAAGGGCTTTATTTGAGAGCAAGATCCTACTCTGGAAATCTTCGCAAGGCTTAGATTAACCTCAAATTCATGGTGGTGGTGGTGTTTAGTCACTAAGTCGTGTCTGACTCTTTTTGACTCCGTGTAGCCCACCAGGATCCTCTGTCCAGGGGATTCTCCAGGGAAGAAGAATACTGGAGTGACTTGTCATTTCCTTCTCCGGGGGATCTTCCCAACTCAGGGATTGAAACGACGTCTCCTATATTGGCAGGCAGATTCTTTACTACTGAGTTGCCTGGGAAGCCCCACATTGAATCTACCTGGATCCTAACACTTCTGGTTATTGCAAGGTTCTCAGTTAAGGTTAACATCAGAAATTTCAAAGCTAAGATGAAAGATGGAATGCCCTCTCTGTTCACTGTCAGCACTCAATTACCTATTTTAACGTCATAGACTTCATCGCACTATGAGATGTTACTTCCTATGGTACCCAAATTATCCATTACATTAAGAATGTCCCATAACAAGTCTGATTCTCAGATTTGTATCATAATATTCATTTCATCTTTTTTTTTCTACATTTAGAAGCAAAAATTGATTTGGGGTCATATTCACTCTCAGTTTACAGTAAGTGGCAAATTTTAGTCTCTGAGTATACAGCTCTTGATTTGAAGCAGTTCTGGTCATCAGTACGTTCTACTAATGCCCATAGGAGGTAATGGGTTAGGATCTTACAGTATGCAATAATTTCATTTTATTATTATTATTTTTAAAATCATTTTACTATTTTTATTGTTAGATTCAATAAAATTTGGTGACTGTGAGTCAATGAATTATTTTGTCTTTTACAGAGAAAGGTGATGTAATTATAAGACAAATTATGTATAATACAAATTATACTACCTTAAAGAATTTGGCTAAAAATTTCAGAAATTAACATGTCAATCATAGTCATAAATAATCCATGCAAGAGTTTAGGTATTCAGAATTATTCAAGTATATTTCTGTTTCTTTTTGTTTCATAATTTTCACTTAACATCATACTCTATATATTATATTCTACAGTTACATTTGATTAGGTAATTATGTTTATCTACCTAACACATAGAATATGTGTAGCTTAAAACAACATGTGATCTCAGTTATTGATACAGTATCTTTACCAAAACATTACAGGTTTTTTTTTTTTAATTAGAGGATCAATATTTTACAATATTGTGGTGGTTTTTGCCATAAATCAACATGAATCAGCATTAAGTATACATATGTCTTCTCATTCTTGAACCCATCTTTTAATACATTGTTTTTCTGTATTTCTGTTTTTCTGATTTCCCCATGTTATATAGGTAACACATATATATATTTACATTTGGATGGCATCACCGACTCAATGGGTATGAGTTTGATTAAACTCTGGGAGTTGGTGTTGGACAGGGAGGTCTGGCGTGCTGTAGTCCATGGGGTTGCAGAGTCGGACATGAGTACATGAGTGAGTGACTGAACTGAACTGTCTTATAGATATATATATGTATGTACATATGGGGCTTTCCAGGTGGCACTAGTGGTAAAGAACTTGCCTCCCAATGCAGGAGATGCAAGAGATGTGGCTTTGATTCCTGGGTGGGGAATGGCAACCAACTCCAGTATTCTTGCCTGGAGAATCCCATGGACAGAGGAGTCTGACAAGCTACAAGCTACAGCCCATGGGTTCACATAGAGCCAGACACTACTGAAGTGGCTGAGCACAGCACACATGTATATAAATATAAAATATGTATGTGAGCAAAGCAAAAATGTACATAAATACATATATATATGCATGTACATTATATATATATAATATGTATATGAGCAAAGCAAAAGTGTACATAAATACATATATATGTGCATGTACATTATATATATATATAATATGTATATGAGCAAAGCAAAAATGTACATAAATACATATATATATGCATGTACATTATATATATAATATGTATATGAGCAAAGCAAAAGTGTAAATAATACATATATATGCATGTACATTATATATATATAATATGTATATGAGCAAAGCAAAAGTGTATATAAATACATATATATATGCATGTACATTATATATATATAATATGTATATAAGCAAAGCAAAAGTGTATATCAATACATATGTATATATATATACATGTACATTATATATACATAATATGTATGTGAGCAAAGCAAAAATGTACATAAATACATATATTTACATGTACATTATATATATATAATATGTATATGAGCAAAGCAAAAGTGTACATAAATACATATATAGAAGTACATAATATATATATTATATATACATATAAAACACACAAACATGGGTTATGTTTAATAAAAATATAGTAGACTGTCCAAATAATAACAGGAGAAAACTGATTACACTAAGCTAACCGCGCCTACAGTGAGCACAGAATCAGAAGCCTTTCCTCTCGGAAACTGGAAAGCGCCTGCAGACAAAATTTCATCTGTAATAAAAGCCAACCAACTGCTCTGGAAATGAGAAACACGGGAAAACTTTTGAAAAGCACAAGATGGAAAAATATTTTTTTAAATGGAAGAAATTAATGAAATTCTTCTAAGAACTATTTTTAATTTATATATATTTGAAGATAATCTATAGCTTTTCAATATTGATTTCCCCAATGAATCTATGTGGTGCAACTCTATTAATCAATATAGTCTTTGAGTTATCAGGGCATTTGAATGGTACTCATAAGAGTCTCATGTGTTTTTTTCAACTTTAGTTATTTTACAGTTTAGTTATTGGGAATGATATGCTTTTTGTTTTTATTATTTATGTAAAGCAATGTAAACTTGTTACCTGGATTTGAAAGAAAGCCGATAGAAAGACGCTCTGAATAGGGTCTGTGAGAAGGCTTCCGGCTGCTCCTGCGTGAACGATTCAGCTTAAAAGCTCGACCAGCCATCAGTGAGCAGTCACAGAACATCAGTCTTGCTCTTTTCTGTGGTCCGTGATGCAGAGACACAAGGCAATGCAGCTTCTTCTAGCAGCCTGGGACAGGAAATAATTCTGGTGGCTGGCTAGTGGCGGCGGAAGACTTTCTTCCTGGCAAGGTTGTGCGTCCGGCTTCCTTCTCTCTGCAACCCCTGCCACTCACTCCACGTGCACCGTGTTGGAGGGCTTGCCTGGTTGCCTAAACATGGATATGTGTCATCAGCAATATGTCTCTGTGCTGCCTACTCTGTACAATTCTAAGACAAGGGTTTTACACTTAACCTGGAGGAGATACTAAAAAAGAAAAGTACAGGCCCGAAATTGGGTTTCAGTCCCAAATACATTGGATTTCCCTGGTAACTCAGCTGATAAAGAATCCGCCTTCAATGTAGGAGACCCTGGTTGCATTCCTAGGTCGAAAAGACCCCCTGGAGAAGGAATAGGCTACCCACTTCAGTATTCTTGGGCTTCTTTGGTGACACAGCGTAAAGAATCTGCCTGCAATGCGGGAGACCTGGGTTTGCTCCCTGGGTTGAAAGATCCCCTGGAGAAGGGAAAGGCTACCCACTCCAATATTCTGGCCTGGAGAATTCCATGGACTGTATAGTCCATGGGTTCACAGAGTCGGACACCACTGAGCTACTTTCACTTTCACCAACTATAGTATGTGAAGTTATATTCAGGTTACAAATTTTAATGTTAAAAATTAGTTTTTAATGACATAACTAAAGTGTAAACAAAAGTAAAAAATCATCAAAAAGCAAACACAGAACTCACTGTAGCAGCTGGTTAAATCTCTTGGCTTCCAACACAATCCCAGCCCCGTGCTTATGCTCTGGAGTTGATCATACGAATCAGTCATGTGATATTTTAACCCTATTTTTACACCTTTGAGCTCTTGTACAAAATATATATACTGTGTTTAAGATTCTTATAAAAGCATAAGTTACATCTTGTGTTATATTATTCTCTTTGTCTCATGAAACTATCTTAGTAAATTTTCCAAGAGAATTTATATGTATCTACTTTACATGCTTTTTCTTTTTTTCTCAACTATGGGAACTTATTCCAAAGTATGAGTATCACATGATTTCTGAAGCAATTATCTTGTTAAAACTTTTGTCTTTTGGTATTAAAACTCTTCAATGAATGTTATCGTTTATGCTTCTTTGTGTGGTTGTGTGACTATCTGAAGGATGGATGTTTAGAAATTAAATGGGGCAAACTCATTTATAATTTCATTCCAAATTGCTTTTCAGAGCGGCTGCAAAAATTTACTATTTCATTAAAAAATTATTATTAAATTCAAGATGTCTTGCTTTTATCTATAAAATGATGTTTTATTGTTATTTTTTTCTTTGTCTTTTGTTTCTAGAGTGGTTTAGGTAATTTTGTATATAAATTAACCATTTGTATTCTCTATGTCCCAAATTTTATAGCTCGGTTTTGTATTAATTTATGGAAATTATATAGTCTTAATATTTATCATTTACCTTTTTTTGTATTTTAAATATACATCTCAAGATCTATAACTTGTTTTGAATTTGTCAAGTTCATTGTTGCATAAATTTCTTAATTTAGCTAAATTTTCCATCATGGCTTTTTTTTTTTTTTTCTATTTAGCAATGATTTTCCCTAACCTGGAGGTCTTATATTTATTTTGTTGTTGTTGCTTAGCCACTAAGTTGTGTCTGACTCTTTTCAACCAAGGCACCTCTGTCCATGGGATTTCCCAAGCAAGAATACTGGAGTGGGTTGCCATCTCCTTCTCCAGGGGATCTTCCCCACTCAGGACTGAACTCATTTCTCCTGCATTGGCAGTTGGATTCCTTACTGCTGAGCCACTAGGCAAGCCCCCTATATTTATGTACTGTATAACTAACCTATGTTTCTCTGTTTCTTACACTATAACCACACTCATTTTATCTACATGCATGCACATGCTATTTATGTATATACTCTTCTTTATAAATTTAGAATCAGTTTGCAACTTTCATTAAAAATCCTATTTAAGTCATGATTACAATTGCATTGAATGCGTAGTTTAATTGAGGCAGAATTTAGTTTTTGCATATTCTGCTTTTTATTGGTGAATGTGTGCAGAAATAATAGATATTTATTCAGATGAACCCTTACGTATGTTTTTCCTTTAAAATATTTCCCTCCACAAAATCTGGTGTATTTCAAATTAACACCCAGGTAAGTTATAATGCTATTATCTTATATGATTTTTTTCTTATGGTAGGTTTTCAAACTAGCTATTTCTGATCTGTGGTGGAGGCCATCATTTTTCAAGGTTTTCTTTTTCTTGCCCCCAGGTTGGACTCTTACATTTTTTAAATAATTTGCTAGTTGGTTTTCTCAAGTCAATACTAAAACCATTTATTTTAATAACAATTTTACCTTTTACATTCAAAATTTTATATGTATCTTCTTTTTCCTTGAAATTTCATTTTTTCCCTATTATTTTAAGGATTTTCATTTATTTTGAAAATGTGTTTTGGCTTTATCAATACCTAAAAATTCTAGACATGAGAAGTTCATAGTTTTTATTATGGATAGTCAAGTAAAATTAAAATAAAGGTAATACATGTTAATGAATAGGTTCCACAATAATTATTTCTTTTTCTTTTAATGTCAGTCATGCTCTAATTAGAACTGAGAAACACTTATAAAGAGAATACCATCAGTTCAGTTCAGTCACTCAATCATGTCTGACTCTTTGTGACTCCATGGGCTAAAGCACATCAGGCTTCCCTGTCCATTACTAACTCCCAGAGCCTACTCAAACTCATGTCCATTGCATTGGTGATGCCATCCAACCATCTCAACCTCTGTTGTTCCCTTCTCCTCCCACCTTCAACCTTTCCTAGCATCAGCGACTTTTCCAATGAGTCAGTTCTTCACATCAGGTAGCCAAAGTATTGGAGTTTCAACTTCAGCATCAGTCCTTCCAATGAACACCCAGGACAGATCTCCTTTAGGATGGACTGGTTGGATATCCTTGCAGTTCAAGGGACTTTCAAGAGTCTTCTCCAACACCACATTTCAAAAGCATCAATTCTTCATTCCTCAGCTTTCTCTATAGTCCAACTCTCACATCCAAAAATGACTGCCAGCAAAACCATAGCTTTGACTAGATGGATCTTTGTTGGTAAAGTAATGTCTCTGCTTTTTAATATGCTGTCTAGATTAGTCATTGTTTTTCTTCCAAAAAGCAAGCATCTTTTAATTTCAAGGCTGCAATCACCATGTGCAATGATTTTGGAGCCCAAAAAATAAAGGGTGTCACTGCTTCCATTGTTTCCCCATCTATTTGTCATGAAGTGATGAGACCAGATGCCATGATCTTAGTTGTCTGAATGTTGAGTTTTAAGCCAACTTTGTCACTCTCCTCTTTCACTTTCATCAAGAGGCTCTTTGGTTCTTCTTCACCGTCTGCCATTAGGGCGGTGTCATTTGCATATCTGAGGTTATTGATTTCTCTCCGTGCAATCTTGATTCCAGCTTGTGCTTCACCCAGCCCAGTATTTCTCATAATGTACTCTGCATAGAAGTTAAATAAGCAGGGTGACAATATACAGCCTTGACATACTCCTTTCCCAATTTGGAACAAGCCTATTGTTCTATGTCCAGTTTTAACTATTCCTTCTTGATCTGCATACATATTTCTCAGAAGGCAGGTCAGGTGGTCTGGTATTCCCATCTCGTGAAGAAGTTTCCACAATTTGCTGTGATCCACACAGTGAAAGGCTTTGGTGTAGTAAATAAAGCAAAGTAGATGTTTTTCTGGAACCCTCTTGCTTTTTCAATGGCCCAGCAGATGCTGGCAATTTGATCTCTGGTTTCTCTGACTTTTCTAAAATCAGCTTGAACATCTGGAAGTTCTCGGTTCATGCACTGTTGAAGTCTGGCTTGCAGAATTTTGAGCACTACTTTGCTAGCATGTAAGATGAGCACAATTGTGCAGAAGTTTGAACAATCTCTGACATATTCTTTCTTAGGGATTGGAATGAAAACTGACCTTTTCCAGTCCTGTGGCCACTGCTGAGTTTTCCAAATTTGCTGGCATATTGAGTGCAGCACTTTCACAGCATTATCTTTTAGGATTTTAAATAGCTTAGCTGGAATTCCACCACCTCTACTAGCTTTGTTTGTAGTGCTGCTTCCTAAGGCCCACTTAACTTTGCATTCCAGGATGTCTGGCTCTAGGTGAGTGACCAAACCATCATGGTTATCTGAGTCATGAAGATCTTTTTTGTATAGTTCTGTGTTTTCTTGCCACTGCTTCTTAATATTTTCTGCTTCTGTTAGGTCCATTCCATTTCTGTCCTTTATTGTGCTCATTTTTGCATGAAATTTTCCCCTGGTATCTCTAATTTTTTTTTTTTTTAAAGAGATCTCTAGTCTTTCCCATTCTATTGTTTTCCTCTATGTCTTTGCATTGATAGCTGAGGAAGGGTTACTTAGCTCTCCTTTGCTATTCTTTGGAACTCTGCATTTGAAAGGCTAGATCTTTCCTTTTCTCCTTTGCCTTTCACTTCTTTTATTGTCACAGCTTTTTGTAAGGCCTCCTCAGGCCAATCATTTTTCCTTTTTGCATTTCTTTTTTGGGGGGATGGTCTTGATCACTGCCTCCTGTATAATGTCATGAGCCTCTGTTCATAGTTCTTCAGGCACTCTCTCTATCAGATCTAATCCCTTGAATCTATTTGTGACTTCCACTGTATAATCATAAGGGATTCGATTTAGGTCATACCTGAATAATCTAGTGGTTTCCCCTACTTTCTTCAATTTAAGTCTGAATTTGGCAATAAGGAGTTCATGATCTGAGCCACAGTGAGCTCCCAGTGTTGTTTTTGCTGGCTGTATAGAGCTTCTCCATCTTTGGCTGCAAAGAATATAATAAATCTTATTTCAGTATTGGCCAGCTGGTGATGTCCATGTAGAGTCATCTCTTGTGTTGTTGGGTTAAAATAGGGTTAAAAAGAAAATAAGGAATCTGGGGTTAGGTTTACCTGAGTTTGAGTTGTAGCTTTTTCAAATTTATTTTTTCTTATGAATAAAAATAGTGGGAATCAGTGGGAATCACAAAACCTTTTTCAGCAGGGAAGGGAAGGATGCAATGAAGAAAACACACTTTAGGAGGTGTTATGAATATTATGTTGTGAACAAAGAAGAGTCTGGGTAGGAAGCAGTGATAGGCAGCTGTGCTGATCCAGGAATGAGGAGTGATGGAAGGAAGCTGGTCTGAGGACATAAAAAAGGAAGCTCAGTTAAGGGGCTGGGGCTCATATTCATGTTATTTCTGACCTGACGAAATGTGGAAGTCATGGAGAATGTAAAGGAGCAGGGGTCCATTCCTTGTTTGAGAAAATTTAGTCAAGTTTTAGTACTCTGTTTTCAATTAAAACCATTTGGAAGCCCCCTGCTTTGCTATTAAAATACCCCCTTCCTCTTCACCTTCTCACCACCAAAACAAAGGGAGATGCAGGTGGACAGGGAGGGGAAATCACAGTTAAAAATAGCATATGTGCCCATTTTGTTCATATCAAGACATATAAAACAAAATATTTCAAATTGTCAGTTCCAAGAATTAATATTGGGGCTGAGTAATAGGCAATATTGATTGGAAATGGGATAAATGTCAACTTTTCATCACACTCTATGTTGCAAAGCACAGTTTAATACAATGGAATACATCTTAACATTTAACCATAAATGCTCATGAATTTTGAAATATTCTAAACTACTCAATACAACTGTATATAGATAGTCACACTAATTTATGAAGTAAGAAATAAGAATAAGTCGTGATGATGTGGAAGAAAGGAAATCTTTGTGCATGGTGAAAATGTAAATTGGTGAAGTTAGTATGGAAAGCAGTGTGTGTGTGTGTTCGTTCCTCAGAAAATTTAAAATAGAATTATCATAAGATCCAGAAATTCTACTTCTGACTATAACAAGAAAATGAAATCACTGTTTCAAAGAGATATCTGTACCCCCTGTTCATTGCAGCATTATTTACAATAGTCAAAACATTGTTCATGGATAGATGAATGGATAAAGAAAATGCGAAAAAAAAAAAAGAAAAAAAAAAGAAAATGCGGTATAGATAGATATAGATACATAACCTCAATAGACTCATATAGGAAGATGACACTACCCTAATGGCAGAAAGTGAAAAGGAACTGAAGAGCTTCTTGATGAGTGTGAAAGATGAGAGTGAAAAAGTTGACTTAAAACTCAACATTCAAAAAACAAAGATCATAGCATTTGGTCCCATCACTTCATAGCAAATAAATGGGGAAACAATGAAAACAGTGAGAAACTTTATTTTCTTGGGCTCCAAGATCACTGCAGATGGTGATTGCATCCACGAAATTAAAAGATGCTTGCTCCTTGGAAGAAAAGTTATGATAAACCTAGACACCATATTAAAAAGCAGAGTCATCACTTTGTTGACAAAGTTCTGTCTAGCCAAAGCTATAGTTTTCCTGTTAGTTATGTATGAATGTGAGAGTTGGACCATAAAAAAGGCTGAATGTTGAAGAATTGATACTTCTGAACTGTGGTTTTGGAGAAGACTCTTGAGAGTCCTTTGGACTGAAAGGATATCAAACCAATCAATCCTAAAGGAAATCAGTCCTGAATATTCATTGGAAGGACTGATGCTTAAACTGAAACTCCAATACTTTGGCCACCTGATGTGAAGAGCCGATTCATTAGAAAAGACCCCGATGCTAGGAAAGACTGAAGGCAGGAGGAACAGGAGATGACAGACGATGACATAGTTGGGCAGCATCACCAACTAAATGGACATGAGTTCGAGCAAGCTCTGAAAAAGAGCGGAGGACAGAGATGCCTGGCATGCTGGAATCCGTGGGGTCACAAATAGCCAGACACTACTGAGCAACTGAATAAAGAAGTATATATATAGGTATGTTATTCAGCCATGAAAAAGAAAGTAATCTTCTATTTGCAACAACTTAAGTGGAAATTGAAGACATCATGCTAAGTGAATTAAGTCAGACAGAGAAAGGCAAATACAGTAAGTCTCCCACATGCAATCCTTCGTTTTGAATTTTCAAAGATGTGAAGGTGCATTCCATCAATGTCAGGCATGAATGAAACTGCAGCCTGTCCTCCGTCTCCTATTGCTGACAGTCCTTCAGCTCTACCATCTCTCACCTCCTCTCCCTCCTCCAGTCAGTAATTCCTCTGGTCTGTTTACTTGATGCCAAGCCCTGTATGCCAACCACTGTACTATACTACACTTCTTTTCAAGGTACTGTAAGATTAAAGATGATTTCTTAATTTTTTGTATTATTTGTGTGAAAGGCATTATAAACTTATTATGATACAGCACTATTTGGTCAATTGTGTTAGTTGGTTAACTAGGCTAACTTTATTGGACTTATGAACTGATTGTGCTTATGAACAAGCTGTCAGGATGAAACCCATTTGTATGTAGGGGCTGTACTGTACTGCATGATCTCATTTATATGTGGAATCTGAAATAACCAAACTCAAGGAAACAGAGAACAGATAGATGGTTGCTAGAGGTGGGGGTTGGGTAGGGGAAAGAGGTGAAGATGAAGGTGGTCAAAAGGTGCAAACTTCCAATTATGAGATCACTGAGTTCAAGACTTTAAAAGTTGTTAAAATAATAAAAATTAAATAAATAAATCACACAATTTTTATAGTTTAATATTGAAATAATCAATTTTAATGAACATAAAATATTAGATACATAAAATATATCTTCTAAATACTAAAGAATTTAAAATTTTAAAAATCACAGAGTAAAAAGTTTTAATATGAATTTAAAAGACACATTTTAGTTTCAAATTCCAAAACTTGTCTGAACTTATTTTTTTATAAAGTACAAATAAATTTGTTCTTAATAAACTCTTGAAATAAAGAGAGTTACTGTAGAAGTCAGGATTGTCATACATATCTTACCTTTGGATATTTAAATTCTTTTCTGCTGGTATTCTTTGAGCAGGGATAAGAAGCATTCATTCCTTATTACTTTTTGCAAAGCTTAAAAATGTCCTGGTATACTGTTGGCAAGGGACCATGAGAATCCTGACAGTGACAGAAGGAGTAACTTTGATTTTGAACCTCTTTTACTTAAAATTTCCTTGCATTTCCTGAGCATGCAGACCTCAAAGTGCTGAAGTACAATAATTATAAATGTTTCTTTAAAAGGATTGTATCTGTCCATATTTCAAACACACAGGGAATTGGGATGTGAATGTACAATGGTAGTTCTTATCAATTATTTTGAATGATAAATTTTAAAGCAACTTTTATGAAACCCACTGGAAGATTCTTTTTTTCTGGTACAGAAACAGATAATCATGTTTTCAACAAAATGCAATGCTTTTGTATTTTTTAAAATATCAGTCTGGATTGCTTTCAAGATCTGTTTTAAGCTGAAGCGTGTCCCCTCCAAATTTATATGCTGGAGAAGTTTTCAGCCCCAATGCCCCAGAATGTAACTGTATTTGAAGATAAGGCCTTTAAAAAGGTAACTGAATTAAACTGAGGTCATATGGATGGGCTCTAATCCAAATGACTGAAGTCCTTATAAGAACAGTAGATTAGAGCACACTCACAGAGGGCAGACCCTGTGTAGACACAGAGAGAAGATGGCCATTGACAAGCTAAGAAGAAAGGCCTCACAGAAATCCAACCCTGATGATATCTTGATCTTGGACTTCTATCCTCTAGAACTGTAAGAAAATTAATTTCTCTTGTTTAAGCTTTCTAGTCTGTGGAGCTTTGGTATGGCAGCTCTAGAAAACTAATATATCACTGTGCCAAGTTATTTGTGACATGGCAAATGTGGTTATAAGAAATTATTCATTTTGCTGCTATATATTTACAAATCATATCATATTAAACTTTAGGTGTTACAGTCAATCTCCTCTCTCAGACAGAATATTTTCTTTTTCTTTTTTTCCCACACACAAAGTGACTTGGACTCCAGAATAAAATGTGTATGGTTAGCTTCTCAAAACATCTATCCACCTGGGAAGGGATAGAAATAGAAAACAGCTGCAATGTCGCAACAACAAAAACACAAGGATTATTAGTATCCTGTGCTTGAATTTGGAAAGCATTTCCCCCAATCAAAGGATCAGTGAAGGAGGAAGCAGAAGCATCGTCAGTTGAGGAGCTGGTGTCTCACACAGTAAACTTCTAGTCCTGGGAACAGACAGGACTCAGGCCTCTGCCATGAACATTCATAAAATCAGAATCACCCATACCCACCCTGACTTTGGGATGCCCAGGGTCCCAAGTCCACTCTTCCCTGTCACGGTTCAGCTTCCCACATCCAAGGAAAATCCAAGTCTAGGAATAGAGGAAGACACAGAAAGAAATTGAAGCACCTGGGGTATTTGAGAGCATGTGGGCACCTGGGAGAAATCAAAGGGCTGGTCTTAGTCTAGATCCCTAGAAAGTGAGTCATTAATCTTAACAGGGAATGGAGGTTGGAGGGCCCAGGGTGAGGTGGGAAGGAGGGAGGCCAGGTGGAGACCTGCAGTGCTTCCTTTCTAGGATGAAAAGGTGTGTGTGTGTGTGTGTGTGTGTGTGTATGTGTGTGTGTGTGTTTGTGTGTGTGTTTGTGTGTGTGTGTGTGTGTGTGTGGTGGAGGCATTTTCCCACTGGCTTCAATGTCCTATTTACATCAACAGAGAATCCAAGCAGGAGATGGGTACTTATAGGAATGCATTTCTTCATCAATCAGTACCTAGGAGCCTTGAAGAAATGACAGGTGGTATGGAAACCTGTGGGCTAAGACAGGTAGAATCATCTGACATTTCTGCTGACTAAGGGCAGGGAGGACTGGTCCCAAACAAAGAAAAAATTTTACAAGGAAAGAAGGAAAGTCTGCATTGTAAGAATTTTATGTACCAAATGAATGATTGCAAAGGATTTTGAAAGCAGGTAAATATATGTTTAAAACACCGGAGAAGAGCTGAATATTTAGTATGTACATATAAGAAAACACTCATGTAAATTATGGGTATCTTCAGCATTTGGATATGGGGTTTTTTAATGTAAACTTTTTGTATCTTTCACATTCTCTTCAAAGAATAAATATTTTTAAAATGATAGTTATTTAAAATAGGGAAGGATTAAGTGGTGTTTAAAATGCAGTCTACATCTAATCTAGAGAACACATTTGGTATCTTCTTTTCTGATAAAAGTCTTTTACGGCTGCAGGTTTTTCATGCTGTGCCACTGGCTTTGTCTTTAGTGAAAATTCATTCTTCCTTTTACTCAGCTATTCTACATAATAACACCTAATATTAGAGACTTATGTAGTTGTCAAGACACTTACGCATAACTTCTCATTTAATCTTCACAGCTGTCTGGAGAAATAGGTAAAGTAGGAATTACTCTCACCGATTTAGAGATGAAGAAGCCAATCCAAGAGAAATCATCTAAAAGGCTTCAGAATATATAACCACCCTCGGAAGGACTTAGACAACTCAGGTCTTCATGTCAAGCATGATGTTCTCCTCATCACTTCATAAAGTATCTTGAAATTTGCACCACCCCAGTGCAATATTCCTCCATTCCTTTGGCGACAAAATATTCCTATGGAACAGAGAAGAGAGAGTCTCACAGTTTCTCCTGTGAGAGAGAGAGAGTGCTTAATCCTAGTTCTCCACTCACCAAATGTAAGGAATCAGAGTTTACAATATGCAGCCATCCAGGAACCTAGAGGAAGCTCTGCGGAGACCTCTGGGATGATCCTGCACTCCACCCATGATTTTGAAGCCCTCCTTCATTCCCATCACGCATTCAGTGGGAGGAGATTTACCCATAGCTCCACACCTATGCAAACCCCCTACCATCCAGGCATTAAGTGAACCAGACACACACACTTGGTTACACACTTGGTTACTTTAACAGGAGTTCATCCATTGCTGAACCCCTTTGTCTGTGACAGATGAGTAAATTTAGCCCATTTAGTCATGGGGAGGCAGGACAATGCAAGGGAGGTCATATAGAATCTGGAATGAAACTTGCTTGATTTTTTCTTTTTCTTTTTTTGCTTTAAAAAACAATTGTATTATGAGTGCCATATTAGATTTCTACAGCTACTATAACAAACTGCCACAATTTTAGCAGCTTTAAACAACCTAAATTTGTTTTCTTACAGTTCTGTAGGTCTTAAGTCCAGTACAGTTCTCACTGGGCTAAAATCAAGGTGCTAGCAGGCTATATTCCTTTTTAAAGGCCCTAGTGGAGAATCTGTTCCCTTGCTCACTTGGGCTGTTGGCAGAGTCCAGTGCCTTGCAGTCATAAAAATGAAATCCGTGTCCTTGCTAGAGGCCAGCTGAGGGTGTCTCCTGGCTTTCAGTGGCTGCCTGCATCCTTTGGTTCATGGCCCTTCTTCTGTCTTCATAAACAGCAGATCCAGTCCTCACACATCACATCTTTTATGAGACATACTTGAGTCTTTCGTCCTTATAAAATAACCGATTCTGGGAAAGTCACTCATCTTAATGTATGTAATTTCTCTACAATATTCTGAGCCTTTTTAATTTAGAAATGTGAAAAAGTGACACTTAAAATGTTTCCAAAATTTCTGTTTAAAGATATTATATGACTAGTCAGTCTTGTTCATGCTGTTGCTCATCGTGTCTGACTCTGTGACCCATGGACTGTAGCCTGCCATGAGATTTTCTAGGGAAGAATACTGGAGTGGGTTGGCATTTCCTACTCCAAGAGATCTTCCTGGCCCAGGGATCGAACCTGTGTCTCCTGAATTGGCAGATGGATTCTTTACCACTGAGCCACCTGGAAAGCAGCAAGCCCCATTATAATGCAAATGAGAGCCAAGACAAGCTTTGCTTAAGTAATTCCTTTATTATTACTAATTGTTACACAATAGACTTAGACTGGGAAAATCTACTCATCCGATTGGAATTTTATTAAATGTAAATAAAAAATGTAATGTATCTGGTACATATTAAGTACAAAATAAACATACACCCTCTTCAAATCCTGGCCTACTCCATTTCTCTTGGTGAAAATTATGAATTAACATGATTAACTACTTTACTCACTGATTCTCCTTTACATATGCCTGTGCCTTTCACACCCACCACTCCTTTTCTGCCTAATGTCTTCTGACTAATCCTGTTTGCTTCTTCCACTGTCTTAAAAATTCACATACAAATTAAGACCCATTTGGTTGTTGAAGCTTTTTGTTTGTTAAACAATGCTTCTGGCATATCATCACCATCATCACTCTCTTCTCTTACTTTTTTGCAGCTCTCACCAAATGAGCCCCAACCAAAAATAAACAGTGCAGGTAATTGCATTAATACCCATAACGCATGTCACTGCTTCCAAGGAACTTAGAATTCAGCAAAGGAATGCAGATTGTGTGTGTGCTCACGTGTTTTTATAAATAGCATGTTGTAATTTTTATGATAGGATTTGTTCAGGGTCGGCTTCCCTGGTGGCTCAGACAGTAGAGCGTCTGCCTACAATGAGGGAGACCTGGGTTCAATCCCTAGCTTGCGGAGATCCTCTGGAGAAGGAAATGGCAACCCACTCAAATATTCTTGCCTGGAAAATCCCATGGACGGAGGAGTGTGATAGGCTACAGTCCATGGGGTCGCAAAGAGTCGGACACAACTAAGCGACTTCACTTTCACTTTTTTTCTTCTTTGTTCAGAGTTGGGTGAAGATATGTAGGTAATTGTAGATATGTAGGTAAATTTTAATAGTTTGGGGCAGGAGGTTTGGCAGAAAGACGTATTTACAGTTACAGACACTTAAGCTGAGAATTAAAACATAAGCATGTGTTCACTGTGCTTCCAAATGCTGTGGAATATTCCAAGCATCCAGTGGATCAGGCAGTGGAACTCTAATGGAATCAGTCACCGAATGTAACTTGAGATCACTGGGACTCAAAGGGCAAAACTGTGCAGTAGGAAGCCTGTTGGAAAGCTTAGGTGTAACAAAAGCATTGATAAGGAACATAGGCCGTGGCAAGTAAATTTGGATTTCATCCTGTGGTTAGTGAAAGATTTTAAATCAGAAGATGTTATACACTTTATTTTAAAAGATTTTTTTTTCTTTTTGTAGAGTAGAAGAGAGTAAAAACAAGTGTGAAATTCAGCCAAAACCACGTTTGTGAAGATGCAGAAGAGTGAGAGAAAAGATGTAGAGACACAGTGTCTATAGGAGGCTACAGTAACTAGAGACTGTCAGTACAGAGGAGGTGAAACAGCAAGAGGCTTAACTTATCTAAAGTAATGCTATTTTTGCTGGGGTGTTTGAATGTACTATCAGATGAAGGTAGGAGGTAGAACAGCCAAAATGAGGGGAAAGATAAGGAGTTTAGTTTTAAACAAAGATTGAGACATCTTTAGGTAACAAAGTTTAAATATATGAAATTGAAAATATTTGACCATTTTTGACTTAATAAAGAGCAATTTTATACTGTACACCTAATAAATACTTGGGTTTCTTTTCTCAAGGAACCTCTATCTCGATGCTACCCTCAGCTTTGCCTTCCTCTGAGCTTTACTGAAAGGAGACATGATATCAAATATAAACTAGGTATAACTCATTAGAGAAGTATTTATATAAGTGTGTTAATAAATTTTAAAATGTCCATGAAACTATGCATTTAAAAATTGGCTCAAAACATTTAAGAATTAAAAAAAACATGAATTAAAAAAAACAGAAATCAACTGAAGAACAAACAGAAAATATGAATAGATCTATAATAAATAAAAAGAGTAAACCATTAACTTAAAAACTTTTCACAAAGAAAAGCCCAGACCCAGATGGCTTCATGGATCAATTCTACCAAACATTTAAAGAAATAATACCAATTCTTGACAATATCTCCCCTGAAACAATAGAGCAGGGAACATATTCCAACTCATTCTATGAATTTATTCTTACACAAAACCAAATAAAGGCATCGCAAGGAAAAAGAAAACTATAGACCAGTAACTTTTAAAAATATAGACAAAAATTCTTGACACAACACTAGCAAATCAAATCCACCAGCATATAAAGGGTTATACACTGTGATCAAGTGGTATTTATCCAGGAATACAATGTTGGTTTAATATCCAAATATCAATTAAAGTGATACACCATTTCAATAGAATACATTTATTAAGCATATCATTTTTATTCTTCTGTTTTCAGATGCTTTGATCTCAGGCCTGGCTGACCCTGGAGGGACTGCCCCTCCCAGGATGAGTGATATCTAGCTTGCCCACAATTGCACCCTCCATCTGCAAACCAGCCAATCCAGAGCCCACACCCTAACCACCTTCTCTATCTCTCTCTTCCTCAACTTGAAGTACAGCATCTGCAAAAACCCAGAGTAACATCATCTTGCCCTTACAATCAGGAACAAGATAAGGATGTCACTCTTGCCACTTACAGTCAAAATTGTACTGGAGATTCTAGACAGGATAATTCAGTACTTAAGGAAAAGAAGAGGCATCCAGATTGGAAAAAAAAAAAAAGTACAATTATGTCTATTGGAAGATATGTGCTTGTATATAGAAAGTCCTAAGGAACTCTCGAAAAATGATTAGAATGAGTAAGTGAATATAGCAAGGTTGTAAGATGCAAGATTAATACCCCAAAATAAATAACCTTGTTTCTAATAGACTAGCGTAGTAGTGTTCTATTACCACTCTAGCAAATTGCTACACATTTTGTGGCTTAAAATGAAAAACAATTTTTTTTTTTAAGTGCTTATTTTGCTCTTTTGGGTCTTAGTTGTGGCATGTGGGGTCTTCGTAGCATCATGCAGGACACTTTGTTGAGGTGAACAGATTCTCTAGTTGTGGCTCAAGGGCTCAGTAGTTGCAATGTGTGGGCTTAGGTGCTCTCTGGCATGTAGGATCTTAGTTCCCCAACCAGGGATCAAACCTGTGTCCTGCATTTTGTAAGGGAGATTCTTAATCACTGGACCACCAGGGAGGTCCCAATTTGTTATCTTTAGTTCTGTAAATCAGAGGTCTGAGATGGACCTCTATGGGGTAAAATCCAGGTGTCAACAGGGCTGTATTTCTCTCTGGAGGCTCTAGGGGATAATATATTCCCTTGTTCTTTAAAATTCTGTATGCTGCCCATAACCCTCAGCTCATGGACCCTCCTTGAATAATTCCAACCTCTACTTTCATCATCAAATCTCATTTCCCTCTGGAAACTGGGAGAATAAGAGTGATTACTAATGGCAATTTTTTTTTTTCTTAATGAGGTGATTTCTCAAATTGATTATGGTGGAGATTGTGCAGCTCTGTGAATGTACTAAAATCAGGTGAACTGTAGACTTGAGTGGATAATAGGTGAATTATATCTCAATAAAACTGTTAAAAAACACAGGAAAAATAAGAACAGTGTGACATGAGCAATATCTTCAGATAAGGAACTGTGAATAGATACCAATATCTACAAAACAGTATTTATACAAAACTGCATGCTTTATTTAAATATTAGTATTTCCTTATAACTATTTTAATTTGATAGGAAAATATTAGAATGAATATAAGAACACAGAGGAAAATTTGAAAATAATTAAGAAAAATCACCACTGAGAAATAGATGCAGTGAAAATTCTGAAGTGTAACATTTTATTCTCTATTAAGTCAAGATAATTTTTATAATGAAACCAAGATGAGATTAACTTATGTAAATTATACAGACTCATTTTTGGAATGTAGTGTAAACCTGTTTACTTTGATTATTTAAGCACAATTTAAACTCTAAATGAACAATCATTTGAATCATCTTATGTGTTAAAGTGCTTAAACAGAATGTGGGTAAGATGGCAAAAGAGTTACAGTATCTAAAATACTCATGAAAAAGGAAAAGTTCAGCCTCATGAGGAGGCAATGAAACATTTTAATTGTGGTTTTAAAATTCAGCATTTAAACCTGTTAAGGTCCAGGCAACACTCCAGCAATGGGGAGACCACAAATGTTACCCTGGTTCTTAAACGAGTTGTGAGCAACAGGATGAATGACTGACTCTTCAAATGACTGTATATAAAGTTTGTCACCAAGGCACTAAAGGAAATTAAGAGAGCAAACAATTTGGAGCATGGTAACGTAAATAGTTCTTGATGCAATAGGTAGTCATCTTGTGGAATTCATGGCCACAGTAAGATGGCTAAATAAATATAAAGTCTCAGTAATTTTATGAGTAATAATAAAGGTTTATGGTAACTAGTACATTGATAAAGGTGCTACCTAACAGATTGTAATAAGAAAGTTGTCTTAAAAAAAAAAAAAAGTTGTCTTAATATCTGAATGGAAGCCAATGTATTCACAAAAAGAGATTTGATTCCAAAAGACAACAAAATGTGGAGTTTGCAAGTAAGACACATACTGATGGGAATAATCCCTCACAGAGTTGAAGGCACCAGCCCCTGGAACATCAATGATGGACAGCAGGCACTTTCCACTTGAATCTCTGCAGCAGCATGCTCCTGGTCCATGCCAGTCCACTACACCACCAAGAGCTCAACACTGGAGTTGTTTTTTTTTTTTTTCCTGTTGGGACAATTGATGTTAGGGGAGGCAATCTCCAGGTAGCACCTCCAACCAAGATGTGATGGGAATTGGTAGGAAAGTGACTCCAGCTCTCTATTTACTCAGATGGGATAATGCTGAGGGCTGCTGAGCACTGTCATCTGAGGTCCCTCACAAGCCAGAGCCTCAGCCACTTGGTCAGGAACATGGTCTTCAATGAACCTGTAAACCAGAACTTAAGAAATGGTAATCTAACTGAAGTAAAGAAGTGTTTACTGGGGGTTTGTTAGGACTTCAGCTCATGAGAAACAGATTTAAGAGGCACTTGAATTACATTGCACAGGACTACAAAATGGAAGGTTTGTTTATAAAGGCAAGACTGCAAGGCTACACAAATTGTAAAGGATTAGTTAGCAAGGGAGCAGGATGAAAGATCAACATACAGATATCAGTTGTATTTCTTTATACCAACAGTGAAATATCAGAAAGGGGATGCAAAAAAACACTGTCTTTTAGAATCACACCCAAAAATACATAGGGAATAAACCTGACCAGGCAAGTGACAGATTTATATACTGAGAACTATAAAATATTAACAAAGGAAATTGAAGATGATTCAAAGAAGTAGAAATATATCCCATGCAGGTGGATTGGAAGAATTAATTTTGCTAAAATGGCCATACTTTCAAAAACAACCTACAGATTTAATGTGATCCCTGTCAAATAACCTGTGATGTTTTTCACAGAACTAGAACAAATAATACTAAAATTTATATGGAACCAGAATTGCCAAAGCAATTGTAAGGAAAAAGAACAAACTAGGAGGCATGATTCTCCCAGATTTCAGACAATACTATCAATAAAAAGCTATAGTAATCAAAAAGGCATGATATTGATGTAAGACATACATATGCATCAATGGAACAAAATAGAAAACCAAGAAATAAACCCACACACCTATGGACAATTAACCTTTGATTAAGGAGGTAAGATTACACAATGGCAAAAAGTCTGTCCAGCAAGTCATGTTAGGAAACTTGTACAGTGCATGTAAGTCAATGAAGTTAGAGCACACTCTCACACCATATGCAAAAATAAACTCAAAATGGCTTAAAGACTGCAACATAAGACATGATACCATAAAACTCCTAGAAGAGAACATATGCAAAACATTCTCTCACATAAATTATTCCAGTGTTTCCTTAGGTCAGTCTCCAAAGGCAAGAAAAATAAAAGCAAAAATAAACAAATGGACCTAATCAACTTATCAGTTTTTTCACAGCAAAGTGAAGTCGCTCAGTTGTGTCTGACTCTTTGAGATCCCATGACTATAGCCTACCAGGATCCTCCACCCATGGTATTTTCCCAGGCAAGAGTACGGAAGTGGGTTGCCATTTCCTTCTTCAGGGGATCTTCCCAACCCAGGGATCAAACCTGGGTCTCCCGCACTGTAGGCAGACGCTTTACTGTCTGAGCCACCAGGGAAATCCTTTGCACAGCAAAGGAAACCACAAACAAAAGGAAAAGACAACCTTCAGAAGGGAGAAAATATTTGCAAATGATGCAACTCAGTGATTGACAAGGGCTTAATCTCTGAAATACATAGACAGCTCATACAATTCAATGACAAAAAAAGAAACAACTCAACTGAGAAATGGGCAGAGGATTAAATAGACATTTTCCCAAAGAAGACATACAGATGGTCAGCAGGCAAATTAGAAAATGCTCAACTAATTATTTGTTGTTGTTTAGTCACTAAGCAGTGTCAGGCTCTGTGACACCATGGCCCGCAGCATGCCAGGCTCTTCTCTCCTCGACTGTTTCTCCGAGTTTACTCAAATTCTTTTACATTGAGTCAGTGATGCTTTTTAACCATCTTATCCTCTGCAGCCCCATTCTCCTTTTGCTGTCAGTCTTTCCCAGCATCAGGATCTTTTCCAATGAGTCTGCTCTTTGCATCAAAGGGCCAAACTACTGGAGTTTTAGCATCAGTCCTTCAGATGAATGCTCAGGATTGATTTCCTCTAGGATGGACTGGTTTCATCTCCTTGCTGTCCAAGAGACTCTCAAGAGTCTTCTCCAACACCACAGTTCAAAAGTGTAAATTCTTTGGTGCTCAGTCTTTTTGTGGGCCAGCTCTCACATCCAAACCTGACTACTGGAAAAAGTCATAGCTTTGATTACACAGACCTTTGTTGGCAAGGTAATGTCTCTGCTTTTTAATAAACTGTCTAGATTTGTCACAGCTTTTCTTCCAAGGAGAAAGCTTCTTTTAATTTCATGGCTGCAGTCACCATCTGCAGTGATTTTGGAGCCCAAGAAATTAAGTCTCTCACTGTTTCCATTGTTTCCCCATCTATTTGCCATGAAGTGATGGGAGTGGAGGCCATGATCCTCCTTTTTTGAATGTTGAGTTTTAAACCAGCTTTTTCACTCTGCTCGTTCACCTTCATTAAGAGACTCTTTAGTTCCTTTTCACTTTCTGCCGTAAGTGTGGTGTCATCTGCATATTTGAGGTTACTGACATTTTCCCATCATCTTGATGCCAGCTTGTGCTTCATCCTGCCTGGCATTCTGTATGATGTGCTCTGCGTATAAGTTAAATAAGCAGGATGACAATACATAGCCTTGATGCACTCCTTTCCCGATTTGGAACCAGTCCACTGTTCCGTGTCCAGTTCTAACTGCTGATTCTTGACCTGCATACAGGTGTCACAGGAGGCAGATAAGGTACTCTTGTATTTCCATCTGTTTAAGAATTTTCCAATTCTGTTGTGATCCACACAGTCAAAGTCTTTAGCATAGTCAATGAGGTAGAATTAGATGTTTTTTTCTAAATTTCTCTTGCTTTTTCTATGATTCAATGGATGTTGGCAATTGGATCTCTGGTTCCTTTGCCTTTCCTAAATCCATCTTGTACAACTGGAATCTTTTGGTTCATGTACTGTTGAAGCCCAGCTTGAAGGATTTTGAGCGTTACCTTGCTAGCATGTGAAATGAGTGCTGTAGTCCAGTAGTCTGAACATTCCTTGGCATTGCCCTTCTTTGGGATTGGAATGAAAACTGACCTTTTCCAGTTCTGTGGAAAAATCATAGCTTTGATTATACAGATCCTTGTCAGCAAAGTACTGTCTTTGCTTTCTAATACACTATCTAGGTTTGTCACAGCTTTCCTTCCCAGGAACAAATATCTTTTAATTTCATGGTTACAGTCACCATCCCCAGGGATTCTGAAGCTCAAGAAATTAAAATGTGTCACTGCTTCCACTTTTTCATCTTCTATTTGCCATGAAATGATAGAACTATATAATATGATCTTAGCATTTTTCTATCTTTTATTAAAAAAAATTAAATCATGAGAGTATGATAACACATTTACAAGAGACTTGGAAAACACAAAACAAAGTTACATATGGTTCTACTCTATATTACAATTATTTTAAGTAGATCAATTAATATTTTTAGTTAAGTTTCAATATCAAACTCTCAAAAATTAATAGAATGAATACACAGAAAAGTAGTTGACCTGAGAAGCACTATGAACCAATTCTTTATAATTAAGATTTATACAATTTTCACACAACAGCAGGATACAAATTCTATTCAAGTTCCCATAGACTATACACTAGGAGATACTGGAACGTATTCAGGGACATAAAACAAAGTGCCAAAATTTAATTGTGTAAGTGTGTTGAAATCATACAGAATGTGTTCTCTTATCACTGTAGAATTGTGTTAAAAATCAATATAAAAAGATATTTGAAAATAACCCACATATAATGTGCCTTTATCAAGATAGACCTTTGACTTGGCCTTTGCAAGCCTCATAAAGGTAGAAGACTGAAAAAATAGAGACTGATTGCAGAGAAGAAACCATTTAAATGAGAAATTAATATCAAATATATTTTTAAAACTCCATGTATTTGGAAATTAAATACCTGCTTTTAAATGATGGGTGTATCTAAGTCACAAAAAGGAAAATTAGAAAATATTTGTAACAGTCAAAATGAAAATAGAATTTACCAGAATTTGTTGGATGCAGCTGAAGTTGTTCAATCCAAATGAATACAATGTGGAAACTTGAATACAAAATTGAAAGGTTGTTGCTGAAGGAAAAGACGCTGGGATTCTGGGCCTTCAGAGGACAATTCAATCCTGGGCCAGACACGAGGCTGGATCGCTCAGAACTTCTGTGTAATAAAGTTTTATTAAAGTATAAAGGAGATAGATAAAGTTTCTGACATAGGCATCAGAAGGGGGCAGAAAGAGTACCCCATGCTAGATTTCAGCTGTATGTTATATAGTCACTGGCAGTCTGTTAATGAAAAGAAAGGAATGTCTTAAAACTCAGAATGGCACCAGGCCCCTCACCCATAAGTTGCATTTTGGGATAATCTTGGCACCAAATGATTCATCCTGGGCCATAAAACAATTGACTTGAATCTTGTAGAAGGGCAGATTACCATACAAATAGTTTCATTTACATAGATTAGGGGAACAATGTCTGAGTATAACAAATTGGTGTGTCAAGTAGTTCTGAGCCATTAGATGGAAGGGACTTGAAGACAGAGTCTGGGGTAAATCCATAGCACATTAACATAGCTTAAGACAAACATTTCCATAAGAAAAATGCATTGGTTAACTCAAGGTTTGAGAACAGTTAACTTCAGGTGAAACCAGGTGTCATTATGGCAACACAGTATTTAAAGAGAAACCTCCTGTTAAATTTGTATAGAGAAAGAAAAAAATATCACTAATTTGTTTCCTCCTGCCACTTAAGAGAGAGAAAAATGTCTGACACTTGCTGCCTATTTCCTCCATTTGGAGACCCCTGGCCTTCCTGCCTGTTACCCTCTCAATATGAAAACAAATAATGAATACCAGCATACAATTTTTTTGAAATTTGGACAAAATATGTATTTTAGTTAATAATACTGTATCACATGTCAATTTCCCATTTTTTTTTAATAGTATACTATTTCTTTATATTATCAGAATTGGATTAGAAGTTTTAAGGCTCATCAATTTTTCTTTAATCACTGAGATAATAAGCTTTCTAGTCTTTCAATAGTAATATTAGATGCCAAAATACATGGATTATATATATATATATATATATATATATATATACACAGACACACACAAAAGGTTTTTTGCTAAAATTGATAAAGGCTTGAGGAAGAACAACAAAAAATCAATATGGAGAAATTGTAAAACATAAATGAAATGAAATGGGGACATTGAATATGAAATAGAAAAAGTGAAACAAACCAGATAAAAGAAAAAAATCTTCATATGGTGCAGTTGTTTTTAAAGATGAATACTCATTAGAAATGCATCTGGAGCTTTGGAAGAAAAAAAGCAAACCTGGGCATTAGTATTTTTCAAAAAAAATTCCAAGATAATTCTGATATGTTTCTAAATTTAAAAAATAAAAATAAAATGATTACAGATTTTCTAGTAAATGGTAGTTTTAGAGATGTAGAACTCTATTATTTTCTGTTGACCAATCATGATAGAATGGTATTAAATGAGTAATAGTTAAATAATCACAATAGTATTAATAAAAGATGCTAACCAGTTTTCACAGTCAAGCAAAAAAAAAAAAGATCATTACAATTTCAAGTGATAAAGGAGACATGATTAATCTAACAATATAAAATAATTACACACAATTTGGGGTGTTATGTAGAGTGGTATAATAAGTTAAAGTGCATGCATGCACATGTTTTCATCTAGCCAGTCTATGTCTTTCGGTTGGTGCACTTAATCCATTTACAGTTAAGGTAATTATTGATATATATGACCCTACTACCATTGTTTTAATTGTTTTGTGTTTATTTTGTGTAGGTTTTTCCTTCTCCTGTGTTTCCTGCCTAGATAATTTCCTACTGTACCTGTTGTAAAGCTGGTTTGGTGTTGCTGAATTCTCTTAACTTTTGCTTGTCAGGAAAACTTTGATTTCTCCATCAAATCTGAATGAGAATCTTGCCAGGTATAGTATTCTTTGATTGTAGGTTCTTGCTTTTAATTACTTATATATATATCTATCTGCCATTGAGAAATCAGTTCATAACCTTATGGGAGTTCCCTTGTGTGTTATTTGTCATTTTTTCCTTGTTGCTTTCAGTATTTTATCTTGGTCTTTTATTTTTGTCAATGTGATTACTATGTGTCTTGGTGTGTTCCTCCCTGACTGTATCCTGCCTGGGACTCTCTACACTTCCTGGACTTGATTGACTATTTCCTTTCCTACGTGAGGGAAGTTTTCATCTATTTTCCCTTCAAATTTTTTTGGGGTCTTTTTCTGTCTCTTCTCCTTCTGGGACCCCTATAATGTGCATACTAATCCATTTAATTTTGTCCCAGTGGTCTCTTACGCTGTCTTCATTTAAATTTTTTTTTTTTTCTATATTCAATTCTGTCACAATGATTTCCACCATTCTGTCTTCCAGGTCATGGATTCATTCTTCTGCCTAAATTATTCTGTTACTGATTTCTTCTAGTGTGTCAGTCATCTGTTTGTTTTTTTAGTTCTTCTAGGTTTTACCGTTTCTTGCATCTTCTCCATTCTTTTCCAAGATCCTGAATCATCTTCACTATAACTATTCTGAATTGTTTTTCTGGAATTTTGCCTATCTCCACTTCATTTAGTTATTTATCTGGGGTTTCATTTTGTCCCTTTATCTGGGACAAATTCTCTGCTTTTTCATCCTGGTTAATTTTCTGCAATGTGGTTTTTGTTTTAGCTGCTATGGGATTGTTGTTTTTCTTGCTTCTTCTGTCTGCTTTCAGATGGATGAGGCTAAGAGACTTGTGTAAGCTTCCTGATGGGAGGGACTGGTCGAGGGAGAAACTGGGTCTTGCTCTGATGGACAGAACTGTGTTCAATAAGCTTTAAGCTGATTGCCTGCTGATGGGCAGGGGTTGTGTT